>NC_035440.2:51990052-52729293 GCF_002127325.2 Helianthus annuus | reverse complement strand
GAGGTAAAGAAAGGAAAGACAGGAGTGAAGGACGTTCCTGTGGTTCATTAATTTCCTAATGTGTTTCCTGAAGATCTTTCCGGATTATTGCCAAGTCGTGATATCGACTTTCGTATCGACCTCATTCCTGGAGCCAACCCTATTGCTTGAGCTCGTTATCGACTCGCTCCATCCGAAGTGCGTGAACTCTCGAGTCAGCTCCAGGAACTTCTTGATAAAGGATTCATTCGCCCGAGCACCACTCCATGGGGCGCACGAATCCTCTTCGTCAAAAAGAAGGATGGGTCGTTCAGGATGTGCATCGACTATCGGGAATTGAATAAGTTGACCATCAAGAATCGATATCCCCTGCCTCGAATTGATGATTTGTTTGATCAGCTACAAGGTGCTACGTGTTTCTCCAAGATCGATCTAGGCTCAGGCTATCACTAACTACGCATCCATGAGGAGGATATACCCTAAACCACTTTTGGCACTCGATACGGCCATTATGAGTTCGTTGTTATGCCTTTTGGTTTAACCAATGCACCCACGGTTTTCATGGATCTGATGAATCGGGTGTGTAAACCATTTCTTGACCGCTTCGTCATCGTGTTCATCGATGATATCCTGATCTATTCCAAGTTGAAAGCCGAACATGCGCAACATCTACGTTTGGTTCTCGAGCTACTCCAAGGGAATCGACTCTATGCCAAGTTCTCCAAGTGCGAATTTTGGCTGGAGGAGGTTCAATTCCTCGGTCACATTGTCAATAGTCATGGTATTCATGTCGATCCCGCGAAGATTGAAGCAGTTAAGAGTTGGGTTACGTGGAGGAACCCGTCTGAAGTCCATTCTTTTCTCGGGCTAGCGGGCTATTATCGTCGATTTATCGAAAGGTTCTCTAAAATCGTTGTGCCGCTTACCGTTCTCATGCATAAAGACAAGCCTTTTGTTTGGGGAACTGAACAAGAGTCTGCTTTCCAAACCCTCAAGCATATGCTTTGCAATGCTCCCGTCCTCACTTTACCCGACGGAAACGACGACTTTATTGTCTATTGTGATGCCTCGAACCTTGGTCTTGGCTGTGTCCTCATGCAATGAGAAAAGGTTATCGCCTACGCATCTCGTCAGCTCAAGATCCACGAGAAGAACTATACAACCCATGACCTCGAGCTAGGGGCAGTTGTTTTTTTCTTAACGATTTGGCGACACTACCTGTATGGTACCAAGTGTATGATCTTCACCGATCATAGGAGCCTACAACATATCTTTGACCAGAAGGAACTTAATATGCGTCAACGCCGATGGGTAGAACTTCTCAACTATTACGACTGTGAGATTCGTTATCACCCAGGCAAAGCAAATGTCGTTGCCGACGCTCTAAGCCGACGAAGCTATTTGCATAGCGCTCGTAATGTTCCATCCCAGCATTATCTCGAAACCCTCATCCGCGAAGCCCACCATGCGTGTTTTACTGAACGCACCTTGAAGAAGGAAAGGATCTATCACGATGGAGCCCATCTTGTGAATAAGTCGAATGGGATATTCCACTATCTGGGCCGAATTGGATCCCTAAGCGGACCGATTTACAACAGATTTTGATGGACGAAGCCCACAAATCCCGATATTCTATTCAACCCGGTGCCGACAAAATGTACTAGGACCTTCGCTACAAGTACTGGTGGTCGGGCATGAAGAGGGATATCGCTCTCTATGTTGGAAAGTGCCTGACTTGCTCGAATAAAGGCTGAACATCAAAGACCCTCTGGCTTACTCGAACAACCCCCTATCCCTATGTGGAAGTGGGAAAGTATAGCTATGGACTTCATAACGAAACTTCCGTGCACGCCATCAAGTCACGACAGCATCTGGGTTGTCGTTGACCGTTTGACCAAATCTGCTCATTTTCTGCCAATACGAGAAGACTACAAGGTAGAACGATTAGCCCGAATCTACACCGATGAGATCATTTGTCGACATGGGACGCCTCGCGACATCATCTCTGACCGTGATGCTCGGTTTACCTCGCGTCTGTGGGAAACGTTTCAAACGGCTCTCGGTACTACGCTTAATCTAAGTACCGCATTCCACCCTCAAACCGATGGTCAGACTGAGAGAACGATTCGTACCCTTGAAGACATGCTCCGTTCGTGCGTCATAGATTTCGGTGGTAATTGGGACGCTTACCTGCCGTTAGTCAAATCCTCGTATAATAACAGTTATCATTCCAGCATTCAAATGGCACCGTTTGAGGCCTTATACGGAAGAAAATGTCGATCGCCTATTGTATGGCACGAGATCGGGCACTCACAATTAACCGGTTCTGAGCTACTGCAAGAAACGACTGACAAAGTTCTCCGAATTCGAGACAATCTGCTGAAAGCTCGGAGTCGTCAGAAAAGTTACGCCAATAGACGATGCAAGCCCCTTGCATTTGACGTTGGCGACTACGTACTCCTAAAGGTATCACCTTGGAAGGGTGTGGTCAGATTCGGCAAGAAAGGGAAACTAGCGCCTCGATATGTTGGACCGTTTAAGATTCTGGAAAGGATCGGAAAAGTCGCCTACAGACTGGAACTACCGGAGGAACTTAGCAACGTCCACCCGACTTTCCATGTTTCGAACCTCCGAAAGTGCCTGGCTGAGCATGATTTGGATGTACCTCTAGAAGATCTCCAAGTAAATGAAACACTACACTTCATGGAAAAGCCTATCGAGATCATGGATCGCCAAACCAAGCAGCTTAGACGCTCGCGCATTCCCATTGTGAAGGTTCGATGGGAAGGCAAACGAGGCGCAGAGTTCACTTGGGAACTCGAAAGCGACATGAAGGGGAAGTACCCGCAGTTGTTTGTTACGACTTCGGCCTAATTTCGGGACGAAATTCCCTCAACTAGGGGAGGTTGTAACACCCCGTGTTTCGAAAGTCAAAGTCAAAGTCAAGATTGAAGTCAAAGGGAGACAAGATTGCTAATTGCGATTGGTCGCTCCTTGCTAAATTCCTATTTTGACTTCTTTGACTTGTAGATAGCCTTTTATGCTTTTACGTTAGTTGTATTATGTGGAGTACTTGTTAATAATCGAGGTTTAATAGATAAATCGCATGTTTTATATTTTTTATCGCTTATCGTATTACAATCGCACTCGCAACTCGAATTACGTGTTCTGGTTATTGTACTTATGTGTGTGTGCCTTTTTATGTGTTACTTGTGCATGTTTATTTATGTTATGTGGTGGTGATTAGTTGAAACGCAATCGCAACTCAATCGCAATCGAATCGCAAACGCTAAATGCAAGTTAAATTAGGATGATTGTATGTTGATATAGTAGTTGGGATTAAAAGTAATTTGAATAGGAAACTCTATCACATCACAACGCTCAACACGCGAATTGAAATTGCAAAACTCGCCGCGTGAATCACTCCAATCGAGTGGACAGCCGATCGAGCTGCCACCCGATCGAGGTGCCACTCGATCGAGCTGCCACTCGATCGAGCTGCCACCCGATCGGGTTGCCATCTGATCGACCAACCACTTATTCCCCTTTCCATTTATGGAATCCCTATAAATACCCCATATGTCAACCTCACTTGATGTTGACAGCTCTCTCTCTCTACTCACTCGTTCCACCCGTTATTTCTTCAGATCTCTTGTGATTCTTGTAAGTTTTCAACCTAAATCTTGTACTTTCTTGATCTACATGCACTCCTACACCTTTCTATCTTTTGAATCTTAACTTTTAACCGTGAAATCACTAAGATTTGAGGTGTTCTAGGATGATGTCATCATGGTGTTCATATGAACTTCATGTTTTGGCTTCAATCCACCAAGAACAACTTAGATCTGAACGATTTCCACATTAATGAATAAAGATCTTGCATAGATCTGAACATATTCACGGTGAAAGGGATTGAAAGATAGTTTTCCAACTTTCTTTCAACTCTTTTACACTCAATGCTCTCAAAACCGATAGAATCGAAGCTTGTTCTGATCTTCTACTACTTCTTGTTGATGTGTTGGTTCAAGATCTGGATTCTATCCATGAGAATACTGATTTCGGGTTAAACATGAAACACCGTCTCGAACAGTTAACTGGCCAGACTAGGGTGGTTCCCGTCCGGTCGGGTCACTAAGTCTTGACGACGTTTCTGTTGTTTAGCAAGTTATCAAATCGTCTTGAGAAAACTTCAAACTGTCGAAACAACCAAGGAAGAAGACGACCAGGTCATTTGGGACGGATTGCCGTCCGATCGGATTGCCGTCTGATCGGATTGCCGCCCGACCGGACAGCCACCTGATCGACTTGCACCTTGGGTCCTACGCTTAACTTTTATTTCAATAATTGAGGTTTTGAACATTGAACGGATTGCCGTCCGATCGAATTGCCACCCGACCATGTGATGTTCTGACTTAAACACTTAAACAATTTTCAACATGTTCAATGCATACGGATTGCCACCCGATCGGATTGCCATCCGATCGAGTGACCGTCCTGCGATGAACTTGTTCTCAGCTTGAGAAGACTCGCCAATCGGATTGTTGTCCGATCGAACGGCCGTTCAATCGACCGACCTGAAAAGTAGAGATACTTCTCTGTTTTCAAAATACTACAACGAAAACTTCAAAAGACAAGCCATCATACACAAACACATCCATCCCAAACGAGATGACCACCCGATCGGGCGACCACCCGAACGGATTGTCATCCAATCGACCGGCCACCCAATCGGATTGCCACCCGATCGGATTGTTGTCCGATCCTCTAACACTTTGTATCGTTTTACGCGCCGCTTATCGTTTATGCTATCGTTTTGATCAGGCTAACCTTACTCTCTAGCGCTCCCTTTAATCCATCATCGCTGTGAGTATACTCGATCCCTTTTTTCTTTACGCACTTTTGGGTGTTACATACGTTACTTATTCTAAATCACATCGAACACACTACGCAATATTTTAACGCTAACCGTTACCGCATGTTATACGTGACTTAATGAATGCTTGTTTGTTATGTTTACACATGGAATGTTGTCTACGTGCCTTAGCAACGATAGTACTATAGTTTGGACTCCGCACCTGTTCACTCAGGGGTTATTAAGGACAATTTGTTACATGGCTCACAGTGGTGAGTGTGTATTACGAACTGCCTTGGGAAGTCAACCCGCAATCATTGGTATCGATAGGTTCATGTCGATAACTAACGTGCTTCATTTCACACTGTGTACGTGCGGGTTATGCGTAATCGATTTCGAACTCTATTATATCTATTAAACTTGTATGCTCACCTTTACACTATGTGTATTGACTTTTACTTTAACGTATGTGGTAGGTTCTTAGGATGTTTATATGCTTGGCTTGCTGTGAAATCGAGGCTAGGAAAGGTCTAGAAACAAATAAATGAATTGTCTGTATTTAAAATCAGAGTTGTCGGAACAGAACAATTTGACTAGATCTTGTCTGTAATAATTATACTACTTTTTATGTCATGGTATGGGACATGATGCTTTAAATAATTGTTAATTATAGTTGTTATGGAAACTTTTGGACAATCTGTTTAGCTCAGTGCCACGCCCTGATGTTTCCGCCATCGGTTGGGGTGTGACACTTATCTTCAAGAATCCTCAACACAAAATTTAGTCACAAACGCAACCACTCGTGATCTCTAGACTCCACCAACTTTCCTCGCTGTTTAAGTGTACTTCCTACGCAAAACTGTGAGTATACTCGATCCCATTTTTTCGCTTTAACACTTTGGGTGCAACATGTACTCCATATAAAATTACGCAACACTTGAAACTTGTATTTATCACATTCTATCCACATTTAAACATGAAACATCCTGATGCTTATTAATCTCATATGCTATATAAACTTTTCGTGTCTATATGCTTATTAACTTCGATCAAGCCTACCTTAACAATTATAGTGCTATAGGACTAACGCACCGCCCTTGAGTCTTGGGGTATTGTTAAGTCAAACACATTAACCTCCCTTGAGTCTTGGGGACATGCAAAATTGCGTTGGAAACTTTGGTTTGAACATATAGCTTACACCATTTCAGCATATTAGTAACTTGTATTATGTTATTCATATTGGATATAAGCGCATTTAAACATTTTATCCTATTTATGCTATGTATCAAACTTGGATACCCGCCAACATTTTTGTTGATCATTATTTTAATACATGTTGCTGGTTGATAGGCGAAGTGATCAAGAAAATAAGCTAGGATGTACTTAGAAACCCATCTTAGAATTAAACAATGCTTTGATTATGTTTGAATCTTGTATGACATTTTAGTGTTGTTATGAAATTTGATTTAAATTTTATTGTCACAATAGTGTTATGATGTTTTGAGCGATTTGTTCGTCTCATCCTGATCTTTCCGCCATCGGTTGGGGTATGACAGGCTGGGTGGGGGCATGCAAACAAATATATCTAACTTTCAAATTTTAACTAATTTGGGCTGTTTTCCTAGGCTAACTACGTGGAATTGTGGATTTGAAGTTTGAAACGTTTCAATAGCATGGTCAACTGGTCAAGGAAATATTTACATGATTGTTGAAAGGTAAATATGAATTTAATTGAATTTTTAGGTTCTACATTACTAAACTTGCGCAAATTAGATATTTAATTTAATTGAACTATTTGTAGAAGGAGCGTGTATGGAATGATTAGACATTAGACACGAATAAGTGTCAAGTCATGTGTAGTGATAACACCACATAAACTAAAAATTAAAATATCTATACACGTATCTATACTTTCTATTAAAATGTGTTATGCATGGTTTTCTAAAACCACCCGTGATTGCACACGTGTCTTACTACTAGTATTATATAATAAAAGAAACCAACGAGAGGACACATATCATTCATTGATGCCATCTATTTTTTATAGATAATTAATATCAATTAAAAGATAATTATAATATTTTAAAATATTTATCAGATTTCAAAATAATTTATCTTGAAATTAACAAAAGTACGCTAAATATACATTAATATAATGTAAATGATTTATTTATTTTATTAAACTAAAGTAGTTAAGTGTAGAACCTATTTCAAAAATGTTTATAAGAGGTAAACAAAAATATTAATCGATGTTTATTGGTTCTATACTTTTATTTTCGTGTTCAACTCTCAACTCAAATACGGTAATCATTATGTTTACGTGACATTTATAAGAACCATCACCGCAATCCCCCCATCCATCTTGTATCGAGTATATCCGTTAGTTCTTTTTAAAGATATAAATTCTTATTAGATTCATTCAACCCGTGTAATAAACGAGGTTTTTTAAAGATATAAGATTATTATCTTTTACCATACAAAATTACCTTTATGTAACTCGTGTAATACACGTAGTTTTTTAAAATATAACTTTTTTATCATGTAGTATATAAAAGTAGATTTATTCAATCCATATAATACATAGGGTTTATAAAGATATAGCTTATAATTGTTTGGAATATAAAATTACATGTGCTCAACCCGTATAACACATAAGGTTCTTAAAAATGTAGCTTTTTTCATTATTTAATATATAAAATTAAATTTACTCAACCCATACAATACACGGGTTTTTAAAAAATAACTTTTTATTATTTAATATATAAAATTACATTTATTCAACCCATGTAATAAACGGGATTTTAAATATATATTGTTTTATTATTTTATATAAAGTTACATTTATTCAACCCGTGTAATAAACGAGATTTTTAAAGATATTTTTTTTATTATTTGATATATAAAATTATATTTATTCAACTCATGTAATACACAGGGTTCTAACCTAGTTTGCTATATATTATAGTCCTTGCACTTGCCTAAAATGTATATACTTGTAAAAGAATTAAATTATGACTCCTTACACCTTAAATTTGTCAAAACAAGATTATACAACTTTTTTATCAAAAAAATTGAATCAGTTAATCAAACTTTTTACAAATTTAGTTGGTAACGTGTCATTATTTTTAATAGCTTTGCATGAATATATATGCATTCTACATAAGTGTAGCAACTGTAATATAACCACATTTGGTGGATAGAAATTTTTCTTACTTTTTTTTACATATATATGGACTTTGATATGGCAAATATGTTTAGAGACTTTAAAAAAATATATGATGATACGTTAGCTTTCTATGATATTAACTCCTTTATGAAATCATCTGTACACCGTTCCATGTATACTAATAGTTATAGTAAAATGTTCTTTTGATAATTTAGTGTTTTAGATTTTAAAGGTTTGTCTTAATTTTAGTTTAATTCTTTTGATTAATCCATAGCAAGATTCGAATACAGTATTCATCTCACATATTGATGTATCAAAATGGCCGGCTTTTATTTTGAGCCCAATTAGCCCAAATACTGTGACTTCGGACATATCCAAGATCCACAATATCCACGTCTGCCCAACTTTTTAAATTAGTTACGAGGTCTTACGAGACCTTATAGTGCGTGTATATATCAAGTTAATAAATAGGCCGACTGGTTAAAATAGAGGTTGGATCATGTAAAAGACATAAATTTCATATGAAGTATACGTGACAATTAGAGGATGATAAGTGTAATTGGGAGCAAAGGTAATTTAGGTGGTGTTTGTTTTTTCACAAAAGCTCTTCCTGGCCTCTTTTGTCTGCGCGACGCAGACCATGCGCAGATGTTTAGGTCTGCAGAGTGTTTGAATTTTAGAATACATTTTATTAAAAAAGGTCTGCAAGACCTCTTTTTGGTGCAGATGTGAGAATGGGTCTTCTCACCTTTTCTTACCTCTTCTTCCTCTCTTTTTGCATCACATACACAAACCCTACACATCCTTCTTCTCCTCCACCACCTTTCCTCCACCCTTCTCCTCCTCCCACCTCCACCACCTACACAGCGCCACCACCTCCGCCACCTCCACAGGTGGCTTCACCCATGAAGTCGGCGGCGCTCCCCTGAGTCACCATTTCCGGTACAAGTCTCCCGCATTTCCAACAAGCTACGAAGGTGTACACGACGGTGACAAGGTAGGTCATCAGTTTTGCTTCAGATCTATCCTTGTTCCCTTTTTCTTTCTTGTTTTGGGGGTTTTCCGTTTTGGGGGTTTTCCGACTTGGGGGTTTTTATTTTTGAACCTGGCTTGTGATGAATTTATTATAACAAATGGGTAATTTGCGTCTGAAAGTTTTCCATTGATGCTAATCACCTTGGAGAACTGATGCCTGCTATTTTCACCCAACTTTCAATGTTTTTTTCCGGATCTGTTATTTTTGTAACACTCATTGATTTTATCAATTGTTAAACTGAATTGGGTTGTGTTTTTTTAAATCTTTAAATATTTGAAATATGTATTGTTTCCTTGAATTATATAGGTAAAGGTAAGAAATCAAACATGGATGCTATCAAACTCAGTTGATTTATTTTGTAATTACTTGATTTCAGTCCATTGTTTGTTGAGATTTTATGAATTTTTGGTGTTGGTGATGGGAATTTTTGATGTTTGTTATGAAACACCTCTGAAAAAACAAACAGTCTTCTTCTTGCAGACTGCAGAGGTTTGGTCCACCTCTTCTGCTACAGAGGTTTGCAGATGTGGTCCGCAGACTGCAGACATTTTACCTCTGAAAAAACAAACAGCACTTTAGTCATTTATCAAGAGAACAACTTCCCCCTTGATTTTCAAAAGACTATAACTTTTTTCATACGTTAATAATTTTTTTGAAAAAAATTACACCGTACTAACAAGCATTTCATTGTCTTTAATTGAAGCAGCCTATTGCTGTATAAAAAAAGTACAGGATTTTGAATACTCATTAGTCCATTACGTGATTTTGAATACCCAACACATTACTACGTGCTTTTGAATACCCTTTACGTGATTACACATTTAACATAAACCATTACGTGATTACACTTTTAACATAAATCCATTACTTGATTAAATTTGTTATAACTAATGTTATTACAATTATGCTTATAATGTAATCACTCAGTGTGTTTCACATAAAATAATATAATGAAATCACGTAATCACGAAATGGGTATTCAAAATCACGTAGTCACTTAATAATACATAGTCAACTAAACCAACTGGGGTAGCCCAGTTGGCCACCGACACCCACCTCTTCCCAGAGGTACCGGGTTCGAATCTTGGGAGTGGCATATGTCGCCCAGGGTAAGAACTCGGCATGGGGAAGTCACTGCGGAGCTAGCTTGATCGGGTAGCGGCTCCCGGAGTGAGATCACTCCGGCGGTTGGAGGACCGTGCACTATCCCCCCCCCCCTACATAGTCAACTATTGTTACGTAATTACGTAATCACTTTGTGTTGTTTCATATTCTATAATGAAATCACGTAATCGGTATTCGAAATCACGTAGTCACGTGCTAAGTATTCAAAATCACGTAATGAGAATTCAAAATCATGTAATTTTTTAAAGAAAATTATAGCAATAGACCGCTCGAATTAAAGAGAATAAAATGCTCGTTAATTTTTTATAAAAAAATAGAGATGGTGATGTAGCTGTGTTTTTTAGCCATCCTTGAGCATCCCCCTTTAAAGGTGACAAATAAACTCGAGCCTTATGAGCAAACTCGAAACCTGAAAAAATTATTCATATCATATATTAGATTGGGTATGGTATCTACCTCGACCCTAGCCTCAACCTGTGCTCCCTAGTCATTTTCAGGGGTAATGGCTAGAATTAAACGTTGCATTCACTTGGAGGCTGTGTAGCATTTATCTCTTCCAAAGTGCCAAGTGTTAAACTTTTATTGGTTCTCAAATGTGTCACCCAAATTTTGTAAACAACTAAATTCTTTCGGTTTCCTTCAAATGGCTTCCTCCGCAAACACTTGTTTTTCGTGAAGTCCTTACATGTAGCTGCTACAGATGTTTTTTTTCACAATCAAGTGGCTCAATGTCTAGTTTTGTGATTTTTGCATTTTTTTTGACCTATTTAGTCTTACAACATTTTTTTTAACGACCAACAGAATCAATCTCGAGCACTCTCGAGGCATCCACTGGATCAAATGAAGTACTCCGAGAGTAACCCGAGTCCACCACCAATTCCGGAGAAAACCCGGTAACCCACCCGCCCGTAGGCACGACGGTGAAATTGCTGGTAAAACCAATGCCTCACATTACACCAAGTGAGAGTTGAACTTACATCTCTCAAAAGAAATGCAAGCCTTCCACCACTTAATCTAGAGATCATTGGCAGTCTTGCAACAATTAAACGAGAGTTCCTATATATCTCACTCACACTTGTGATCTGTTTAATAATAGAAACCTAACTATTTAAGTACTTCCATCCAATGTAGATTAATGAAATTAGTTTCATTATAAAGTTTTCAAATATTTTTTCTAAATCTTGTTAATTGATTAAATGAATATAATTAAATCTTCTATATTGTTTTACCCAGGAAAAAAAAAAACTTATGCTGTTAAATCTTCTATATAAATTTTTGATCATGTGTGAAAATAAAAAAAATTAAAATAACTATGAATTAATCAACCCACTCTATCTATTTTTTAAAGAGAAAACTCACACTATACATATACTCATAAGTTGTATATTTTATCTGATTAAACTCGTATGCAAATAACACGATAAAGATGTGTGATAGTAAGAAGATTTATACTATAAGTTACATAATATATAATACACTTCATGAGATTCAATTATTCAAACTACCAATAATATAATATGTATGAAAAGTTGTAATGAATCATATACTATATACTGATATGTATGAAAAGTTGCAATGAATCATATACTATATATGAAAAGATACAATGAACCCTGTGTTGGTGATTTTAGTATTAGTTTAGTACAATTGGATTCATATAATACGAAAGTTAGATTATATTATACACTGATATAAGTTAAGAGACCATCCAATTTAAATTTGTTTGAGACTATTGTGTTTTCAATCATCAACCAATCCAGAGGTTTAAAGGGTCGAAGCCTCTACTGTAAGTTACTAATTAATTAATAACTTGGTCATCGTTGGTAAGTCCTAACTTGCATAAGTGGCAACTTGGTTATCATTGGTAACTAGCCATCGAAAATCTTAGACCATAGGTAATGGTTAATGCCCACTAAGAGGCATTTTTCACCACATCATCATCATAATGCCCTTTTAAAAAAAGTGTAATGGTTAATGCTCATTTCATTTATTACTTTCCATTATTTTTCTTCTCTTTGGGCATTATTATAGAAATGCCCCTCACTCTTCATGCCCCTATAATGCCCATGAGTTAGAAGCTTGGTATAAAGTAGACTAGAAGTTCTATTTCCAGTAAAAAAAACAAAACTAGCATTAGTGATATGCTAGTTTTGTTTTTTTTTTTTTTTTTTTTTTTTTTTTTTGTAAGATCAAATTTCATTAACCACCACGGCAACCTATCCCAAGATGGAATAGGGAACCAAAAACGAACATACAATTACATTAAATTAAAATTACACCATTTGTCTCAATCCATGAAACCCCTCCGCGCCCTATTATTGTACCAAAGAAAGCCCAATACTTTGACATCCGAGATAATATCCGCAACTGTAGACGTTTTATTTGAAAACACCTTCTCGTTTCTAGCTTTCCAGATTCTCCAACTCGTGATGATGCTAATACCATGCAACACATTCTTAGCTTCTCCCGAAACACCGCTATGATCAGACAACCGAACAAGGTCCTTAGTAGAGAACGCAAACAAAGGAGGGATACGGCACCATAACGAAATGCCATTCCACACCCCTGCCGCTACTCCACACCCGGTAAGAATATGATCTATCGTCTCGGTACCATCCTCACATGACGCGCACAAGTCATCTTGTATCATCACGTTCCTCCTTTGCAAAGCCGTCTTAGTCGGAAGGCGATCAAGAAAGGCCCGCCACATAAAAATGTTACATTTTGCCGGAACCCATTTAGACCACTTGAAATCAAATCGCTCCTTGTTGCCTTTTCCCCGCAGCCACCGCTTAGCCGAAGCGACTGTGAAGGAATCGTTTTTCTTATCATTCCAGCACCACCTATCCTTTTGACCGGAAAAAGAAGCTTCGGCCAGACGAGCTTCTAGGTCTTCCCTATGCGCAATCTCCTCAAGAGTCACCAATACCCTTTTCCACCTCCATTTGATCACATAATTATCTTCATTAAGCTCACATCTGTCATAGACACGACACTGTTTTTGCGTCTCCAACCCGAATAAATCCGGGTAGCACTCTTTCAAAGGTAACTGACACAGCCAAGGATCAATCCAAAATCGAATATCCTTCCCATTACCAACCCGGCCTCTTATCATATTCATAACCCCAGATCCCTCAACTTTGATCTTGCCACATAAAGACGCTATGTTTTTCCAAACCCATGACACGTTATTGTTGATCGGGAGTGCACCCCATTTGCGATCCGATCCATGTATAGAATCGATCACCTTACGCCAAAGAGCATTTTGTTCCGTAAAGTACCTCCAACACCACTTCAATATTAATGCCTTATTACATTCATCAAGTCTAGCCAAATCCAAACCACCTTCTTCTTTATCACACGTAACTTTATCCCAAGCAACCCAAGCCATCTTCTTAACTTCCTCTGACCCGCCCCATAAAAATCTCCTCATAAACTGCTCTAGCCGATTAATAACCTTGACCGGGGCCTTAAACAGTGAAAAATAATAGGTAGGTAGGCTATCCAAAACAGACTTAATAAGCGTAACATGGCCCCCGATAGATATGTTATTCGCCTTCCACTTAGATAACCGGTTCCTAAAAGAGTTCACCACCTGATCCCAGTGTGTCACCCTATTCATATTGGCCCCCACCATTATACCCAAGTACGAAAACGGAAGCAACCCCGATTTACAACCCAATCTATTAGCCATCGCACTTAACTCTTCATTTGGAACACCCGTGCCGAAAAGGACAGATTTATGGATATTTATTTTAAGGCCAGAGCATAAAAAAATACACACAATATCCTCTTCATATTTGCAAAGTTGAAGAAAGACCATTCACCCATCATCATGGCATCATCAGCGTATAATAAATGTGAAATAATCGGACCATCCCTTGGAAGACGAACTCCATCAAAATACCCAATCGAACATGCTTTTTTTAACAATATCTGAGAAGGCTTCCATAACAAGAATAAACAGAAAAGGGGACAACGGGTCACCTTGGCGAATACCTTTCTGACAAGAAAACTGGAAAGTAGGAGAGCCGTTCACCAGAACAGAAGCCTGCGAAGCCATTAATACACCTTTAATCCATTTGCACCACATATCCGAAAAACCCATCTCCTCGAGAACTGACAATAGGAACTCCCAGTTTACATTATCGTAGGCCTTCTCAAAATCAATTTTAAACATAAACATTTTCCGGCCTGTCTTCTTTGCCCACGCCAATACTTCGTTCGTTATCAGAGGACCGTCCAAAATATATCTACCCGAGAGGAACGCAGACTGAGACTACGAAACAACCATGTCCATAACCCCTTTGATACGATTCGCCAATACTTTGGAGACCACCTTTGAAATACTACCAATTAAACTAATTGGTCGAAAATCCCCGAACTCTGTCGGCTCCACCTTCTTCGGTATTAAAGTGATAAATGAAGTCCCGACGCCCTCGCTAAACTTACCAGACTCATAAAAATCCCTCAATATCTCGACAAAGTCCTTTTCCAACAAGCTCCAAAATTTTTTAATGAATCGAAAATTAAAACCGTCTGGCCCTGGAGCTTTATCATCACCGCATTCCCACACCGCTTCCTTTATTTCCTGGGCAGAAAACTGAATGCACATACTCTCCACCACATCACTCGGAAGTCTCTTGAGACTAGGACACAATAGCCGAGGCCTTTGCTTCATATCTTCGATAAACTTCTTGCGAAAAAAAAATCAGCACTTCTCTTTTAATAATAGTACCATTCTCACTCACAGTGGTGGGTTTGATGGTGTGCGGGAAGGACCTCCGCACAAGGCCCGTGATTTTGAAGGACACACGATTTAAAAAAAAAATCTGATATGTATATGTTATTTTTTTTAAATAGTAAACACAAAACAATTCCAATATAGGCCCATTTACAAATCATTTTTTATGGTTTAAATTTAGCCCACTTGGCATTAGGTTTATTGAGCACAATACTAAGTTGATTATTTTTTTTAAATAATAATAAAACATTATGGAAGGGCATATTTTTTCAAACTCGAACAGGGTACGTAAATTTTCGAAGACGCCTCTGCTCACTCACAACTTGGGAGATCAGCAACAACTCAGGGAGTTCATGCTAAGGGTTTTACTACTGATATAATCGAAAACTGGCCATGTTAATAATCGTGAGTTGACATGCTTTTTATGAATAGTTACTTTGTTTCAACTTAAATGTTGAAATGGTTCTCAACCTATAAAAAGAAAGTATTGGTTTATTTCAATACACAAATTTGAACTTCCCATTTCACAAGAGAATAAACTCTACGCTTTAGGTATTTCTTCATTTATTTCCTTGCTAAATAGATTTTTTTTTGGAAGGCCCTTGCTAAATAGATAAATAATGGCATAGTCCGGGTGTGGGTGTGTGTGTGTGGGGACACGACATGAGGGTGTCTTTTACCTTGATAAATACTCCTATACTCAAATAGGCATAACTTCTATTTAGTATTTTTTTTTTCTAAGAGCTAGCACGCTCCTTCTAAATTTAGTTATAAGACCTAAACTCTTAGCTATTGGAAACTGGGTGTGTGAATGAATGTCTCAATTGATAAAACTCCTTGTCCCACATAGGTGTGGGAACAAAAGGATAGATTATTTATAAGGTAAAAGGTTTACATCACTAATATATCTATATGTCATGTTTTACCATAAGTCCAACCTAAATGGAACCGGAATTAGTTGAACTCGCGTGTGCCCGCACGTCCTACGGACACGAATGCAGTTCCGAAAACCCGGGTCCGCGTGGAGCGGTTTTTGCACATTCCGGTTTCCTTTCAGGCAAGTGCGCGGTGCTGCTTCGGACCGGCGTACCCTGGGAACAGACGACGAATCTGTTTAAGGGAATTGTGTCAAACACAAGCCCGGTTTACTGTTTCTCCAATTTTATTACTTTATGTTCAATTCTTTTATACAGTTTTACTAACAAACTTAAACAGATTATCTTACTGATTATTCCTGCATTATGTTTCTTTTCAGAATGGAATCCCAGCCGATGACTGCTGCTGTTTCTGCTGTCATGACGAGTGTTGTTTCTACGGTCATGACTTCCGCTGTAACTATCACTACCGGTCTGGTGACACCACTGCCTAATGCAGTGTCGCATGCTGAGAAACCAGAGAAATTCAGTGGTGTGAATTTCAAACACTGGCAGCAAAAGATGTTCTTTTATCTACCCACGCTGAACCTGGCAAGGTTCTTGACTGAACCTAAACCCCATGTTGATGAAGGGGATATGGATGCTCAATTTGCGAGCGCGATGCATGCTTGGAATCATTCAGATTTCCTGTGCCGAAATTTTATTTTGAATGGTTTGGTGGACACAATGTATAATGTGTATTGCAATGCCAAGACTGCCAAAGAATTGTGAGAGTCTTTGGATCGCAAATACAAAACAGAAGATGCGGGCACTAAGGTAGTGTTTGGTATGCAGGAATGGGAGGTGGAATAGAATGAACTATTACGATGGAATGAAAAAAAAGTGTGTTTGGTTGGTCAACGTAATGGAATCACCCATTACATAAGTCATTCCATTCCCTCAAATTCATTCCATCCACTCCCCTTGTTTTTTTTTCCATTCCATTCCCTCTCTCAGCCTACGTCACAAACACCGCCCATCACATCGACCATCTACCACCATCACCTGCCATCGTCACCACCCGTCACCAACTTCCGCCAACCACCACCACCGTCCTCAGCCGCCCGCCGCCACCGCCATCGACTACCATCGTTGCCACCCGCCATCGCAAACCACCGCCACCCCGATCACTACCGCCACCCTCTGCAGACCACCACCACCATCCTCCGCTGCCACCAACCGCTACCGTCACCACCACCACCCATCGGCGTCGCCGGCCCCACCACCCGTCGCCACCACCATCGACCACCATCGCCGCCACCCGCCACCACCGACCACCACCACCCCGACCACTACCGCCACCCTCCGCCGGCCACCACCACCACCCTCTGCGGCCACCTCCTGCTATCGTCAACCACCACCACCCACCGTCGTCGTCGCCACCACCATCGATCACCATCGCCGCCACCCGCAACTACCGAACACCGCCACCCTCCGCCGACCACCACCACCATCATCCTCCGCGCCCACCACCCACTACTGTCGACCACCACCTATCATCGCCGCCACCACCATTGCTCCCACTTGCCACCGCAAACCACCGCCAACCTCGACGATCGCTGCCGCCACCGCTAACACCCGTCACCCACCGACCACCGCCACCGACCACCGCTACCACCGACCACTGCCACCCATCACTGCCATCGCCACTAGCCGCCACCGATCACCGCCACCACCCATCGTCGTTTTAATTCATTCCTTTTTTCTTACCTACCAAACAACACAAGATAATGATTTATTCCTTTCCTGCATGGTAACCAAACAAGACTATAGAATGGAATGATCCATTTCATTCCTTTGTCCATTCCATTACCTCGTCCATTCCATTACCTCGTCCATTCCATTATGCCATACCAAACAGACCCTAATAAATTCGTGGTGGCTAAGTTCTTGGACTTTAAAATGATAGACTCTAAAATTGTCATGAGCCAAGTCCAAGAATTGCAGGTTATCCTTCATGATATTCATGTGGAAGGAATGATGCTCAGCGAGACATTCCAAGTTGCTGCAATGATCGAAAAACTTCCACCAAGTTGGGTTGATTTCAAGAACTATCTCAAGCATAGGCGAAAGGAGATGACCATTGAAGATCTTGTTGTTCGTCTTCGGATTGAAGAAGATAACAAAGTGGCCCTAAAAAAGATTGACGGCCCTGAAACTGTGAAGGCCAATCTTGTTGAACATGGCCAATCTTCAAAGGGAAAAAACAGTGGAAAGGGTGGAAAGAAAAGTCATGGGAAACGCTCCAACCTTGGTCCTAAGGGAGGAGTTGGGAAAAAGAAGTTCCAAGGAACTTGTTATAATTGTCAAAAGCAATCCCACAAAGCCAGCGAATGCAAGCTTCCCAAGAAGGAAAATGCTCGACAAGTGAACATGGTTCATGAAGTCGACAACCTTGTTGTCATGGTCACGGATCTCTCGATTTTGGTGACCGAAGTTAATTTGGTTGGGCAAAATAACTAGGATTGGTGGGTTGATACGGGGGCTACCCATCATGTGTGTTCCGACAAAAGCCTTTTCAACACCTTCAAGGAGGTGACTAATGGCGAAAAGGTTTTTATGGGAAACTCCGGCACGGCAGAAATTAAAGGCGAGGGTAACGTCGTTTTGAAGATGAATTCTGGAAAAGAGCTCACATTGTCTAATGTGTTGTATGTTTAAGAAATTCGTAAGAACCTTGTGCCGGGGTGGCAATTGAACAAGTTTGGGTTCAAAATGGTGATTGAGTCGGATAAGGTCGTGTTGACCAAAAATGGTATGTATGTTGGTAAGGGCTATGCCCTCAATGGATTGTTTAAACTCAATGTAATGGTCGTGAATGCAATGAAAGAAAACGCTACTAGTTCTACTTACTTGATTGAGTATTCTAATATTTGGCATGGTAGACTAGGTCACGTAAACTATAATTCCATTCGTCGTTTAATTAAACTTGATTGCATACCAACATTTGATATCGACTCAATTAATAAAAGCGAAACTTGCGTAGAAGCAAAACAAACGAAAACGTCATTCAAAAAGGTTGAACGAATCACCGGACCCCTCGAGATGATCCACACTGATGTGTGTGATCTAAAAGAAATTCCTACTCGTGGTGGAAACAAGTACTTCATCACGTTCATTGATGGTAGTACAAGGTACTGCTATGTGTACTTACTTAAGAGTAAGGATGAGGCTATTGATAAGTTTATCTTGTTCAAAGCCGAAGTTGAGAATCAACTAAATCGGAAGATAAAAGTTGTAAGGAGCGACCGAGGAGGTGAATATGTTTCACCTTTTATTGATGTGTGTGCGCAAAATGGAATCATACATGAATTCATGGCTCCTTACTCCCCTCAATCGAATGGCATAGCGGAACGGAAAAATCGCACATTGAAAGAAATGATGAATGCCATGAAGATAAGTTCTGGTGTAAACCAAAACATGTGGGGGAAGCGATCTTATCGGCAAATTATGGGGTGAACATGATACCCACTAAGAAAAAAGATGTAACACCATACGAATTGTGGAAGGGAAAGAAACCACCATATAAATACTTGAAAGTGTGGGGGGTGTCTAGCCAAGGTGGTGGTCACACCACCAAAGCGGCTACTAATAGGACCCAAAACAATGGATTGTGTATTTATTGGATACACCCGTCCTTATGGTCCTTATCGTTTTCTAGTGCATGATTCTAAGAACCCTGGAATATGCAAAGGCGCCATAATAGAATCTAAGGATGCATCATGGTTTGAAGATGTGTTCCCATGCCTAGATAAAGATGAACCGAGTTTCATGAGACAAGTTGAGGAAATTGTTCCTGAAGGTGAGGTTGAAAATGATGAACCTCGAGAACAATCTAAGACTGAGGAAGTAGAAATCAGGAAAAGTAAAAGGCAAAGGATTGAAAAGTCCTTTGGCCCTGATTTCCTTACCTATATGGTAGAAGAGGAACCTCAAACATACCAACAAGCAGTGAGTTCCTCAGAAGGACCTCAGTGGAGGGAGGCCACCAAAAGTGAGATAGATTCTATCTTACAAAATCATACATGGGAACTAGTGGATCTTCCTCAAGGATGTAAACCACTAGGATATCGATGGATCTTCAAGAAGAAAATGAAACCAGATGGAACCATCGATAAGTACAAGGCAAGGTTGGTTATCAAAGGATATAAACAACGAGAAGGTTTAGATTATTTGGATACATATTCGCCAGTTACGCGAATAACATCCATCAGGTTGGTGCTTACCATTGCCGCCATTAGAAATTTGGAAGTTCACCAAATGGATGTAAAAACAGCTTTCTTGAATGGAAATCTAGAGGAAGAAATCTACATGGAGCAACCCGAAGGCTTCACAGCTATTGGGCAAGAAAAGAAAGTGTGTAAACTTGTAAAATACTTGTATGGATTGAAACAAGCTCCAAAACAATGGCACCAAAAGTTTAATCATGTCATGCTTGACGCTGGATTCAAAATCAATGAATGTAACAAGTGTGTGTATGTTAAGGACACATCTGACATATATGTCTTTTTGTGTCTATATGTAGATGATATGCTCATTGCTGGAAGTGATGACAAAATCATAAAATCTACAAAGAACATGCTAAAAGCAAGATTTGACATGAAAGACATGGGTCTTGCGGATGTGATTTTGAGGGTCAAAATCACGTGAACCCAAAGTGGACTTGTTTTAAGTTAATCCCACTATGTGGACAAAATTCTTGAGAAGTTTAATGCAAATGACTCTAATGAAGCTAGAACTCCACTTGACACAAGTCAACATCTAGCCAAGAATAGAGGTGAACCCGTAAATCAGTTGGAATACTCAAGAATTATTGGTAGCTTGATGTATTTTATGAGTTGTACTAGACCAGACATAGCATATGCTATGAGCAAGCTAAGTAGATACACGAGCAACCCAAGTTCAATGCATTGGAAATATATCACTCGGTTGCTTCGCTACTTAAGATACACTTGGGAATACGGGTTGCATTATAACAGATATCCAGCAGTTATAGAAGGACATTGCGATGCAAATTGGATATCTGACACGAATGATTCCATAGCAACAAGTGGGTATGTAATCACACTTGGAGGTGCAGCGATATCATGGAAATCATCAAAACAAACGGTTATTGCTAGATCCACGATGGAATCTGAGTTCATCGCTTTAGATAAAAAAGGTGAAGAGGCAGAATGGCTACGTCAATTTGTTGAGGATATACCAAGATGGCCTAAGCCGGCAACGGCCATTTGTATACATTATGATAGCCAATTGGCAATTGGCAGAGCTCGTAGCACAATGTATAATGCTAGGAACAGACATCTTAGACGTAGACATATTACGATACGACAACTAATCTCTACAGGAATTATCACTGTTGACTACGTGAGGTCAAAGGATAATATTGCGGATCTGCTAACAAAAGGCCTAAGTAGAGAGTTAGTACAGAAGTCGTCCATGGGAATGGGACTAAAGCCCTTGAAAAATGAAGTTCATATGATGGAAACCTGACTCAATATATTGGAGATCCCAAGAACTGAATTCAATAGGAAAACCTAACTGTATGAATAAGCGAGGTCACTGTGAGGGGATAACTCTACGTATTTAATAAGGTAGTTTATTATAAAGATTAATAAACTTGCTAGTCTATTCCTAAAAGTGACAAGTGTGAGGCTAAGCCTATGGCTTTTAATGATTTGATGAAGGTAACAATACATAGTGAATCACTTATGTGAGAAAGAAGTGGGGTCGCTTCGAAGGGTGTTGTTGGGGCACAATACCTAATGGCTCTCGCAGAACCAAACTCATGTTCATGACCATAACGAACATAACTATGAGGACTTGACTTTGTCAGGGAGAGTCTTGTATGAAGTGCATTGTCGTCTACACAAACGGCAGACGAGTTCAAAGACATCGAGTTCTACTCAGAGCTAGTAGGCTAAGTGCATTTCATAAGCGAAGGTTCAAAGGGTAACACCTACCTATCATATGCAAAACTTAACTGCTGAAATCTAATTGGAATAATGTTGTCTGAGATCGACCTCCATTTATGTGTGGGATTGTTGGAAATTGGGTGTGTGAATGAATATCTCAATTGGTAAAACTCCTTGTCCCACATAGGTATGGGAACAAAAGGATAGATTATTTATAAGGTAAAAGGTTTACCTCACTAATATATCTATATGTCATGTTTTACCACAAGTCCTACCCGCGCGCGCAGGGGGGGTGCAAAAAATGGAACCGGAATTAGTTGAACTCGCGTGTGCCTATACGTCCTACGGACACAAATGCAGTTCCGAAAACCCGGGTCCGTGTGGAGCGGTTTTTGCACTCGAGACTTTTGACTACTGTCTGTTGTTAAAACTGAAATAAATGAATGATCATTATTTCGTTTTCAAATTCTAACAGTTTTGGTCATGATTATCAGTTTCGTAACCGATATACTAATGACCATTATTTGGTCTTTAATTCGCTGCAATCAAGAGAAGGATTTTGGTTATGGTTCTGGCATTATAAAACGAAGGCTAGGCTGATCAGTTGAGACACACCGAAAAACACAACTTCTCCTTTCTTCTTCTCTCTCGGTATCTGCAACATGCTGGTTTCCTTTCAGGCAAGTGCTCAAGTCCTGCAGTGCGTGGTGCGGCTTCGGACCGGTGTACCCTGTGAACAGATGACGAATCTGTTTAAGGGAATTGTGTCAAACACAAGCCCGGTTCACTCGTTTATTGTTTCTCCAATTTTATTACTTTCTGTCCAGATTCGGTTCAATTCTTTTATACAGTTTTACTAACATTAACCACATAGAGAATGACACATTCAAAATAAAAGGCGGAGCTTGAACAAATATATAGGGGGGCGAACTCGAGAAAATCAGAGTTGGGCCAAGAATTTTTAGACAAAGTCAATTTCGTGGGGAGAGGGGGGAAGGGGGGGGGGGGGGGAATCAATACGTATATATAATTTTTGGACGAAATATACACTGCTGAGCATAAAAGGGGGGCCGCCACACCCCCTCACCGTATAAAAGCTTCTCCCGTGCTCTATGCCACATACAAATTGTTGTACTTAAAAACCTGTATATATTGAATTTCATGTTTTTAATAACAAATTCGTTGTAACTATAAAATAAAAACATATTATCTAAGTTCATTATTTTGAAGATTGTCTAAATAAGCAAAAACAAAATTAACTTTCTTTTTTTTTTATAAATTATGGTTATGTGTATCCAATAAAATGTTAACTCACAAATTTTCTTTTGTTAATTTATATTTTATTTACTGGTAAATTTAATATGTATTAAGGTAAACTACTTAATATTAATGTTCGTGAACCAAAACCAAAGATTGGCTCATCTCCTTGATTCTTCGATTTGTGCCATTGGTAACCAAATTGCCAAAGAGATGTGGGTCAATCGAGCAAATGAACAAGAATAAAATTGGAATCTAGGTGAGGGTTGGGTTTAATTTGTTTTATGATATTTTTATTACTTACGCTAAATTACACACATAGTGTCTCAAATATTTTTATTACTTACGCTAAATTACACACATAGTGTCTCAGCTAATAATTATGTTAGTAAAATAAACAAAAAATGAAGACTACACAATGAAATTGGGAAGAAAAAAAATAGATAGAACTTGAGGTTTTTTTTTTTTTTTTTTTTTTTTTTTTTTTTTTTTTGCCAAACTACGGGAATAAAAACTTGAGGTATCTTGCTCATGGAAAAAGGAGAAAACAAATCATGTTATTATTAGCTGTAAGTGTAACAAGAAATTATTTTGGCGAATGGTTGATATAACTAAATTTATTAAGTTAGCGTATAACATCTTGCTATTTGATTAAAAAAAAGTATAAAAGAAATTATTTATTTCAACATGTATTTCAGTTTTCTTCAATCCCCTAAAGTTTTAAGTGAGAAACTATAGAGCTGTCTTCTAGAATTTAAAAACAAAAAATTAAGTCTTGGGCGACAAAAAAAAATTGGGCTTAAAATTGTGGTTAAAGGATAATGAATTAAAAAATAAAATTTGTGCCCAAAATTGTGGTTAATGGAAAATGAATTAAAAAAATAAAACCTTAGTGGTAAAACCAAGAATTGAACTTGAAACCTTTACATTATCCTTTTTTTTGAAAACGGCGGAAATTTTATAGAAAAACTTAAGCTAGGGGCTCAAGCACAGTTACAAAACAAGAAAATCGAAGATACAGATGGGCGTTTTTGAATAATAAATGGATACATATATACATATATATATATATATATATATATATATATAGAAAATGTAAAATATATTACGGCTTAACGTACATCACGTACGACAACGTGCGTGATTTTGTTCTATAACATGCGTGATTAATGTTTTTAATATGCGTGATTATTGTTTTCCAACATGCGTGATTTTAGATTTTTGAGTTATAACGTGTGTGATTTTAAAATGAATATGCGTAATTATCTGTCGTACGTGATGTACGTTAAACCATAATTTACGTTAACTTTCCTCTCTCTCTCTTTATATATATATATAACTTTCAGACCCTTTGAAAATTTAGGAATCGTGTGATGACACGGGTTGGCTGACCCGAAAGCCAGCCCTGAGAAACTAGAGATGATCCATTGTCATGTAGTATGAATAGGTTGGTCACATGGCACAATCAATTAAATAAAAAGAAATTTTATTTTGGCGAATCTTACGGCATATCATAATATTCGTTTTCAGGGCCACGGGTACATTTATTGACCAACAGAAAAACATAGAAAAAACGGATCATTTTAGGATCAAATAAACAATTTAGTAATATTTTTGCTTTACAAAAAAGAAAAAAGTGTATTTTTTGTGGATAGAAAATTCAAAATATATTTATTATATACCGTATTTTCCCATATATAAGATAAACGAAACTGACTACACATAAGCAATTGATCAAGAATGCATTTTCAATAGTTTATTGATATTATAGTTAATTGTTCGGATGATTCATGTGATTTGTCAATTTTTCACTTTTAGTCTCAGCTTTTGAAAATTATAGGTATGTTCTCTGTGGTTTGCCCAGTTGTTACTCGGATAGTCCTTGATTGGATGAACATTAGTTTGTCCAATTAAGTCTATGCAAAATTACCAAACTACCCTTAATGATAAAACACAATAAATAAAATGAGTATTGAACATATTGACCGATGTCGAAGAGTCAGTCAAAAATACGAGTAAAAACTCAAACACAACTACCTTATTAGATAGGGTAAGTCAAAGTGTTGTTTAATTGTTCTTTACTAATTAACCAAATTACTAAAAAAGAAAATCGATTGTTCACGAGTTGTTTTAAAACTAAATTAACTACGAGTTGTAAACAATTGGAGAAAAGGTTATTTCTCCAAGTTTTAGATTCAAAATGGATTCAAGTGATTAGTTTTTATTAAGAAAATCACATAGACATGATTAAAATAATTAATTAGCTGATTGTGATAAACGAGGACTAAGTATTTTGGTTGCAAAACAATGAAAGGTTATCACACGATTATCAATTGAAGATTACCAAACCCAATGCCTATCTAATATATCCCAATTACTATAACTCTCGGGAATTGAAAGAACCAAAACTAGGTTTTAGATAAAATCAATCGTTTGCAATCAAACTAACAAATCAATAAGTAAAAAGCATCGAATGCTTAGATTGCCAATCTCAATTACAAAGAAAGACCAAAAACAATCATCCACTTACAAGAATCCTCCACTCAGAGGAGACCACGAACAAATTAGCCGCTCATGCTTGTGAATTGATTTTCAATCTTGATGTTGGAATGCATTATGGATGATAGAATGATGATTAGATGGAATGGTGGAAAAACTCTAACAAGAACCCCCAAAATCGTCCCCAAGCTCGTGCCTCACTATTGGAATCAATGAGATATGGAAACACTATTTTTTTACATATTTTTAATCAATTTCCGTAACCCAGCACCGTAGCCTACACCAGAACAGGCTGAAGTCATAGCCTACTACTGACAGATTCTTCACAACACTGTTTTCTCCATAATTTCTTCATTTTAAGTCTGTTTTCCTTGACGTTTTCGCCCAGTCTTCGTAATTCAGTACTCTATCATTCCATATCTTAACATCTTCAATTCCACTACATTTTTTTCTCAAAACACGTCCAATCTTCGTGTTTAACCTACAAAACATCAACTTCTTGTAGTTATTCAATTTCATACATTTAAATACATTAAAACTCATAAGGTTAATCACTTAAACCTGTTAAACACCATTCCAAACCCATTCCATCACATATATATTAATGGGGCCCATATATTATAAAAAACATATAATAAAACCACCTTCTCACACTCTTATCTAAATCTCTAATTCTTCTCCGTCGTTCCCAACCTATCACCGGCGACCACAAACAGACACACCTAAACGGGTCAAAATATACCTAACTGGTAAAACAATCCTACTTCTTGACAAATTATTGTGCATTGATGTCACACCCCGATATTTACACGTGTCACCGGTGGGCCCGGTGGGGAGTACGTGACATAGTTGATATCTGTAGGAATCCGTTCGTGCAAAATAAATAAAGTTCTTTTATTAACTTGAATTACAGAAACAAATCAGAATAAAATTACAGTACAATTTACAACTGAAAAAGAAAAACAAGAACAGAAAGACTCGAACAGAAACACTGTTCTTTGGCTGAGGATCGTGTTAGACACGGGTCCCTTAAAACAAATTTCGTGTCTCCCAGGAGAACACGTTTGTTTCCAGGATACAACAGCCGCAAGCAGTTGCACTGCCGGTCTTGACTCCAACCCGAAGGTGTACCTTGAACTCTTGAAGAAGATGAAGATTTCTGTGAGAGAGGAAGAAGATAGCTTTGTGTATTTCAGTGTAGTTGGTCTTCAATAGGATGCTCCTATTTATAGTTGCAAGTCTTGAAGAAACTGAAAATGAATTAAATGGGTGAATTAAACTACATTAAACGTCTTTAATGCACTTTAATTCGTCATTTAATTCTCAGTCAAACGCATTAACTTCGTTAGTTTCAAATGCTGAATGTAACTGCACTAGCATTAACTGCAGCAGGAAGCTTCCACGCGCGCGCGCAAGACACACTGGTGCGCGCGCAGGTCAGCGCTTGCATGCGCGGTGCGTCCACGTGGCTCACTGCCGTGCGCGCGTACGCCATACTCACTAAGGTCCATGCGCGCATGCGCGCGTGTGCCACGTCACCTGTGAGCCTCTACGAGCACGCCACACAATCGTGCCGTTTTGGCTCACTTAGGTGTGCCGCGCACGTCACCTCAGTGCGCATGCACCATGCGCTCAACCGCGCGCCATGTGTACTCGCGCGCATGAATCCCACGTTACCAACCACCTGGTCCTTGCAGCCCTTGCTTCACCACACGCCCGATGTCAAAAATACAAAGGCGGCTCTCAAGCGGCTCGCGGCGATGTGAGCGTGCGAAGTGCAAAGTGCGCCATCAAAGCGCCACATTGCGCCTCATCGCCCACGCCACGCGCGCGCGTGCGCGAGCGCGAGCGCGAGTTAGGGTGCTCTGCACCCTTCGCGAGTACACTAGTGAGTGCTTCCATGAAACAATAAGGATGAAGAGATCCTACTTAAATACCCCTTTAAGTTCCATCTCTCATCCGATGTGGGACAAGGTGCCACTTTCCCACATTTTCAGCATTCAAGTTTCAAACACCAAACTTTGAGCATCGATATCTCATTCATCTTAGCTCCGTTTTGGACGTGGTTTAGTTCGTTGCGAAGCTCTTCCGACATAGAACACAAACCCACAAATAAATATATAAAACCCGCTCATTTTATTATATTTATTTCTAGTCCAAAATAGGAAAAAATCATTTTCCTATACAAAATTTCCAACAATCCCCCACATGAATAGAAATCGATCTATCAAGTTTCAACGATACACGTTCAACAGTTGAGCATTGCAAGATAGGTAGGTGTAACCTTTGAACCTACTTTTGTGAAGCATACTTAGCCTCCTAGGGTTTTGTAGACGCGGTGTCGTTGAACAATCCCCCATTTATGTAGGCGACAATATACATTCACACAATACTCTCCCTAGTCGAGTCAAGACCTCATGGTTGTGTCCGTTCATGGTCATGGAACACGTTCCTGGTTCTGCGAGAGCTCTAGAATTTGCGCCTCCCCACAAATCCATTCGAAGCGACCCCACTTCTCTCTAACATAGGTGATTCCTCTTAATCATTAAAAGCATCATGGTTAATTTGTATTTCCTCAAAATCCTTAACCTCAACATGCTTAACCTTTCCTTCATGTCACTGATTGGAATGGACTAGGAAGTATACAAATCCCTTTATTGATTTTTGGGGCACCCCCCCACAGTGACTCCCTTTGGGTTTATGATTAAGTTTGCCTATTGAACCTAGATCTTGGGATCTCCAGTCAACTAGGTTAGGTTTCCCTCATATTCCCTTCATCTATGGGCTTTAGTCCCATTCCTCTTGACAACCTATACACCTTATCTATGCTTAAGCCTTTTGTTAACGGGTCCGCAATGTTCTCATTTGAGCTCACATAGTCAACTGAGATAACACCCGTTGAGATAAGTTGTCGTACCGTGTTGTGTCTACGTCGAATATGCCTTGATCTGCCATTGTACATCATGCTTTATGCTCTAGTAAGAGCAGACTGATTGTCACAATGTATGCAGATCGCCGTCAATGGCTTGGGCCATCTTGGAATATCTTCCACAAATTGACGTAGCCACTCTGCCTCTTCCCCGCTTTTATCTAAAGCGACGAATTCGGATTCCATCATGGATCTCGCTATAACCGTTTGCTTGGAAGACTTCCAAGCTATAGCCGCGCCCGCAAGTGTAAACACGTAACCACTTGTGGATCTGTGATCCTTTATATCCGATATCCAGTTCGCGTCAGTGTATCCTTCGATCACTACTGGATCACGGGTATAATGCAATCCATAGTCTCTCATGTATCTTATGTATCTGAGCACCCTCGTGATAGCTTTCCAATGATCCTCGCTCGGATTACTGGTGTATCTACTTAGCCTGCTCACAGCATACGCTAAGTCGGGTCTAGTACATGTCATTAGATACATTAGACTGCCAATGATCCTTGAGTACTCTAACTGAGAAACACTCATGCCTCTATTCTTCCTTAGGCGTTGGGTATTATCAATTGGACTTCGAGCTATACTCGTATCGTCCGAATTGAATTTCCCAAGGATCTTGTCCACGTAGTGAGATTGACTCAACACAAGACCATTTTGGGTTCTAGTGATTTTAACTCCAAGAATCATATCCGCGAGACCCATGTCTTTCATGTCAAACCTCGCTTTCAACATGTCTTTCGTTGAGTTGACCATGTTATCATTACTCCCAATGATAAGCATATCATCTACATAAAGACATAAAATCACATAACCTCTTGGTGTGTCTTTAAAATAAACACACTTGTCGCACTCATTTATTTTGAAACCATTGTCAATCATGACATGATTAAACTTTTGGTGCCATTGTTTTGGAGTTTGCTTCAAGCCATACAAAGACTTGACCAATTTACATACTTTACCCTTGTTTCCAGGGCGGAAAAACCCTCAGGTTGTTCCATGTAAATTTCTTCTTCTAAATTGCCATTTAGAAATGCGGTCTTTACATCCATTTGGTGAACTTCCAAATTTCTTAGAGCCGCAATTGCAAGAACCAATCGTATAGAGGTTATTCGCGTTACAGGCGGGTAAGTATCAAAGTAGTCTAGACCCTCCTTTTGTCTAAATCCTTTGATCACTAACCTTGCCTTGTATTTATCAATACTTCCGTCAGCTTTCATCTTCCTTTTGAATATCCAACGATATCCAAGTGGTTTACAACCAGGTGGAAGATCTACTAACTTCCAAGTATGATTTTGCAATATAGAATCAATTTCATTCTTAATTGCTTCTTGCCTTTGAGGTCCTTCCGCGGAGGTAACCGCATCGTGGGGGGTATTGGGCTCACCCTCAACCATATAGCTCATGAAGTCTGGACGAAAGGATTTTTCAACCCTTTGTCGTTTACTTCGTCTAAGCTCACCCTCCTCGACCTCGGGTCATTCATGTATTTCATCTATCCTCGTAGATGAACTTGGTCCTGCTTCATCTAACCATGTAGACGAACTTGGACCTGCTTCATCAACCGCTCTTGATGAAGTCGCATGTGTTTGTCCTAACATAGGAAACACATTCTCAAAATATGAGATGACATTAGGATTTGCCTCTATGATAGTGTGTTTGTGTACATCGGGATTCTTGGACTCATGTACAAGAAAACGATGCGTACTACTTTGATATGCATATCCAATGAAAATGCAATCAACAGTTTTGGGTCCTATCCTAAGAGCCTTCGGAGGTGGTACAATCACCTTAGCTAGGCACCCCCACACTTTCAAGTATTTGTACGATGGCTTCCTTTTTCTCCATAACTCATATGGAGTTTCGTCCCTATTTTTCAAAGGTATCTTGTTCAAAAGATAGTTTGCTGAGAGAATGGCGTCCCCCACATTTCTCGGTTCACTCCCGAGCTTATCAACATGGCGTTCATCATTTCTTTCAATGTGCGGCTCTTTCGTTCTGCAACGCCATTTGATTGTGGAGAATAAGGAGGTGTACACTCATGTACAATGCCACTTTTTGCGCATAAATCCGCAAAAGGTGCAACATATTCACCTCCTCGATCACTTCTCAAAGCTTTTATCTTCTTTTTAAGTTGATTCTCAACTTCATTTTTGTACAAGATAAACTTCTCTATTGCTTTGTCTTTACTCTTAAGTAAGTACACATAGCAATATTTAGTACAATCATCAATAAACGTGATGAAGTACTTATTTCCTCCACGCGTGGGAACCGCTTTTAAATCACACACATAGGTATGAATTAAATCAGGGGGGGTTCGGTTATTCGTTCAACCGATTTAAACGATGATCTCGTAAGTTTGGATTCAACACATGTCACGCATTTGTGATTGGACTCGATATGGAATGTTGGTATTAAGTTTAATTTAATTAAACGTCGCAATGAATTAAAATTTACATGTCCTAGTCTACCATGCCAAACATAAGAAGACTCAACCATGTAAGTAGAAAAAGAATTTTCATTAATTTCCTTGTTTTCGTTTACAACAGAAACATTCATTTTAAACATTCCATTAAGGGCATAGCCCTTTCCAATAAAAGTTCCACGTCTAGACAAGACAAAATTGTCCGATTCAAACACTAGACGAAATCCAAACTTGTTGAGCATCCATCCTGATACGAGATTCTTCCGTATCTCTGGAACATAAAGCACTTTGGTCAAGGTCAACTCCTTGCCAGAAGTCATCTTCAGGATGACTGTGCCTTCCCCTTTGATGCTTGCGGTAGCTTTATTTCCCCTATAAAGCTTTTCTTCACCCGACGCTTCCTTGAATGTAGAGAAAAGAGCCTTATCTCCACAAACATGGCAGGTTGCACCCGTGTCAACGAACCATCCTTTTGGGTTTTCACCCATCGCGTTGACTTCTTCAATCATAGCCGCTTCCTCGGTTATCATTGCGATTAGAGGCATACCATCCTCATCAACCATGTGCGCACGCTCACGCTTAGGTTTCTTGCATTGGTTAGCACGGTGCCCCGTCTCGTTACAATTGTAACAAGTACCTTGGGAAGGCGCAGGCTTCTTTTTCACAGCCCCTTTTTCGGTCCAAGGTTGTTAACCTTTGCTTTCCCCTTGTTGTTGTTTTTACCCTTGCCCTTCTTGCCCTTTGAGGACTCCCCAAGTTCCACCATGTTTGCTTTAGCCGCAGCTTGCAAAATCGTGCCTTTTTGGGCCACCCTGTTGTCCTCTTCTATACGAAGACGGACGACAAGTTCCTCAGTCGTCATTTCCTTCCGCTTGTGTTTAAGATAATTCTGAAAATCCAACCAAGCAGGAGGTAATTTCTCAATCATGGCTGCTACTTGAAACGTCTCGCTGAGTACCATACCCTTAGCGTAGATGTCATGAAGTATAATCTGTAACTCTTGGACTTGGTTCATAACAGTCTTGTTATCAACCATTTTGAAGTCCAAGAAACGGGCGACAACAAATTTCTTTGTTCCTGCATCCTCCGTTTTGTACTTTTTATCCAAGGACTCCCATAACTCTTTGGAAGTCTTGATATTATAGTACACATTATACAATGCATCCGAGAGACCGTTGAGAACATAGCCTCGACATATAAAGTCCGAGTGCTTCCACGCCTCAACCGCGCTCAGAGCCTGAGCATCGGTCTCCCCTTCCGCAGGTTGTGGAACGGTCTCCGTCAAGAACCTCACAAGGTTCATGGTGGTCAAGTAGAAGAACATCTTCTGTTGCCACCTTTTGAAGTGGAGACCCGAAAACTTCTCGGGTCGTTCAGCATGATTTGCCACTGTGGACGCTCCCACAGTGTTGGCAGGGGTTCCAACGACAACATTAGTGTTGCTCGTGTTCACATTTTCAGTCGACATTCTGAAAAAGTTTCAAGAAAACAAGTTAAAAATTCTGTTTAGAAATAATAAATGTGCTAATTGATTATTGTCCCAAACTAAACAGAAGCAAGAGTATTGAAACCACTTCGCAGGTTCTAAGTCCAACTTTGAAGACTACAACAGTAGGTTTTTAGAACTCAATAAAGAATGGAGTAGAAGCAGAGTTCTGTTTTGACAAAGTCGCTCCTTTGAATCAAAACATAGAAAAATCTTTTAAAAGACAACCTGCTGTGAGAGAAAAAAAATTGAATCCACAGCAGAGAAGTTTGTGATTCTACACGAACGGTGTTGTAAAATTTGTTTTAAGATTGTAGGAATCCGTTCTTGCAAAATAAATAAAATTCTTTTATTAACTTGAATTACAGAAACAAATCAGAATAAAATTACAGTACAATTTACAACTGAAAAAGAAAAACAAGAACAGAAAGACTCGAACAGAAACACTGTTCTTTGGCTAAGGATCGTGTTAGACACGGGTCCCTTAAAACAAATTTCGTGTCTCCCAGGAGAACACGTTTGTTTCCAGGATACAACAGCCGCAAGCAGTTGCACTGCCGGTCTTAACTCCAACCCGAAGGTGTACCTTGAACTCTTGAAGAAGATGAAGATTTCTGTGAGAGAGGAAGAAGATAGCTTTGTGTATTTCAGTGTAGTTGGTCTTCAATAGGATGCTCCTATTTATAGTTGCAAGTCTTAAAGAAACTTAAAAAGAATTAAATGGGTGAATTAAACTGCATTAAACGTCTTTAATGCACTTTAATTCGTCATTTAATTCTCAGTCAAACGCATTAACTTCGTCAGTTCCAAATGCTGAATGTAACTATACTAGAATTAACTGCAACAGAAAGCTTCTGCGCGCGCGCGCGCTGATGTGCGTTAGGTGTGATATAATTTAGATGTATATTTTAAGCCCTTTTTACACTTTTAGCCAAGTTTTAAATTTATAAGACACGATATTCACTAACACTAAACACACATATGGGCAAGTGCACCCATCGTGGACGTAGTATAGTGTTGGTAAGATACCGAGGTCGTCCAAGGACACAAGAGCTTTTAGTACCGGTTTATCCTCAACGTCTAATCAAATCAAAAATTTAGAAAAGGTTTTTAAACTAAGAAAATAAAAACTAACTAAATGCTGAAAAATAAAATAAAATAAAAACAGATAGACAAGATGAATCACTTGGATCCGACTCGTGTATTAGTATAACCTTTGATTATTTTCGCACTTTTGCACTTGTTTAAGAGATTATCTTAGTTATTGTAGTAGGCCCCTCTTTTGAAGGCGACGTTACCCTCAACCCAGTAGTTTGAGTCAGCAAGGATACAATCCTAAAGGGTTGGATTATTGGAAGATAATGAATTAAGTTATTAATGCAAATTGTGGTAGGCCCCGCTTTTGGCGGTGACGTTACCCTTGGCTAAGTAGTCTGAGTCAGCAGGGATACAGTCCTAAATAGCCGGGTTATAGTATTAATAGTAGTTAACTTATGAGGGGGTCAAAGAGTTTGGATCCCCGCCATCCAATACCTATGGGCATTGAAGGAGATCCTACTAAATTTGACCCAGGTCCCTTGCAGGACCTCTAAACGCTGAACAAGGGCAAGACCCTTACCAAACCGTTCCCTTAACCCCCGACCAGGTAGCCAACATACCTCCATATAGACCGTGGAGATATGAATGGTGAAAATATTTTATTTTATATAGACAGTAAAATAATGCCAAGACACCACGGACAAACGATAAGGAAAGATCACCTTCAACATAAGCAACTAGTTATTAAAGTCATTAATACAAAACCAAATAAAAAGTGCAAAAGATTAAAAATAAAAAGTATTATACTAAACACTTGTCTTCAACAAGTGATGTGAGAGACTTAGGCAAACATGGCCTTGATTGTCAAGAACTCTTACGATCAATCTTGGATCCCGAGACGACTCACACACTCTATGATGGACAATGGATGATGGTGGTGGATGATGGTGTTATGGTGGTGGTGGGTGGTGGATGAAGTGTGAGAAAGGTGGTGTGCCAAGGGATGAGTTGAAATGAAACCAAGCACTCCTATTTATAGGCTGAACAGAAGGCTGGGCACGGCCCCGTGTCCGCTGGACACGCCCCCGTGCCCGTCTGACACTCTCTCTCTTCATTAATTGTAATTCGCAATTACAATTAATGCACCTGCTGTACTTTCGCCACGCCCCCGTGTTCACTGAACACGGCCCCGTGGTGGGCAATAGAAGCTTCCATAGGTTTGTCTTTTCTGCTGCTTCTTGGGCACGGCCCCGTGCTGGCTGAGCACGGAGCGTGTTCAGTCTTCTGACTTCTCTTTTCTGCTTGGGAGGATACCGTTGAGGGTTCGGGCAATCCACTTTTGTTCCTTTTCTTGTATTTATGTTAGAAATAGCTGTCTTTTTGCTTCTTTTGTGAATTTGAGCTCATTTCATCCTGAAAATACAAAAGGAAGACAAAAACACTCTTTTCCAACATTAGTACTTAAAAAGGGTTAGTTTTATGCCTCATTTGATGTAATTTATATGTTGCATTTTACACACATCAAATACCCCCACACTTGAACTTTTGCTTGTCCTCAAGCAAAACTCTTTAAATATGTGGCTTACACTCCCAAATGGAATGGGTAGAAGAGAAGGTTTTTGGCTTGTCATAGAGTGTCGGGAATCCAAGATCTTTTTGGGTTTTATTTTTATTTATTTACAATCCTATTCGTTATGATTTATTTAGAACGTTTCATAAGAGAAATTACTTATTTGGGCATAGCATGCCTTTTTTAAAATTTCATTTATATACAAGTTCACATACCTCACGGGGGATCACTCAACACTCGGCCGAAGGTGTATTTTTAGTGAATAACTCGAGAGCGGCATTGAACTTATTCCTACCATAAGCTTGCCAAGCAATCAATCCTCCTCCTTTTTAACTATAAACCTTTGTAAATATCAAGAGGACTTTTTGGGTGAAGGGTTAGGCTTGGGCTAAAGGTGGGTGGTTGGGTTAGTGGTTAGTAAAAGGGCGAAAAGCGTAAAAAGCGTCGGTTTTCGTAAAACACTTTGTTTTTAGTGACTTTTATTTTGAAGTATTCCTCCAAAAAGCTTTTGTTTGTTTATTTCTAACTTCATCATAATTTTTTTTAGTCACACGAAAAACCGAGCTTGTTACTAAAATAAAGGGTGAAAATAAAAAGGGTTTTTGGTGGGTAAAAAGGTTTTAGGGTAAGAAATGAAAGGTTTAGGCTCAAAGGGGTTAACTAGGGGGATTTTGGGTAGGTGGTAAAAAAAATTGAAAAATAATGGTGTAGAAAGAAAAAAGGTTAGTCCTAATGCCTCCATCATTCACTTTCTTGGGTTTAAGTTAGTAAGGACCGGGAATGAATCGTCGTGGCAAGTTCTAGAGTTGTAAGAACCAAGCGGCTATTCACACAAGAAACGAAAAATGAGCATTTAGTCTAAAGATGTAAATTTGTATGCTCAATAAAGGCTCAAAACTCACTTTTGTGGGAATGGGTTTTTATGTGATCGAGTATATATAATCAAATTTTAACTAAGCTTGTCATGCCGTTTCATAATTTTCTTATGTTGGTTCTTGTTATCACGACTCTCTCGGTTGTAAAATTGTAAAAATATAACCTTATTAATCTTAGGATTCCTAACTTAAACTTTAGACAAGTAAAAAAAAAATGAAAATTTTTGAAAAAATTTGGGGTGTTTAGCGGTTCCAATAGAGTTTTGTGTAAGGATTGTTGTTAGGACTTGCAAAATTTCAAGGTTTTAGCTTCCCCCCCCCCCACACTTAAATTACACATTGTCCTCAATGTGTCCCAAAAATAAATTTTTAGGTTGATTGGATGTGTAATGTAATGTTAAAAAGCAAAGATTTATGTTACTGGCAGTCTGGACACGGCCCCGTGGGGACCGGACACGGCCCCGTGTTCAGGGGCCAGTAACAAAAATTAAAGAAATGAGACAGAAGCCTGGACACGGGGGCGTGTCTGGTGAACACGGCACGTGTCCAGTTACCTGAACTGGGCATTTTTCTGCAGGGGGTTCAGCACGGGGCCGTGTTGGTTGGGCACGGTCCGTGTTGAGCCTTCTGTAATGGAGAAATTTGTGTCGGGTTGCCTTGTTCTTGTGCATGGGGCCATTTTTCTCGTTCCCCTTTTCATCCTTTACCACTATGAGTGTGTTTTATTCATTATGAACCATCAAACTTTAAAAACCATCATTCCATTTAATCAATAGAGAGATACATATAAATCCTAATAAAATAAAATTAAAACTTAACTAGCTAGGTCAAGAGGTACACGAGGTTATCATAAAGGGTTCTACTTTTTAAGAAAATTTCGGGAGTAGCCTCCCGATATAGTAGGACCTTCGGCCGATGGTTCCCTAGATGTCGCTTAAAGCCATCCTTCTATCTCCCTTGGAAGGAAGAAGGCGGCTTCATTTTCCTCAGCAACTTGCGGCTGAGGGGGCACATTCACTGGGACTCCTTGCACCACCCTTTGCAGAGGCTCAGGGTGCATGGCGTACCATTTGGCCGGAATGATGACTTCGGGCACCACGTTTGACGCCCTTTGGGTTATCACAGGCACCAAGGGTGGGGAGGCGAGAAGGTTTAACCTCTGGTGCAAGAGGTTCACCTCTCGTAGACAACCCTCCAGTCCCACCGTCAGATGGTTGATACGGTCCACTAACGCTTCCTCCACTCCTGTCATTTCATTAATAGCTTCCCTTAGGGCGTAAACATAGTTTACAAGAGAATCTTCTGCTGTTGATGACCTCCTCCCGTGTCGGTTACCTCTTGAAGATGATCTGCTTGTTCTGCTGGCCATTTTCTGTGAAAGAAACCGAAGAAAGCTAAATCTTTGCAAAACAGTACCTCGGACACGGCCCCGTGCTCGCTGAGCACGACCCCGTGTCCATTTGTCTGCAGGATTTTAGGCTAAGGATTCTTGGAGTTTTAAATTATTTTCATGATTTTTAACTGTGTTTTAAGCTTAGATAATTTAAAACAAAGTTATACGACTAACTTTAAACAAGAATCCTTAGCAAATAATCTTACAAACTTCACATAGAGGGTTGGAATCATGGAGTTTCCAAGCTTCCATGGAGGAAATGTTGAAAAATTTTGAAAGAAGAGGAAATGAATAAAAGTGGAAGGGACAAGATGGTCCTTGGGAACCTTCTTTTAGCACTTACCTAGGATGGTATGAGTGAAGATCCCAGGAATCTCTGTCTAGTGAAGTGGTAAAAAATGAGCAGGAATCAGGCTGCATTTAAAGAAAACGACAACGCACTGGACACGGCCCCGTGTTGGCTGGACACGGCCCCGTGTGCAGAGGAAATCCTAACACATTTTGTCCGTATTCTGACAAAATCAGCAGAGAATCTTTTAAGTGAGCACGGGGGCGTGTTGACCTGGACACGGCCCCGTGTCTGGAGGCTGTCTTATGGAATTTTGTTGCTCCTAAGGATCTTGTTGATATCGGGTGGTTCCTTACTGGAGGGAACAACCCCAAAGTGCCTAAGATACCTTAATTGTCCTAGACTAAGGCGAGAACGCAAGAGGTTGTCGGTGAGGGTAATTCCTATTTTCATTCTAGGTGGACAAGTCCAACCCTTTTCCGGGCTCTCGTTAAAGAAGGTATATGCCGAATCGCTCAGGTCTATGTATGCACCGAACGAAGTCGATGGAGAGTCCTTCACGGCACAATCGGCACAGGGACGACTATCGTCCAAGTCTTTTCTAGGTATGAAGGTATTTTCGGGAGCAACGAGGTTGTCGTAATGCGGTTCCAACATTTCTTCATGGTCATCGTCTTGGGGAGGATCGATAAAATCCTTCCTAAGTTCTTTTGACCAATTTAGAATTAGCTCTTCTAGTTGAAATAACTCGTCAAGGAGCATTTCCCCTAGAATATCTGGCTGGGCGCATTCGAGGGAGAGATAGTGCTTATTTTTACTTTCGCCCCTCTTAAGGTTATAAGGAATTGGTGGGTCTATATAGTGGGGCCTATAATTCAGAAAGTAACATTTTAATTCTTCATGTTCGCCTCCACATAATTGACACCACGTACCATAAGAGTGCCGAAAGTAAAAAGAATTACTATCACTCATGTTTATGTCAGAAATTACCGACCGCCGGGATCCAACGGTTCTGTTTTCAGTAAGAGAATCTTTGGGCACAGGGGCGTGTTGAGTGAGCACGGCCCCGTGTTCAGGTTACTGTCTGACTTAAAACAGGATTCCCAGTTCCAATGATTGAGCACGGGGGCGTGTTCAGCGGGCACGGCCCGTGCTGAGCTCTGCAGAAGCTGAAAAACTAAGAAAAATCCTAAAAAATTAAAAAGAAAAATAAAAATAGGATTCGGCCGTTGATTCCTAACTTTCTTAAAATCCTTGTGTCCCCGGCAACGGCGCCAAAAACTTGATGTGCGTTAGGTGTGATATAATTTAGATGTATATTTTAAGCCCTTTTTACACTTTTAGCCAAGTTTTAAATTTATAAGATACGATATTCACTAACACTAAACACACATATGGGCAAGTGCACCCATCGTGGACGTAGTATAGTGTTGGTAAGATACCGAGGTCATCCAAGGACACAAGAGCTTTTAGTAGCGGTTTATCCTCAACGTCTAATCAAATCAAAAATTTAGAAAAGGTTTTTAAACTAAGAAAATAAAAACTAACTAAATGCTGAAAAATAAAATAAAATAAAAACAGATAGACAAGATGAATCACTTGGATCCGACTCGTGTATTAGTATAACCTTTGATTATTTTCGCACTTTTGCACTTGTTGAAGAGATTATCTTAGTTATTGTAGTAGGCCCCTCTTTTGAAGGCGACGTTACCCTCAACCCAGTAGTTTGAGTCAGCAAGGATACAATCCTAAAGGGTTGGATTATTGGAAGATAATGAATTAAGTTATTAATGCAAATTGTGGTAGGCCCCGCTTTTGGCGGTGACGTTACCCTTGGCTAAGTAGTCTGAGTCAGCAGGGATACAGTCCTAAATAGCCGGGTTATAGTATTAATAGTAGTTAACTTATGAGGGGGTCAAAGAGTTTGGATCCCCGCCATCCAATACCTATGGGCATTGAAGGAGATCCTACTAAATTTGACCCAGGTCCCTTGCAGGACCTCTAAACGTTGAACAAGGGCAAGACCCTTACCAAACCGTTCCCTTAACCCCCGACCAGGTAGCCAACATACCTCCATATAGACCGTGGAGATATGAATGATGAAAATATTTTATTTTATATAGACAGTAAAATAATGCCAAGACACCACGGACAAACGATAAGGAAAGATCACCTTCAACATAAGCAACTAGTTATTAAAGTCATTAATACAACACCAAATAAAAAGTGCAAAAGATTAAAAATAAAAAGTATTATACTAAACACTTGTCTTCACCAAGTGATGTAAGAGACTTAGGCAAACATGGCCTTGATTGTCAAGAACTCTTACGATCAATCTTGGATCCCAAGACGACTCACACACTCTATGATGGACAATGGATGATGGTGGTGGATGATGGTGTTATGGTGGTGGTGGGTGGTGGATGAAGTGTGAGAGAGGTGGTGTGCCAAGGGATGAGTTGAAATGAAACCAAGCACTCCTATTTATATGCTGAACAGAAGGCTGGGCACGGCCCCGTGTCCGCTGGACACGCCCCCGTGCCCGTCTGACACTCTCTCTCTTCATTAATTGTAATTCGCAATTACAATTAATGCGCCTGCTGTACTTTCATCACGCCCCCGTGTTCACTGAACACGGTCCCGTGGTGGGCAATAGAAGCTTCTATAGGTTTGTCTTTTCTGCTGCTTCTTGGGCACGGCCCCGTGCTGGCTGAGCACGGGGCGTGTTCAGTCTTCTGACTTCTCTTTTTTGCTTGGGAGGATACCGTTGAGGGTTCGGGCAATCCACTTTTGTTCCTTTTCTTGTATTTATGTTAGAAATAGCTGTCTTTTTGCTTCTTTTGTGAATTTGAGCTCATTTCATCTTGAAAATACAAAAGGAAGACAAAAACACTCTTTTTCCAACATTAGTACTTAAAAAGGGTTAGTTTTATGCCTCATTTGATGTAATTTATATGTTGCATTTTACACACATCACGCGCGCAAGACACACTGGTGCGCGCGCAGGTCAGCGCCCGCATGCGCGGTGTGTCCACTTGGCTCACTGACGTGCGCGCGTACGCCATACTCACTCAGGTCCATGCGCGCATGCGCGCATGTGCCACGTCACCTGTGAGCCTCTACGAGCACGCCACACAGTCGCGCCGTTTTGGCTCACTTAGGTGCGCCGCGCACATCACCTCAGTGCGCATGCACCATGCGCGCAACTGCGCGCCATGTGTACTCGCGCGTATGACTGCCACGTCATGCGCCACTACGCGCGGACCCACTAGGGTCATGCACATGCATCCCACGTTACCAACCACCTGGTCCTTGCAGCCCTTGCTTCACCAAAGTGCAAAGTGCGCCATCAAAGCGCCACATTGCGCCTCATCGCCCACGCCACGCGCGCGTGTGCGAGTGCGAGTGCGAGTTAGGGTGCTCCGCACCCTTCGCGAGTACACTAGTGAGTGCTTCCATGAAACAATAAGGATGAAGAGATCCTACTTAAATACCCCTTTAAGTTCCATCTCTCATCCAATGTGGGACAAGGTGCCACTTTCCCACATTTTCAGCATTCAAGTTTCAAACACCAAACTTTGAGCATCGATATCTCATTCATCTTAGCTTCATTTTGGACGTGGTTTAGTTCGTTGCGAAGCTCTTACGACATAGAACACAAACCCACAAATAAATATATAAAACTCGCTCATTTTATTATATTTATTTCTAGTCCAAAATAGGAAAAAATCATTTTCCTATACAAAATTTCCAACAATATCATCATAGTCAAACCACACAATTTAAATGCACAGCGGAAGCAAAAGATAAATATATTACAATCCGATATGAAGTAATATCCAAGTATTACAAACGGAAAGTAAAAGATCCACAGGCGGATCGCAAATAAAATAAAACATTGTTCAATAGACTTCAGGCATCTAAGCTTGCGAGACTTCTATTTGATGCTAGGAGAGACCAGCCTATTACGCGTAGTACCTGCACTTAGTCTTTTTGGGGAAATACGTCAGTTTACACTGGTAAATACAATTTAACTGACTCATTTTGAAAAATGTTTTAAAAATTGATTTGAATGCCCGCGGCACAAAACTTTTATTAACTTGGGATAGTTATTTGCTTATAATCTTGTAAAAGAATTACATGTTTGTTATGCGTTCAGTTAACCGGGTCGTGCCGGGTTAAAGATTAATAGACACACCACATAGTATAGTTCCGCCGCGAGATTTCCTCTCGTACCGACTGTTATACTTTATTGATTTGGAGCCATTTCCGGGTTTTGTAAAGAAAGCTGATATTTTTATTATTCCAGAAGGCTCAAAATAATTTATTTATCATATTATATCAGTAGAAAAAGGTTCGGGGTCAAAACAATTTGTAAAACTCATTTTATAGCCCAAAAGGGCAAAACCGACATTTACCGAATCAAGCCTATAACCCTATGTTATGCTCAGCCTAAAAATAAATAAAAATCTTTAAAAATCCCGAAATATTATTTTATACCAGTAGGTAAAATATTTGGTATCAAAAATTGGGTTTAGATAGGATATACGCTAATTACGCCGTTTAATTAATAAAAGGCTTTCTAATTATGCTATTGAGCATAACTCCTAATCTAGACCTCAAACTGATGTCAAATTTTGGGAACAAGTTTATAAATCAGTAATAAAGATTATTGTCCTCTCATATTTTCAAAATTCTCGTTTTAGGGTCAAAAGGGCATAACGGTCAACATTTAGGCATTTAACGGAAACATGCATGAACTAGGATTTTTATGGAACCAAGTTGTATAACTTTAGAGAGTTATACTAACCTATAATATGGTCCTAAAGGAATCCTAAGGCATATCTAAACTAAGCTAAATCGGGTCAGAACTGAAAGTCAAAGCAAAAGTCAACTTTTGCGACTTTCGGTTCCAAACCGAGACTATACTTAGAATTGTCGGGTTGAATCATGCTTAGGCATGTTCAACTAATATTTACCAAGTTAATAATGTGGCAAAACTGATTTTATGACTTTTAATTTAATAGTTATGCATTTTATTTAAAACTAACCCGTTTAACTTTAATTTGGCCCGACAATTTAACTAAGTAAACATGGTAATTAGGAGGCGCCCTTTTGAGGGTTAATTACCTACCTAATTAAGGTCACGTAGCCATGTTCGTTGCGAACCATGGCTTAGCCGTTTAAAATTCAAAGCGTTTATCGAAACGCTTGACTTTTCGGTTTTAACCGCTAAATAATTCAACTAACACGAAAAGGGACTTACAAAGTGTCCAAGGGACTCAAGGAGGTTCTCAAAAAGGCTCAAGATCCTCCAGAAATCAGAGAGCAAGCAGATTGAAGAATGAGGTTTGAATGAAGCCAAGATCAAGTGGGTTTATATAGGATTTCAAGAACCGTTAGAATCGTTTCTCATAACCCGAGCCTTGATTTGGACCGTACACATCTTACCCCCTGATTTCTAATACTATGAGCTCTCAAGGTCATTTTAAGCACGTTTAAGGCCCGTTAATCTCATTTTAAGGCTCTACTATGATGTTTAAACATAGGGGACATGAAACATGTTCATAAACATGTCGGATGTCGGTTTGTTTGGCCGTACGGTCACGATGTGCGTCTAATTACGACGAAACACGAACGGACGCGAAAAACGGTCCAAACTATGCGATGAATGGAATTTTATCAAGCCATACACTAAAATAAAATATTTTAGTGCTTACATAAATTTTTGGGTGCCCGGGGATATTCAGAATGCGAGATATGCGCAAAAGTGCAAACTTGTGCACTTTTTGACACTTTTAGTCCCTGCATGACATAAAAGTTTATTTTTGCGCACCAAACACCTCTAAGCCTATATCTAAGCTATATAAAGGATAAATAGGGTATGTTTAACTCATGGTCATATTCCGGAAGGCCCGATTCTATACGAATCGACATACTTTTGCAGTTTGACGCAATTAGTCCCTTAATTGCGCAAAGTAGCGCGAAATGCCATTTAATGATATCTAAGCCTTCCATGGCCCATAATAATCATTCCCAAGCATATATTTAAATATTACTACGCTCCCATTCATTTAAATGGTCACCGAAAGGCGTAGATTCAAAAGTTGACGCTTTAGGCCCCTTTATTGCGCAAACTTGCGCATCTCATCATTTAATAGCATTGAAGCCTAAACTAATCCATATTAGGCATCCTTGAAAGTATTATAAAACATTACGATGCTTCGGGTTCTCTAAAAGGTCATTCAGAGGTATAATTAAACATATTAACACTTTTAGTCCCTCTAACTTGCAAAGTTGCGCGTAACTTTACTTATAGGCATAAAAACCTTAGATGGCCAATAATTGGCATTCCCGAGAGTATAATAAAATACCATGAAGCTCCCAGTTGGTTAAAAGGTCACTCAGAGGTAAGAATTAACATATTGACACTTTTAACCCTTTATTGCGCTAACTTTCAATTAATTACGCAAACGGCTACACTTAATCATCAAGTGGCACATTTGTGAATATAAACATCGTAAGAGGTTATTTAAAAACTTATTTTAGGTATGCTAACACGTTCAGTCCTTTTATAATCAAAGTTTTCGATTTTTCGAAAAGTTAGTCCCTAAATTTCACTGTTTGACTTCATTAGAGTTTATTACACGTGTCAATACATCATTGGACGTGATTTTACGAGGTGTTACATCCTCACCCCCTTAAAAGAAATCTCGACCTCGAGATTTGCTAAATGCTGGAAGTACTTTCTGTCGGACAGTGGATTTAACTTCCACAGCCTATTTGGGCCTCTAGAGGCATCCTAAATGACCTTTATAATAGGTTCATGTTTTCTTCCGTAGATCCTAATTCTGACGATCCTTATTCGATACGGGCTTCCTACCATATCACAGATATGCATATCTTTATGTGATAATGCTTCTTGACTCATTGGTGAAATACATCCTTAAATCATTAGTGTGGGTCACATAGCAAGTGCCATCACATCCATAAATAGGTTTTAGTCTAAAAGCTATTGACCTTTGATGTATTCGATTTCCTCGAATGATCCCATATATAGTCAGAGATTAACTAGCATGTTGAACAAAAATTTCAGTACACCCTTCATAGAGCGATACTTTCAATTGAACCCTATTCCTTATCAAGGACTTAAGAGGGTTGCGATTTTATCAATCCTCAATTTTCTGCTGACTACTGGAAACTTTCAGATGATTATGGATTTGTATGATCTTATTCGTTGTTTCCAATGCAACTTTCAGATCCTGATAATTGGACTTACCAATCTATTGTTCTAACAATAGATGTTTAACATACCATCTACACAAGGTCCCCAAAGGAGCAGCCTTGATACTTACATCATAATTGTTATGGAAAAACTTATTTTATGGTGAGATGGTTGTTCCAATCATTGCTTAAAACTAGTCTCAAGGAATAGCTAGTCGAAACAAGTCGACGATCCTGGGCAGTTAATGGCGATTCTTAATTGTTGCCTAGATAGGGTTGCGGTAATCAATGCATAAGCAAATGAACCGTCTTTCTTATTTAACAAGATCAACTCTTAGACTAATGAGTTAGGCTATATGAACCCATATTTTAGAGCTTACTTAATCAGGGTTTTGATCATTCCATAATCAACATGGAGTTTTCACAATACTCCAGCCCAAAGCGGGATGTTAATCTTAACTCTACCTGCTTCTAAGGAGGTAAACAGGGTAATCTTTGGAGAAGATAATCAAGACACACGGAGATTACAGAGATTTTCCAAATCTCATGCTCCGGTTCATCCATCATTGCTTGCGTCAGGTAAGGGACACATTCACATTATGAGTCTATGGATTCCCTTAATCGGGGACATTTAATTGGACAATTCCATTGTGGATATCTTCTTTGAATATCATTAGTTGACTTTTAGTATCATATGATTATTGGGATATCTTTGTGGTTCCATGCATTAAACCTCCATACTGATCAGGCATGGAAGCAATCTATGGAACTTATTAAGATACGTCAACCCTCATATGGCGCTTTTGTCATACCATCTGGTATTCTTAATCGATAGAGATTAAAGAGATATCAATTATATATGCTGACGCATTTCCTCTAGAGAGAGGATACTTCTAAAATTCTACGATTAGAGGTTTCTGACAGAAACGGAAGCAATGGTTCTTATAATTTCGCCTGTAAGTTTTACCTTACTCTTAACATCTAGGGTTCTTACGGGAAAGATTTTTAAAAGTTTGCCAAGCTTAGGGTTTTATGAGAAACTTATCAGTACCCGAAACCAAACGAAATTCTTAGTACTAAAATCACAATAGGGGATTTATCTAGTATCATTATTAATGTAAACTGCCTCGAATCATACATCAGGAGGGTTAAACGCCTCCATTCTTAATCCTTTTTAACTTAGCTGCAGAATCTTTAACAATTTCGGGGCAGTCTCAGCTTTGACTGATTATTTCTTAATCTATGTAACGTGAGTAGCTGAGGTAGATCCTTAATGGATTTATGATGAGCAGGTTTTGAAAACTTTTCATGACTTTTCTTATATCCTTTCCAGCAGCTGTGTTAATTACAGTTTTGGAGACGAACTTCATTAACATTGAGGCTCACATCTGTTGCACCATTAACATTTGCCGCATCTCTAGCATCGCGACTATTGTTTGTCCTTTCCGAGTTTTCCATACTCGAAGCTTTGGTATTAAATACCAAATTCAACAGGTGCTCAGGCAATCCTTACCATGTGTCTTCCTTGATTTGCCAAAGGCTTAACATAAGAAGTCTTGATAACTACTTGCTTCTTATTACCCACAATATGGGCTTGGTTACAGGACGACCAATCCACTCCTATTATTATATCGAGTCCCTCTATTTCAAAGGAAACAAGGACAGTGGAAAAGAATGGTTCCTAATGGATATATAACATCCATCTAATATTGCTGAAGCAGTCTCTAAGGTACTATTGGCTAATCCTACTTTATACTTAACGCTTAGAGTTTTTAACAGGCAGATTTAAAGATTTACAAAATCCATTGTCTACGAAAGACTTATCTGACCCTGAATTAAGTAATACTCTAGCATGAGCGTTGTTGATAAAGAAAGTACCTGTTGTGACATTGTTATCCTGAATAGCTTCTTGAGCATCCATTTGAGAGCTTCCAGCGTTGGTCTTCTTAGTCTCTCCAGGCTTCTTGGCTTTATTTGGGTAGTTTGGTTTAATGTGCCCTATTTCATTGCAACCATAGTAGGTCGCATCTTCTAACTTTTTGCAATCCAAGGTCTTATGCCCCTTGGACTTGCAGATTCCACAATGTAAAGGCTGGGATTCAAATCTGCATTTCCCGAGGTGGTATTTCCTACAGGTTTTGCATCTGGTCTTCTTACCTAACTGCTGGTTGTCTCTCGAGTCCTTGAATTCATGGGTCTCGTGATCCACCTCTTTACAGATGACACATCCCCTGGTCTGCTCATAGAAACATTTTCCGAAGTGCCTCTTCCCGCTGGTTTTACATGCGGGTTTTGCCTCCTTTGGTTTGGACTGGCTATAGCTTGAATCGGTCTTACCCTTTTTACAACCTTTATTTGGGGTGTCATCACACTTTCGCTTATGATCCTTCAACGCACGGTCCACAACGTTGTTTACGGCTATATCTATCATAGCCTGTAACTCGGTGCCCGTTAAATTCAGTCTTGCATCATCATTCTGATTAACTGGATGATTGCGAGCTTCGGAGGGGTCGGCCATGATGATGCTCTGAAGGCTACAAACCAAGTAGTAATAATTTATTTAATTGTATAGGGAATGTCGAACTTGATAATTAAATAGCCATGGTGCAAACAAACCATATAGGCCAATAGATAGTATTAAGTTTATTTGATTATGTTTTGCCTAGGTTTTTAAATAAACCATCTTAAGCGTTAAACAGAATATGATTGTTAGTCCCGAAAAACCCGTGACATCACTCTACGGTTCGATCAAATGTGGAAAGTAAGATCAAACTGAAAGAACAAAAAGAGATTTATCATTACAAATCTTAGTGCCGCTGCTTAGATCGCACACGGTCTCGAAGACTGTCTGGTACGATCTCCGAGAACCTTGCACACAATCCCTAGGATTGTCTGGTACAAGGCTCTCTCTTTGGGGCTACATGATTACAATGGAGAGCTCTACTACTAACAATCTAATCAAGACTATTTATAGGAGCCACTACCCCATTGGCCCACATGGCCTAGCCCTAGCCCAAGACTTAATCTAAACCCAATAAATATAAATAAATACAATAAAGATAAAGCATAAAACTCTTGACCTAACAATCTCCCCCTAGTTTTATGCTCTCTTTATTACGGTCAAGATGGTCTCCAGTCTTGCGTCTTCTCCTTTTAGTGGCCCAGCAATGAACATCAACGTATCTCGGATGAGGCTTGATCTCAGATGGATTGCGGATAATGTCGGATAAAATAAAAGTTGCATCTCGGATGATTGCAGATAAGCTGAAGTGTGTCACGGATGATGTCTCTTCAATTTTTTGGGCCATGACATAATTGCAATTAGGCTCACTCCTTTTTGTATCCGGGTACAAGCCCAACTCAGCTTAAATCTCTTTTAAATTGGGTCACCGACGTTCATCCATGTGCACATGCTCAATTAAGTGGGTCCCAAGGAATATTGCACTGAAAGCAAGCAATTCAATTTCCTTTCCCTACTCTTGGACCATTGATCTCTCACCCATCTGATGGCTCACAATTACTAGGGTTTTGAAGAAATCATGTGCAGCCACCAATAAACATTCCCCCAACATTCTTTTGATGATGATGATGTGACATCATCATCTTCAACATAGCCATACATACATTTTTCATATTTGTTCAGAAAACGTCATATGTCATCATCCTCAAAAATCATCGTCCATCATCATCAATCATCATACATCATACATTTGAAATACAAACAAAACCTGGTCATTATCTCCGTCTTCCGTACATCATTCCATCCGTAATCACCCGACATCGCCTGAAATAACATCATCATCCATTTCGGATCTTCATCTTTATCCATCTCAGAAACGCATAACATTCAGATCTTCATCATCATCTTCGCCGTGATTCAGCTTCTAACCACTGCCGTTCATCTTTTTCGATCATTAAACACCAAACACCACCGCATCTCCTTTCACCTCCACCTTCGCAACCACCGAAAACCTGCAACAACCCTTCTCCAACCACCGTTTCACCGGCGAAGGTGCAACTTCAGCTTAATCTTCATCTCTCGTCTACTTCAAACACCTCCCGTACACATCTTCATTTCTGATTGTTCACTATCTCCATCGACAATCAACGTTCACAATCACAGTGAACACCTCTGTTCACTCCTCCATCTTCTTCTTCATCGGTAATCACCAGCATCAACCTTCAGCCTTACAATCACCATTCCGTTGTCCATCCGCCGCCCAAAATACAGTTACATCTTAGAAATCCGGACCTTTGCTTATCGCCTCCGTTTGTCATTGTCGCACTACGGTGCCGTCGGAATGACGGTTTTCACTGCTGTCGAGCTACCGTCGCGCCACCGCATGGGGTTTGATCGGCCTTTTCCTTCTCTGACGTCTCTTTTTCTCTACAACACACACACAGCTGAGTGTAGTTGGATGAAAAAAACATCACCGGACCTTAACGGTTTTTTCAGATCTGTAGATGAAATACTAGATCTTACGAACCGGAGAACTTTCCATTTACGAACACACATCCCTCGACACTTGTGCAAAGCTTCTTCTTGTTCTTTGAGTGACATCAAAACCGAGCCTTTGAAAGACTTCAATGGCTCTGATACCACTTGTTAGTCCCGAAAAAACCGTGACATCACTCTACGGTTCGATCGAATGCGGAAAGTAAGATCAAACCGAAAGAACAAAAAGAGATTTATCATTACAAATCTTAGTGCCGCTGCTTAGATCGCACACAGTCTCGAAGACTGTCTGGTACGATCTCCAAGAACCTTGCACACAATCCCTAGGATTGTCTGGTACAAGGCTCTCTATTTGGGGCTACATGATTACAATGGAGAGCTCTACTACTAACAATCTAATCAAGACTATTTATAGGAGCCACTACCCCATTGGCCCACATGGCCTAGCCCTAGCCCAAGACTTAATCTAAACCCAATAAATATAAATAAATACAATAAAGATAAAGCATAAAACTCTTGACCTAACAATGATCATTCATAGTTATTAGACAGGGAACATCAGTCACAACTGTCAATGTCGTACTGACATTTTATATATAGCACAAGGGCTTGTTCCAAAGGACTTTTTGATGGCACTGATGCCTTGTCACTAGGGAAACTATAGAACATAATCAATGATTCCTTTGGATCGGAAAGTTTCACAGTTCTTTGTTTGACAAGAAGTTATGAAATAAAACTATCTTTTTCATGTATACATCCTTACCCGTAGGTATACATCCCAGATGGATGTTTAGATGTGTACATCATGTTCGACGTTTACTAGTCATGATTCCTATTGAGCATTTAGGCTAAAAGAGGGGTTTGGAAGATTTCTACTATAAGGATGACAAGCGTGATTTCATCGCATCACCCATTGTCAGGAGTGTTAACACGTTTTCAGGTGTTTAACAAGGATCTGAACCTCTTTAAACAGGTCTCACCATTGTAGCCAGGTCTTTAATGACATTCAAGCTAGGTTATAACCTTGAGACTCTTTTTAATATAATTACTGGCAGGAAAGGAATGATATTTATTTTATTCAGGATTTTTATTATAATTATCCAGAATTTAATTAAAATATAACTATGGCACAAAAGGCCAAGTCACAAGGGCAATTATAAACCATGATTTTGTAGAATCAAGGTATTTAGGCTTGAACGTTGTTCAGTGCCTTTTCTTGACAGGAAGTTGTAGACTACGACTGTCTTTTGTCTTTTATGACAAAGAATATGGCCCGTAAGCGTTATATCCCTAATGGATGCTTAAATCATAAAATAAGAAAGGATTTCGGGAGAATCCAGTATAAGGATGATTCATGCGATTTTATCGAACCACGTCTGCCAGGAATGTTAACATGTTTACAGGTGTACACAAGGATTTTGAACCTTATATGGATTCACTAAAATTTATAACCTATGGTTTTTAATAACCATTTTAGTTAATTTGATAAATATATAACTGTTCAGGATCCTTATCATGAATCCTTTATTATAAGTTAATAATGGCACACAAGGCCTAGTCACGTGGACAAGTTTAATTTATAACCAGGATTCTCACAGAATCGAAGTATTAGGGTCTGAATCCAAGTTCATTACCTTTTTTAGACAGTGAGTTGCAGACTTCTACTGTCTCTTAGTCCCAGAGGACGTTAATTATTACCCGTAGGCACTTCATCCTCAAAGGATGGTTATATAATTACAGGGAATTTAAATTAACCCAATTTTAAAGATGGCGTATGTGATTTGTACTGCATCACAATTTGCCCAACATGCTAACATACTTACAGATGTTAACAAAATTTTGGAATCTTTTGGACAGGTTCTACCGTCTTGGCCATGTCTACAATGGCACGTGGCTAGGTCTTACCCCTAAGATTCTCTTTTAATATTAAACGCAGATCAATCCTAAATTGAGATGTTAATTATGGATCTGAATCTAATTATGGAGATACCATCTTGGCCTTGTCTTTAAATGACACATGGCTAGGTCTTGTCCCTTTTTAGATTTTGCCATTTTGTAATAATGGTAGATCTTATAATAGGAACGTTATTTTAAATCTAACCGTTCCATTAAAATTTAAACAGGTATATGGTTGCCCTAAACAGGACTTCTAAGGAATAATGTTGTCCTCGAAGGGACTGAAAGATAAATATGTCCTTGTAAGGACTACTAAGGAAACGATCTACAGCAAAAGGAGTTTCTTCTTCATTTTATTTCTGAATGCTTCTCATTGGTTGCACGTTAATCCTAGTCGCAGTACGAAGCTCGGCCTTCCCTAGGCTTCTAATGGGGAGAATTTCCATTACGGCTTCTTTGCTTGGTGACATATAAAAAAATAGAATTTAAAGCAAAAATTCTCCGAATAGAGATGAGGGTATTCCTATGTTAAGTCTAGACTCAGAAGGTCAAGGAATGTGCTACTGTGTCATTGAGATTAAACACAAAAAGACTAGTGTTTAATTCACTCAATGTTGGCTCTGATACCAACCTGTCACACCCCGATATTTACACGTGTCACCGGTGGGCCTGGTGGGGAGTACGTGACGAAGTTGATATCATCATAGTCAAACCACACAATTTAAATGCACAGCGGAAGCAAAAGATAAATATATTACAATCCGATATGAAGTAATATCCAAGTATTACGAACGGAAAGTAAAAGATCCACAGGCGGATCGCAAATAAAATAAAACATTGTTCAATAGATTTCAGGCATCTAAGCTTGCGATACTTCTATTTGATGCTAGGAGAGATCAACCTATTACGCGTAGTACCTGCACTTAGTCTTTTTGGGAAAATACGTCAGTTTACACTGGTAAATACAATTTAACTGGTCCATTTTCAAAAATGTTTTAAAAATTGATTTGAATCCCGCGGCACAAAACTTTTATTAACTTGGGATAATTATTTGCTTATAATCTTGTAAAAGAATTACATGTTTGTTATACGTTCAGTTGACCGGGTCGTGCCGGGTTAAAGATTAATAGACACACCACATAGTATAGTTCCGCCATGAGATTTCCTCTCGTATCGACTGTTATACTTTATTGATTTTTAATGCACTACGGGTGTACGCCTACACCCGTGTGCTAAGGTCGTGGGCATTCTTTGAATGATGCCAAGGATATCCAGGACATGGTCATTAAACCCCCAAAGGCGTTAAACAAACAAAACAACATTTTCAAACGGGTCATTTGACTGCTCTTAACCACCGACCGGTTAAGGTCAATTACCTGACCAAGCAGTATTTTATATACCGTACCCCAAGCCCGTTTAAGGGAAAATAAGTTAAAAGTATTTACCTGAGCAAATTTATACAATTTATCCCAGCCGTATACCACCAAGCAAGTACAGATAGCTTTTACTGGCTTCCTAAGTCTGGAACGAAGGTTTTTAATAACCTATTAGAATCCTAACGGGTCTTAAATTAAGCCTATGCTTAGACCGGTTAGTTTTCAAAAGGAAGACACGGTTCAAACGCATGATAAAGCGAAGACCGGTTTAGAATTTGGTTTTGACCCGACAAGCTTGCATACTTGTTTAATATGGGTAACCTAATCACATTCTGGATTTTGAGACAGAAATGATATGGTTTGACCCGTTTCGGCTAATATGCGTAAACTAATTACAAAAGCCGATCCGAACGTGTAAAGTGCGTAACGAGTAACCACAAGAGTCATGAATAGGTTTCCTAAGTTAATATGCCTTAAATATGTTGTGGTATCAGTAGGATACCTTCTATTATGCCCAAAACGAATTTAAAACCAATTTATACCCCGTAGGGGTATTTTGGTCATTTTAGAGGTTATAACAGAGATTAAATATCCTCTTGAGTTACAGGTCTGATTTAATCAGTAACTATACTTAATTTAATAAGTTATAACAGTAGGGTATCACATATGTGAAATTTATTAATTATAACCATACTATGCATCGCAGGGGCATTTTGGTAATTTCACATAGGCTTAAAAGGTCAAAACTGAAAACCTGAGTTTAAAACTTTTCCTTACTGTTAAAATATAAAAATTTACTAGATATATCAGTAGGCATCAGCCCTTATATGTTTAAAATAGTTTTGATACATACTATGCGTTAAAAACGCTTAAAAAGGCGATTTGGAGCCATTTCCGGGTTTTGTATAGAAAACTGATATTTTTATTATTCCAGAAGGCTCAAAATATTTTATTTATCATATTACATCAGTAGAAAAAGGTTCGGGGTCAAAATGATTTGTAAAACTCATTTTATAGCCCAAAAGGGCAAAACCGACATTTACCGAATCAAGCCTATAACCCTATGTTATGCTCAACCTAAAAATAAATAAAAATCTTTAAAAATCCCAAAATATTATTTTATATCAGTAGGTAAAAAGTTTGGTATCAAAAATTGGGTTTAGATAGGAAACATGCATGAATTTTTAAAATTCTCGTTTTAGGGTCAAGTTTTAGGGACAAGTTTATAAATCAGTAATAACGATTATTGTCCTCTCATATTTTCAAAATTCTCGTTTTAGGGTCAAAAGGGCATAACGGAAACATGCATGAACTAGGATTTCTATGGAACCAAGTTGTATAACTTTAGAGAGTTATACTAACCTATAATATGGTCCTAAAGGAATCCTAAGGCATATCTAAACTAAGCTAAATCGGGTCAGAACTGAAAGTCAAAGCAAAAGTCAACTTTTGCGACTTTTGGTTCCAAACCGAGACTATACTTAGAATTGTCGGGTTCAATCATGCTTAGGCATGTTCAACTAATATTTACCAAGTTATTAATGTGGCAAAACTGATTTTATGACTTTTAATTTAATAGTTATGCATTTTATTTAAAACTAACCCGTTTAACTTTAATTTGGCCAGACAATTTAACTAAGTAAACATGGTAATTAGGAGGCGCCCTTTTGAGGGTTAATTACCTACCTAATTACGGTCACGTAGCCATGTTCGTTGCGAACCATGGCTTAGTCGTTTAAAAGTCAAAGCGTTTATCGAAACGCTTGACTTTTCGGTTTTAACCGCTAAATAATTCAACTAAACACGAAAGGGGACTTACAAAGGGTCCAAGGGACTCAAGGAGGTTCCCAAAAAGGCTCAAGATCCTCCAGAAATCAGAGAGCAAGCAGATTGAAGAATGAGGTTTGAATGAAGCCAAGATCAAGTGGGTTTATATAGGATTTCAAGAACCGTTAGAATCGTTTCTCATAACCCGAGCCTTGATCTGGACCGTACACATCTTACCCCCTGATTTCTAATACTATGGGTGCTTGAAAACAGCCCCTAGTTTGCTTAAAACCATTAGCAAATAACCAGAAACCAGCTGCTGATTAACAGAAGTTGTTTTGCAGCTCTGATGAAGTCACACGGCCCGCGTAAGACCCAGGAAGACCTTTACGTGGCCCGCCTAACAGATCAGTTCAGCAACAACATTTTTAAAAGTGACAGAAATGGTCCTTGTGAGCTCTCAAGGTCATTTTAAGCACGTTTAAGGCCTGTTAACCTCATTTTAAGGCTCTACTATGATGTTTAAACATAGGGGACATGAAACATGTTCAAAATCATGTCGGATGTCGGTTCGTTTGGCCGTACGGTCACGATGTGCGTCTAATTACGACGAAACACGAACGGACGCGAAAAGCGGTCCAAACTATGCGACGAATGGAATTTTATCAAGCCATACACTAAAATAAAATATTTTAGTGCTTACATAAATTTTTGGTTGCCTGGGGATATTCAGAATGCGAGATATGCGCAAAAGTGCAAACTTGTGCACTTTTTGACACTTTTAGTCCCTGCATGACATAAAAGTTTATTTTTGCGCACCAAACACCTCTAAGCCTATATCTAAGCTATATAAAGGATAAATAGGGTATGTTTAACTCATGGTCATATTCTAGAAGGTCCGATTCTATACGAATCGACATACTTTTGCAGTTTGACGCAATTAGTCCCTTAATTGCGCAAAGTAGCGCGAAATGCCGTTTAATGATATCTAAACCTTCCATGGCCCATAATAATCATTCCCAAGCATATATTTAAATATTACTACGCTCCCATTCGCTTAAATGGTCACCGAAAGGCGTAGATTCAAAAGTTGACGCTTTAGGCCCCTCTATTGCGCAAACTTGCGCATCGCATCATTTAATAGCATTGAAGCCTCAACTAATACATGTTAGGCATCCTTGAAAGTATTATAAAACATTACGATGCTTCGGGTTCTCTAAAAGGTCATTCAGAGGTATAATTAAACATATTAACACTTTTAGTCCCTCTAACTTGCAAAGTTGCGCGTAACTTTACTTATAGGCATAAAAACCTTAGATGGCCAATAATTGGCATTCCCGAGAGTATAATAAAATACCATGAAGCTCCCGGTTGGTTAAAAGGTCACTCAGAGGTAAGAATTAACATATTGACGCTTTTAACCTTTTATTGCGCAAACTTTCAATTAATTACGCAAACGGCTACACTTAATCATCAAGTGGCACATTTGTGAATATAAACATCGTAAGAGGTTATTTAAAAACTTATTTTAGGTATGCTAACACGTTCAATCCTTTTATAATCAAAGTTTTCGATTTTTCGAAAAGTTAGTCCCTAAATTTCACTGTTTGACTTCATTAGGGTTTATTACACGTGTCAATACATCATTGGACGTGATTTTACGAGGTGTTACAATTGACCTATACAGATTCAGAAGGCAATGTTCCATTGTGGGAGGCTATAATAGGTAACCATGAGACGGTGGTCAGACTTTCAGCAGATAACGGTGCCACCCTGTGGTATGGTAATGCAAGCCAGTATTCTTGCTTTGCAGCCGAGCAAAACAACTGAGATCTGATAAAGAAATTTAATCGGCATGGGGGAGATGTCACTCGTGCCAGAAACGCCAGAGCAACATGCCTTCATGTTGCATCCTGCGAAGGTAACATCGAGATGGTGTAACTTCTATTAGACCAAGGAGCCAACATCGACCAACAGGATCATCACGGTTGGACCCCCCCCCAAGATTTGGCTTACCAACAAGGACATAAGGATATAAAAACTTTATTCCTCTTCGTTAAGGTTCTTGAAGAGTGAAGCCCACTCGTTCACCTGACCACCACTCCTCGTCTCGATTCCCGAGGAGAAACGGGCTCGTCACGTGAGGTTTATTGGAAGGTTTAAAAGCGAGCCAACAATGACCCGTCCTGGTCACCAAGATTCAGATAAGGGATCTTGGAGTCGGTCGTGCTAGAGACGAAGAATTGTTGGTTTCCATAAATCACTTTTTGGGATAATGTCAACTGCTCGAGAGGGTGAGACCGATATTGACTTGGTGTCACCAAGGCCTAAAAATATGATGGATGGAGTTGCAAGAAAACCAAACATCGAAGAAGAAGAAGTTGCAAGTGTACATTTGGTGAACAGATTGGGTTGAAGGTGGCCCGACATCTTTTTTTTATTTTTCCTATTTATTAGTTAATTAGTTTTTAATAGTAAGGATAGTTTAGTAAATTTACATGGACTTAACTGGACAAACTAATGTTCATCTCTCAGGGGGCTATCCAAGTAACAACTAAGCAAACCACATGGAACATACTTATAATTTTAGAAAGTTGGGGATGAAATGTGAAATATGGGCAGACCATAGAGACCATTCGGGCAATTAACTCTTGATATTAATACATGATATATAGTTTAATAACCCTGCATTATTGCTTCAAAGTAGACTGTCTAATGCAACAAGGCATGGAACCCTAGGGGTTTCCTTGTACCACCTCAACATGTAGGCGTTACGTCAACCAGGGGGCTCTATTACCTCTTCTCAATAACACCCATAGTAAGGAATGGAGCTCCCCCCCCCCCCACATTACCTCTTCTCACCAATGGCTTCTCTCACACACATCTTGTGTGCCCACCTCTCATACTCGTTATTGCTCACCATTGATTTGGTTGGGGATAAATAACCCCCCCCCCCGGTCTGCTATTAACTAAAAATGTGTAAGGTGGTATAGATGCGCTTTCAATACAAGATACTATGTTAAGTAGAAAATTATGTTTATACATGTTCTCTTTTGTTCTTTCTACGTATGAGAATATCTTTTCAATGTATGTAGTGTTTATACTGTTAGATATCATATCACAAGGCTTTTCGTTTGTAGAAGCATTATTTTTTATTTTGTCCAAAGTAGGTACAAGTGAAGTAATTTTTTTAACAACTAAACTTTTTGACTCATATTTCACCATTGTTGGATTTGAACTCTATTCTATTCCAAAAGAGTTTTTTTCCCTCTATAACTGTCAGTATCACTGGGCCACAGCCTAAGTGGTACTAAACCAGAAGCCATATCAAAGTGGATAATTAAATAGACCAACTATCAAACAGTTTTATTTTTAAGATTAATCATATGATTAAAAGTCATTATACCAGCAACCCTAATTTCTTGTATTTATTAAACTTTAACTAGGCTATCACCCGGAAACTTCCCGGGCTAGGAAAATTTAATTTACAATAAACAAAAGTACATAAATAACACTTTGAACCTCTAAAGTATCCTCTTTCCCTTCTCCATCACAAATTTTTAGTTCGGTTTCATAAGTATCCCAACTTTGCCTCCATATGTATTCAAAGTTTTCATGTAAAGCCAAGCTAATTCCTTTTAAGTTCATAATAAGATCTCTGTATAAGAATGTTATATACAAATTCACAGACAATTAAACAATGATATATACACAAATTCACAGATAATTGAACACTTGTGTAGCCCACCGTGACCCATGATCTCACAAAGGTATCCATATTCAATATTTAAGAATCCAGCTCCCAAATGGCTTAGAAATCCAGTTCCAATGGAAACATCGTCTTTACCTTCAAAAAGAATTTCGCTTGCCCTTCCATTGCTATCAATCTACAACCAAGTAATAAAAAAATGTACATCACATATACCCTAATCAAATGTAACCACTAATGTTTATCACATATATACTTACATTAAAACCCCATTCAGTAGGCCTTATTTTTTCCAATCTCTCCCAATTTTTCCTATTGTGGATGAATCGTCAAGATTGAGCAAAAAGGTGCGCCTCATGTAGTTCTTGTCAAATTAAGAGGTTTATATGTAAAAACAGTTAAAAGGGGTATGAAAGGTTTACATAATAAATGGATAGATATGTAAAATTTAGTACACATGCGTGTCGAGTTTTAAATAAAGCATACTTGGCACGCCTCGACTTTTGGAGCGTTTATCAACTTTTTTTACTCTGTTGTGTTAAAATATTTTTCTTGACGTTCAGTTATAAATTTTGTAATTTTTTTGGTACAATAAGTTATAGGGATTGTCGGTACCGGCAAAACGGATTATGACCAAACAACATCGGTGGTACCAATGTTGCGCCTCGTCTTTTTATTAACTTAAAGGGCAATTTGGCCTTTTTCACTTTATGTACAAGCATTTAGCATAATGTACAAGTATTCAAAACCCTTTAAGTTAACAAAAAAGAAGGAAATACCCCTAGCTTAGCAGAGAAAAATGGATGGAGTTAATGGGCCGGATGAAAATGGCAAGATTTCAAATCTTTTGGATCCAGATGCGGAAAAACAAACATTTGGACGAAAGTCGCAAAACTGGCCAAACCTCAGGGATGAATTGGCATTTTACTCTTCTTGAATCTTTCCTAACAAGTAATCACATGACAGGGAGAATATATAAACTTACCCCAAACTTAGATAAGTAGACTTTTCGCCACTGAGCTATGGTCTCACCACTATCCATATGGACCGCATCTTCGGGGTTAACATCCGGCAGACCTGAATGCTGTACGCAAGAAGCAAAAAGAATAAACCTTAAAGGGTTTTTATATACATAACCATTTTCGTAAGATCCCATGATTAATCCAAAAGACGTATACTCAAAAACTACCTCTGAAAACTTCGAGATTGACATGTGAATACCATGACATGAGCAAACAACCCCAAGGAGTCCACTGTTGCTGAGAAACAGATCACCAACTTCCAAAATAAAATACCCAAGATTAGAGCGTATCGGCAAAATCTGCAACAAAATTGATGTCACTTTTTATTAACTTAAAGGGCAGTTTGGTCTTTTTCAGTGGTACCAATACTGGTGTTATCATTTTTTACCCCTTAGACCGCCTCTAGTTGGTATGTCTTTCACATAGTTTGTAGAAGAGAAATAATAATTATCAAGGCCAGTTTCATTGTAGGAACTTATGTGGCTTGATCAAACTCTACAAAGTGTATATTTTTTTCCTTTATATTAACTACCGATTTTACGGTTGATGACTTACAATATTACTATGATGTGTACAAGTAATTACACACATTTTGCAGCTCATATAACTACATAAATAACTTTAGCTCCAAGTAAGATGTACACTGAATTTACTACTTCTTTTTTACTGACTCCCTCTTCACATACACACTAATTCAACTTTATTATATAATAATTTTGACTACTTAACTTTAGTGCTTCATCAGGGGGTAAAAACAACTATAGAAAAAACCAACAATTGTATCACCAAACGATTGTATCACCATGACCAGTTCCAAAACCCCAAACATTAAAAACCAACGATTGTATCACCATGATAAGTTCCAAAACGCAAATCCAAACACCCCCTCTACCCAAAGCAAAAGCAAAAACAAAGTTACAAAACATCAATATTGTACCTGTGTGTTGAAATGGTTGGAGGGTTTAGCTCAACTGTGGGCAATGGGATCATTCACAATAAGGGAATTATATCTGAGTACCATCAAGACCAGCCAATGGAAAGTTATTTACATCAAAAGTCATTGAAATGGTTGGGAGAGTTTAGCTCAAATGTGGACAGGGGGTCATGACCTACCAAATAAGTAACCAGTTAAAACCATGTTGTCGTGAAAATTAATAATCTAATCATTCATCTATTTGAATCCGATTCATGTACCATTTATTATGGAAAGCAAAAAAGAAAAATACCCAAATACAAAAACAGATAATTATATCCCATGACTTAAATCATAAAATTGTTTATTAAGATTAAAAAAAATCAAGAAAATATATGGTTGTTTTCTCATATAAGATGCAAGTGCAGCTTTCTTAAAGAATGTTAAAGCACTCTATGAACCATAATATCAACGTACTCAACTCAAATAGAATGTTATATAAAAACCAACTTACACTGTAAGAGGTGTATAGCCATAACCACCACCAACACCACCATTATGACCCTCATACTCCACCCAGCTGAAACTTATGCTTCTGAAACTCATGGTTCTTTTGAACCGGCATGACACTATCCGCATCCCCACCATCGTCATACGACATCTTCCCGTTCACCTTCGTATAACATTGCGCTTGCACATCATAGTTACTAAAGGCGCTAGACGCACTCAAGGCGCATAGGTCTCGCCTGGACCTAGACTCAAGGCGCAAAAAAGCAAGGGACTGAGAAAATAAAAGCGCACAATGAAAAAAAAAATAAAAAATATATTATGTATTAGAAAAATAATAATTTTCTACAAATAAAATTAACAAACTTATTATATAACATTTAATATCATATATTTAGTACCAAAAGTTCTAAAATATTAGTGTATTGGTGTAGAAAAGTAGTTTTCCTTAGATAAAAGTAGAAATTTGGCTGGAGTCTTGCCGGAATTTAGAGAATTTGGTCGGAAAAGGAATCAAGGAATCACGTCAAAATCCACGCGTGAATCATCACTTGGAGAATTAAAGCGCAATTGCCTCGCCTCGCCAGAAAAATGGGCCTAGGCACAAGAGGCGATGGCTTTTAACAACTATGTTGCACATCACTACCAAACTCCATAAACTCCAAATATCATATGAGATTGAGTGAAGTGCTGAACTTCTTATTTACCTCATCATCGAAAGATCATGGGAATGAAATTGTCTTCTGCCTAGATTCCTCTCTGTTATTCAATCTGAAGCTCACATTCTTATAGAGATTATTAGTTTCTACCTATTATTCCCATAAATCAGTTATATTATACTCAGGTGCTTAAAAATGATTTAATTAATGAGTTCTTAGGTTAAATAACTTACCAATCAGTTGAGTAGCACAATAATAGATGAATATATCTTCAGTCGAATTGACATGCCTCTTAATTCTCAATTAAAGCTGACAAAGCAGGTCATTTCTTCAATAAAAAACCATTGAATATTATAGTAGTATACTTAAAATCATATGAACAAAACACTTCATGAGTTGAAGATGCTTACCATATTACTTTCTCTACGTTCCCTATTGATGACAATGAATTTAACACTACGGCTCCTCGCTTTAGTCCTTTTCAAGCCGGTTGTTTTTCCTTGAAAAACATCATGGTTTCGTCACATCATGGTTTCGTCTGAATACAATTTTTCATTCAACTATGTATATATTAGCCATGTTAGCATAAATCACCAAGTTATTTTGTAGTATTTATTTTAAAGGTTTAGTCTATTTTAAATAAACATGGTTTGTAATTATATAAATAGTTCATGTACAATAAAAGACAAACATGTGAATAACTTACCTTTATTAGGGATGTATTTTAGGTCAACCCAACTGACACCATTACAACCCTTATCAAATTACTAATCTGACCCGTTACTGAACCCGATTCGGTCCGACCAGCCTATTTGGCACCTACACATACAAATATATAGTGATATAAAAAACTTGAAGAAAAACGCAGTTCTACCTTCCACCATAGGTTGACTACTTGACTGTCTTCGACTACATTGTCTTTGCTCATGGAGTTGTGCTTCAAAGATTTCTCATGTAATTCTGAGCTGTTGTGATCGCAGATTCTAAGTCCCTGTTGTTCTAGTACCAAAAACCAGCCTGCATTTTTTTTAAATAATCAGTGCATTAGTTATAAGAATATGTTAAAAAAGGGAAGTACCAATTATGTCATTCAAGGAGGAAACATCAGGTGCGGTTGGTTTCACATTTGTCACGCTAGTGACCTACGAAATTATCTGATGTGGCGACTAAGACGCCGAAAAGGCATTGAGATAACAATTGACTACAACATGGTCACCATTTTTGCTGCAACCTAAAATATTCACAAGTCATAATAAAAGTTATGTAATCCAAATTAAATGGTAGTTTAGACACTATCCAAATACTTTAAAACATATATGTGATTGTGTGTAATTGCACCACAAGCCTATTATTTGTTAAAATCGAAGGACACTTAAACGTGTGAGTAATAATCAGGAATTATACCAAACTATTACATAATGGAAGGGTGCTGCAAACATTTTCCACATGAGTAAAAAACACATCTTTTTGCTGGCTTGATGACATAATTTATACCTTACCTTGCAAAGTGCAATGCTGAATTTGTGACAAATAGCCACATAATCCCAGTCTCTTTGTACTGAACTGGGATAAAAGGTAAAGTTTATTTCTATTTCATGCAGTTTACATGGTTAGAACGTATTCACGATGTTACCTCTGAAACCAATTCAAATATAAGAGCCAATGGTAAGTATGCCAGGCAAGCATCATTTGTCCCCCACTTCCTGAAAGTCAACAAAACACTATTAGCATTCAGTTGAAGCACACAAGTTATGCAGTTAGGTCAGTTTCTGCGCACTGGCTATAACAAACGAAAGAGAAAACATGGAGCGTAAAGGGATAGGATAGAAACTTGCATATCTAGGCGGTGAACATCAAATATGAAAGATATCCTTCATAGAATGAGTTATTAGCTAATAAGTAGAATCCATATGCATCTTTAGCCGATTTGTGATCCAATTTTTCTTGCAACAAAACATGTAACATAAACAGGTTCTACAAAGATGCTAAACTAAATATCCCAATCCGACCAATTTGTGTATTAAAGAATTACGTGTGTTTGATACGTATAAAAATATACTGAAACAAAAATAGGTCAACATATGCTATTTTAATACTAAAATAAAATAACTGTAGTAATCATATTTTTTGTGACGTTCCAACATTAACAATTCTTTCAGATAATATCATTGAGGGAAGTATCGACATCCTCTGTAAAGAAAACACATGAGTATGCTAACGATTCAATAAAGTTGCAAGTAAATTAATAACCGAACTAAATGCAGTTTGCAGCGTGTGCATACCTCTCTCCAAGGCTACCTCTGCCAAAGATGAAAGAATGTCTACTTTTCCCATCGTGTCAGTTGTTTTTCAGCAATTTCCCTTGCAACATCAAGCAATTTCCATGCTAAATCCAGGTGAGATTCATCCTCCTCACCGTCACTTGCTTCAAGATCTTCTTCCAGACCTTCATCACCGCCATCAATTATCAAAACCAAGCACTTGATATCATCTCCTAATCCACATTATGAATTACTTCAGAGCAAAAAACAAAGTATAAGATTGGCAATATCCAGCAGATCAAAATCCTTATCTCTGCTTACTATTGCATCGATGCATGTTAACTTAGACCTCTACACTGCATTAGAAATGCCACATACAACACACACACATTTGAAGTTTTTAACTATGCTACATTAAAATTTTAGAAATGTATTCTATATAAATTCATAACTGATGTTACTAACCACCTTCTTAAACTCCTTTGCAATTTGAAGTCCCTTCTTTAGCTTTACTTGAAACAGAAGCTTTCCCGCTTTCTACAACCTTAGCAGCACCAAGTTCAGCACTCACCTCCTTCTTCGACACGAATCCCGAAACCAACATATCAAACTCTTCTTGAGCCTTTTATAGCAGTGCACAACAATAGCTATAATATGATCTCACACATTCAGGCGCAAGCTCGCTATAATGTGCAACCCTGATCAACATCATTCACAAAAAATTACATCCTCAGTGACTCAAATAAGAAACTCTAAACAATTCAAGTTATGACATAAATTTCAGCGGGGAAACTCTAAGAATTAGGTTACTGTAAGATCCATTGTTCTTATTCAAAAGAAGTAGTCATATGTGTCTATTTTGAAAACAATGTGTAGATCATCAGTAAACATATATCAATTGTGCCTATCAAAGCATATAAAATTAACCAACAAATTTGATACTTATCTATACAAAATTCTCAAAACACAAACATCAAACCTAAACAATCTTCAATATTTTGTATCAACAAATAAGAAGTGCACAAAACGCAGGTAAACTATTTACGGGTCAAATACTTGGTTTTAAACATTTAGTTTCATACCACTGATATCTAGGGTAAACCAAAATCACCTATGTACACCTCAGTACCTACTTTTAGGGCCTTTTATTTTAATTTTACAAAATGTATCTCCTTTAATCGAAAATTCCCAAACCTGGGTAAGAAGACTCATCGGCAAAAAAGGCAATAGTCGTGAGTGTAACACAAATTACATAGCATTTTCGGACCTTTTGCTGACATCATGTTCCTAAAATTCTACCTACACAACAGATACACAAGATCAGTATTAAAGCAGCGACGAACATTCATATATTGATTCGTTCAACCCTAGTGTTCATATATTTCTTTCAAATTGCGAAGCATACATATCCCAAATACTAAATCGAATGATTCGGAAACCCTAATCCACATAGATTGCTTTCAAAAACCATAACAATATCACCAAATCATAAAAAGCACCAGATCTACCTACTGAGGTAATGTTTTCATAAAAGTAATCGAACCTTGAAGATGTAAAATTAACGCTTGAATGGAGGGAGGCACCAAAATCGGTCGCTAGACAGATAGTAGAAGAGAAATTGGAGAGATCTGATGGAGTTGTTGATCGACATTTGATCCTTCGATGGTGATAGTGGGACATTTGATCCTTCGATGGTGATAGTGGCGATGATTGATCCAGAAGAGAAGAGGGATGGAAAGGCTAGGGTTTAGAAAAGAAAGCGTGTTTAGAAAGCTTATGTAGTCGGGTCGAAATCCGGATCCCGCCTAACCCGTTAACAAAACAACTTTGACCCATCCATTTTCCCGCCAAAAATCTAGTGTGGTTGCACCATAACACGACACGTGTCCCAAACCTTATTTGTTTATTATATATATAGATTATTTGAACGAAGACGTAAGCTATTTGCATTTTAACTTGTATATAAAAAGCCAATGGTGTGTTGATTTATCGGCAAAGACAAAGGCTTAAAACACCTGTGATTGAGAGAGGTCTTGGGTTCAAATTTCACCGACAAGAAAAATTAGGAAAAAGGTTAGCCGTTAACGAAAAACTTGGGTATAAAAAATTAACAACTGAAATTTGAATTTGTAAAAAGAAAAGGAAATAACGAAGTTAAAAAATAAGTCAACTATGAAGTATTAATTTGTAGGGGTGGAGATACAATAAAAAGTTTATTTGGCTAGGAAGTGATTTTGACCATCCATTTAGTTAATCAATGGCTAAGATTAAATGAATGAAATTGAAGCAAAAAAAGAAAGGCGTGTGGGTTTGTTAGGGGCATTCTAGTCAATCCAGCACAATAGTTTCTCTCTCCTCCAATTCCCCCTCATTTTTTAAATGTTAATAACTTTTTCATACGACATTATTTTTTTATAAAAATTGCACCAAAAAAGCGAGCGTTTTTTATCTTTAAAACGAGTATACCATTGCTATATTTAAAAAAAAAATTAAATCCAGTTGCGTAAAACGCAATAGAAAACCCCCCAGTTACGTAAAACGCAATGAAAAAAAAAACCTAAAAAATGACATTTTTCTAAAACGCAATGCAACAAAAACACAAAGAAATGTCTTTTAACTAAAACGCAATGCACCAAAAAGACTTAAAAATGTCTTATTTCTAAAACGCAATGACTAGAAAACACTTAAAAATGTCTTATTTCTAAAACGCAATGGCTAGAAAACACTTAAAAATGTCTCATTTCTAAAACGCAATGCCTAGAAAACACATAAAAATGTCTTATTTCTAAAACGCAATGGCCTAAAAACACAAAAGAAATTGTTCTATCTAAAACGCAATGAACTGAATACACATAAAATGTGTTTACCTAAAACGCAATGAGTAAAATCACTTAAAAAAGTTTTATTTCTAAAACGCAATGACCAGAAACTGTTGTTCACAGAACCAGAAACTGTCTAAAACACAATGACCAGAAACTGTTGTTCACAGAACCAGAAACTGTCTAAAACGCAATGACCAGAAACTGTTGTTCACAGAACCAGAAACTGTCTAAAACGCAATGACCAGAAACTGTTGTTCACAGAACCAGAAACTGTTGTTCACAGAACCAAAAACTGTTGTTCACATAACCAGAATCTAACTAAAACGCAATGACCAGAACCTGTTGTTTACAGAACCAGAAACACTGTCTACAAATGCAGTTTTCCAGAGGCAATTTACAGAAAATTAATTTTTCTGATGCATTTTTATTACAGCAATTAATTTTTCTCAACCCCAGCCAAGGGCTCTGCCCCTTGGACCCCGCCAGGGGCTGCCACCCCTGGGACCCCGCTACCAGGGGCGCTGCCCCCGGATCCCCGCCAAGATCGTAAAACGCAATGACTAAATCAAAAACCCAGATCGTAAAAATGAAATCAAAGAATTTCTTACATGGATCGAAGTGATTTCTTCAACAATTGACGAAGTTTGAATGATAGAAACACTTATCAGCGCTCGAATCGAACGAATCGAGTGATTATCTTCAAAATCACCGGAAAAAACGAGATTTTTTATGAAATTAAACTGAGTTTTCCTAAAAAAAAAGCTAAAGAACACGTTGATCGGGTGTTTGAATCATTGATTTGTGATGAAAATCGCATTATAATGTAGTGATTATTGAGATAGAAAGTGAAGAAATGGTTGATGATGGTGGGTTTTGAAAATGGTGGGTTTTGAAGTTACTGGGTTTTGAAAAGGAAGAAGAAAAGGTTGGATTAACTAAAATACCATTTTTCTTTATTTTAAATGTTACCATATGTCCTAATCCTATTGCTTCCTACACTTCCTAGCCAAAATAAACTTCCTATTTGATTTTTTCCTTTGTAGTTGCTTATTTTGACCTATCGTAACTGTTTTGTCACGAGTATTTTTTTTCCGAATTTTAAAATATAATAATCACAGAATAAAAAATATATAAGATAAGATAATCCAACCGTAAAAGAATTGACTCTTGACCAACAAAATTGTTGTGGAAGACTCATATTCAACATTGTAAAATTACTTTTATATCCACACTCATGGGATGCAATTTTCATTGGCCTACATTTTGTGCAAATTGTCAACTACAAGATTCCATCATTAGAAAAATAAATTTGTATACCAAAGAAAGGCAATATTTTCGGTAGAAATATTGGAAGTTTGACTTTGAAACCTCTTTATCTAACATAAGCTTTTTAGCACTTGAGAGATGTTTCAACATTAAAAGTAACAATGGATAATGTCATGGTGGGAAATGCACAAAGCCATTTCATTATTATGTTTACCTTTATATAAAATGATGGTGTTTTTAATATAACTTATACCATGTTGTGTGACCATGCTAAATGTGTTGACGGTATCAAAATTGAATTATTTTTAACATTAATCATGTGGTAAGTGAACTACATTTTACTGTTTAGTTATCATTCTATAACGATGTAGAGCTCAATTACGAGCCAAGTATCATCATACGAGGAAGAACATAATCCTGAACATGAATCTTAAACTTGTAAAGCTATGCTCAAAAAACAAATCACAAAGACGAAATTTATTACTTTTTCATACGTAAATGGATGAATAAAGCGATGAATTTCTTTTTCAATTGATTAAAACATATATAGCTTCGGTGAGAAACAAGTCTTCATACACAACAAACCAGCGATTAGCGATGCAATTAAACTGAACACTAATTATATGTGATGGAAGAAAGTGAGAGATCGACATGAAAAGGATTATGATTGTGAATATAATGAATAGGAAGATCCATTAAAACTTTTATTTTTGGCTGATGGGAAATGAAAGTGATGGGGTAGTGCTTGACCAGGCCAAAACACACACAAATATTGAGTGGGGTGGGGGTCAGGAGACACACTTTGGTGCCCATTTGAAGGTCTTGGGTTACATGACAAAAATCAAAGGTTGAAACAAAAACACAGAAACAAAAGCAATTTCAAAATGGTCCCAATGCAATCTTATGCTCATTTCACCTCTCTCTCTCTCTCTCTCTCTCTCTATATATCTATATATATATATATATATATATATATATATATATATATATATATAGATAAAGTATAATGTACATCAGGGCTTAACCTACATTAACATACATGACAAAAAATATAACGTGCGTTATTATCATAGAACGTGCGTGATTATAGTCCCATGCGTGATTATGTGGTCCCATGTGTGATTATGTGGTCCCATGCGTGATTATACCCCTGATCCAACGGTTACCATTGTCTCCTACGTAATGTATGATAAGGCTTTTTGTATGTTAACCTTACTCTATATATATATATATATATATATATATATATATTGAAACGGAATCAGGAGAAAACGTTCAAAAGTGTGAGAACGGTGAGAACGCATCATGGCCCAACACGTGTCACGCGGCATAGAGAAGGGTGGAGGGGTTTTTTTGTCCTTTTATCTTCTGCTTTTCCAGTTCCGCTTTTCACAATATTGTTTTATTTTTGGGGTTTAAGATTTTTGGCGTTAACCAAATTCAATAATTAATAGCGTTTAATGGTTTCATTGTATTAACATTTTGGCGTTTATGGCGTTTTTCAAATCGTATGCCATTGGAACTCAGGCGGGTCAGGAAATCTATCTGAATGGCGTTTTTTCAAGGTGTTTTAGACAAGATGACCCATTTTTCTATCATTTTTATATACATTTTGGCGTTTGTGGTATCTTGGCGTTTTACAATTGTAAAATTATATTACAACCACAGGGAAAAAAATAGAAGCGAAAAAAATAAATAAAAAAAATCCTAATTGGAACTCTCTTCACAATCTTCACTGTCATCAGTCTCTGTCTTCTTTAATACTACAAGAACTGTCACCAAATATATGGCGGTTTATGTAAAACTTAACAAACCCATCGGTTTGATTTTTTTGCCTGCTCGTCTGTTGAATTGACTTTTTGTGGATGTTTGTGGACATAGATGTATGACGTGTGGGTGGGTTTTTCGCGTTGTTCTTCAACTTGATCTTCATCTTTATAATCATCTGACTCTTCAGTTCCAAGCCTTCTTCAAGAACAAAGAACACAAAATGACATATGACTGTCATCAGTATCTTTTTCTTGAATATTTGTCCATCTCATGCAGCAAAATCTTACTGAGATACTCCCCTCAGCTAACAATCCATTCAGTGAAACTTCACGAATAACAATACTAAATATCCAAGAAAGCATATTAGCCATCTTTGATTTTTTTTAATATTTTGGCGTTTTACAGTGAGTGGTATTTAGTAGTATTGGCGTTTGTTCTTTTTTTTTGGTTTGATCAAACGGAAGTTGTTGAGACGTATCATTTTATAAGGATTTCTTTTTGGCGCGTAGGTTTAGGCGGTGCATTATTATAATAAAGTATTTGTCGTTTTAGTTACATTTTGTAATTATTGTTTTTGATAAGCTTTTTATCTCTGAAGTCTGTAACACGTCCCATCTTTCAAGTTTGGCGTTTTAGATTCTAATATAATAAATTTTCCGTCTCTTCAGTTTTACTGTTTTTTAGTTACTGTTTCTAATTACATTTTCAAGTTTGGTTTTTCTTTTTATTATTTTATTTTTTGGGTTTTTAATAATACTTGTCCAAAATAATTTTATTATGGTTTGGTAGTTTTGGGGGCGTTTTATGGCATGTTGACGTTTTGACAAGCATTTGGCTGTGTGGTGTTTTTATTACATATGGCGTTGTTATTATATAACAATCAATTGAAAAAGAAAATTAAAAAATATATGTATAAAAACAATTGATCTTCCAAATCTTCACTGTCACCAGTCTCTTTCTTCTTTCGAAGCATCTTCACTGGCTGTTTCGACTTTCGTATATTTTTTTTATTTTTGTTTTTTGAACTAGTTTTTTTGTCATCGTGTGGAAGCACAAAGTCTGAAATCAGCCTCTTTTTCTTGAATATTTGTCCATCTCATGCAACAAAATTTTATTGAGTTTTCACCCTTCAGCCAACAATCTTTGAATTTTCAATGAACGATGTTTGATTTTTTAACTTTTTGGCGTTTTACAGAGAAAAAGAACGCAATTAAATAAAAGCACCTTAAAACTCTAAATTTTGATCATGCTAAATCAATAATGTTTTGCTGTATGGTGATGGACAACATTGTTAATCCTCATGTTAGAAAGATGTCTGACAATGTTGTCCATCCCATACAGCTAAACTTTATTGACAACAAACCTCAATAATGTTTTTGTATATTTTGGCGTTATAAATTGGATGGAAGTTGAGGATAAAGTCAATAAGAATTTACTCAATGAAATGGACAATATCCTCACTTAAGGATTTTGCCCATTACATTGAGCGAAACCTTACCGACAATCAAACTGAATTTCAAATAAAAGTTTTGGTTTAGAGGATATTTGATGTTTGGGTTTTTTGGCGTTTCTAAGACGAATGGTATATATTAAATATGGCGTTTGGGTTTTTGTGTGTTTTAATGGAACGTCTGAGATGTTGTATATATAGGACGTTTTTTGGCGGTTTTTTTAGGCGGGATTTTATTATAATTAATTTTGGCGTTTTATATCTAATGCCCGTTTTTAAATTATGAAGGTTTGTGCTATTGTAGGTTAAGGTGGTAATTTAATGGCGTTTTATTTCATGCGATGGCGTTTTATTTCATGCGATGGCGTTTTGTGTAGAGAAGTCAAAAGACATTTTTACCCTTAATGAAGCGCGCCACAACAATAAAAGTTAAGTTATTTATGAAAACGCCACCGCGTCATCTAGTCCATAGATTGTTTTGATCGGACGATCCATAAGCGTTCTCAACGTTCTCACACTTTTCACCGTTTTCTCTAAATCCTGACCCTATATATATATATATATATATATATATATATATATATATATATATAGCGGAGAGTTCAAATGAGAAAAATTAAAAATTAAGAATAAAAAGAATAAAGGATACAAAGGTAATTTGAACAAATCATTTAATGAGTCCATTATTTATTTTTGCTATTCAAATTAATGAACTATACCATTTAATGAGCCTATCTCATAAAATAGTTGTGTACCTTACACAATAAAAACATTTTTGCACATGATCTTACATTTTCAACGTTTCCTACACCATTAAAACAATATTTTGGTGTAGGATACAGAATGTGTAGGACTCAAACACTTTTAAATAATTTTGCGACTCATAATAAAATATGTGTAGGACATAAAATTTTTAAATAATTTTGTCACTCCCAATAAAATTTGTATAGGAGCCAATACATTAATGATGGTGAAAGTGTAATTTATGGTTGCATTAATAAGACTTGGGTAAATCTTTAAAATATTTATTAATATTCTACATCAAAATGTCTATACTACACTTAGTAATTAAAGCATTAATTAAAAGTGGACAAAAATGATATATTGATTAACAACCATTGATCAAAAAAATATAGGGTTTAGATTAATTCATTTTTTCTTCTTTTAAGAAGAATCTTCTCAAATGATGAACCTCCCCATATATATATATATAGGGGGCTGCTAGAATGAGAACCACCTCGAGTTGTAAGAACCGCGAGAACTACTTGATCCGGGGCGAGGTGGACCAATTTTTTTTCAAAAACGTAGATGCATGTATTATAAACACATTCGTAAAAAAATTTTTTAAAAAAAAATGCCGTGCGTGTAGTTTTTTACACCACAAGTTTGTGGTTTACGAGTTCCGTAAATTTACGGAACTCGTAAACCACAAACTTGTGGTGTAAAAAACTACACGCACGGCATTTTTTTTAATTTTTTTTACGAATGTGTTTATAATACATGCATCTACGTTTTTGAAAAAAAAATTTGGTCAACCTCGCCCCGTACGGTGTGATTCTCGCGGTTCTTACAACTCGAGGTGGTTCTCATTCTAGCGGTCCCCTATATATATATATATATATATATATATATATATATATATATATATATATATATATATATATATATATATATATATATATATATATGGTAAGGTTCATGCGAGAACCACCTTTATTGCGAGAACCGCGAGAACCAATGTGAACACAACCTAAAATAGCTAAAAAAACCTAACCCCCCCCCCCCCCAAAAAAAAAAAACCTAAACCCTCCCCCCTCCCAAGCTAAAATGCTAAAAACTAAACCCTCAAAAACCTAAAAAAATCTAAATTTTTTTTATGTTAAAATGGCTACTTTTAGTAGCCAAAAAAAATTTTTTTTTTTCTTAAAAAAAATTTATAAATTTTTTTTTGGCTACTAAAAGTAGCAATTTTTTTATAAAAAATATTAAAAAAATTTTTTGTGTGTTTTTAGCTATTTTTAGGCATTTTTGGTTGTGTTCACATTGGTTCTCGCAATAAAGGGTGGTTCCTAACGGATCTTTGTCCTATATATATATATATATATATATATATATATATATATATATATATGGTGGGGTTCTAGAGTTAATATTAGTGTATTTGTGAAATGAGTGAACAAATCCTGACCATTAATTTACATCATCAAATCGTAAAATACACTAGTGTATTTTCATCATCAAATTATGGTCATTGATTTACACTTGTGTATTGATAATCAAGGGCTAGAATTATTTCACTAGTATTCACAATCAAGGGGTTATTCACTAATGAACCTAACCCTATATATATACACACATATACAATGTAAGTATATATAGAAAACCCATAGCTAGGGAGAAGAACCTGGGAAACTCTAACCTCTCAACATTTTTTTTTAAAAAAAATAACACATGTAATATACATGTTTTCAAGACTTTGAGCCGAAAAAAAAAGCACTGAGAGAATATTCTTTTTTTTAAAATAAACCATTTTTGTGTAACGCGACTGTAACATATGCTACACATGACTGTTACATATGTTACACAAAATTTTGTTTACTTTTTTTAAAAAGAACTTTGGTTAGCGCTTTTTGATTTTTTTTCGAAACCCTTATAAACATGTATATGACATATGTAATTTTTGTCAAAGTAAAATGTCGGAGGGTTAGAGTTTTCTATAGGTTTTCTTCCTAACTAAGGGTTTTCTATATAAGCTTGCGCTATACATACATATATGTGTGTACATGGGCCATACCGAACTAAACACACTCTCTTTCTTTGTTCAATGTATATATAAGCTTCACCAGATCTATTTCATGCCTATAAGTCTATGGTGTTTGTTATATATATTTGTGAGAAAACGACCCAACTATTCAATATGAGACCAAGACTTGCTAGATGAGTTCATATAAAACAGCTAATATATTTGTTTGAGGATTTAATTCTCATTTATGCCAGTGGTGTTTTCGTCAACTAGCCTAGGGTGTCATAAAACAAATAGGTAGATATAGTGTTGAAATTATGATCGCAATTGTATTAATTAGGGGTGGGCAGAAAACCGAAATAACCGACAAAACCGAACCAAAATAAAAACTGACGGTTCGGTTTTCGGATTTTTAATTACCAAAAATTTCGGTTCGGTTTTCGGATAAGCATTTTCAATAACCGAAATAAAACCGAACAGAACCGAACCGAAACGAAAAAAAACATATATTTTTATGTTTAAGTTTAACTGTTTAACCCATGCTATTAGAAATTATTAATTTTATTCTTGAATATTAAGTACTTATAATAAAAAGAGAAAAATGCCCGGATAGTCCCTGTGGTTTCGCCTTTTTTCACCTATAGTCCCCAACTTTCTAAAATTACCTGAATAGTCCCCAAGTTTTCATTTTTTGTTCCCGGATAGTCCCTGGGTCTAACTTCTGTTTGTTTTCTCTGTTAAAATGATGTGAAATGACAAAAATACCCTTACTAAAAAATAAAATAACTTAATCTATTTTATAGATTTATTTTTATGTGGGACCCACTACTTTATAAATAAATAAATAAAAAACAACCCCAACCCTAACTCCACCCCTAAATAAAATAATTATCCTTAAACAAATATTATATATAGACAATACATCTCTCTCTCCCTCTAACTACCCTACCACCACTCATCCACCTACAACCCCCACCATCTGTCTTCTTCTCCGGTGAAGCCGTCCAACTCCGATGTCTTCTCTTGCCTAACAAGCACCCCTTCCTTCTCCATCGAACCAGTGGCCATAAATTTTATGGACAAATTTATATACATTTCACAATACTCTGGCTCATACAAAAACCCTCAACCTGCTTATCTCCATCGAACCAATGGCATTAAATTTTATGGACAAATTTATATACATTTCACAATACTCTGGCTCATATACAAAAACCCTCAACCTGCTTCATATCTAAACTATAATCACAGCACAATCATTTCCTAAATTCACAAACTAACTCACAACTACTTTATAAATCCAAATCATATTCATTGAATCGAATTAAATTGAAACGATTGCTTAAACATATTCGTTCCTTCTCCGCCACAGAACTATCGCATGCATCGTCTGATCTGGGTTGCAACCATTATCAACACCCAACCTTCAACCAAGGTCTAGCTACGAATTTTACAGATCTGGTCCATCCACATCAACACCAACTCTCATCCTCCGCCGCAATCGAACAAGAAAAGAAAAAAAAAAGGCGAAAGAGAGACTATTTAGGAGGTGGTGGTGCTTACAGCGGTGGTCGGCTGGTGGTTCTCAGGTGGCGGTAGCTGGGTGGTGGTGGTCGGCTTGCGGTTATGGAGAACAGATAGAGAGATAGGTGAGAAAAGGGAGGGCAGTGGTGTTGGTGAGAACATGAATTAGAGAGAGAGAGTTTAGAGAGGGAGACAGAATTAAGAGAGAGAAAGAGCAAGAGTTAAGAGAGAGAAGAGGAGACTGATCAAGTAGTGGGTCCTACATAAAAATAAATCTATTAAATAGATTAAGTTATTTTGTTTTTTAGTAAGGGTATTTTTGTCATGTCACAACATTTTAACAGAGAAAACAAACAGAAGTTAGACCCAAGGACTATCCGGGAACAAAAAATGAAAACTTGGGGACTATTCAGGTAATTTTAGAAAGTTGGGGACTATAGGTGAAAAAAGGCGAAACACAGGGACTATCCGGGCATTTTTCTCTAATAAAAACATTATGATGTTTATTTATAATTGAGATGATTTATTTATTGCTAATAAGTTATAACAAATAACAAAATTTAATATAAAAATTAAACAGTCTTCAAAGTATTATAAAAGAAAAAGTCCTAACAAAAATTTTGAAAAAACATAAAAATAGATTAGAAGGTTAGGTTTTATAAACATTTTTAGTTAAAAAGATTAAGTATAATAACTTAAATGTAGCCGTATAAGAAAATTCTTAATTTTTGAATTATCTTTTTTTTATTTTTGAATCTTACTTACTTTTGTTTCATAAACCGAAATAACCAAAATTCCGAACCGAACCAGTGTAAAAACCGAAACCGAAAAAAACGAAATCGAACGGTTTTGAAAAACCGAAAACCGACATTTCGGTTTCGGTTTTGATTTTGCCCAAAAACCGAACCGAACCAAACCGTGCACACCCCTAGTACTATTGTAATGTAATTGCAAAGTATAAGATGTACACTACAAAAAACGTCATATCCATTTGCGCATAGTGGCAGATCTAGAAAATCTTTATAGGGGTAATGTTTTAGAAAAAAAGGATAACGACATCAAAAAAAGGTCAAAAAAGTCTAATTTTTCTAAAATTTACACTACCGCTGAAGCTCCTCCACTAAGTTAGGTCCGCCCCTGTTTGCGCATTCATACACATGCATACACGCTCGGGTATACGCATGCTGTACACCAAGGTTGACACTGGACGGAACCCAAAGAGTGTTAAAAATAACTGCAAACATTTGATAAGCATCTGATTTGAGAGAAAACAAACATAAATGTGTATACACACGTCTTAAATAATAATGTGATATTACTAAATGAGTATTCAAGGTCACAAATAATCTGCTTTTATAGGGAATTATGATTATTGTTTCATTTACTGACAACTAAAATGTGATGACTAAACCAATGTATAAATTTGTAACAACTTGCGACTTGCTTATTAATTAAATAATAATCGAGAAACATCTTCAAAATCAAATTGAGATTTATTCTCGTTTCTCACGCGTCTTCCGTCAGTGGCGAAGTTTGAGATTTCCGACCGAGGGGTCGAAAACGTATGTACAAAAAATTTCTATTAAATCGGGGGGTCAAAAACGTATGTACCCAAAAATTTCTATACGAAGACTGCATACTCTCTACTAACGAGCGAAAAGTTCGGGGGATCGGCCGCCCCCTTCCGCCCCCACAAAGCTACGACCTTGTCTTCCGCCAACCAGTGCCGGCCAACCCGTGCCGACGCCCAAGGCCCAAATTTTTAAAGGGCCCGAAAGATTTTTATCAGCTTATATATATATATATATATATATATATATATAGGTAGAAGATCATGCGAGAACCACCTCTTATTGTGAGAACCGCGAGAACCAATGTGAACACACCAAAAATGCCTAAAAATCACACAAATTTTTTTTTAATATTTTTTATATAAAAATCGCTACTTTTCGAAGCCAAAAAAAAATTTTTTTTTGGCCACTAAAAGTAGCGATTTGAGCATAAAAAATATTAATATTTTTTTTTGATTTTTTAGATTTTTTTAGGTTTTTTGGGGGTTTAGTTTTTAGCATTTTAGCTTGGGGGTGGGGGGGGTTTAGGTTTTGGGGGGGGGGGGGTTAGGTTTTTCGGGGGTTTTAGTTTTTAGCATTTAGCTTTGGGGGGGGGGGTTAGGTTTTTTTTTTTTTTTTTTTTGGGGGGGGGGAGGGTGGGGGTTAGTTTTTTTTAGGTTTTTTTAAGGTTTTTTTTAGCTATTTTAGGTTGTGTTCACATTGGTTCTCAAGGTTCTACAATAAGGGTGGTTCTCGCATGAGCCTCTCCCTATATATATATATATATATATATATATATATATATATATATATATATATATATATATATATATATATATACATACATATATATATATATACATATATATGTATATATGTGTATATATATATATGTATCCATTTATTATGCAAAAAAGTTTTTGTTGTTGAGTGCAAAAACCATCTCAAGATAATGTAAAGATCTTAACTTCAAGTCTTGACTCCACCACAAAGGTTTTAATTTTTTAATTCATTTCCTCTTAACCACAATTTGTGCCCAATTATTTTTGTCGCCCGAGGCTTAAATCTTTTAAAAAGTTCTCGGGAACGGCTCTGCCGCCAACCTACTAATCTGTGTATGAATCTTAAAATTAGGTTATCTGTTCGTGATTTTAGATTTATAAGAAGTCTCTAATTTGAAAAACAAATAGAAAAAAAAAAAATTAGAGGTAAGTGGATGTTTATATACTGATGCTTGATTCCTACTTCTCTCATTATTTCTATCTCATTATTCGGCTATAGACAACTGAATAAAAAATGCTTTTAAAAACAGTACTAGGGATTCCTTGAATTTAAGCTAATGGAAAATGTTTCGTAACTTTAATTAATTCATAAACACGATTGTTTATTTTAGGAGAGAAATTAATGCATAGGATGCCGATCGTCCATGTTAAAATAGATCTGCCTAATGTGAACCGGTATACCATGTTCATATGTTTGTTTCTTTTAGTTTTTTATACTTATTAATAAATATTACGCTTAAAATATATAATCATTGCATGTTACATAATACATATTATATAAATATGACATTTAATTACTTCAAGTGCTAAATTTCTAAGTCAACACGTCCGTGTGTAGTTTGGTATGCCATAATGGTATCATAAAATTAAATAAGACAACCATCAAGAACTCAATAATATATACAATATTCAAAAAATACACCATAAAAACGAGCATTTTGTTCTCTTTAATTTGAATACAGTATTACTATAGTTTTTTTTAATTAAAAAGATCTAATATGTTACATGACTAACAGTGTCTAGAGTGAGCAGTAACTGGATCGTTTCGCTCAAGGATCCAACTCAGTTTCCGTGAATCTTCTATCATTGCCCACCAGTGCCTCACTCTGCACCAAGTGAGAGTTGAACCTGCATCTCTCAAAAAAATACAAGCACTCCACCACTTGGTCTAGAGATCGTTGGCACGTAGCTAACTCTTAATTTCTCAAAAGTCCACGTCCGTAAAACAAATTCAAAAACTTCACCACTCTTTTGATATTGTTTTAGAAAAAAAAAAAAAAAAAAAACCAAGGCCTTCAAAACTGAGCTTCTTATCGAGAACAAAACGGATAATTTTGAAAATTTTATAATTCTATATCATCCTTTGAATCTGACTTTTCATAAACTAGTCTATGACATATTCATTTATAGGTTTTTAAATACTCATGAATCCCATAGCTCAAACATACTAATGACGGGGTAGCCCAAATCTTCAATAACATGACTAAAACATATAACAGCTCAAGAGGTTGAACGGTTAAAGGGTTCAAAACCCGCGAAGCATTGTGAGAAGAAGAGTCCATGCACAATAATCACTCACATCAACTGATATCTCACCAACTCAGCTGAAAAAATAAACATGTGCAAAAGAGAACAGTCTTTTGTCCGCAGGTCCAAAGCCTTCAACCCCTAAAAGGGTAAGCCTCCTACTGCAGCAAGGTTCACTATATCAAAGGTTTCCCCTTTGGGAGAAAACCTTCTTTATAAATGACACTTCACTGCATTCATTTCAAACATTCCGGATCAACTCAGATCTTCTTGGATCTCTGGTCTTTCTTCTTGTCTCTCGAGAACTTGTTTCATGCAAGTCTCTCATCTTCACTTCAAATCACACAATTTACTTATCCTTACATCCGAGGCTGAACATCCTTCAGCCGGAGATCTTAAGTAAATAACAAACATAACTAGTGAACCTCCTTCTACGTCTAGCAAATGTAGGGGGACCCCACGACCTGCGTTAGGCAAACTTCAACCCTTGAAGCCTTATGATTAACCAGTCTGACCACTACTCAAGGTCTCGTATTTGTTGTAGCAACAAGTTGGCGCCCACCGTGGGGCTACGCCAGTCATTTCTCTCAAAGGAAGACCAGTAGTGTAGCTCCATTCTTTTTGAAATTGTCATGTCCGAAGGAGAATCTCCGGGAGAGGTAAACCAAGTCCCACGTACCTTGTTAGGATCTGAGTTTCTTATGATTGTGCTTGTTTGATAATAATGAAGATGAATCAGAAATAAGTGCAGTGGAATTAAATGGAACAAACTTTCAACACACAATCAAATGAGAGAATTGCTTTCAACAAACATGTTTAACATAGAATCGAATGATTATATTTATTACAATCTTCAATTACACTGCTTGCATGCATACAATCTCCCCCTCAGCCTGAGCTCACAAAGACTTGTTCGTACAGAATGACTTGGTGAAGAAGAGAGCTAATAGAACAGTACAGGGTACTGTTCTATTTATAGTACCGAACAAACCACTGAAGCATCTTTGCTGACATCACCATGAAAGTGACATCTAACCTCCTAACAACCTATAACCACTTCCTATTACAAACACTGCTTAACAAACTACTGATTACAATGAATACAAAAGTTAAACTAAACTACTGCTTCTCATTCCACTGTTATACTCCAAGTAGTGCTTTGTGTCTTCAGCAGTACTTGAACCATGACAATAGATTGAGCATCAGTGTTTATCTTCAATAGTCTTTAAGTCTCATCAGTTGTTGAAGATTAGCAGTTGTTGTAGACGGGCAGTAGATAGAGGTCATCAGATGTTAGGACACTTTCAAGGGGAAAGAACTGTTGCAAACAACTGCTTATTGTGAATCCACTGATCTGATCCAGTTTTGGCTTTATCAACTGTTCCTTTGGTAGGGTTCAATCCCAACAATCTCCCCCTGGAACAGATGATGCCAAAACTCTTCATTATTCTTGGATTTTTATTGCCTCATCAATAATTCCCTGACTTGTCCTTTGAATTGTAATTCAAAGTCCATGGAATTTGTATCATCCTCATCCCTGCACAGTGGAAGCTCAAGGAGATCCTGCAGATCTTCAACACCCAGGCCAAGTGCTTGTTCCCTTGATATATGCTTCACTTCACCATTGGATTTGAGTAGAGTCAATACATGGGTCTGTTTCTCAGATTTCCACTTTAGTATCTTTGAATCCAATGGGTTTCTTGGGAAAGTTTTTATTGCTGATGAGTTTGGAGATTGGGGCCTGGTGATGACAACTTTGGCAGAGTCTTGGGATTGTGTTGAGTCTTGGTTTTCTGCCCTAAGTGTCTGAAGAACCATCTTGATGATATACTCTTCTGAAGCTTGGTTTTCTTTTGATACTGCATCCATCTGCTGTTGTTTTCTTCTTTGATAATAGATGGCAACAGTTGGAACAGTGGGTCTCCTGATGGGTAACTTTTGTTTTCTGACTAGAACCACTGCTTCTGGATAATCAGGCTTTTGAGGAGCAGTGAGATCTCTTTTCCTCAACTCTTACAACTTTTTGTAAGTGGCTAACACTTTATCCTCTGACCACCTTGTGACCTGGTTCCTTGACCCATAATCAGCTGTTATCAGCTCTTCTTTCATTCTCTTCAGCTTCAAGGCCCCTTCTGGTATATTTTTCTTGTATTTGGCCCAGATTGGAGGAGTCTGCTTTACCTTGTTTTTAATCATTCCTTGAATTCTGGCTATCTCCTTTTCTAGCTCACTGATGGTCCCTTCTTTGTACTGGTGCTTTTCTGCCCTGTACTTCTTGTATGCCATAATATATTTAAGGTAGTCTTACCTCATGCTTTCATAATCCTTTTCAGACAGTTTTTGGCAAAGATCTTGTGAGAACTGTTCTAAAGTTCTGACCTTGGTGAGCAGGTATTGCAGATTTCTCTGAATCTCTTTGTCAGACTTTCCCTCTGTATCTCTTTTAGATATATATTCTGCTTGTTGAACTTTTATTTTGAGATACTCTTCAATGTTTCTTGGGAAAGGATAACCTTGAATGGAAGGAAGTTTCCTTTTTGCAGGGTCATCTTCAGAGTAAAATGATTTTATCTCCTCTTTGATTGCTGGAAGATCCAATGGGTATTGTAATCCCAAAGGAACAATAGCAGTGTTTGAATTAAGAACTTGAGCTGAAGATAATGGAACATGGTTTGGAATGGTGATAAGGGACAGTGGTTGTGTAGATGTTGGAGTTGGGGAAGTGTCATCTTCCAGTACAATGTTGGTTACCCTTCTTCTTTTGTGTTTAGGAGAGGTTGGTGGTGTATTTGTGGGTTGAGTGGTGGTAATTGAGGTGGTAGGTGTCTGACTAACATCTGTTGAAACAACTGGTGTTTCAACCACTGTTGTCACTACAACAGTTGATGTGTCAACTGTTGTCTTCTGCTTTTTGGTAGGTGGTGTTGGTGGTAGTGAGGTTGTTTTTGGTATGGCAGTGGATTGAATGTGAGTTGATATGGTAGTGATGGCAGTTGTTGGAGTAACATCTGTTGAAACCACTGAAGTACCAACAACTGTTGATACAACAGGAATCTCAACATCTGTTGGTTTGGAGGTTTGATGAGAGGAACTTTTGGGGATTTAGGGAGTATGTTTTGTGGTTCTGGAAGGTGTGGTTTTGGGTTGCCTTACTATTCTAGTAGGTTGTCTTCTTTTAGGTTTAGAACTTTCTGCTCTTCCTTGGGTTCAGAAGTACCCTACTCTTCCTTTTCATCAGACATGACTAACTTGGTGGTTGCTATGGGTGTACTACATGGTTTGCAATCATTCATATCAAATCATCCTTTTAAGTGAAAACAATCTTTGGTCAGGTGATTTTTCTTTTCACAAAAGTCACAAAACAGGTTTTTAATCTTTTCTCTTTTCTTCTTCTTTTCAGACTCCTTTGCAACAGAGTTTTGAACCACTGTTGGGATGTCCTTAAGAGGAATTACCTTGGCCTTTGGAGCTTTGACACCATCTGTAGTTGTGAAGTCCATGGGTTTAAAGTTTTCAAGGATGTCACACTCATCAGACCATGTGGGTTTGAATTGATATTTCTCAATCACCTCAAAAGCTGAGGACCCCACAGATCTTTCCATGTGGCTATCTCCTTTTCTAGCTCACTGATGGTCCCTTCTTTGTACTGGTGCTTTTCTGCCCTGTACTTCTTGTATGCCATAATATATTTAAGGTAGTCTTACCTCATGCTTTCATCATCCTTTTCAGACAGTTTTTGGCAAAGATCTTTTGAGAACTGTTCTAAAGTTCTGACCTTGGTGAGCAGGTATTGCAGATTTCTCTGAATCTCTTTGTCAGACTTTCCCTCTGTATCTCTTTTAGATACATCTTCTGCTTGTTGAACTTTTATTTTGAGATACTCTTCAATGTTTCTTGGGAAAGGATAACCTTGAATGGAAGGAAGTTTCCTTTTTGCAGGGTCATCTTCAGAGTAAAATGATTTTATCTCCTCTTTGATTGCTGGAAGATCCAATGGGTATTGTACTCCTAAAGGAACAATAGCAGTGTTTGAATTAAGAACTTGAGCTGAAGATAATGGAACAGGGTTTGGAATGGTGATAAGGGACAGTGGTTGTGTAGATGTTGGAGTTGGGGAAGTGTCATCTTCTAGTACAATGTTGGTTACCCTTCTCCTTTTGTGTTTAGGAGAGGTTGGTGGTGTATTTGTGGGTTGAGTGGTGGTAATTGAGGTGGTAGGTGTCTGACTAACATCTGTTGAAACAACTGGTGTTTCAACCACTGTTGTCACGACAACAGTTGATGTGTCAACTGTTGTCTTCTGCTTTTTGGTAGGTGGTGTTGGTGGTAGTGAGGTTGTTTTTGGTATGGCAGTGGATTGAATGTGAGTTGATATGGTAGTGATGGCAGTTGTTGGAGTAACATCTGTTGAAACCACTGAAGTACCAACAACTGTTGATACAACAGGAATCTCAACATCTGTTGGTTTGGAGGTTTGATGAGAGGAACTTTTGGGGATTTGGGGAGTATGTTTTGTGGTTCTGGAAGGTGTGGTTTTGGGTTGCCTTACTATTCTAGTAGGTTGTCTTCTTTTAGGTTTAGAACTTTCCTGCTCTTCATTGGGTTCAGAAGTACCCTGCTCTTTCTTTTCCATCAATACTTTCTTCTCCTGCTCAAACCTTTTAGACCCTTTTATTTCCATTGACTCTTTCATGTTTGCTTTTAATGCAGCAAAGGCATTTTGAGTCTCATCAACCTTTTTGGAACCATCCGGCCTTGAGATTTCCACAACCAGTTTAGACAATGGATCTGGTTTAATGTATAGACCATCTTCATATCCCTTCTTCTTTTTCTCCCCCTTTTTGGCATCATCAGGAGGATTGTCAACAAAGATGATTGAAGGAGGAGCAGTGCCAGTGGTTTGTAGTAAATGGGCCTTAATTGCCTTGATATCTGCTTGTGTATCCTTGAACCTAGCTTCCATCAGATTTCTGATCTTTTAAATTTGAACTTAATGTTGTTGATCAGCATATTGTCTTTGTTGATGAAGCATAGTTTGAAACAAATTCCAGAGCTCAGCAGGAGATGAAGCAGATGTTGCAGCAGTGGGTGTTGCCTTTTGAGCTTGTAACAACTGTTGTAGCATATTTTTGATTTCTACAACAAATGTATCAAGTTTATCAACCCTCTCTGTCAATTCTCTGTATTTTAAACCATCACCCAAGTCAATGGGATCATCTGATTCCCCACCAGTGGTGGTTGTATCAGTGGTTGACTTAGGGAAAATTTCCCAAAAATCATCCACTGATGCCCCTTGTTCTCGGTACTGGGGATTTGTTTCTTCAGCAGAGGTAACCATTTTTAGTGAGTCAGTGTATAATGGAAGCACACCAGTGGACACTATGGTTCCCAAAGAAGAAATTGTCTTCAAGGGAGTCTGACTTATGAAACTACTGTCCAGGTGTAAACCAGTGGGTTCAACACCTGTAGTAGCTGCTCCACTTGAACTACTGACAGGAATTAATTGTAATTCCTGCAGTGTAGCCTCCTCAGCTGTTGGTGGGTTAGCAATGATAGAAACATCAGACTCAGTCACTTGTTGGGGTATATTCTCATTGACAGGTGATTGAGAAGAATTGATTTATGTCTGGGTAATATCAAGTGCATCTAACAGAGGTATCATGGATGGTGGAAGTTGTGTAGTGAGGATAAGGGTAGAAAGAGAATTTGCCCCGGGAGGAGGGCTGTGGATGATGGAATCAAGTGATTCCAGAGCATCATAACGTGGTGTCCCTGTGGATACAACCTGATCCTTTTAAGAGGATGCAGGAGGAGTTTTAGGCTCAGGTTGAGGTCTTTCTTCCAACTGCTGTGAGGAAGTAGCAGCAGTGGTTATTGGTGACATTTGTGTTATCACAGGTATAACCTCTGGGACCTCATCTTCCAGAGTTACCTTTTTAGTGGGTTTGGGTGGCTTTTGGACATTTTTCTTTTTGGGTCTTTTGGTGATTTTAGGTGTGGGTTTCACAACAGTGGTTATGCTGCTGTGATCACCTTGAGCAGTGGGCTCAACAGCAGGAGCCTGAGGAGCAGTGGTTGCTGCTAAATTCTGCTCAGGAACCTCTGTTTGTGTTTTTGAAGGTTTTGACAGCCTTGTAAATGTTTCAGAAGATTGGATGTTCATTTGAATTGGGTTTCCTTGGATAAGCACATGTGCATTATCCTTTGAAAATTTCTTTTGTAAGTAAAAACTTAGAAATCTTGGAAACAACAAAAATGATTTTTTATTAACATTTTTCACCATATCATTGAAAATCTCCTGGGAGTAGTTAAATTTTTCTTCAGACATGATAGCATAACCAAGGTATTGGATTTTCAATGGTATCTCATTGAAAGCTGTTGTTTTATTAGACACACACATGAGGAGGGTATGGAAGAAAAACCTCATATCAGTTTGATACTCAGACTTTGGGAAAGAACTTTTACCTGTAAGATCGTTGATTTCAAACACCTCTGAAATGGTTTGAGGTGTGATTGTAACTGGAATTCCCTTTATTGAAGAATTAATGGCTAAGGGCTTTTTGTCCTTAGTTTGAAGTTTCGCATTTTTCCAGAATTCTTGTTGGGTATCCAGGAAGATGGCTTCATTGCAGGTCAACAATGTTTTGTACTTTGAAGACGAAAGTGCATCAATGACTGGTGAAAATCTGTGTTTTGACTTGTTTTTGCAAGGGTACACAGGTAGTTGTGTGGGGTTTTGAATGGAAGAGCCATGATGAATCGAAGATGGTTAAGAACGAATGAAGAAGATGAGTGATTTGTGAGAGAATTTTTGAGAAACTGCTTTGTGAAAGGAACTTTGAATTCGATTGGACAGTGAAAATCCTGTTTGGGGTTTTGATCAGGGTTTTATAGGTGGAAAAAGTGAATGCTGACGTGGCAGCGGTTACAAAAGATCTAACGGCTAAGTACTGTCCACGTGACAACCTCTGATGAATAATGGATGACAGTTGTTTTAGGAAACCACTAATGGAGCAATATCAGTAGTTTACAACGGTTAAAATGAAAACAGTGACTGATTTTTAACTATCAGTGGATAGCCTATCAGTGGATTAAAACACTGATGTTTGATCAACAGTGATTAACAAGGAAATGAAGGAACAGAGGTTGACTTTCAGCAGTGGACAACATTCAGCAGAACAGATGTTTGAACCAAAACAGTGGTTATGGGAGACTTTTAAGGACTAATGAAATTTTCATTTTTAGCTACTTTTAAGGATGAAATTTTTGATTTTCTGAAAACATTTTAATGCTTTTATTCATAGAAAAACAGTATTTTGCCTGTTATTCCATGTTCAGCATGCCAATCCTAGAGATCAAGCTTTCAAAGGTGGATGTGTCTAAAGCTTTTGTTAGCACATCTGCCAGCTGATATATACTCTGCCAACAGTTGGGCTGTACAGCTTGCAGCAGCTATATACTCTGCCTCAGCAGTGGATGTTGAAACAGCTACTTGCTTTTTGCTTTGCCAAGATACTAAGCAATTGCCTAGGAATTGGCACCCTCCTGAAGTGGACTTCCTTGTTGTATTACATCCAGCAAAGTCACTGTCTGAGAAACCTGAAAGCTTGCTATTTCCATAAGCTGGATACCAGATACCAAGTGTGGGAGCACCTTTGAGGTATCTGAATATCCTTTTTACAGCAATAAGGTTTGACTTTTTAGGGGCTTATTGGGATCTTGCACAAACACATGTTGCAAACATGATGTCTGGCCTAGATGCAGTTAGGTACAATAAAAACCCAATCATGCTTCTATAAAGAGTTTGATCAACCAAATCATCCTTTTCATCAGACATGACTAACTTGGTGGTTGCTATGGGTGTACTACATGGTTTGCAATCATTCATATCAAATCATCCTTTTAAGTGAAAACAATCTTTGGTCAGGTGTTTTTTCTTTTCACAAAAGTCACAAAACAGGTTTTTAATCTTTTCTCTTTTCTTCTTCTTTTCAGACTCCTTTGCAACAGAGTTTTGAACCACTGTTGGGATGTCCTTAAGAGGAATTACCTTGGCCTTTGGAGCTTTGACACCATCTGTAGTTGTGAAGTCCATGGGTTTAAAGTTTTCAAGGATGTCACACTCATCAGACCATGTGGGTTTGAATTGATATTTCTCAATCACCTCAAAAGTTGAGGACCCCACAGATCTTTCCAAAGTGATCTTATTACCAAGTTTATCAGTTATTTTACCCTCTTGGCCATCCTTGTTGGTGGGTATGAGTTCAACAGAACCAGTTTGATTTACAGCAGTGTTTTCAACTTGGTCATTTTTTCTAAACCCTATGCCAAATTTTACATTGCTTTCAAGCTGTTTTTCAAGCATAATCTCATAACCTTTGCAGGATTCCACCCATTTTTCACAAGTGATTTGGGTGGTTTCCAACTCCTTTTTACAGACTTGATATTTTTCTATCATGGTCTGAAGTTGATCCTTGGTTATGCTATGCTCTTGTTTGAGACTGCAAATTTATTATCTTTTTCAGCCAATTTGATTTTTTTAACTCTTTTAAAGACTTTTCAAATTGTACTTCGTCATTTAACACTATATCCCTAAGGTTTTCATTCACCTCTTTGATGTTTGCAAATGCTATGATGCATTTGTCTGAACATAGGTTTTTAAGAACCTGAGATGATACCTTAGCAGCAGCCATCTTGGCACAATCACAAACATGCTCTTTCTCATCTGGCATTTTCTATTCTTTTTCACCTTGTTTCTTCTCTTCTTCTTCAGACCAGGGGTCAGACAGTGGTTCCAACAGGGGTTCTGAATTTTCTCCCAATAGTATTTCACCAGTAACAGCAGTAACCACTGCTTCAGCAATTTCATCCACTGTTTCTTCATTTGACTGTCCTTCTTCAGCTTCCAGCCCTTCTTGTAAGGACTCTAATGCTACAACACAGTAATAATAATTAGAAGCATCATTGGTAGCATAGAGTGCAAAATTTTCATCACCTAGCTCATCAGGTAAGCTACTCCAGTCAAGAAAGCCTTGGGTGAAGAAGCTTTGCTGATCTGGTTGAACCACTGCTGGTGTAGCTTGTTGAGGTGCAACTGGTTGCATTGAACCTGAGGGACAGGGACTTAGACATACTGAATTTGAGGAATAGTGGTTTGGACATATTGCACAGGAACATGGGTTCCTGGATTTGCATAATGAGCAATGTTTACATGGGCAACAGGGGTATAATGGGAATCCTGCACAGTGTTTTGGTTATTTTGTGGTCTTGGGCTAGGGTGTGTGATAATTGGTCCACTGTTTTGACTCCTACACTCTCTAGCAAAGTGACCTAACCTGTTGCACTTGTAGAATTTGATTTTTGATTTATCCAACTGTTATGGGCCATTTTCTGAACATATATCCTGACTAATATTCTGATTGTGATTGTTTATTTGTAATCAGGATACTGGACGGGGATATTGCTAACATCCTGGGTAATATCCTGAAGTATATCGAATTAAACACGTGCAGGTTAAAGACTGGGACTTGCTAACGGTCAAATGGACTTCATCTCCTCAAGACTCGGGCGTATCTGTTAAAGGAGAGACGTTGAACCCGAAAGACTAGGTCTACAACGTTCGACTAAGGAATATTCGTTGGATCTCGGTTATGCAGGATAGTTAGTTACATTATCTTTACTATAAATAGATGGGGGCGGATCAATTTAAGGCACACAATCTCCCACTTACACTCTCGTACACTCTTACTCTAGCTCACTGCAAACACCACATCCAAACACTTGTATTCAAATTACGTTGTAACACTTAGTCGATCCGCACCACATCCTGCACTGTATCCTGAAGTTTGAAGTAATAAGGAGAACAAGGCAGCTGCGATTGTCAGCTCCCGAGGTTTTATGCCGGAGATCTAGCCCAAGGGCTTTCCTCGTACATCACGTGTCAACCTTTACATTTTTTGCTCATTGTTTGATTATAGATACAGCTCGATATCCTGAGCCGTATCCTGAAACTATTTTTGCAAATAACTTGATTAACATATTTTTGAACACATTCTCTTAGCACACTACCTCACAAACTAATTTGATCACTTAATTACTTTGGTAATTTTTGACCAAAACAATTTGGCGCCCACCGTGGGGCGAGTGGTGCTATCTTTACTAAAAATCTTTGTGAAATCATTAATCGGTTTTCTGTTTTCAAAACTTTTTGCCACATTATCTGCAATGCCTCAAGATCAAGCATGAGCTCTTCTACTGTGTCTGCTATGACCTCTGCTACCACTGGTCCGGTGCTTCCACCACCTCCTCCAAGGATGCAATCTTCTTCGCAACCTCAGGATATTATCCCTACTCGGAATATTCAGGGATCTGCTCCGATTTTAGCTTCAAATGATGAAATTCTAACCTTGTTTGGAAGTGTGCAGGAACAAATGAGGCAACAACAGGAAACAAACCAAATGCTGTTAAGAGAAATACAACTCTTAAAAGCTGGCTCAAGCAGATCCACTGAAGATATCATCACTCCTCTACAACCCAGAGCTTTGAACTTTAGTTCAGCTGTGTATACTGGGGATACTAGGGGGAATATTGTGCCCAGCCTTCCTCAGAATCATACTCCTGAAATACCCTCCTCGGTTAGGATGTCAACCGTGAGGAGCTCAGGATATGCTTCAGGATATGGGCAGAATCCCCCGACTGGTAACGTGCCTAATAATAATAATACTTTTGCCACTAACAGTGTTGGATCTTTGCAGGATGCAGATGTGACATCAGCATTATCCCGGGAACTTCAGAAGCTAAAGGATATGATATCCAGTGTACCTGGGGTGGTTCAGCCAATTCCTGAAGTATCCCAGGATAGCCACAGGATATCTCGGTTCGTACGTCCTATTTGTGATGCTGAAATCCCAAAAAGATTCCAGACTCCAAACATGAGCTTTATGATGGAACCACGGATCCTGAAGAGCATATTGCCCAGTATAGGGAGAGGATGGAGATCAACCCTATCCCTCCGGAGCTCAAGGAAGCTTGCTTGTGCAAGGGTTTTGGTTCTACCTTAACAGGATCAGCCTTGAAATGGCTCCTAAATGTTCCTCCTCATTCGATTACATCATTTGCTCACTTAGTGAATTTATTTAACAGACAATTTTCTTGTAGTCGAAGTTTTGAGAAACTAACCAGTGATCTTTACAGGATAACTCAAGGGCCTCAGGAATCCTTGAGGGATTATGTGAACAAATTCAGTCGAGAATCCTTGGATATCCCACATCTTGATATTGCAACAGCCGTGCAAGCTTTTAAGATGGGGTTACAAAAGGATTCTCAGTTTTATCAGGATCTTGTAATGAATCCCTGCAGGAATCTCGACGAAGCTCGTAAGAGGGCTTTGAGATATATCCGTTTGGAAGATGACAAGAAAATGCAAGAGAGGATGAATTCTACCTCGACCTACGAATCAACCAACAGGAAATCAGAATCCTCATATAAGCCATATCGCTCTAAGCCGTATGGCAGAAATGATAGCAAGCGAGTGAATGTTGTTGAAGATGAGGATCCTGAAGACTATCCTGAATTATCCGAATATTGTTTTTCCGTTAATATACCTGAACTAATGTATGCTATGCAGGGTTTGGGAGATAAAGCCAGGTGGCCTCGGAAGAATCAACAAAAAGCTGATTGGAAGGATAAATCCAAATGGTGTGCCTTCCATGAGGATTTCGGACATGTTACTGAGGATTGCATTGCCTTGAGAAAAGAAATAAGCTATCTACTAAGCAAAGGATATCTGAAGGACTTGCTGGGAAGAAAGGAAAATAAAGGGCAGGATCCCGAGAAGGATCCTGAGCGAGCAGCATCACCCCCAGCAGATGCTAAGATAATTAACTTTATTTCAGGAGGATCCGACATTTGTGGGACTTCGTATTCAGCGGCTAAGAGACATGCAAAGGAAGCTAAGAGTGAGAGGGGAGACAAACCAGTCAGGATGACTACCCTCACAACTGATAAAGTGATCACTTTCGATAGTGATGACAGGGATACTGTTCAGGATCCTCACCATGATGCTTTGGTAATAACATTATATGTGGCTAACCATTTTGTACGCAGGATACTGGTAGACAACGGTAGTTCTGTCAATATAATTCAGCTAGAAACATTGAAGAGGATGAATGTATCTCCGATGGACATTACTTCGAAGTCCACTGTGCTCGTTGGTTTCAGTGGAGAAGCTAGGAACACGGTGGGAGAGATAAAGTTACCGGTATATGTTGAAGGAGTCAACTCGATACAACGTTTCTGTGTGATGGATTCTCTATCCTGCTATAACATCATACTGGGAAGACCATGGATTCATGATATGAAGGCCATACCATCAACATATCACCAATGCATCAAGATCCCTACCCCTTGGGTAGTTGTCAAAGTCGATAGTGATCAGCAGGAGGCGAAAGAATGTTACTCATCCTCAATGAAATCCTCGACCAAACCAAGTGCAGCATAGCAATTAAAGATGCGGGCCCAGGATATCGTAGAGAATTCGGAGCAGGATGTGAAGAAAGTTATCCTGGATCAGGATAATCCTGATATCTCGGTGCTCGTAGGAACCAATATCCCTCAGGATATTGAAGATCAATTAACTAACTTTTTGAAATGCAGGATGTCAACATTCGCATGGAAGCATGAGGATATGACAGGTATATCCAAAGACATTATTACTCACAAGCTTGGAATTGACAGGACATTCAAGCCTATACAACAAAAGAGAAGGAAGTTCGCCCGTGAGCGAAATGCGATTATCCAAGAGGAAGTTGAAAGATTATTGAAGTCCAAGATGATCAGAGAATTCAAATTTCCTAGATGGCTAGCAAATGTGGTAGTGGTTCAAAAGAAGAATGGGAAGTGGAGAGTTTGTGTAGACTACACAGACCTGAACAAAGCTTGTCCAAAAGACCCGTTCCCTCTTCCACATATCGACTCAATGGTGGATGCTACTGCCGGGCATGAAATGTTGACTTTCATGGATGCATCCTCAGGATTTCAGCAGATTCAAATGGAACCTTCTGACCAGGAGGATACTACTTTCATGACACCAACAGGTATATATTGCTATACTGCTATGCCTTTCGGTTTGAAAAATGCAGGTGCAACATACCAGAGATTAGTAAACATGATGTTCAAGGATAAGCTGGGGGACACCATGGAGGTATATATCGATGATATGGTGGTGAAATCTAAAAAGGCTGAGGATCACCTCCAGGATATCAAGGGAGCATTTGATATCCTGGATCAGTATAACATGAAGCTGAATCCTGCTAAGTGCCATTTCGGAGTGGGGGCAGGAAAGTTTCTAGGATATATGGTGACAAAAAGGGGGATAGAGGCAAGCCCGGAGCAGATTAAAGCTATCCTGGATATAAAGTCACCCTCGAATATGAAGGATGTTCAACGGTTAACAGGACGAGTAGCAGCCTTGAATAGATTTATTTCGAGATCCTCGGAAAAATGTAAAGAGTTCTATGATATCCTGAAAAAGAATAAGAAATTTGAATGGGGTGAGAAGCATGAAGCAGCCCTGCAGGATTTGAAGCAGCATCTTTCAACCGCGCCTCTATTGATGAAGCCTGAGGATGGTGAACCATTATCCCTGTATCTTGCAGTGTCAGGGAATGCAGTAAGTGCGGTCCTCGTAAAGGATCACGAAGGTCAGCAGTATCCTGTTTATTATGTTAGCAAAAGTTTATTAAATGCTGAAACTAGATATTCTCACCTAGAAAAATTGATACTAGCGTTAGTTATGGCATCAACAAAGCTTAGACATTACTTTGAGACACATAGGATTCATGTTAAAACTAATTATCCTATTAAGAATGTGCTTAGGAAGCCAGAGATGTCAGGCAGGATGGCCAAGTGGTCAGTAAAGTTGAGTGCTTATGATCTAATATATGAACCTAGAAATGCTATAAAGTCTCAGGCTCTAGCAGACTTTGTGGCTGATTTCAGTAGTGATATTCAAAATGAAGTAGACCTAGAAGTGCAACAGCTAGGAGAAAATTTAGAATCCTGGACATTATATACTGATGGTGCATCTAATGTAAGAGGTGTAGGTTTAGGTATACTACTAAAATCGCCACAGGGGGGACATATTACCCCAGGCCATTAGATGTGAGTTTCCTGCCACTAATAATGAAGCAGAATATGAAGCTCTGGTAGCAGGATTAGAATTAGCTAAAAATATGAATATTAGATATTTACAAGTATATGTTGATTCCTTGTTGATTACTAACCATTTCAATGGATCTTATGCAGTAAAAGGCGAAAAGTTAGCTGAATATCTTGAAATTGTTAAAAAGTTAGCAGAATATTTCGATGTTTTTACACTTGAACAGGTACCAAGAGAGGATAACGCCGAAGCAGACGCCTTGGCAAATCTGGGATCATCGGTCAGAATACCCGAGGGAACCCAAATACCAATAATACATGTCTTGTATCCTGCAACGAATCCTCAGGATAAAGAAGTAGCAGGTATTCAGGATCCTGGAGCGGAGTATCCTGAAAAGGATCCTAAATCCTGGACGGCTCCAATCATGAGATATCTCAAAGAAGGACATATCCCCGGAGATGAAAATCCTAAGGCATTTAGGATGAAGGTATCACGATTCACTATTATAAATAATGTTTTATACAAGAAATCTCTTGCAGGACCGTATTTGAGGTGCTTGGAGGATCCCGAAGCCAAAGAAGTACTTCAGGATATACATGAAGGGGATTGTGGTAACCATACTGGGGGCAGGTCGTTATTCTCGAAAGTGTTAAGGACAGGATATTATTGGCGAACAATGATAAAAGATGCCGCATAATATGCTCGAAGATGTGATGCATGTCAGAGACATAGTAACATATTGCATCAGCCTGCTGAACCGTTATATCCTATTGTTTCCCCTTGGCCATTTATGAAGTGGGGTATTGATATAGTGGGAAAGCTTCCAAAGGCTCCAGGAGGGAAGGTTTTTATGTTGGCAATGACATATTATTTCTCCAAATGGGTTGAAGCTGAGGCATTTGTTCAAGTTAGGGATCAAGAAGTAGTATCCTTCATAAAGAGAAATATCCTGACCAGATTTGGAGTACCAGCCGAGATAATCTGTGACAACGGTTCTCAATTCATTAGTAAAAGAACTACTGACTTCTGCAAGAGTTGGGGGATCAAAATGATAACATCTACTCTAGTACATCCTCAAGCGAATGGACAAGCAGAATCCTCGAACAAGATAATTGTCAACAATTTGAAGAAAAGACTTGGAGCTAAGAAGGGAAGATGGGCAGAAGAATTACCATTTGTCCTATGGGCTGACAAGACAACTGTGAAGAATGCTGTCACAACCCCCGGTCCCTAGTTCCCGGGAACGGGCGGCCGTGAGCCAGTTTCGGTGGTATCATGTTAATTACTTATTTGGCAGCGGAAATTTTCATCAGGACCGTAGTTAGGAAATATTTAATCAGAGTAAACCACCATATTTTATAATATTAAACAAATGGGTAAAACCCAAGTTTTTATTACAAACTGATTTACAGGGATAAATCCCACTTTATTGAAATAAACGCTTTCTTTTATTTAGGTAACTTTTATAGCTACTTTTCCAAGCCTTCAGTGCTGTCCAGCTGGCTTCTATTTGGCTTTCACATTTTGTTACCTGAAACGCATTTTAAAAAGGTTTTGTCAGTGGGAAATACTGGTGAGTGAATCCCAGTTTAATCAAGAAACATTAATTTACTTTAAACAGTATTGAGGGCGATTACAATGTTTATATCTACCCAATTACTCATTCAGTAGTGTCAAGTCTGACTAGAGGGTCATATTACACATTGGCTAACTCTTCGTCCAATGGTAACGTTACTCACATTTTGTATACAAAACCCCAACATACCGGCAGTAATTGTAGAATTACAAAGACTCAATCACTGCTAAATCGCATTGTCAAAAGGTTAAGGTTTTCTAAAAACTGTTAATAAAAAGGAGATTACTCACATTGCTGTCTTAGGTTATTCTTTAGGGTTTCCTGGTGAATATCTATAATTTACACAAATGCACGTGTGTTAGTATAATAACCCATTTTAACATTAGTAATACCCTCCCCGAGACGGCATTCCAACGACTACGTCGGGCAGAACCACGACAGCCGTTACGGAACCCTAGATCAATCGGGCAGCGTATCTAATACGTCTCCAGGGGTTATAATACTTACATCGTAGCAGAACCTCGCTATTTTAGGGGGTATAATGCCCGGGTATAGTAATGCCACTACAGAAATTAAGAAAGAAAGAAAGGAAATGAACAACGGAAACTGAAAGCCCGTTGCCTTCTTATATAGGGCTGTAATCGCGTCTCCACGCGGCCCGCGTAAAGAACAGGCCAACCCTTACGCGGCCCGCGTCAACCTGGGTCAACGGCGTAGCTTGGTCCGGTCACCATATAGGCTCGACACGCATCGGACACGTGGCCGCACCGGGCTATGCCACAATTCTGGACACTCGCGGCCCGCTTTAACTTAACCAAACTTGTACGCGGCCCGCATGAACTTATGATTTAAGAGAAGTCTGGTTACACCCTTGCGCGGCCCGCGTTATGTTGAGGTGAGGTCCCATGCGGCCCGCCTCAACTTAATTTTTATATATTATATTCTAATTTGGGCTCGGTTTTCACATACGGGGTGCATATAAAGACATATTGATATATTTAAAGATATATTAGGGTGTCAGAAATATTATGAGGATGTCGGTTTTACCGAGGGTTGTTATATCCTCCCCACCTTGTTTTAGAGCTCGTCCTCGAGATCTACTGGAACAAGTGTGGATATTTCTTTTGCATTTCTGATTCAAGTTCCCATGTGTATTCAGGTCCTCTTTTGGAGTCCCATTTCACTTTGACCAGAACTAATCTCTTATGCTTGAGATTCTTAATTTTTCTATCTTCAATCTGTAGAGGCCTTTCTACAAATTTGAGTTGTTCATTAACCTTTATATCTTTGAGAGGTACTACGAGTGATTCATCAGCTAGGCACTTTTTAAGATTGGATACATGAAACACATCATGTATTCCTGTCATTTCCTCTGGCAGTTGTAGCTGATAGGCTACTGGTCCTATTCTTTCAAGAATTTGGAAAGGTCCAATATACCTGGGACTTAGCTTTCCTTTTTTGATGAATCTTACCACTCCTTTCCAGGGAGAGACTTTCAATAATACTTTATCTCCTACTTGAAATTCTAATGGTTTGCGTCTGTTATTGGCATAGCTCTTTTGTCGATCACGTGCTGTTTTCAGTCGTTCCTTGACTTGAATGATTTTATCAGTTGTTTCCTGTACTATCTCGGGTCCAGATAATTGTTTTTCCCCAATTTCTGCCCAACAGACTGGGGTTCTGCACTTTCGTCCATAAAGTGCTTCGAATGGTGCAGCATTGATACTTGTGTGATAACTGTTATTATAAGAAAATTCTATTAAAGGTAAGTGTTCGTCCCAATTACCTCCAAAATCAATTACACAAGCTCTAAGCATGTCCTCCATTGTCTGAATTGTCCTTTCGCTTTGTCCGTCCGTTTGAGGATGATAAGCTGTGCTTAGATTTATCCTGGTTCCCATTGCTTTTTGGAAACTTGACCAAAAATGAGAAGTAAAACGGCTATCTCTATCGGAAACAATTGATAAAGGAATGCCATGTAAAGAAACGATTTCATTTACATACAATTTGGCTAATTGTTCCATACTAAAGGTTTCCTTCATTGGTAAGAAATGAGCTGACTTGGTTAACCTATCTACAATCACCCAGATTGTATCATTACCTTTCCTTGTTTTAGGCAATTTGGTAACAAAATCCATTGTTATCAATTCCCATTTCCAAACTGGTATTTCTAATTGTTGTAACAATCCTAAGGGTTTCTGATGTTCAGCTTTAACTTCTAAACAAGTTAAACATTTAGAAACATAAGCTGCTACATCCTTTTTCATTCCTATCCACCAGAAATTTTTCCTTAAATCCTGGTACATTTTATCACTTCCTGGATGCATCGTATATTTAGACTTATGGGCTTCTTCTAATATACGGTGACGTAAATTTCCTAATTTAGGTATCCACATTCTCTTTTTATGGAACCTCCAAATTCCATCTGTTCCTTGTTCTAATTCCTTAATCATTCCTTTTAATTTTTCAGTATCCTCCTTGATTACTGTTTCTTGTGCTTTTCTAATCTGATTGTTTAAATCTACTTGTAGATTTAATTTAAGAGAACATACCCATTTTGGCTTTTCGTGATATTTTCGACTTAAAGCATCAGCCACCACATTGGCTTTTCCTGCATGATACTGGATATCACAATCATAATCACTAAGTAACTCCATCCAGCGTCTCTGTCTCATATTCAACTCTTTTTGCCCGAAGACATATCTTAAACTCTTATGATCCGTGAATATGGTAAACTTACTACCATAAAGATAATGTCTCCAAATCTTAAGGGCAAAAATTATGGCTCCTAATTCCAAATCATGGGTCGAATAATTTTCTTCATGACTCTTAAGCTGTCTAGATGCATAAGCTCTAACATTTTGACGTTGCATTAACACACATCCATATCCTAACTTAGAAGCATCACAAAAGACTACAAAATCTTCAGTTCCTTCTGGTAACGCTAATATGGGTGTATGGGTTAATCTTTGCTTAAGAATTCTAAAGGCTTCTTCTTGTTTTGGTCCCCATTCAAACTTAACAGATTTACAGGTTAACTTAGTTAAAGGAATGGCTATTCTAGAAAAATCTCGAATAAATCTTCTATAATAACCGCCAATCCTAAGAAACTTCTAACTTCAGTTGGTGACTCTGGGGTTTTCCATTTGGTAATTGCCTCGATTTTTGTTGGATCTACATGAATTCCTTCATGGTTAACTAAATGTCCGAGAAATTGTACCTGTTCTAACCAAAACTCACACTTTGAAAATTTAGCATAAAGCTTTTCCTTTCTCAATAAACTTAAAAGTAAGTGCAAGTGTTTTGCATGCTCCTCTTTACTTTTAGAGTAAATTAGAATATCATCTATGAAGACAATTATGAATTTATCCAAATATGGCTTACATATTCGGTTCATCATGTCCATAAATGCGGCTGGGGCATTGGTTAAACCAAATGGCATGACAGTAAATTCATAATGACCATACCTTGTTCTGAATGTGGTTTTAGGAATGTCCTCTTCCTGTACCTTTAGTTGATGATATCCTGATCTTAAATCGATTTTAGAGAAAAATCGAGCTCCTTGAAGTTGATCAAACAAATCATCGATCCTTGGTAATGGGTACCGATTCTTAATCGTGACTTTGTTCAATTCACGGTAGTCAATGCACATACGCATTGATCCGTCCTTTTTCTTGACAAATAAAACCGGCGCTCCCCATGGCGATGAGCTTGGCTGTATGAATCCTTTCTCTAACAATTCGTCTAATTGTTTCTTTAGTTCTTGCATTTCAGCGGGTGCCAAACGGTAAGGTGCTTTGGCAATCGGTGCTGTTCCTGGTAACAGGTGAATTCTGAATTCAACTTCCCTGTCTGGCGGTAGTCCTGGCAATTCTTCTGGAAAGACATCTGAAAACTGGGACACTACTGGAATGTCTTTTAATTCTTTTCCTTTCGTTTTAGTGATTATAGAAATCAAATACACTATAGATCCTTTCCTTATACAACTTGCAGTTTTCATCACAGAGATGAATTTAGTGGATCTAGATAATTTATCTCCTTTAATTGTGATCTTTTCACCTCTTGGTGATTTTATCTGAATTGACTTTTGATCACATAAGATATTGGCTTTATTGGCTATTAACCAATCCATTCCTAATACGATATCAAATACTACCAGATTCATTGGGTAAAGGTTTGCAATAAATTTTTGATTAAAAATTTCTATTCTTGCTCCTTGCAAGAGTTCAGAAATTCTAACGGTTTCTCCATTTGCGGTTTCTACTAAACATTCTTGTGGTAGTTTAGTTAATGATTGATTTAGGAGTTTGCAAAATGAAGTATTAATAAAACTTTGGTTGGCACCAGAGTCAAATAATACTTTAGCAAAATATCATTAACTAAAAACGTACCAGCAATGACGTCCGGAATCATCCTAGCTTCGTCTGCAGTTAGAACGAATGCTCTAGCATTTTTAGTGTTCTTGTTGTTTGCAGCTGGGGCTAACTTTGGACAGTTGGTCTTGATGTGACCTTGTTCCCCACAGTTGAAGCACACCCTGCTATTAGCTTTCTTCCTGCAGTCTTCTTCTTTGTGACCTGATATTTTGCAGAAATTGCAATAAATGGAGCATTTTCCAGAATGCTTCCTTTTGCAATACTTGCAATAAGGTGCAGATGTAGATCCTACATTCCTACGGTTAGAATTCCCAGAACGGAATTCTCGGGTAAGCTTTTGGGTTAGGTTTCTCCTCTGGTCTTCTTCTCTAGTACGGATTAACTCATCTGTCAAGGTATTGGCTAGTTCTACAGCTTCTTCTATAGTTTGGGGTCTAGCTGCCTTGACTACATGTCTAATCTCTCCAATTAATCCTCAGATATAACGGGAGATTAATACCGGTTCGGGTGATGCAAGGGTAGGTACTATCCTAGCATATTCAAAGAATGTGGTAGTGTAACCCTTACTGTCCACCCCGGTCATTCTAAGATTTAGAAACTTATTTACTATCTGTTCTTTTTCATTGGGAGGGCAGAATTTTCTTTCTACCATATTTTTAAATTCCTCCCATTCCATGTTATAAATCCTATCACTTCCTCTTGACTGGAGGATAGTGTTCCACCATTCTAAGGCTGCGTTTTTAAACAAATTTGAAGCAAACATTATCTTATCTTCTTCAGCACATTTGCTTATTTTTAAAACGGCCTCAGTTTTCTCTATCCAGTGTAGGGCTGCAATGGGTCCTTCATTGCCCGAGAATTCTATTGGTTTACAGGACCAGAATTCCTTGTAAGAACAACCATATGGCATGGTTCTTCTTCTTTTGGGAATGGGCGCTTGAAGTACGGGTCCATTGTTCACGCTGTTTTCCGGTTCACTTGGTCGTTTACTGCTATGCTTACTTTTATTATTCGCTTCTTGAACCGTTTGAATAATAAATGGCATTGCATCTATAATTCCTTGTGCCACTATATGTTGAACGGCACTATTATCCATTTGGTTTCCATTGTTATTGTTGTCCGGATTCTCATTAACCACGTTAATGTTACCCTGGTTATCGTTATTCAGATTATCTTTCCTCGTCGGCCATCTGAATTTTAAACAATTTACCAAATATTAATATCACAATTAATATTTGAATATAGCCAATCACATGACACGCACTTTTAACCAAAAGCGTCGAGCATTGCGACTTTTACTCTATTTATATAGTATGCATCATTACACACTAGTGCTGAAATTTAAATTACAATACTGACTGAAATGTAAAGCTACAATACTAATAGTAGGCATCCATAGGTTTTTTTTTTTTTTTCTAACACATACACACATATATAATTTTATTATTATTACTGTTTCTACCATCACCTTCACTGATATGGATTCATCCAAAAATCCATATTACGCTCATCGTATTTCCATACGAGGCGTTCTTCCACCTGTCGCATACGATCACTGCTTTCTAAAATTTCCTCCCCAAAAGTCCTAAGTTCCTAGACATTTTCTGCACTCATTGGGGGTGCAGGTTCTAGGACTGGGTTTGGAAACTGAGGTACGGGTTCCTGATACGGAGGCATAGGGGCCTGGTATGGGTATGGATTCTCTAAAATTTCCCTAACATATGCATCACTAATGTTGTAGGGATCTTGAGGATCTAACCCTGGGTAAGCTCCTAAGTTGGGCATTGGCACATTTTCCTGTATTGGGTTTTGTTGCACGTAGTCCCTAACATCATCCCACCAGGGGTCGTAATTATTTGGGGCTAGGGGATCTGGTGCAGGTACCCTAGGTATCTCCTCCGGGTTGTAATCAGGCATTTCTATCTGGTCTTCTACTTCCATGGGTTGGTCAGGATTTTGTGGTTGGGGTGCTAGCATTTGTTCCAGGTTCGGGTCAGCAGCAGTGGTTGCTAAAATATGGATATTAGCAATACCCCTATTGAGCATATCCTGATTATAAGCATCAGTTTCTCTTTTTGTTGCGGCTAACACTCACTGTTCCTGCAACTTTTTCATTCTCTTCCTACGCTCGTGCGCTCCCCTACTGAACCATCCCCTCTTTTTCTGAGGAAATGGCTCTTCAGACTGAGCCTTAAACACAAAGATTCCTTCTTCTGTGTCAGCAGAATACCCCGAGAGGGCAGGCTGAGAAGAGGAGGTGCCTTCGCTCCTAGGCGAACCAGACAGTTGACGATAGGCGTCAGAAGGTCCTTGGTCGCTCATACTGTAAACTAACAAATAGTCAGATAACACAGAGCAAGAAATACAATTATACACGTATTTCCATAGTTTATTTCCAAACAATTTGAATTTTGATGTCAGCAGAACACTTCTGTGGCTGAATCAGTGGCATAGCTCTGATACCACCTTCTGTCACAACCCCCGGTCCCTAGTTCCCGGGAACGGGCGGTCGTGAGCCAGTTTCGGTGGCATCACGTTAATTACTTATTTGGCAGCGGAAATTTTCATCAGGACCGTAGTTAGGAAATATTTAATCAGAGTAAACCACCATATTTGATAATATTAAACAAATGGGTAAAACCCAAGTTTTTATTACAAACTGATTTACAGGGATAAATCCCACTTTATTGAAATAAACGCTTTCTTTTATTTAGGTAACTTTTATAGCCACTTTTCCAAGCCTTCAGTGCTGTCCAGCTGGCTTCTATTTGGCTTTCACATTTTGTTACCTGAAACGCGTTTTAAAAAGGTTTTGTCAGTGGGAAATACTGGTGAGTGAATCCCAGTTTAATCAAGAAACATTAATTTACTTTAAACAGTATTGAGGGCGATTACAATGTTTATATCTACCCAATTACTCATTTAGTAGTGTCAAGTCTGACTAGAGGGTCATATTACACATTGGCTAACTCTTCGTCCAATGGTAACGTTACTCACATTTTGTATACAAAACCCCAACATACCGGCAGTAATTGTAGAATTACAAAGACTCAATCACTGCTAAATCGCATTGTAAAATGGTTAAGGTTTTGTAAAAACTGTTAATAAAAAGGAGATTACTCACATTGCTGTCTTAGGTTATTCTTTAGGGTTTCCTGGTGAATATCTATAATTTACACAAATGCACGTGTGTTAGTATAATAACCCATTTTAACATTAGTAATACCCTCCCCGAGACGGCATTCCAACGACTACGTCGGGCAGAACCACGACAGCCGTTACGGAACCCTAGATCAATCGGGCAGCGTATCTAATACGTCTCCAGGGGTTATAATACTTACATCGTAGCAGAACCTCGCTATTTTAGGGGGTATAATGCCCGGGTATAGTAATGCCACTACAGAAATTAAGAAAGAAAGAAAGGAAATGAACGACGGAAACTGAAAGCCCGTTGCCTTCTTATATAGGGCTGTAATCGCGTCTCCACGCGGCCCGCGTAAAGAACAGGCCAACCCTTACGCGGCCCGCGTCAACCTGGGTCAACGGCGTAGCGTGGTCCGGTCACCATATAGGCTCGACACGCATCGGACACGTGGCCGCACCGGGCTATGCCACAATTCTGGACACTCGCGGCCCGCTTTAACTTAACCAAACTTGTACGCGGCCCGCATGAACTTATGATTTAAGAGAAGTCTGGTTACACCCTTGCGCGGCCCGCGTTATGTTGAGGTGAGGTCCCATGCGGCCCGCCTCAACTTAATTTTTATATATTATATTCTAATTTGGGCTCGGTTTTCACATACGGGGTGCATATAAAGACATATTGATATATTTAAAGATATATTAGGGTGTCAGAAATATTATGAGGATGTCGGTTTTACCGAGGGTTGTTATAAATGCTACTCGGCAAACTCCATTTTCCTTAGTATTTGGAGCAGAGGCAGTAATCCCGACAGAGATGGTGATACCTACAGCAAGATCCAACCTCTGGGATCCTGAGAAGAATCCTGAAGCCCTATGTCAAGAATTGGATACTATCGATGAGACAAGGGATGCGGCAAAGTTGAGAATGGCAGCATATCAACAAAGAATATCCAGAGCATATAACAAGAATATCAGGACCAGAAGATTTAAGGTTGGGGATTGGGTGTTAAGGAAGGCTTTTCAGAATACTACGAATCCTGCTGAGGGAAAGTTGGCTCCAAAGTGGGAAGGACCCTATGAGATTGAGTCGGAATCCGGAAAAGGAGCATACCAGCTTAAGAATATGGAGGGGGATATACTACCAAGATCCTGGAATGCTATACATCTCAAAGCCTATTTCAAGTGAGTTTAGAATTTAATTTCTAACTCAAGATGGTATGAATTCTGTCTCTTTTAAATATACTTTATTTTATTTGAACCCAATACTAACTTAAGCATCGGAGGGGTGTTAGCCAAGCTAACACCCACCTTAGTTTTGAAATATTTTCCAGTATATGCTTCGGGATATAGCTCCAGGATGCACACTCAAGATGCTTCGGAAGACTAGAGGATTGGCCCCCTCTCTCACGTATAAGGGATCCTGATCCCTTCATAGGTTTAAAGGTATTCACCTTTCATCCGAATTGGGTTTAAACACCCCACCTGGAGCATAAGTTATTCGGGAATAGTTCAAGGTGGCGGGACCAGTCCATGTAAAAGTGGCTGACAATTTCGTTACTGTTGGCTATATCCTGAATCCTAAAGGTATATGAGGATTGATCACCCTCTCTCACGAAAGGGTATTTTCATACTCTCTAAGGTTTAAAGGTTTTCACCTTTCTAAGTCTTGGAGTTTATACACTCCCGCCTGTAGCGCATGAAAATTTGGGATTATCCCCAGGATACTAAGGATTTATCTCCAGGATGTTTTCGGATTTTACCCCAATGACACAAGAACTGTCTACGCAGTTGAACATAAGTCTAAGTAATTTTTTCTAAGTGTTGAAAGATTTTGTACACAGGGGACATTTCTCCTAAGGCGATTATGTAAGGCACAAAGAGTCAAGTTTGAACCAAGCGTGCAAGGACTGGGGACATCTTGGTACAAGGAATTGCAAAGAGGATTGAAGTTTGAAACTAGGGTTACACTCTATTCCTGGTATGATCTTTCCTTTGAGAATCCTACGCAACTTGATTGAACTTTTGAAACCATGTCTGAAGTTTAATTATCCTAACTAGGATATATCTTCAGGATATATTCTCAGAATACATTCTCAGGATATAATACAGGATATTTGTTTGGAATATTTGGAGTACGGTACTCAAGTTTAAAAATCAGAATGGAATTTGTTTATAAATGCTAAGTAAACCATCTTATTCCTTTGAACACTTTAAACTATTTGAGGTCTTAAAAAGAACAAACTATTTTTTGAAACTCTATCCAGATTATGGGGATTTTGAGAAGATCTATTTGCCAAAGTTCTTTACAAGATATTGCTAAAAATATGGATTGAGGTATTTAAATGATTATACTAATTGATATCAAAACTAAACAGTATATAATGAAAGACTAAAGCATTGACAAAGGCAAATAAGTCAAAGGCAGGTCATATATTATTAACATGTCAAAAGTTGTGCTTTTGGTTTCACCTTAAACTAAGGCCCATCCACCAAAAGCACAATAGTTTCCTAACTAAGATTTACTTAACAGATTGAAGGTTTCGTCTCAAACCGAGACCCATCCACCTTCAACTGTTATATTGTTCAAAATATACCATACTAACTAATGACCAAGGGCTTCGTCCTGAAACCCAGGACCCATCCACCTTTGGCCATTATATTGTCTTAATGCAGGAAAGTAAATTGTTCAAAAGCAGGAAAAGGAAATTGTTTAAGGATTACAAACCACAACCATCAAATTTAAAAAAAGTGGGCTCCGGCCTTGGCATATATAACCATCATTGCCCACTTCGCTGCTTTCAAGGGGCAGCATCCTCTTCAACCACCGCTTCATCAGCACCTGCACCAGCATCACCCTCGGGATTCTTCTCAGCATCAGCCGCTTCCTCCGCTGCCTTGGAAGGCTCTTCACCCGCAGGCTTGGCAGGATATTCAACAGGACTTCCCCCGAGGTCTTTCAATTTTGCCTCCCAAGCATTCACATTCCAGGAAGGGCATTCAAAGCCCAAGGTTTTGGCTTCATAAGCCATCTTTAGCCTGGCTTGTAGGAGGGAGACTACAACTGACCCCTTGAGACCTTCTCGGTAGGTAGTCTTATCCTGCTCGAATTGGAGTTGGGCGGCGTCTAGCTTGGCTTGGGCATCTTCGTTGGCCTTGTTGACAGCAGCTTTGGCTTCTTGGGTCAATGCTTTGAATTTATCTTCATAATGCTGAGACTTTACGGCGGCGATCATCCCTTGGTCAGCAATGGTTTCTTCAGCTTTCTTGAGCTTGGCCTCCAGCATCTTGTTAAGCCCACACGCATCCTCATAAAGGAACATGAGGCGTTCCAGGCCCTACAACCAAAAGCACAGGTATCAACATATGTGTAAAATAACCAGTATATGCTGCAGGATATAGGTTAAGGATATGAACCTGGTTAAGAAAGCCAGTCATGAAGCCGCTGGATTCAAGAAACCCGTGGTTTTCAAAGGGGAAGGTTTCAGATGAGGCTGGAGAGTCAGTCTCCTTTCTTTTGTGGGAACTTGAGGCACGTGGCTTGGTAGCAGGAGAGGGCTTAGGAACAACTGCCGTTTTAGGGCCGGATGCTGGTTTGGAAGTAGAGGCAGGTTTGCTGGGTTCTTTCTTCACCTGGACAGTTATGGGATAACTATCCAATTCATCGAGATCAAAGACCTCTAGAGCTTTGACTGGTGCTGCTAAACAGGAAAAATATCTAAAACTTTACTCCTGTCTCTTATTTTAATATTAAGAAATGTGCAAAATTTATGTGATACTTACCAGACATATCTGACGAAGAATACTGGCTTGAACTTGGAAGGTGCTGTGAAAAGGATCTGTCACAATCAGGCAACTGGTAGATCCTGTTGATTCGTTCTTGAGATTCTTCCGAAGGAGGAGCTAACTCTTTGAAGTTTGCTGCAAAAGAATGAAATCAGGATATTAGCATAGGATGCATCACCAGGATATGTTTGGGGATATCTAAAAACCCTAAACCCTACCGGAGGTCAACCATTTCACCGGAAGGCTTTTGCCCTCGGGAATGGAATCCCGTCTAACAAAAAAGAATTTTCGTTGCCACCCATCCTCGTTTTTTGAAGCTTTGAGGATGAGGGGATTGCTAGAAGTTGAGAAAAGCAAGAAGCGACTATTGCCGTGAGATCGGAGACGGTAAGCAAGTGGAAGGTCTTCGATACAGAGATCGGGAACGTGAAGGGTTTTGATTTGGTTAAGCATAATCAGCACTCTCCAAACCATGGGCATCGTCTGGGCAAAACAGAGACCGGTAATTCGAAAGAACTCCATGATGAATTTCGGGAATAGATATCGGAGACCAAGCGAAAAAGGATATGATGAGAAGTAGATCCACTCCTCGGAACATACGTCGGAACGAATGCTCCGGTCGAATGGACGGATAATTGCTGTATCGGAGAAAGCACCGGAGGTTCTTAACGCGTTGATATCGGCGTTGTCGAAGGAGCACACCTCCTTCTCGGGGTTTTTCAGCAGGTTCTGGTTGACAAACAACGAAGTGGACTCGCCGGAGTGAGAGCGTGTTCTGGTGGCCATCGGGAAATTTGAATGAGAAAATGCTAAGAGATAAGAAGAGAAAAGTACCTGAGAATTCCGAGAGAGATGATCGTTTATCAACAAGGAAGAGAGAAGATATAGGGGCTAAATGGATAGCCATTGAGTGAAAAACGCGTTGGAAGTTGCACAATGTCACTTCAAGCGTCACTTTGATTTAATTGCCTCGATGCACGAAATAAGTTTTAAAATATATCCGTTGGAATTGGTATACCAACAGATATATTTTGGGGACAATTGTTATGGGCCATTTTCTGAACATATATCCTGACTAATATTCTGATTGTGATTGTTTATTTGTAATCAGGATACTGGACGGGGATATTGCTAACATCCTGGGTAATATCCTTAAGTATATCTAATTAAACACGTGCAGGTTAAAGACTGGGACTTGCTAACGGTCAAATGGACTTCATCTCCTCAAGACTCGGGCGTATCTGTTAAAGGAGAGACGTTGAACCCGAAAGACTAGGTCTACAACGTTCGACTAAGGAACATTCGTTGGATCCCGGTTATGTAGGATAGTTAGTTACATTATCTTTACTATAAATAGATGGGGGCGGATCAGTTTAAGGCACACAATCTCCCACTTACACTCTCGTACACTCTTACTCTAGCTCATCGCAAACACCACATCCAAACACTTGTATTCAAATTACGTTGTAACACTTAGTCGATCCGCACCACATCCTGCACTGTATCCTGAAGTTTGAAGTAATAAGAAGAACAAGGCAGCTGCGATTGTCAGCTCCCGAGGTTTTATGCCGGAGATCTAGATCGATCAAGGGCTTTCCTCGTACATCACGTGTCAACCTTTACATTTTTTGCTCATTGTTTGATTATAGATACAGCTCGATATCCTGAGCCGTATCCTGAAACTATTTTTGCAAATAACTTGATTAACATATTTTTGAACACATTCTCTTAGCACACTACCTCACAAAACTAATTTGATCACTTAATTACTTAGGTAATTTTTGACCAAAACACCAACCCTACTTTTAGATTCCCATGCAACCCTGGAATTTTCTCCCTGTCCTTTTGTAAAACTTGCTGGTTCTAACACTCAGCAGTGCAAGTTGGTGTAATATGTCCATTTCCTCTAAATCAGTTGGATCAAAATGCTGGAGATCATTGAGTTCAAGGCACAGATTGTCAGAATTCTGGTTTTCTCCATTAGCTGTAAAAGCATAATTGGATGAGTAAGAATCAGAGTTATTAAAAGCTCCACCAGCTGTTATGTCAATGTAATTATCATAACCCTGATCCTTACTACTACCAGATTCTTCCTGACCCAAAAGAGTTGTGCTGCCAAATGAATAATCATCTGCAACTTTTCCAGACTCTTGTAACTTCTTTTTCTGGTTCAACTCCCTTTCATAGGTCATGAGTCTACCATGAAGCTGGGTTAGGGTCAGATATTTGAACCCAACAGAATTCCTGGTTACAAAAGCAATTGTGTCCCATTGATCATGAAGTGACCTAAGAAACCTGCTATTTTGTGTTGCATTAGCAAATTCAACCTTAACAAGTTTTAGTTCACTTACGAGACAGCTGAATCGCTCAAACTGTTGTGTTAATGATTCACCCTTAATGTGACAAAAGGTTTCGTATTGTTGGTTTAAAATTTCCCTGTTATTTTCAATCACTTCTTCAGTCCCCCCCCAAGCTATTCCTTAAGTGCATCCCACAATTCCTTGGCACTGTTACAGTGTAACAGCCCAGCATAGATCTCATTTGGTAGCGCGGATGCAACTATGCTGAATGCCTTGGCATCTAGTTCAATTTTCTGAAAATCCTGTTCAGTATAGTTCTCTATTTTCTTAGGAACCATAACCTTTAGATCCTCAGCACTCGGCACCATTGTAACATGTGGTCCAAAGATAACCGACTTCCAACATCCAGTGTTCTGTTGAGCTAGGATGTGACCCATCCTTCCCAGATGTTGTATTCAGACCTCTTCAACATAGGTGGTTTGAAGAATGAACCGATATTGTTATTAACATCCTGTGATTGTGACGTCATTCTGGTTGTTTTCAGGTACTGAATAATCAACTTTGTACGTGATAAGTCCTTACTCTATTTTACAACGAAATGAACAATTAAAAGTATCAACGATTTTGAGCTGAACTTTTACGTCAAAATGATTGTTAGATCAAGTTTGACTGTCCTAGCTCTGATACCAATTGTTAGGATCTGAGTTTCTTATGATTGTGCTTGTTTGATAATAATGAAGATGAATCAGAAATAAGTGCAGCAGAATTAAATGGAACAAACTTTCAACACACAATCAAATGAGAGAATTGCTTTCAACAAACATGTTTAACATGGAATCGAATGATTATATTTATTACAATCTTCAATTACACTGCATGCATGCATGCATACAATCTCCCCCTCAGCCTGAGCTCACAATGACTTGTTCGTACAGAATGACTTGGTGAAGAAGAGAGCTAATAGAACAGTATAGGGTATTGTTCTATTTATAGTACCGAACAAACCACTAAAGCATCTTTGCTGACATCACCATGAAAGTGACATCTAACCTCCTAACAACCTATAATCAGTGCCTATTACAAACACTGCTTAACAAACTACTGATTACAATGAATACAAAAGTTAAACAAAACTACTGCTTCTCATTCCACTGTTATACTCCTAGTAGTGCTTTGTGTCTTCAGCAATACTTGAACCATGACAGTAGATTGAGCATCAGTGTTTCATCTTCAACAGCCTTTAAGTCTCATCAGTTGTTGACGATCAGCAGTTGTTGTAGAAGGGCAGTAGATAGAGGTCATCAGATGTTAGGACACTTTCAAGGGGAAAGAACTATTGCAAACAACTGCTTATTGTGAATCATATGATCTGATCCAGTTTTGGCTTTATCAATTGTTCCTTTGGTAGGGTTCAATCCCAACATACCTCTACCCCCAGCACTAGCCAAGCTCATGTGGCTATACCGACTTCCTTCTCAACACCGGGGAGCACTCCAATAGGAGCAACATACCCCGAGTTTCTCACCTTCCAAACACCGACCCCGTCTTGTTCAGGAGTTCCATCTCCTAATGTCAGTGCTTCCAACACTCTCTCACGTATTGACCTTACCCCTGAAGGGGTTGCTAACAACTTTTTACAGTTAAGGTCTCTCCTTAACCAATACGTGAGCAGGGAAAGAGACAAAGGAGTGAGGATTCGGCTGGATTATTATGAGCCAGAACCGTCATTGTCTCCTGGACCTCCTGTTCTTCCTTTCACAAGCTTACAACCAACCGTGTCCAGTAATGAAGCTGGTCCCAGCCATCCACCTCCAAATCCCAGTCTATATACATACACACGGCCAGATCCGACATCTTTTCCTCTATTTTCTTCTCAGCCAGTTGCAACCGGTGCTCCATTAGGGCACGAGCTAACTTTAGATCAGCTGTTACAATCTCCTAGTGCAAGCCTTCCACCTCCAGCAACAACCACATGGGAGCAAGCTTTGTCTGTTCTCCCTTTGGCATGAAGTGTCGTCATGAGTGCTCCTTTAGGAGTAAACTATGCAGCTGCACCCGAAAGCCTTCAAGGCTTCAACCTCATGCCACAAATGATGGCCCAAATGATGGAAAGCTTCCCTTGGCAGCATTTCATCAACCAAGTGCTGGCCTCTGAAGGGAACACCAACAACAACCCAGGTACAAGGATGGAAGAGGATTTGGCCAAACCATACAAACCAAGCAATTTGTAATGCTTTTCTCAGCAAATCGCATATTATGACTTTCAAACCAGGATAAAGATGCCCTCCCACATACGAACCTATGATGGAACGGAGGATCCAGAAGATCATCTCTAGATCTTCACAGGAGCAGCAAGGATAGAGGAATGGTGCAACGCTGAATGCTGCTTGATGTTCATGCAAACTCTCGTTGGATCTGCTCAGATCTGGTTCAACGACTTACCAGCCCGAAGCATTCGAACCTTCGATGATTTAAGCAAGGGATTCTTGGCTAACTTTTCACAGCAAAGGAGATATGTGAAAGATGCCACTATGATCTTCCAGATCAAACAAAGGGATGATGAAAGCCTTAGGGATTTCATCGAAAGATATAAAAAGGAAGGTTTGACGTATGTGGGAGCTGATGAGAAGATAAGGGTTGCAGGCTTCATGAATGCAATCACCTCTAAATACCTCACCAGGGACTTTAACAAGTGCCTGCCCAAAACCTTGGAAGAAGCCCTTGAAAGGGCTGAAGCTCACATCAGGGGGGAAGAGGCGGTTGACATCAAGGAATAAAGAAAGAGGGGTTCCAGCTGTAGGCACAACAGCCCCAGCCGAAAAAGAGGAAACTACAGTTGTTATGATAGACGCTCTCGAAGCTCAGACCCTCGAAGGTCTGAAGGTCGGAACCCTTCAAGCAAGGACAAGGCCATGAACTTCACGGCCTTGACTACCTCAAGAGATACTTGCCACTGAGGAAGTCAAGCACAGCTTCTGACCACGGAGACCTCTGCCCAAGAGCAAAAGGAATGAAAATTCAACTCAATTTTGTGAATTCCATGAAGAGAAGGGCCATCATACCAACGATTGCTTTCAACTCAAAAAGAGAATCGAGAAAGCAGTCAAATCTGGAGAGCTTGCCCACCTTGTTAAAGGGGTAAAAGATAAAATGGGAGATGGAAAAAACAAAGAAGTCAATATGGTAAATGTCGTTGAAGGAACCCCCACCAAACGGCAACGGTTGTAAGCTTGGGAGCTTCAATGCCTGTGCTTCCCACCCCCACAAAAAAGGCGTCGTTCAACCCCTTTGGTTGTAGAGGCCACTGTTGGAACGTTGAAGACGAGTAAAGCCTACATCGACACAGGTGCAACGACAGAAATGATGTTTGAAAAATACTTCAACCAACTCAGTGACCAGGAGCGTTCAAGGCTTTAACCAGCTGAGTCATCCATCAAAGGTATTGCTGACATCATCATCAGGCCTTTAGGCCAACTAACACTCGATGTTTGTTTTAAGGAAGGTGAAACGGAAAGAACCAAGCCACTCACCGTCATCGTAATCAGCATGCCTTCTGTCTATGATGTTATCATTGGAAGACCGGGTCAACGTGAATTTAGCATGGTTGTCTCTGTTGGCCAAACATTGCCAAGTTCCCCACAAAGAGAGGAATTGCAACCCTTCAACCGACCCATGAAGCCCTTATGGTTGAAGGGGAAAGCTCAGGAAAGAATGAAAGTGAAGAACAAGGTTGGGCCATTAACCCTAAGTATCCTGAACAAAGGATAAGGGTTAACACCAACCTCACTCAAGAAACTCTCTCCTACCTCAAAAAGCTGCTGACTCATAACATGGACATCTTTGCATGGTGTCCTGATGATATAACGGACATCCCTAGGGAAATTGCTGAGCACGAACTAAAAATTCCACCAAATGTAAAGCCCATTGTTCAACAAAAAAGTAGCCTTGCTCCTGATCGAAGCGATGCTGCATGCAAAGAGGTTGAAGGGTTGGTGCAAGCCGGGATACCCCGAGAGGTCAAGTACCACTCTTGGATAGCTAACCCGGTGATGGTCAAGAAACCTGATGGGTCATTGAGAATGTGCATCGATGTAACACCCAGTGTTTCGAAAGTTAAAGTCAAAGTCAAGTTTGAAGTCAAAGGAAGAAAAGATTGCTAATTGCAATCTGTCTCTCCTTGCTCAATTCCTGTTTTGACTTCTTTAACTTATAGTTAGTCTATTTTATGTTTTACGTTAGTTGTATTATGTGGAGTAATTAAGCATAATCGCAGTAATCGAAGTATATTTATCACTACGAATCGCTTTACGACTGTGAATAATAGGAAGTAACAATGCGATAAAGTTAACTAAACGCTAATCGAACTAATCGACATCGCGCTCGCAACTCGAAATACGCATTTTGGTGATTGTTATACGTGTGTGTGTGCCTTATGTGTTACTTGTGCATGTTTATTTATGTTATGTGTGGTGATCAATCGAAACGCAATCGAACTCAATCGTAATCGAATCGCAAACGCTAAACGAATACGAAACAAAGATGATTATATGTTGATATAGTATGATAATTAGTGGAGAAGAGATAGCGCAAGATATGAGTAGTTGGGATTAAAAGTAATTTGACTAGGAAACTCTATCGCATCGCAATGCTCGCAATCGAAATCGAAACAGCAAAACTTATCGCACTGAACACTCAAAACAGGCGACCGATCGATCAGGCAACCAGCCGATCGACCAGCCGTCCGTTCGGACTGCCGCCCGATCGGACAGGCTGTCCGATCGAGCTGCCTAGCTGATCGGCCAACCCTTTCCTCTTTTGGAACCCTATAAATTCCCATGTCACTTTCATTCTTTCTACTTTTGGCAACTCTTTGACCGAACAGCATGCTCTCCTCACCTTTTCTCAGATTTCTCTCGATTCCGGTAAGATTTCGACCTAAATCTTGTACTTTCGTTATCTACACGCACTCCTACACCTTTCTATTTTTTAAAATCTTAACTTTTTACCGTGAAATCACCAAGATTCAAGGTGTTCTAGGATGACGTCATCATGTGTTCTTGATGAACTTCATGTTTTGGCCTCAATCCACCAAGAACAACTTAGATATAACCGATTTCAACATAAACTAACAAAGATCATTCATAGATCTAAACATATTCATGGTGAAAAGGATTGAGAGGATGTTTTCTAACTTTCTTTCAACTCTTTTACACTCAATGCCTTCAAAACCGACAGAATCGGAACTTGTGCCGACTTACTACCCGATCTGTTGTCATGTTAGCTCAAGATCCGGATCCTATCCACGAGGTTTACCGATTTCGGGTTAAACGTGAACCACCGTCTCGAACAGTTCCCTAATCGGGTTTGGGTGATTCCTATCCGATCAGGAGAACCAAGTATTGACAAGGTTCCTGTTGTTTGACTTGTTATCAAAATGCCTCGATAAAATGACAAACAGACAAAATAACCAAGTGTGAGACGAACAGGACGACTAGGACGAGGTGCCGTCCGATCGGACTGATGTCCGAACGGACAGCCACCCGAACGGCCGGTCAGCCGAACGGCTTGCCCTATGGGTCCCACACTTAACCACTTTTACTAGTCTTGAAGTTTAAGTATTGAACGAATTGCTGTTCGATCGAACTACCATCCGATCGGATTACCCTTTGGATCATGAGATACTTGGGCTTTAACACTTAACCGATTTTTCAACATGTCCAATACACTAGGGATGCCACCCGATCGAACTGCTGTCCGATCGAGTGACATCCTGCTGTGAACATGTTCTTGCTAAAGTGCCCAACCGAACGGGTTGCTGACCGATCGAACGACCGTTCGATCGACCGACCTGAAAGGTAAAGGTACTTCAACGTTTTCAAATGCTACAACAAAAACTTTAAAAGTCAAGCCATCATACACAAACACATTCTTCTCAAAGGAAGAAACAATCCACTCGAACGGCCACCCGAATGGACAGCCGTCCGAACGGATTGTCACCCGCATGATCAGCTGTCCGATCGGACTGTCGTCCGATCGACCAACTGTCCGACCCACCAACACTTGTTTTCGTGTTACGCGTCACTTATCGTTATTCTATTGAACTATTCAGGCTAACCTTACTCTCAAGCGCTCCCTTCAATCCATCAACCGCTGTGAGTATACTCGATCCCTTTTTGCTTTACGCACTTTTGGGTGTTACATACGTTACTTATACAAAATCACAATCGAACACACTACGAACCGTTACCGCATGTTATACGTGACATAATGAATGCTTGTTTGTTATGTTTACACATGGAATGCTGTCTACCTGCCTTAACAACGAGAGTACTATTAGTTTAGACTCAGCACCCGTTCACTCGGGGGTTGTTAAGGACAATTATTTGCATGGGTTACGGTGGTGATCATGTATTACGAACTGCCTTGGGCAGTCAACCCGCAATCATTTGTATCGATAGGTTCATGTCGATAACTAACATGCTTCGTTTTTCTCTGTGTACGTGCTGGTTATGCGTAAACTATTTCGAACTCTATATGCTATTATCAAACTTGTATGCTCACCTTTACACTATGTGTATTGACTTTTATTTTAACGTATGTGACAGGATCTTAGGATGCTTATCTGCTAGGAAAGCGAGGCTAGAATAAAGCTCTAGAGGCCAACAAATAGTTGTCTGTATAAATGAAATCAAGAGTCTCTAGAAGTAGATAAACAATTGGGCTATTTGAAAAATCTGAGTTGTCGGAATAGAGCTATTTGCCAAGATTTTGTCTGTAATAATTTGTTTACCTTTTGAGACATGGTATGGGACATGTTACTTTAAATTGATTGGTAATGATAATTGTTATGGAAACTTCTGGACAATCTGTTTCGCTCAGTGCCGCGCCCCGATGATTCCGCCATCGGTTGGGGTGTGACAGATTGGTATCAGAGCCATAACTACAGGGAATTAGGCAAGACTCGACCTAGTCCAGGTCGATGTCTTAGAGACCTAGTCTATAGTTAGGACCCAATAGACCAACTCGTGCATGTCCAATAGGGATTATGTATGAGTCTACTGCTATCTCTCGTTATTCTCGCCTACGCTACACTATCACTGCACTCGAAATTTCGATTTTGGATAGACGACTAAGTCGAGATTAGGTGTGAAAACCGCAAACTCTTGATTAAATTGCTTGTTTGATCTGTATTTATCTATAGAATGCGCGAATTCGTGTTGAACCAGGAGTGAAATCCCTACTTTAACGCGAATTATCGTCTCTATTTTTATTAAAATCAGAAAGAAGTTGTCAAGCCAGGGGTGAAACCTTAACCTTGACGACTTGTTCCGACTCATTATTTGGTTTTTTTTCCGGAACTCTCACCAAAGTTTTGATGGATTCCAAGGACTCGAGTGCTTAAACAACCGAAAGGACGAGTGCCATTCACTGCATGACGGTGATAGAGCACAGTCTATTAGGTCAACAAGGACTTGTCGTGCAACCTTGAGAATAGTCAAACCACTATGGGTAGTCAATGTCTAATAGCCGCAGACAATCTATTTCTCGATTTTTATGTGTTTCGACTCTGAGTCCGCAACTGCTGACTCAGATGACTCGTTGATTTTATGTGTTTATATTTGTTTAACTGTTTATGTGTTTAAAATTTTGAGACTTTTTCGATTTTGCTTTCACTACGATCGACACACACGACTCGCATTGCTTATCTATCTCAAAACGCTGACAAATCGCTAAATCATGGACGACCTCATGCTACACTACACGCTTATATATTATACTAATCGCTATGCTAAACGCGATCGCTATATTCGAACGCTCGCGAACTTTGAATAATAGGTTCCTGTATTCTGACTGTTCTGTGTGCTGTTAGGAGGACTATGTGCTTACATGTACTTCTGTGCTTCTGTGCCCTACGTGCTTACGTGCTTATGTGCTTATGTGCTTATGTGTCCTCATGTGAATTTGTGATTTCGTGACTATGTGCTTATGTGATTATGCGTGCTACTGAGCTTGGTATGTATTAGACGTGTGAGGTGAGATTCGATTATGATGTGTCTGAGACCACGACGATGTCTGTTGCAGACAATGTCATCATCTGGACACCGTCACCCACCACTTTCTTTCCAAGAAAAGAGAGACAAACGTCTTGCTGCTATCATCGCTAAACAAGTAGCAAAAGCTGTGAGTGATGTCTATGAGAACGTCAGCAAATCATCTGAGGAGTCGAGAACCGAAGCTCCTAAAGCTACCCCCAAAGCTGCCTTCAGTTTCAAGCAGTTCAAGGCTTGTGGGCCAAAGGAATTCACTGGCGAGGAAGGCCCTACAGCGTTGTTCCAATGTTTTGATTCCATTGAGGTCACTCTGCGACAGAGCGGTTGGCCTGACGATCTCCACACTCTCAATGCTACTGGCGTCATCCAGTACCACGCACTAGACTGGTGGACGGCCGAGAGAAACAAACGAGGGAATGATGCAGCCTACGGTCTGTCGTGGGACGAACTTAAGGAGGTCATGCTTGAAGAATTCTGCCCTCCTCATAAACGCCAGGAGTTAGAAGTTGGATTCTGGCACATAAAGCAGAAGGATGGCGAAAACGCTGCTCTAACTGCTCGATTCAAACAGCTCAGTATCATTTGCTCTGATCAAGTGAAGACTTCTGACATGACAATCAAGAAGTATATCCGAGCCCTGCCTGACTGTGTTGCAGATTTCGTACAAGCGGCTAAGACTAAGACGATCGAAGAAACCTACTTACTGGCCGCTGAAATCAACGACAAGCGGGTCAAGGCTGGTGTCTGGGATAAAACTTCGAAGCACCTGCATCAAGCTACCACCGCCGCTCCAACTGCCGAAACCGCCGCCGCTCAACCATCAAATTCCTCATGCCGAAAGAAGAAGAACAACAACAGCAGCTCCAGCAACAAGAACTGTGCTGTCACTACCACTGCGGCTCCTCTCCAGGCCGTACCGGCCCAACAGCAGCATCATCACCGTCCAGCACCAATTACTTATGCACCGCCTGCAAAGCGTGCATACACAGGACCCCACCCGGTTTGCCCAACATGCTCTTATCATCATCCGGTGGGTCTTGCCTGTCGTTTCTGCACTCACTGCAACATGTACGGCCATTTTACTGCTAACTGCCGCAAGGTCATCAAGCGGCTCAGGCACCCGCGGTCAACGCCAGAGTCTGCTTCGCATGTGGTGATCCCAACCACTTTGCGAACATGTGCCCGAACATGGTTGTGAAACAAGAGCCCCAGCAGCAGCAGCCTCATCAGCAGCAACAACCACAACAACAGCAGCAAGCAGCACGCACCAGAACGTTCAACATCAATGCGCGTCAAGCCCAGGCTGACAACAACGTGGTTAATGGTACGTTCCTTGTGAATGGTATTTATGCATCGTGTTTGTTTGATACTGGAGCCGATAATTGCTTTGTATCGTTCGAAATTGAAAAGCTCCTTAGTCGTAAGCGCTCCTATCTCCCCTCGACATTCGATGTTGATGTCACGGCCCTCGGCCCCGGTTTTGACCCGGTCCAGAGCCGTGAGGCAGGAAATCCCGTGGTATCTAATTAAGTGACAGCGGAAGTCTTTTTAAGCAGGATCGTTTAATATTAAAACTGCTCGTTTATATGTTATATAGGGATAAATCCCATAATTTACAATAAGGTGATTTCACCGGGAAATCTTTATTTCTCAAAACATGTTTTATTTATTTACATTGAGCCACTTTTATTTATTTGCTCACAACAGATCACCTGAAACATATTTGAAAAAGATTTTGTCAGCGGGGAAATACTGAGTGAATCATTCAGTTTACTGAAAACGACACATTAGTTATAATCTACAGTATTAAGAGCTTCTCCAGACCTCGGGGAAAAGCATGAAAAAAAGGCTCGAATGGTATGATCCCTCCGTCACCCCAGAATGAAAGGGGTATTACAATGTTTCTGATTTCAAACCAACTACCCACGGTACTTTATCACTCGACCCATTGGCCCGTATGTCCAATGCTGTCTGTGATTATGGTCATATCACCCATTGGCTGCCCCAATGGTGAAGATTATCAAGTAATGTATACAAAACCCCACATACCGGCTGTAACTTGGTGATTACAAAGACTTAATCCCTGTAATTAGAACTTTGAAAATAACTTGGAGTTTTGTAAAACAGTTGATAAAAAGAGAATGACTCATATTGCAGATTTAACGAGCAGAGTATAAGCCTACTGATTAGCCTTGATTAACCTAATTTAAATAACAATGCACACACAAATGGGTTAGTAACTAATACAGCAGTTATGACAATTCATGAGATTAAACCCTCACAACGATTTACAAGTGCAATACTTAACAATTCAGCGGATTCACAACGAATGACAGAGTATAGTCCGAGTTCGAATAGCACTCAAACATTCAAGTTGAAAGCACGATGAATAACAAAGTATAAACTCAATTTGAGCGGCACTTAAACAATCGTTGGATAGTTACAATCGATCGGACGTTGAATCGTAATAGCGATCGAGTTATTACCCTGATTGCGGCAACGTTTCGAGGTTTTGTGTGTGTTGTGGACTGTTTCTGTTATAACTCAACCTACGTGAAACGAATTTACGTCGTTCCAAAGACAGAATTCAAGTCCCAGTGTCGGCTATTTATACAAATTTTTGGGCCTTGCTTACGGACCGTAAGGCTTTATCCCTTACGGTCCGTAAGGGAAGCAGTCTATTTATAGGGTAGCTGGGTTCTGGACTAGGCTTGCTGAGTTGACAGAAAATTCAATTTATAATTTGATAACGAGTTTTGTTGATAATTGTTAGCTAGGTTTTACCCCCCCTGAGTTTCAGGGGCCCTGATCCTGATTCTGATTGTTCTGAAAATTTTAGGGTTTATGCAGAATTACTTGGGTGTCTCAATTAGGGTTTCCTTATGGGATATTTATCATACTAAATATAAATTTTAGTGAGAGTTGTTACATCCTCCCCACCTTAAGAAAAATCTCGTCCTCGAGATTTACTGGAATAGATGAGGGTATTTTCGTTTCATTTCCGATTCTAGCTCCCAAGTGTATTCTGGCCCTCTCTTTGAATTCCATTTGACCTTGACCAGCACTAGTCGTTTGTGCTTGAGAAATTTGACTTTTCTATCTTCTATCTGTAGTGGTTTTTCTATGAATTTCAACTTTTCATTTACCTCTACATCTTGAAAAGGTACTACCAGGGGGGATTCGTCTGATAAACATTTCTTGAGATTGGATACATGAAATACGTCATGTACTCCAGCTAATTCTTCTGGAGTTGTAGACGATAGGCTACTGGTCCTATTCGTTGGATTACTGAAAATGGTCCTACGTACCTTGGACTCAGTTTTCCTTTCTTACCGAATCGTACTACTCCTTTCCAAGGAGAAACTTTCAAGAGTACTTTGTCTCCGACTTGAAATTCTAACGGCTTGCGGCGATTATCTGCATAGCTCTTCTGACGATCTCGAGCCGTTTTCAGTCTCCTTGATCTGAGTTATTTTGTCAGTAGTTTCTTGCACAATTTCTGGACCTGATAATTGACTTTCTTCTATTTCTGCCCAACAAACAGGAGTTCTGCACTTACGTCCATATAGTGCTTCAAATGGAGCAGTTTCAATGCTTGAATGGTAACTATTATTATAGGAGAATTCAATTAAGGGTAGGTGGTTATCCCAATTACCACCGAAATCAATTACACATGCTCGGAGCATGTCTTCCAAGGTTGGGATTGTCCTTTCACTTTGTCCGTCTGTTTGAGGATGATATGCAGTACTCAAATTGAGTCGGGTTCCCATTGCTTCCTGGAAACTAGTCCAGAAATGGGAAGTGAAACGACTATCTCTATCTGATACAATGGAGAGTGGGACTCCATGTAAAGATACCACTTCATCTACGTACAACTTGGCTAGCCTTTCCATGCTAAAGGTCTCCTTCATTGGTAGAAAATGAGCTGATTTGGTTAATCGATCCACAATTACCCAAATCGCATCATTACCTTTTCTGGTTTTGGGTAACTTTGTAACAAAATCCATTGTTATGAGTTCCCATTTCCATACAGGCATTTCCAACTGTTGTAGTAATCCTGAAGGTTTCTGGTGTTCAGCCTTAACTTGTGAACATGTAAGACATTTAGATACGTATTCAGCTATATCCTTTTTCATTCCTATCCACCAGAAATTGTTTCCTAAATCTTGGTACATTTTATTGTTTCCTGGATGTACGGTATACCTAGATTTATGAGCTTCTTCTAAAATCTTATTTCTTAATTCTCCTTGCTTAGGTATCCAAATTCGTTTCTTGTGGAATCTCCTAATTCCATCCTTTCCTTGCTCTAGTTCCTTTTTATAACCTTTCATTCCTTCAGCATCGTCCTTGATTGTTGTTTCCTGAACTTTCTTTAATTGTTCCATTAAATCTACTTGTAGATTTAATCTAAGAGCACGGACTCGCTTTTGTTTTTCCTGATACTTACGACTTAAGGCATCTGCAACTACGTTTGCCTTTCCTTCGTGATATTGAATATCACAGTCGTAATCGCTTAGGACTTCCATCCATCTTCTTTGCCTCATATTTAACTCTTTCTGCCCAAATATATACCTTAAACTTTTATGATATGTATAAACAGTAAACTTACTTCCATACAGATAATGTCTCCAGATTTTAAGGGCAAAAATTATGGCTCCTAATTCTAAGTCACGAGTCGTATAATTTTCCTCGTGCTTTTTCAACTGCCGGGAGGCATTCGTAATTACCTTCTTGCGTTGCATCAACACACACCCGAATCCTAATTTTGAAGCATCACAATATACTTCAAAATCTTCTGTTCCTTCGCGCAATGCTAAAATTGGAGCATTCGTCAATCGGTGCTTTAAAATCTTAAAAGCTTCTTCTTATCTATGTCCCCATTCAAACTTAGCGGCTTTACAGGTTAACTTAGTCAAAGGTACAACTATTTTAGAGAAATCTTTAATAAATCGTCTGTAGTATCTAGCTAAGCCTAGAAAACTTCTAATTTCCATAGCTGTTTGCGGGACCTTCCAATTGGTGATTGCTTCTATTTTAGCAGGATCTACGTGAATTCCTTCGTGATTCACCATGTGACCTAAAAATTGTACTTCTTGCAGCCAGAATTCACACTTCGAGAATTTGGCATAAAGTTTTTCCTTTCTTAACAAAGTTAAGAGTGCATGCAAGTGTTCGCAATGTCCTTCCTGACTTTTGGAATAAATAAGTATATCGTCGATGAATACGATTACAAATTTATCCAAGTATGGCTTACAGATCCGATTCATCATGTCCATAAATGCTGCTGGGGCATTTGTTAGTCCAAAGGGCATAACTGTAAACTCATAATGGCCATACCTAGTTCTGAAAGCAGTTTTAGGTATGTCTTCTTCTTGTATTTTTAACTGGTGATATCCGGATCTTAAGTCTATCTTAGAAAAATACTTAGCGCCTTGAAGTTGATCAAAAAGATCGTCAATCCTAGGTAATGGGTATCGATTCTTAATTGTAACTTTATTTAGTTCTCTATAATCGATACACATTCTCATCGATCCATCTTTCTTTTTCACGAACAACACTGGTGCTCCCCAAGGGGATGAACTAGGTTGTATAAATCCTTTGCTTAGTAATTCATCTAACTGTTTCTTCAATTCTAGCATTTCGGTGGGTGCTAATCGATAAGGTGCCTTGGCTATCGGTGTAGTACCCGGAACTAGATGAATTCTAAATTCTACTTCTCTATCAGGTGGTAACCCAGGTAATTCTTCTAGAAAGACGTTTGGGTATTCTGAGACTATAGGGATGTCCTGGAGTTCCTTACTTTTAGTGTTAATGATTACCGAAATCATATACACCATTTCTTGTTTTCTTGAATAACTAGCCAACTTCATTACTGAAATGAATTTCAGTGGCTTTCGTGGTTTATCTCCTGTAATTAAAATTACCTCTCCTGTGGGAGTACGGATTTCTACGGAATTCTTATCACAAAGGATTCGAGCATGGTTGGCTATCAACCAATCCATTCCTAACACTACATCGAATCCGACTAACTTCATAGGTAATAGGTTTGCAGAAAACTTATGGCCTAAAAGTTCTATCTTTCCTTCTTGCAAAACTTTATCTATGTTAATAGAATTCCCATCTGCCGTTTCGACTGTAAAAATCTGCCTAAGGGTGATTAAGGGTAAATTAAGAGCTTGGCAAAATGAAGTATTGATAAAACTTTGGTTTGCACCAGAGTCAAATAACACTTTCGCATAAACGTCGTGAACCAAAAACGTACCAGCTATGACGTCAGGAATTAGTTCAGCTTCCTGAGTAGTCAATTGAAATGCTCGGGCATTCTTCTTTGTTGTTCCATCAGCTGGTTTGCCTTTATTGTCTACGGTTTTAATCAATTTAGGACATTCTGTCTTGTAGTGTCCTGTTTCTCCACAGTTATAGCAAACTATGGTTTTCTTTTTGCAATTTTCTTCACTATGTCCTATTGATTTGCAAAAATTACAAATTGCATTGCATCTTCCAAAATGTTTTCTTTTGCAATTCCGGCAGAACGGCGGGTTTGAGGATTGCCCTGTTCCTCTTCTTTTGAAACGGTTATTATTACCCGTACGAAATCCTTGGGTAATTTTCTGAGCTAATTCCTTCTTTCGATCTTCTTCTCTTGTGCGCACTAGTTCATCAGTTAGGGTATTAGCTAGTTCCACAGCATCGTCAATAGTGCGAGGTCTCGTAGCTTTAACGATGTTACGAATTTTACTAATTAATCCCCAAATGTAACGGGAAATGAGTACCGGTTCTGGCGAAGCTAGTGTTGGTACCACTCTAGCATATTCAAAGAATGTCGAAGTATAACCACGACACTCTACGCCTACCATACGATGACTTAGGAACTTATTTGCCATTTGTTCCTTTTCATACTCGGGACAGAATTTTCTTTCTACAAGATTCTTAAATTCTTCCCAGTTTAGTGCATAGGCCATCCTTCTCCCTTTTGCTTGTAATACTGTGTTCCACCACTCTAGCGCCCCTTCTTTGAACAAATTTGAAGCATACATAACCTGATCATCTTCGGCACACTTACTTATTGCAATTACTGCTTCGGTTTTCTCTAACCAACGCAGTACTGCAGTTGCTCCTTCGTTACCTGCAAATTCAGCAGGTTTGCAAGCAAGAAATTCTTTGTAAGTGCAACCAGGAGTTGCAACTTTCATTTTCTTAGGAGCCCGTCATGGATTATTATCGTCATGATCGCCGCCTCCATTTACAATATGACTAAAATTGTCTTCCTGAGTACGTTTACTAGGAATGATTTGTTGTGGTTCAACAGGTTTTTGAGCAACAGCCATGATTGTTGGAATAGCATTAGCTATCCCTTGAGTGATGATATTTTCAATATCTTGTCTAGTCATATACTGGTTTTCCTGATTTTGTTCAGATTGATTCCCTTCATTAACTGGTTCATTACTAGCGTTTTCCATCTGATAATTATTATAAATATAACTTATTAGTATCATATGATTGTAAATAAAACAATTACACAGAAGCACATAAAATCTTACAACACAGATATATATCCAAAATCGTCGATGTTCCGACTTCTATTTTGCTTTATAGATTATATAAGCATCCATACACACTGTTTATCTTACAATGTTTTATTTCCCATTTTACAGAGTTATATTTGACTACTACTATTATTATACAGGCATTCTTCCCAACCCCACTATTCTTTGGTCAACTGGCAGTTTAGTAGCGACGCTCCCTTTCGTCGTATTTCCAGGAGATTTGTTCCCCCATTTCCCGGATCCTATTCCCTGTACCTATCAGTTCTTCACCGAACTGACGAAGTTCGGCTAAGTTTTCGTTGCTCATTGGAGGATTGGGGATAGGTTCTGGATCAAACTGTGGGAGGAAGGAATAAGGACTGTTGATCATATTTTGGAATTCCCAGTCATTCGTCCACCATTCTTCCATTTGGCCTAAAGGTCGAGTGTGGATTAGTGGGTCTGGAATAACTGGTTCCAGATTTACAGGAAGTTGATTTTCGGCCGGGTAAGGATATAGATTATTATGGATAGGGCTAATGACATCACAATTTGCCAGTAGACGGTCTATTTCGTCTTGAAATGTGATTTCTTCAGTCTGTTTCGAGCTCTCTCCGATCTCTATTCCCTTTTGCCTAATGTCTTTCCTTATTTCTATCTCTGCTGGTTTAGAACTTTCTCCGGTTTCGATTCCTTTTCCTTTGTCTATAGGGTTTTCTATTTTGGGGAGTTTCCTAGTGGCTGGCTTTCTCCTGCGCACTTTCCTCCATCCTACATATCTTCTTCTCTTTTTAGGTTTTGCTTTTTCCAGCGGTGGAGCTTGGAATTCCAGAGGTTCCTCTATGTCAGCAATATAACCAGTAAAGTCGTGGGAGACTTCAATTGGTACTGGGTAGAGGTTGAGATTCTGAAATGCTTCCGGTATCTCATTCATGCTGGATAGCATATATGCAAAATGCACAAAAATGCTAAGTTAAAACTTTGGAACAAAGTTTTACAAATAAACATTAAAGTTTTATTGCATACTGATTTGTACAAAAGAAAACAGGAAAGAGAACACACTAGGATTTATTTATTTACTGGGTAGTAATAGACCAGACTTATTGATAATTTAGAGGTTTGCATTCTCTGCTACGGTAGCTAGCATATAAAGATTTGCCCATTTTTCATCTAATTTGTCTTCCCAAGGTGGATTATTGCCTAGTTCCTGAATTTCTGGATTAAACCTCACTTTCTTTACTTGAGGTTTCTTTATTTTCTCCTGTCCCTTCCTAAGAATCGAATTTCTTTTATCTGGGGTGAGAGGATTTTCATAATTTGCCTTACGGACAAAAATCCCTTCTTCCAGATCTGCTGGGTGTTTGGAGGAAGAGGTTCCTTTTTCTGTGGGTGCAGTATCTAATTTGTGGTAGATAGCAGAAAGCTTTTGTTTACCCATACTGTAACAATTAATCAGTTAATAAAACATATTTTCACAGAATAGCAATTAAATTTCCTAAGTATCTCTTAATTATTTTATTAGGCTAAAATCAATAGTAAGCTTAAATCAGTGGCTCTGATACCACCTTTTCCCTGTCACGGCCCTCGGCCCCGGTTTTGACCCGGTCCAGAGCCGTGAGGCAGGAAATCCCATGGTATCTAATTAAGTGACAGCGGAAGTCTTTTTAAGCAGGATCGTTTAATATTAAAACTGCTCGTTTATATGTTATATAGGGATAAATCCCATAATTTACAATAAGGTGATTTCACTGGGAAATCTTTATTTCTCAAAACATGTTTTATTTATTTACATTGAGCCACTTTTCTAAGCTTGTAGTGCTTCACGACACTTTTCTTTGCCCACAACAGATCACCCGAAACATGTTTGAAAAAGATTTTGTCAGCGGGGAAATACTGAGTGAATCATTCAGTAACACGACACATTAGTTATAATCTACAGTATTAAGAGCGATTACAATGTTTCTGATTTCAAACCAACTACCCACGGTACTTTATCACTCGACCCATTGGCCCGTCTGTCCAATAGTGTCTGTGATTATGGTCATATCACCCATTGGCTGCCCCAATGGTGAAGATTATCAAGTAATGTATACAAAACCCCACATACCGGCTGTAACTTGGTGATTACAAAGACTTAATTCCTGTAATTATAACTTTGAAAATAACTTGGAGTTTTGTAAAACAGTTGATAAAAAGAGAATGACTCACATTGCAGATTTAACGAGCAGAGTATAAGCCTACTGATTAGCCTTGATTAACCTAATTTAAATAACAATGCACACACAATGGGTTAGTAACTAATACAGCAATTACGACATTTCACGAGATTAAACCCTCACAACGATTTAAAAGTGCAATACTTAACAATTCAGCGGATTCACAACGAATGACAGAGTATAGTCCGAGTTCGAACAACACTAAAACATTCAAGTTGAAATCACGATGAATAACAAAGTATAAACTCAATTTGAGCGGCACTTAAACAATCGTTGGATAGTTACAATCGATCGGACGTTGAATCGTAATAGCGATCGAGTTATTACCCTGATTGCGGCAGCGTTTCGAGGTTTTGTGTGTGTTGTGGACTGTTTCTGTTATAACTCAACCTACGTAAAACGAATTTACGTTGTTCCAAAGACAGAATTCAAGTCCCAATGTCGGCTGTTTATACAAATTTTTGGGCCTTGCTTACGGACCGTAAGCCTTTATCCCTTACGGTCCGCAAGGGAAGCAGTCTATTTACAGGGTAGCTGAGTTCAGGACTAGGCTTGCTGAGTTGACAGAAAATTCGATTTATAATTTGACAACGAGTTTTGTTGATAATTGTTAGCTAGGTTTTACCCCCCCTGAGTTTCAGGGGCCCTGATCCTGATTCTGATTGTTCTGAAAATTTTAGGGTTTATGCAGAATTACTTGGGTGTCTCAATTAGGGTTTCCTTATGGGATATTTATCATACTAAATATAAATTTTAGTGAGAGTTGTTACAGTTGAAGTCGCTATCGGAAGAACTGTCGCTGTTAATTCTGTTCTTAGTGATTGTACTCTTGAGCTCAACAATCACATCTTCCCAATCGACCTTATTCCGATGCAACTCGGAAGTTTTGACATCATAGTAGGTATGGACTTTCTCAGCGAAAACCATGCTGAAGTTGTATGCTTCGACAAGATGATCCAATTCTCGCTCGCGAATGGTGATTTATTGTGTGTTTATGGCAAAACTACTTCGAAAGGTCTCAAACTCATGTCATGCGTCCAAGCTAGCAAGTATCTCCGCAAGGAATACAGAGCTTTCTTGGCTAACATTGTAGTAGCGGAGAAGGAAAAGAAAAGGAAGACTGAAGTAAAAGACGTTCCTGTGGTCCGTGAATTTCCTCAGGTGTTCCCTGATGATCTTCCTCGATTACCTCCAAGCCGTGATATCGACTTTCGAATCGACCTCATTCCTGGTGCCAAACCTGTTGCCAAAGCTCCTTTCCAACTCGCACCGTCTGAAATGCGTGAACTCTCAAATCAACTCCAGGAGTTGCTTGAGAAAGGCTTCATTCGCCCCAGCACCTCTCCTTGGGTCAAAAAGAAGGATGGGTCGTTCAGGATGTGCATCGACTATCGAGAATTGAATAAGCTAACCATCAAGAACCGTTACCCCTTACCCCGCATTGACGATTTATTTGATCAGCTGCAAGGCGCTACATGTTTCTCGAAGATCAATCTACGCTCAGGCTATCACCAGTTGCGCATTCAAGAGGGAGATATACCCAAAACCGCTTTTCACACTCGTTACGGCCACTATGAGTTCGTTGTTATGCCTTTCGGTTTAACCAACGCACCCACGGTTTTCATGGATCTGATGAATCGCGTGTGTAAACCCTATCTTGACCGTTTTGTCATCGTATTCATCGACGATGTCTTGATCTATTCCAAATCGAAAGCCGAACACGCGCAACATCTACATTTGGTTCTCGAACTACTCCAGGGGAATCGACTCTATGCCAAGTTCTCCAAGTGTGAATTCTGGCTGGAGGAGGTTCAGTTTCAGGGTCACATTGTAAATAGTCAAGGTATTCACGTTGTTCCTGCGAATATTGAAGCAGTTAAGAGTTGGATTACACCTAAGAACCCATCTGAAGTCTGTTCTTTTCTCGGACTAGCGGGCTATTATCGACGATTTATCGAAGGATTCTCAAAGATCGCTGTGCTGCTTACCGCTCTCACACATAAAGACAAGCCTTTTGTTTGGGGAACTGAACAAGAGTCTGCTTTCCAAACCCTCAAACACATGCTCTGCAATGCTCCTTTTCTCACATTGCCCGACGGAAACGATGGTTTTATTGTCTATTGTGATGCTTCCAACCTTGGTCTTGGTTGTGTTCTTATGCAACGGGACAAGGTTATAGCTTACGCATCTCGTCAGCTCAAAATCCACGAGAAGAACTATACAACCCATGATCTCAAGCTACGCGCGGTTGTTTTTGCGTTAAAGATTTGGCGACACTACCTATATGGTACCAAGTGTACGATCTTCACTGATCATAGGAGCCTACAACATATCTTTTATCAGAAAGAACTAAATATGCATCAACGCCGATGGGTAGAACTCCTCAACGATTACGACTGTGAGATTCGTTATCACCCAGGCAAAGCAAATGTCGTTGCCGACGCTCTCAGCAGACGGAATTATTTGTCAGCATTCGCAATACCCAAGCCCAATATGATCTCGAGACTCTCATCTGCGAAGCCCAGTATGCCTGTTTTAATGAACGCACACTGAAGAAGGAACGAATCTATCACGACGGAGCTTAACTAGTGAATAAGTCGAATGGGATTTTCCATTTCCTGGACCGAATTTGGATCCCTAAGAGGACAGAATTGCACAAGATTTTGATGGACGAAGCCCACAAATCCCGGTATTCTATTCATCCCGATGCCGACAAAATGTACCAGGACCTTCGCTACAAGTACTGGTGGCCGGCCATGAAAAGGGATATCGCTCTCTACGTTGGGAAGTGCCTGACTTGTGCAAGGGTTAAGGCTGAACATCAAAGGCCCTCTGGCTTACTCGAACAACCCCCAATCCCTATTTGGAAATGGGAGAGTATAGCCATAGACTTCATAACAAAGCTTCCGCACACGTCATCAGGTCACGACAGCATTTGGGTTGTTGTTGATCGTTTAACCAAATCAGCCCACTTTTTGCCAATACGGGAAGACTACAAGGTGGAACGATTAGCCCGAATCTACAATGACGAGATCATTTGCAATCATGGGACGCCTCGTGACATCATCTCTGACCGTGATGCTCGGTTTACCTCGCGACTGTGGGAAATGTTTCAAGCTACTCTTGGCACTACGCTTAATCTGAGTACCGCATTCCACCCTCAAACCGACGGCCAGACTGAGAGAACGATTCGTACTCTTGAAGACATGCTCCGTTCGTGTGTTATAGACTTCGGTGGTAATTGGGACAAATACCTGCCATTAGTCGAATTCTCGTATAATAACAGTTACCATTCCAGCATCCGAATGGCACCATTCGAGGCTTTATACGGAAGAAGATGTCGATCGCCAATTGTTTGGCACGAGATCGGTCACTCGCAATTAACCGGTCCCGAGCTATTACAATAAACGACTGACAAAGTCCTCCAAATCCGAGACAACTTGTTAAAAGCTCAAAGTCGACAGAAAAGTTACGCCGATAGACGACGCAAGCCCCTTGAATTTGACGTTAGCGACTACGTACTTCTAAAGGTATCACCTTGGAAGGGCGTGGTCAGATTCGGCAAGAAATGGAAACTAGCTCCTCGATATGTTGGGCCTTTTAAGATTCTGGAAAGGATCGGAAAAGTTTCCTACAGACTCGAACTACCGGAGGAACTTAGTAACGTCCACCCGACTTTCCACATGTCAAACCTCCGAAAGTACCTGGCTGAACATGATCTAATTGTGCCTCTCAATGACCTCCAAAAAAACGAAACACTACACTTCGTGGAGAAACCCGTCGAAATCATGGATTGTCAAACCAAGCAGCTCAGACGCTCGCGCATTCCTATTGTGAAAGTCCAATGGGAAGGCAAACGAGGTGCATAGTTCACTTGGGAACTCGAAAGCGACATGAAGACAAATTACCCGCAATTGTTTGTTACGGCTTTGGCCTAATTTCGGGACGAAATTCCCTCAACTAGGGGAGGCTGTAACATCCCGTGTTTCGAAAGTCAAAGTCAAAGTCAAAGTCAAAGTCAAAGGAAGAAAAGATTGCTAATTGCAATCTGTCTCTCCTTGCTCAATTCCTGTTTTGACTTCTTTAACTTATAGTTAGTCTATTTTATGTTTTACGTTAGTTGTAGTATGTGGAGTAATTAAGCATAATCGCAGTAATCAAGGTATATTTATCGCTACGAATCGCTTTACGACTGTGAATGATAGGAAGTAACAATGTGATAAAGTTAACTAAACGCTAATCGAACTAATCGACATCGCGCTCGCAACTCGAAATACGCATTTTGGTGATTGCTATATGTGTGTGTGTGCCTTATGTGTTACTTGTGCATGTTTATTTATGTTATGTGTGGTGATCAATCGAAACGCAATCGAACTCAATCGCAAAAGAATCGCAAATGCTAAACGAATACGAAACAAGGATGATTATATGTTGATATAGTATGATAATTAGTGGAGAAGAGATAGCGCAAGATATGAGTAGTTGGGATTAAAAGTAATTTGACTAGGAAACTCTATCGCATCGCAACGCTCGCAATCGAAATCGAAACAGCAAAACTCGTCGCACTGAACACTCAAAACAAGCGACCGATCGATCAGGCAACCAGCCGATCGACCAACCGTCCATTCGGACTGCCGTCCTATCGGACAGGCTGTCCGATCGAGCTGCCTAGCTGATCGGCCAGCCCTTTCCTCTTTTGGAACCCTATGAATACCCATGTCACTTTCATTCTTTCTACTTTTGGCAACTCTCTGACCGAACAGCACGCTCTCCTCACCTTTTCTCATATTTCTCTCGATTCCGGTAAGATTTCGACCTAAATCTTGTACTTTCGTGATCTACACGCACTCCTACACCTTTCTATCTTTTAAAATCTTAACTTTTAACCGTGAAATCACCAAGATTCAAGGTGTTCTAGGATGACGTCATCATGTGTTCTTGAAGAACTTCATGTTTTGGCCTCAATCCACCAAGAACAACTTAGATCTAACTGATTTCCACATAAACTAACAAAGATCTTCCATATATCTAAACATATTCACGGTGAAAAGGATTGAGAGGATGTTTTCTAACTTTCTTTTAACTCTTTTACATTCAATGCCTTCAAAACCGATAGAATCGGAACTTGTGCCGACTTACTACCTGATCTGTGGTCATGTTAGCTCAAGATCCGGATCCTATCCACGAGGTTTACCGATTTCGGGTTAAACGTGAACCACCGTCTCGAACAGTTCCCTAATCGGGTTTGTGTGATTCCTGTCCAATCAGGAGAACCAAGTATTGACAAGGTTCCTGTTGTTTGACATGTTATAAAAATGCCTCAATAAAACGACAAACAAACAAAATAACCAAGTGTGAGACGAACAGGATGACCAGGACGAGGTGCCGTCCGATCGGACTGCTGTCCGAATGGACAGCCACCCGAACGACCGGTCAGCCGAACGACTTGCACTATGGGTCCCACACTTAACCACTTTTGCTAATCTTGAAGTTTAAGTATTGAACGGACTGCTGTCCGATCGAACTACCATCCGATTGGATTACCCTTCAGATCATGAGATACTTGGGCTTTAACACTTAATCGATTTTTCAACATATCCAACACACTAGGGATGCCACCCGATCGAACTGCTGTTCGATCGAGTGACATCCTGCTGTGAGCTTGTTCTTGCTTAAGTGCCCAGCCGAACGGGTTGCCGGCCGATCGAACGACCGTCCGATCGACCGACCTGAAAGGTAAAGGTACTTCAACGTTTTCAAATGCTACAACAAAAACTTCAAAAGTAAAGCCATCATACACAAACACATTCTTCTCAAAGGAAGAAACAATCCACTCGAACGGCCACCCGAACGGACAGCCGTCCGAACGTGTAGGATCGTTTGCTGACCCGAACGAGTCGTTCAGAGGTGTTTTCGTCAAGTACAGGTGCGGAAAACAAGTAAATGACGTAGGAATAGCTTGTATATCACTTAAAACTCCTTTTCTATTGATCTAACGATGAGTACAACCTGTTTTCGATCCGGCAGCACTTCGGTACGAAAATCAGGAACCGTTGCAAATGAGATCGCCTATAGGGTATATATAGGCCACTGGAATCGCTTATTGGACAGGCCCAATAAGCGATCCATATACATGTCATAAAAGCGGCCCAACATGATTGTCACATAAGCGGTCCATCATGTTGACACATAAGCGGCCCAACTATCAACATGTACCTATGAGCGATCCAAAACCTATAAACCTATACAATCACATAATTTCTCGAATTACGTTCCTAGATCTAACTTTCTAAGATAATGACTCGATACAAGACGTAATCAGCAGATGTAGTGCACCAACAGACTCCCCCTCAGATGTTGATGGAGTCGACTATCGAGTCACACCATGCTGTATCTTTACATCTTCAGTCTTGATCAGTCTTCGAGCTTTTCTCTCTATCTACAGACTCCCCCTCTCGATTTGCTGGGATTCCTTTGATCTTCAGCAACATCTTCAGGATCGTTGTCTGATCTACACAAGCCTTCGGAATCAAATAACCTGGCTTTAAAAACACTTTAATTCTTTTGATCAGATCTCTTGATTCCTGCACAATCTTAACCCAGAAATAAATTTTCTAGATTCATCACATATCAACAAAACTTGTGCTCCAACACATGACTCTTTCTCACCAATCTATGATGAACCACTTGAAGAAGGTTAGAATTAACAAAAACAGTTAGATTTACACAAACACTCCCCCTCAAATGCTGTTCATCATGTTTAGCACTCGAAATTTTGAAAATCAGTTTTTCAACATCAGTTGTCGAAAATCCTTTTGACTTTTTCAAAAATTTATGCTAAAACACACTAAAATCTTTTTGGATTTTCAATATGAGAAAATAAAATGCAAAGAATGAAATATTTACAAACAATATTTTTTTTGTGAGTTCGTGCAAGAGGATCATATCAGTTTATGAGACAGATCACCAACTCCGTTAAGCTTGATTTCATTTTAAGCTTTAAACAATTTACCTAGATTGTCAGTATGTTTGTCCTCTTAAATTCTCAACACAATTTTCAATCGATACGAGATACGATATTAATGTTTTAGAGACTTAAACTTAATTGTGTATCACTCCACTTGAATATACTCCCGTATCCAGATCCTAAATATTCAGTCTTACAGGTGAGTATACCACAGCTGATATCTGTAAAGGGGTTAGATGCGAAACCGTGAGAGCTCAGGTCAGAACTTCCATTCAGCAGAGAGATGACGGTTCGACTTTTGGTGGGTCCCCTTTAGAGGATCTTTTTGCATTTCAACAGCAGCGACTATCAATTTTATTGTTTCATCAGCATGCTGAGGGCGAAGCTTATGTTTCAAAGCTTTTAGCAGAAAGTATTATTCGGGGACTAGGTCAGTATTTCCATACAGCAGAAGTCCCGGGATAATACCCCAGAAATCACTGAGTATAAAGACCTAGTATCTCAGAATATGGGACCTTTCAAACAAGATTTCGGGGGTTACCCATATATTCAAGAATAGTTACCCACGAATTAAGCAAGTTTGATTTAGGTTTATATCTCGTTTCAATCTACTAAATGTGCGAAAATCTACTGACACATCCGCAGTAAGATCGTTTAACACTTTTTAACTTTACATATCTTTAGCGTGTTGTGATAGTCCACTGATGTACTATCATTTCCTCTTTTTCGCAACAAAACTCATTTTTGAATTTTATCATGTTTTTGGCTTTTTCAAATTTTCAAATGTTTTTGGATTTTCTGAAATTTCCCTACTCCCCCTAAAATGCAAACACATTTTAAAGAAAATTTGAAAACTTCAAGATTCTTGATCTAGTAGAAACATAAAATGCAAAAACAAACTGTACAGAAACTTGACAACTGACACTGAAACACATCAAATCTCCATCCACTAGGCATAAACAATCTGAACTCCCTCTTTCACAAATCATTTTCTCATTTAGATTTCAAAACACTTAAGTTTGTTTTAATCAAAATGATTTTTCCAGAAAATGAATTTGTGTTGATAACAACCACTTGTAGGTTTATCAATTTTAAAAACGGGGATATGGTTCATCATCTTGTCTATCTTTTGTCATGAATAGTAAATCAAGTACAAATTAATGTCCCTGATTTACCATTTGCATCTAAGAACCTTCTGTATCACTTGTAAATGTAATTAACTCAACATATCCAAGCATCTCAAAAATTTAACCACCATTACCACTTGTGGAATCAAGATTACCACTTGTAGATACAATGGTTACCACTTGTAGGAATATGACCTCTACATTACCATTTTTCAACCAGAATGCCGATTCCTGCTTCACAATTAACCACCTGGAAGCTCCGGCATAGTCCTTTCACCTGCAAAACATCCAAACATTAAACATAAACATTCAAACTTTTCAAATACTAGAAAGATGCCGATTCATGATCCACGATATAAACTTGGGATCTCCGGCGTTGTCCTTTGACTATTCTGGGAAGCAAACTTCCCTCCAAGTCTTCTCAGACTTGAGGACTTTCAACTCTTCAGCTGTAGGGTTGTATGTCGCCTTTTTAGTTGCGTAAAAATCTTTTACCCCTTTAGCTTTTCCACTCAACATTTTTTCAAATATCTTCTTCACATTCCCGTTGAATGTTTTCTCGACATCAAATTCTTTTTCATCATCATAAAATTGATTTGAAATTTCAATTTTTCCAATTTTCTTTTTAACCTCCTCAAACTTCAATGATGGAAGAACATCATCATTTTCTGAACTTTTCTTCATAACTCGTGGCTCTTCTGGCTTTGTGGAACCAGATTCATCGCCGACTTTCACTTCATCCTTCTTCGCAACCCAGACCTGGTTGTCATTTCCTTGTCTTTTGTAAAATTTTGTCTTTTTCTTTGAACATTCTCCAACTTCATTTTTCGAATTTTTAAAAATTTTGGATTTCTCAGATTTTTCTTCAACTTTGTCTTTCATCTTCTGAGAAGCTCCCTGTTTTGCTTTGGTATCTTTTGAACAATCTGATGCAATGTGACCAGCTTCATTGCATTTCAAACAGGTTTGAGCATTTTTCGGATGAAATACTCCAGTTCCATTCTTTCTCTTTTCAGCAAGAAACTCTTTGTTAGTTTGTCTCCAAAATGATTTCTGCTGTTCATCTTCCGAGCTTCTACCTATCACAAATTCAGTGTTTGAATTAGAATTTTTCTCATTTTTATGATTTTCTTGTGGAACAAAACCTAAACCTTTCTTTTTGTAGCTACGATTTTGGTTAGGTTTCTTTGGAAAACCAGGACCAGAATTGTAACCTTTTTTCTTGTTTAGACGTTGTTGAACTCTAGAAGTATATTTTTTAGATTTTTCAAAATTTTTCAAAACTTTTAACTCAGGAATATTAACCTCTATTAGTTTAAAAGTTTTGTTGATTAGATCCGTTTTAACACTTAAAATTGGAAACTCTTTGTTGTAATATAATTTGTCAGAACCATTCAAAGTATAAACAACTTCGAATGTTTCATCATTCAGATCAGCTTTTAATAACAAAAACTCTTTACTATAAGACTGTTTAACCGACGAATTTTGACTGTTGACTGACGACTTTGACCCTCCAGACTCAGACTTTGACTCTGTCTCCTCATCAGTGTCCAACACCTGATTGACCACCTTTTTGATTAATTCAGACTCATGATCAGTATCAGACGAGGTAAACGTCACATCAATGTTTTCTGGTAAGACATCAGTTGTATCGGTTTTAAGCTGTATATTGACTGCTTTTGCAAGTTGTTCCTCATTTGGTTTCCTAGGTGAATACCCATCCCAAATTGGAGGCGGACACTTGTTATAGTTAACGGTCGGTTTCTTACCACAATCTTTCTTTTCTTTCGGCTTCTCAGCTTGAAAAACTTCCATACCTGCAACAGTTGGGTAAACACGATCAATAACATAATCAGAGGTAGAGTAGCTCAACAATAACCTCCTAATCCTCTCATTTTCAATTTTTTCAGTTTCCAACTCTTGCTTCCATTTGGCACTTTCTTCAATATAAAAATTTATAGCTTTTTGCTTCGACATTAAAGTTGCATTCATCATCGTCAGCGCCTGTTCTCTTTCTGTGTTTGTCTTTTGGAGACCAGTTACTGTTTTGTTCAACACATCATACGATTCCTTCACATAATTAAGATTGAACAATGACTGCTCTTTCTTTTTCTCGTACTCTGCTATGATGTCGTCTTTTGCTGCACACTCTTTGCAGGCTTCCAAACACTTCTCACATGGCTTGACGACTTCAATAATTTTCTCAACTTCGATTGTTTTAATAACTTCAACCACTTTTTCTACTTCAATCACCTTTTCTACTTCTTTCACAACCTCACCAATCTTCTCAGCAACATTTTCAGCATTCTGAACATCACCTTCAGATTCAGATTGTTGTTCTTTAGCAGCTTGTTTCTCTTTTAGCTTCTCCATTTTTTCTGCAAAATAAAAATGAAAGCTTTCAGGAGACATATGAGAATTTGCAATATTTATATGTTTCTCTTCCTCATCATCACTGCTACTATGATCTGGTGATTGATCAAAATGTACATACTTATCAGAATCACCATCTGATACATCAGAATCCGATGGTGTTTTGTCAAAAACAACATCCTGTTCTTGCACAGTTTCATCTGAGTTATCTGAAACATCCCCTGAGTGTTCTGAGAGTCTATCAGTATTATCTGAACTTTCATCAGAAGACACAGATTTTTCAACTCCACTTGATACATTCTCTCCAATAGATCTCATCCAAGTAGCAAACAAATTTGGCTCTCGGACGATCTTTGCAATGAAAGCTTTAAAACCTCCCTTTTCATCTACAAACATATCCCAACTAAAACCCTCTGGTAGTTTCTTATCATCTTGATCGATAACTCATTCTGCTGTAGCTTCAGATGATATGTAATCACTCCAGCTGAAATCTACCAAACATGCTCTCTTGGGATCTTCTATCTTTCTTCCGTGAGCTGTCTGAGGTTCTTGGGATTGACCAACTTGTTGATAGATAGCTTTGCGGTAGTAATCATCTTTCCCGAATGGATTCTGTGCTCCGCTAGCTTCTCTTCCTTTGCACTCCCGCTTGAAATGGCCCTTCTCCCTGCATCGAAAACAAGTAACTTTAAATTTATCAAAACCTAAAGTAGAAACATGTGCATCAAGGAAATCATTTCTCCCGGTAATGGTTTTGAATTTCTCAGCTCTACGAAGAACACTAGCAAGACACCATTTGATATCCATAAGTTCCATTTCCTCGGCGTCTATTTGATCGTAATCCTCTTTGGTGAGCATAGGATTTCCGATCCTACCAGCAACAAGACCTTCATTGGATAACAGAACTGAACCCAGAAGTGCCATGTGGTCTTTAGCAGTGTCTTCAGAGAAGCTTTGACCTTCTGGAAGGTTGAGAGCTATGTTGCACTGAATTATGTATCCATTTCCGGTTTTTGTACTCTGAGACTGAAAACCTGTGTTAGTCTCTTTCGGATTCATACTCGGAAACGATGAAAACCCGCTGCTACTCTTGTTCGAACCCTGATCAGCTTTCTCAGATGAATCACCAGCACTGAAAGCGGTTTGAATTTTCGGACTTCTTTCAGTTTCAGAAACTGGAATGCTACCTTTATAGTACATTTTAAAATCTTGTTGACCACTAGGATTATTCATCCTCGCGATCTTTTGCTGTTCAAGATCCTGACTCTCAATTTTTTCAATAAACTGTCCAATTGTAAGTTTGTCATAAACACCCGTGTTTTTCAGTATCATCAAATACGTTCCCCACTCTTTCTGAGGTAACGCGTCAGCCAATTTATCAACCCATTCCTCACGACCTTTTTCAACTCCCAACATCGATAACGAACGCACTAAGTGGCAGTATCTCTCAATCAGCTTTTTAGTATCCTCTCCCGGCAAACTGCTAAACAAATCAAATTCCTTTTTGAGCAATGCCTTCTTGCTTTTGATCATACTTTCACTACCCTCAAATTTCACTTTAAGAGCATCCCAAATTGACTTCGCAGTTTTGTCGTGTTGTAGCAGAATGAATATATCTTCTTTAATTGCCTGCTGTAACAAACTGATCATCATTTTCTCTGCTCTGTACATTGCACGTTCTTGTTCTGAGAATTCAGATATCTGTTTAATGACTTGCAACTCTGTTCGAGGCAATGTGTACTTTTCCAATATGCATTCCCACGATCTGAGATGATTTGCCTGAACCCAGTTTTCAAAACGATCCTTCCACCCATAGTATTCTTCAATACTCATTAGTTTCAGGGGTTTCTGAGTGGTTCCCGTCTCATTTTCAAGATTCATGGCTTGAGCAATCGCGGCTGGAGTGGTCGATGTAGCAAAGGCGTTGTAAAATTCAGAATCCATGTTGATTTAACACGTCTTTCAAGACAACAGACAGAAAAGCGGTTCAATCAGTGAACAAATAAGCGATCCAGGCAATGTGTTTTGAGCGGTTCAACACAAATGTCAATTAAGCGATCCACACTTTGTCCGAAAGAGCGATCCCTGATAATCCGAATAAGCGGTTCCTGATCGTTCGAATGAGCGATCCTCAGTCGTCTGGATGAGCGGTTCAAGGTGTGCTATTCGAGCGGTTCAAATCATCCGACCGTATAAGCGGTCCAAGATATGTTCAAATAAGCGGTTCAAGCTAAGTCCAATAAGCGATCCAGAGCTGTTCCAGAAAAGCGATCCAACTTCGGACAACGATTTGACCCACAATTTCTTCGAATTTCAACCCCAAACTTTCAAGGGTTTGTCTTTATACCATCGCACACAATCCCTGAGATTTTGAGCACGTTTTGACCGTGAAAAATTATCTGAAACTGAAAAAGAATGAGTAGAAGACAGAATTTTCGGCAATTTCCAGCTAATTCCTGTAGAACTCCTCCTCCTGAAGCTCTGATACCACTTGTAGGATCGTTTGCTGACCCGAACGAGTCGTTCAGAGGTGTTTTCGTCAAGTACAGGTGCGGAAAACAAGTAAATGACGTAGGAATAGCTTGTATATCACTTAAAACTCCTTTTCTATTGATCTGACGATGAGTACAACCTGTTTTCGATCCGGCAGCACTTCGGTACAAAAATCAGGAACCGTTGCAAATGAGATCGCCTATAGGGTATATATAGGCCACTGGAATCGCTTATTGGACAGGCCCAATAAGCGATCCATATACATGTCATAAAAGCGGCCCAACATGATTGTCACATAACCGGTCCATCATGTTGACACATAAGCGGCCCAACTATCAACATGTACCTATGAGCGATCCAAAACCTATAAACCTATACAATCACATAATTTCTCGAATTACGTTCCTAGATCTAACCTTCTAAGATAATGACTCGATACAAGACGTAATCAGCAGATGTAGTGCACCAACAGAACGGATTGTCACCCGCACGATCAGCTGTCCGATCGGACTGCCGTCCGATTGACCAGCTGTCCGACCCACCAACACTTGTTTTCGTGTTACGCGTCACTTATCGTTATTCTATCGAACTATTCAGTCTAACCTTACTCTCAAGCGCTCCCTTCAATCCATCAACCGCTGTGAGTATACTCGATCCCTTTTTGCTTTACGCACTTTTGGGTGTTACATACGTTACTTATACAAAATCACAATCGAACACACTACACAATACTTTAAACGCTAACCGTTGCCGCATGTTATACGTGACTTAATGAATGCTTGTTTGTTATGTTTACACATGGAATGCTGTCTACCTGCCTTAACGACGATAGTACTATTAGTTTGGACTCAACACCCATTCACTCGGGGGTTGTTAAGGACAATTATTTGCATGGAATACGGTGGTGATCATGTATTACGAACTGCCTTGGGCAGTCAACCCGTAGTCATTGGTATCGATAAGTTCATGTCGATAACTAACATGCTTCGTTTTCCTCTGTGTACGTGCTGGTTATGCCTAAACTATTTCAAACTCAATATGCTATTATCAAACTTGTATGCTCACCTTTACACTATGTGTATTGACTTTTATTTTAACATATGTGACAGGATCTTAGGATGCTTATCTGCTAGGAAAGCGAGGCTAGAATAAAACTCTTGAGGCCAACAAATAGTTGTCTGTACAAATGAAATCAAGAGTCTCTAGAAGCAGATAAACAATTGGCCTATTTGAAAAATCTGAGTTGTCAGAATAGAGCTATTTGCCTAGATTTTGTCTGTAATAATTTGTTTACCTTTTGAGACATGGTATGGGACATGTTACTTTAAATTGATTGGTAATGATAATTGTTATGGAAACTTCTGGACAATCTGTTTCGCTCAGTGCCATGCCCCGATGATTCCGCCATCGGTTAGGGTGTGACAGATTGGTATCAGAGCCATAACTATAGGGAATTAGGCAAGACTCGACCTAGTCCGGGTCGATGTCTTAGAGACCTAGTCTATAGTTAGGACCCAATAGACCAACTCGTGCATGTCCAATAGGGATTATGTATGAGTCTACTGTTATCTCTCGTTATTCTCGCCTATGCTACACTATCACTACACTCGAAATTTTGATTTTGGATAGACGACTAAGTCGAGATTAGGTGTGAAAACCGCAAACTCTCGATTAAATTGCTTGTTTGATCTGTATTTATCTATAAAACGTACGAATTCGTGTTGAACCAGGAGTGAAATCCCTACTTTAATGCGAATTTTCGTCTCTATTTTTATTAAAATCAGAAAGAAGTTGTCAAGCCGGGGGTGAAACCCTAACCTTGACGACTTGTTCCGACTCATTATTTGTTTTTTTTTCCAAAACTCTCACCAAAGTTTTGATGGATTCCAAGGACTCGAGTGCTTAAACAACCGAAAGGACGAGTGCCATTCACCGCATGAAGGTGATAGAGCACAGTCTATTAGGTCAACAAGGACTTGCCGTGCAACCTTGAGAATAGTCGAACCACTATGGGTAGTCAATGTCTAATAGCCGCAGACGATCTATTTCTTGATTTTTATATGTTTCGACTCTGAGCCCGCAACTGCTGACTCAGATGACTTGTTGATTTTATGTGTTTATATGTGTTTAACTGTTTATGTGTGACAACTGTCACTTTTCCGTACATTCCGTACACTAAATGAACAGTGATTTGTGCTTTAATGAATGTACATGATCTAGTTTACAAGACAAATAAGTTTCTGAATTCCATGCAAGTGAATTCACGCATGATATATGCTACAAGAATTACCTTATGATAGCGTTGCGTCAAAAATATTAGTAAACTCACCCGTAGGACACATCGTGTCAACAAAACTGCAGAAAGCAGTCAGACATTAGAATTAGGGCCTAGGTGTAGGTCCAATGTCAAAAATACATTAAAACCCAAGAATACATACAAGGGTTTACATATATACCATCCGGAAGCTAAAATACGCACTAAAAAGCACCCGAAACGCACTTTAAGTGCAGAATTTATTTAAATTCAACTATAATCAGCCTTATGACAATGAAATATTATGCAGAAATGATGATTTATCATCCAGAATACTTCCCTAAGTGTAGAGAATTGAAAGTGTCACAAAAGATACTTGATAGACACTAAACGGTGCAATTTGGCACTTAAACGAATCGGTATCTAACCGAACAACCGGACGTTACCCGGAACACCAAAATATTGCTAGAAGCAATGTTCTTATTTTTCTAAGCTAGTTAGGGTCCCCGAACACCCTAACACCTTTTATAACATAACACACTTAACACTAATTTTTAACACTTGGAAGGTAACTAGATTAATAACTAGTAATTGAAACCTAACTAAATACCCCCCCCCTCAAAACCGGTTACAACCTTGGAACCCCACGCCTAGATTATTTTGAATTGTTAATTGGATATGTTAGTCCTTCATGAGACACATTATCCTTTAGGTATAGAAATGTTGGAGGATTCCTTTATAAACCACAAGACCATCACATTACTAAATCATCTTCACCAACTTCACAAAATTTCCTTTCCTCCTTCTTCCCCAATCGGCTGAAACCAAGCAGCCCCATCACCACCATCTTCAACCTTCAATCATCCATTCCAAGCTTGTATTAAGGTGCTAGGAGGTAGTTAACGAAGCTTGGTGTGTTCGGAAGTTGAAGGACCTTCTTAGTTCGCTATTAACCGTCACTTTTCTTCACTTGAACTCTCCTAGCTTTGAGCTAGTGGTAAGTCTCTTAGATCTACTCATTTTACATCCTATGAAGATGGTTAATAGATGATATCTCATGAACACTAAAGGATCATAAACAAAGCTTTGAACATAGAGCTAACCTAATGATGAAATGTTGTTGAAATGTGATGAAGTAATGTTAATATGAAGTTGTTTTGATTCTTGTTGATTATATGATGATTTAGTTGTTAATATTGATGTTTGATGTTGTTGTGATCACTAAACATGTTAACGGAATCAATCGAACACGAGTTAGAAAGACTTAAAGCTAAAAACAGTATGCTGAATTGTATTTTCAGCCAACTTCAGTTGGCTGTAACAGGACCATAACTCAACGAAAAATGTATTTTCTGAAGCCTGGATTTATGTATTATGAAATACGGTTCTAATGGCACTAGAATCGTAACTTTTGGACTTGGTTTACTATTTTTAAAGTGTCATTCTGTAACAGCAGCTAGAGCTGCATTTTTCTGCTGAAAATATACGTTCTGTTTTCTGTCATAACTTGAGTTCTGTGTAGAGTTAGATCATGAAACTGGTACTGTAGATGGATACTGATGTCATAGTAATTGTCCCACTGGAATTTCGTCAATCCGACTTACAATAAATTTTTAATGAATTATTTCGTGGGCTGCAGTCAGAAAATAATGAATCTGATTGCAGTCTGGAAAATGATTTTTAGTAAAATATTGGTAATGAATCGGATCCCGAGATTTTTACACAATAATACATGGATCGTTTAGCACCTCTTGTAAAAAGTTGGGAATTTTTGAAATAAGATAACTATTTTATTAAAATGATCGAAAACGGTCTAGTTTTGGATATTTAAGTTGAAATGACATAAGTGGTAATTTGCGTGTCTAAATGTCGAGTATGTTATCTGAGGAAAAATATATATATTTGTTGATTACTAAACTTTGTGCTAAATGTATGTGGTATGTATAATACGTGCTAGTATATTAGGACTTGTAGATACACATACAACATATTTAGACAAAATACATAATTCGGGTGCAAAGTGCAAAATACAAGATACTTATATTTATTTTTGAGAAAATAATATAAGTAAGATACATAGTTAAAAATATAAAATATTTATAACACAAGAACACATATACAAAAGATAGTTACTGTACTTGTGCGATACAAGTCTAGTGACTAACGTTAATAAAACACGTTTAGGTCACGACGCTAGCTAAGCAAGGAAGTTTACGACGCAAGGAACGCAAAGTTGTGAGTTCATGCTCCCCCTTTTCTCTAGCTGTTTTCGGTTTTATAACTCTCGGGGGTGAAATACATGTTATAAATATTACAATTTTTACAATAGTAAAAATACAAGAAGCACACTTGGTGAGAACGAGTACCGAGTATGATGCAATTTGAGAATACAAAAGTACAAGAAGCACTCTTGTGAGAACGAGTACCGAGTGTGATGTGCTTTAAGAAATGCCTAGAAAATACTAGATCATGTGAGCATAGACTAAATACTAAAAATACCATAAAGTCTTGGTGAAAACTAGTACCAAGCCATTAAAAACATTCATTAATTAGGGACGAGGGTCAGATCTAATGGGTACGGCCGAACCCCACTCATGGTCAAAACTAGTACCTAGTAGTGCTTCGGAGTCCCAGTCGAGGGTAATCGACACAGTCGAGGTTAATCGACACAGTCGAGGTTAATCGACACAGTCGAGGGTAATCGACACAGTAAAGGAGCCAACACTAATGCTCCATAAGTCCTCACATGCCTTAAAGGAGCCAATACTAATGCTCCATATGTCCTCACATGCCTTAATGTCTTTGTACAAACATTCAATTAGTACATGGTGTACACAAGAAAACTTGATTTATACAAGAATACTTTATTTAAACAAGATACATACCCTGTTTTCATACATGGTATGCAAAATGCATGAACTCGCTCAACTTTATGTTGATGTTTTTCCAAAATTACATGTATTTCAGGTGACAGGATGGATCTTGGGCGCAAGTGTGGTAACTAAAAGTAGACTACAAGTTTAGATGTCATCCACTTTTGTTGAATTGTAACCTAGATGAAGGTTGTGTTTTAAAACTTAAATAACAAGTGTTTGTAATACTCAAAATTTTCCGAATGGATGAACATCGTTTTAAATCATGTAGTTGATTATTATGATTGAATGCAATGATAACAAGCTAGTCACACATCATACGCTTCCGCAAAAGACAGGGTGTGACAGTTTGGTATCAGAGCTTTGATTGTAGTGAACTAGGATTCTTTCTTGAGTCTAGACTACAATCACTAGAGTTCTCTCACGAAAACGTTTTACAAAAAGGTTTTCATTGCATTCACGTAAGCGCCAAGATCCACGAGTCGAACACTTTTCAAAGAAAAGACAAGGCAAGGACATCAGTGAGGAATACCTTTAAGATAAGGTGCCGACCAAGGCATAGTCTACACGAGTTAGACTTGCCAAAGACAAGATGACCCCCCCCCCCCAAAACGAGAGTTATACGTAAAATAATGCATTAAATTGCTTGATTATGCTAAGTAGCATATTTGTATTTGATATACATAAATACGAATAAGTATACGGAATAAATATTGACTTGAATGCATACAAATAAGTGTACAGAATTATTATTGACGTGAATAAGATACTTTCGACTCCGACTCCTATTACTACACGTAACTCGCACGATGAAGCTACCGACCTCGCATCCTTTGCAAAGCTCATGGCTGGGAGTGATTACCAAACAAGATTCTGAGCTTACTTCCGTAGGAGATGGTTGCTCATCCCTCTCGAACGTGAAGATGCCAGACTACGGTGATGATGACGAGGCAGAGGCGGCAACCTTGAACGAACTCTTAATCAACGGGACGAGATCCCTGGGGCTTATGTGAAGCAAGATTGACGACATACTTAACCAGAAAAGGAAGATGAAGTATGCATCACGAAGGTGCCCCTCCAACTACTAGGAATTCTCTCTATTCCTATTCCATCTAATCATCGTGCCTATACGTGCGTAATGATAACGAATGTTAGCGCGTGGACCACCGTAATGGTCCTTTCCACGACAAGAGGTGTAAGGACAGTAGTGTCCCCTCCTTGATTGATCATCTGCTTGGACGAGAGAAAATTGGGGTAACTGTGCAAAACAGTTTATTATTACGGGGGCCCACGTAATAACGACTTGTAGTGCACAGAAATCCTGGTGGACTCTGTGGGTCGAGCTAATGAGAACCACACAAAATTAATCTACAGGTGTCCTCACCTTCATCTGGTAGAACAATACGTAGATCAGTGCATTAGCACGTTAGAAAGTAGGAAACCTGTCTTGCCTACTCCGTGTCTACCTGTGTACGAGACGTTTGAGAAACGATATTTAAGTAAGAGAAGAGGAATGACATTCAGAGAGGTTTAGCAACGTTACACTCTCTATCACCTCTACACGAACAACCCCATCTCTGGGAAAATATACACATCAATAAAGCTGATATAGCAGAAAATAACTGAAACCTAAATGACCGAGGCGATGTAACCTCGAGTTCATTTTATTACAAACAATAAGCCAAGTTGGCAAGCCTATGTGAAGGCTTAAAAATTGTTTCCCCGCTCATACATTGAGTAAGTACATACATGTGAAATTGGGTGATTACATGATAGCTTATGGTGCTATGTACCTCATAGACACCTGGAATGTTGTCTAACCTACTTCATACCGTTTTGGCAGAAGAGAATGCCGCCCAGGCAAGACACACACACCAGTACGCTACCAAGAACAGAAGCCGAGCTGCAAGAACGCATATCACAGGCAATTGCACGACATGAAGCCCTCCGCTCTAAGCACAGCAATGGCACTACTGGAAATAACCCTCGAACTGGCTGCACCTATAAACAATTCCTGGACTACAAGCCTTTGAATTTTGATGGCACAGGAGGTGCCGTTGCATTTGTTCGTTGGGCAGAGAAGACTGACTCAGTTCTAAAAATGAGTAACTGTTCACCCCAACAGAGTGTTACCTATATCTCAGGGTTATTTCTAGATGGCGCACTCTCCTGGTGGAACCTTCAGGTTCAGACCCTTGGGGCAGATGCTGCTTATGCACTGAGCTGGGACGAGCTCAAAGAAATGATGGAGAAGAAATACTGTTCTAGGGCTGAAATCCAGAAGCTTGAGGTGGAGTTATGGAATTTGAAAATGGACGGACCGAAGATTCCTGAATACGTCCAGCGATTTCATGACTTGTCTAGAGTTGTCCCCTACTTAGTCAAGCCGAAATTCAAAAGGATTGAACGATTCATTTGGGGACTTGCACCCCAGATCAGGGGCATGGTTACTACCTCAAAACCCTCAACTATCGCAGAGGCTATCGATATGAGTGTCACTCTTACTGAAGAGGCCCTACGTGTGGGAAAATTTTCGGAATCTGAGGATAACAAGAAAGAGACTCATGTGGAGTCATCAGGCAACAAGAAGAGGAAGTCCTCAAATCTAAAGATGAGCACCCAAGTCAGCTATGGAAACTCTAAAGCAAACAAAAGAAAGAAAGTGAACCCGCCGCATGACAGGAAAGCTTCTGGAACCACTAATAAGGTTGGTGATAAAATTTACTTGGGAACTAAGCCGAGGTGCGAGGAATGCACTTTTCACCATAAAGGTCGATGTCTGAGGCCTAGGTGTGGAAGGTGTGGAAAAGAAGAGCACAACAAGGACGCCTGTTGGGCGAAGGACCCAGATGGAAGAAATAAGAGAAAACCCGGTTGCTACAAATGTGGTGAAGCAGGGCACTTTAGGAAAGATTGCCTAAAGAAGAAACAAGCAAGGAAGGGTTTTCACGATTGAAACTCGTGAAGCACGCCAGGATCCAGATGCGGTTACGGGTACGTTCCCTATTAACCAACCTAATGCATCTACTTTTAATTAATACTGGCATCAACTTTAACCTTACAAGCTTAGAACTTAAGAACTGCTTGGCCTAGCTTCAAGTAAAATAGACGTCCTGTATTCTTTAGAAATGGGCATATAGAAGGCTAGTTTAAACAGTCGAAGCAATTAAGGATTGTATTTAGGGACTCAGAAGGCCGGAACTTTCTGTTACCATTGACTCGCGAAGTCATAATATGATAGTCAGCATGGATCGGAAATCCAAGTATACAGCTGAAGTCGGTCGATATGAGAAAATTAGACACATCCCTCTTGCGAATGATGAAACCTAACTTTCCTGCAATAGGCGCAAGGATGCGAGACCCCATAAGGCGGCGGATCTACGACATCCTTCATTGGTCGAAGAGGCATAGAAACGCCTCAGAGTAGATTGCAGAGCCTGGGAACATCCCCGTAATGGAAGAAGTCCCAGAAGCCTTTTCCTAAAGAGTTGCCAAGAACGCCACCCCCCACAGCGTCAAGAGAAGGTTAGGATAAACCTCGTGCCAAGAGCAGCACTAGTGCCGAATGACGTCTTACTGACTAGCTTCGTCCGTAAAGCATGAGCTTCGGACATAGCTGCAAGAGCTGCCAGACAGAGGAAATTAAGGACATGACGCCCTTAGTTAAGGATATGAGGAGAAAGTTGACAATTCCATTTTGCGTAAATTCCAGAGAATTGAGAATCAGAATCCTTTTCCAAGGACTGATAACATAAGCAGACAAAATTGTAAGATCCTAGTTACCACCCAAGGATCAACTTGAGGACAGGATGTCCACAACGGTGAATACAAGAAGGAAATATCCCTAAAACGACCTTTAGGACTCGCTTCGAACGTTACGAGTTCCTTGTCGTACCATTTGGCTTAACACATGCATCGACAATGTTCATGGACCTTATGAATCGCACGCGTAAGCCATACCTAGATAAGCCATATACTTATTGACTACATTCTCATATGGCCAACGACCAAGGAAGGTCGTGAGCAACAGCTGCAATTTACCTTGTAACTCTTGGAGAAAGGACAGTATGTGCTACGATAACGAAAAGCGGATTTCGAATTCGCGAAGTTAGAACTTTAAGATACATGATGGATAAAGAACGAGATTCATGCCAACCCGGCAACCAAGAGCTAAGGAGCTAGAGTTGCAATTATGTGACGTTTCTCAACAAAGTCTCGGTTGCGCGTCAATACAACAAGACCACGACATTGCATACGCGACACATTGATTAAGGAATCATGAGAAGAGACCTTGAGATAGATACAGTAATTGCGCGCCGTAAACTGGACGTTATTACCTGAAAGAAAACGCTGCACGATCTTTACTGATCACAAGGAATGCAACACACCGATGATCGTAAGAACTCGAATATGAACTGAGCTGTTGAACGATGCCGACTGTATGAACACGATACGTGTTTGTGTGATAAACTTCAATAAAAAGTTGGAACACTCACTTACCATTAGTGGAGTCTTCCTACAATAGTATTTATCACACCGTCGTCTAAACCGCTTCATGTGAAGCTTTAGATGGAACGTAATAAGTTAATCCCCGTCATGTTGGACGGAGACCGGAGATAAACAATCTACTGACCCGCGTTAGTTCGGGAAAATCTAGAGGCAAGGTCATTCAGATATGTGATCATATCCAGACAGCCGTAAGATACAGAAAGATTACGCCGATGAGTGGCAGAAACCGTAAGAAATTGAGACAAGAAGCATGATTAAAACGAGAGCCTCGCCTAGAAAAGTCGTAGTGTGATTTGGAAAACAAAAAGGTTGAATCCCCGGTGTAGGGATCAGAACCATTGCGCACAAGATGAAACTTCCAGGAAAGATCAGTAGTGATCGCGACACATTCATGTGTCTAGTCTTTAGAGGAGTCTGACTCAAGGAACAGTCATAGTTCCCACCAATAAGATTCACGTCAATGACAAACGATAGAAACCTGTTGAGGTTTTGGACCAAGAGTCCACAGTACTATAGAAACCTGTTGAGGTTTCGGGCCAAGAGTCCACAAGATGCAGAAAAGACATGATTGATTTACTTGAGTACGATAAAATACATGACATGAGAACACGAAGAAGTGTTTTGAATATAAGTGACCATATTTGTTTCACAACTCCCCTGCGACCGATGGCATCGCTTGAATTTCGGGACGAAATTCTTTTAACGGGGGGAGACTGTGACAACTGTCACTTTTCCGTACATTTCGTACACTAAATGAACAGTGATCTGTGCTTTAATGAACGTACATGATCTAGTTTACAAGACAAATAAGTTTCTGAATTCCATGCAAGTGAATTCATGCATGATATATGTTACAAGAATTACCTTATGATAGCGTTGCGTCAAAAATATTAGTAAACTCACCGGTAGGACACATCGTGTCAACAAAACTGCGAAAAGCAGTCAGACATTAGAATTAGGGCCTAGGTGTAGGTCCAACGTCAAAAATACATTAAAACCCAAGAATACATACAAGGGTTTACATATATACCATCCGGAAGCTAAAATACGCACTAAAAAGCACCCGAAACGCACTTTAAGTGCAGAATTTATTTAAATTCAGCTATAATCAGCCTTATGACAATGAAATATTATGCAGAAATGATGATTTATCATCCAGAATACTTCCCTAAGTGTCGGGAATTGAAAGTGTAACAAAAGATACTTGATAGACACTAAACGGTGCAATTTAGCACTTAAACGAATCGGTATCTAACCGAACAACCAGACGTTACCCGGAACACCAAAATATTGCTAGAAGCAATGTTCTTATTTTTCTAAGCTAGTTAGGGTCCCCGAACACCCTAACACATCTTTTATAACATAACACACTTAACACTAATTTTTAACCTTGGAAGGTAACTAGATTAATAACTAGTAATTGAAACCTAACTAAATACCCCCCCCCCCTCAAAACCGGTTACAACCTTGGAACCCCACACCTAGATTATTTTGAATTGTTAATTGGATATGTTAGACCTTCTTAGTTCGCTATTAACCATCACTTTTCTTCACTTGAACTCTCCTAGCTTTGAGCTAGTGGTAAGTCTCTTAGATCTACTCATTTTACATCCTATGAAGATGGTTAATAGATGATATCTAATGAACACTAAAAGATCATAAACAAAGCTTTGAACATAGAGCTAACCTAATGATGAAATGTTGTTGAAATGTGATGAAGTAATGTTAATATGAAGTTGTTTTGATTCTTGTTGATTATATGAGGATTTAGTTGTTAATATTGATGTTTGATGTTGTTGTGATCACTAAACATGTTAACGGAATCAATTGAACACGAGTTAGAAAGACTAAAAGCTAAAAACAACATGCTGAATTGTATTTTCAGCCAACTTCAGTTGGCTGTAACAGGACCATAACTCAACGAAAAATGTATTTTCTGAAGCCTAGATTTATGTATTATGAAATACGGTTCTAATGGCACTGGAATCGTAATTTTTGGACTTCGTTTACTATTTTTAAAGTGTCATTCTGTAACAGCAGCTAGAGCTGCATTTTTCTGCTGAAAATATACGTTCTGTTTTCTGTCATAACTTGAGTTCTGTGTAGAGTTAGATCATGTAACTGGTACTGTAGATGGATACTGATGTCGTAGTTATTGTCCCACTAGAATTTCATCAATCCGACTTACAATAAATTTTTAGTGAATTATTCCGTGGGCTGCAGTCAGAAAATAATGAATCTGATTGCAGTCCGGAAAATGATTTTTAGTAAAATATTGGTAATGAATACGATCCCGAGATTTTTACACAATAATACTTGGATCGTTTAGCACCTTCTGTAAAAATTTGGGAATTTTTGAAATAAGATAACTATTTTATTAAAATGGTCGAAAACAGTCCAGTTTTGGATATTTAAGTTGAAATGACATAAGTGGTAATTTGCGTGTCTAAATGTCGAGTATGTTATCTGAGGAAAAATATATATATTTGTTGATTACTAAACTTTGTGCTAAATGTATGTGGTATGTATAATACGTGCTAGTATATTAGGACTTGCAGATACACATACAACATATTTAGACAAAATACATAATTCGGGTGCAAAGTGCAAAATACAAGATACTTTTATTTATTTTTGAGAAAATAATATAAGTAAGATACATAGTTAAAAATATAAAATATTTTTAACACAAGAACACATATACAAAAGATAGTGACTGTACTTGTGCGATACAAGTCTAGTCACGCGCACTAGACTGGTGGATGGCCGAGAGAAACAAACGAGGGAATGATGCAGCCTACGGTCTGTCGTGGGACGAACTCAAGGAGGTCATGCTGGAAGAATTCTGCCCTCCTCATGAACGCTAGAAGTTAGAAGATGAATTATGGCACATAAAGCAGAAGGATGGCAAAAACGCTGCTCTAACTGCTCGATTCAAACAGCTCAGTATCATCTGCCCTGATCAAGTGAAGACTTCTGACATGGCAATCAAGAAGTATATCCGAGCCCTGCCTGACTGTGTTGCAGATTTCGTACAAGCGGCTAAGACCAAGACGATCGAAGATACCTACTTACTGGCCGCTGAAATCAACGACAAGCGGGTTAAGGCTGGTGTCTGGGATAAAACTTCGAAGCACCTGCATCAAGCTACCACCGCCGAAACTAGGGAATTAATCTCTGTCTATCGATCAATCACCGAAGAAGCAATCAGGGGAATTAATCTCTGTCTATCTATCAAACATTGCAGCACCTGAACCATGGGAAGAAGCAAACATTGCAGCACCTGAAACAGGGGAATTAATCTCTATCTATCTATCAATTGCCGAAGAAGCAATCAGTGCAGTCCTGACCATTGAAAGAAACAAGACTCAGGTACCTATTTACTTCTTCAGTAAAACACTAAAATTGGTAGAGACCAAGTAACCCCACTTGAAAAACTTGCTTTTTCACTAGTCAAAACAGCCAGAAGGCTTCGGAGATACTTTCAAGCACATCCCATACAAGTAGTCACAGACCAACCAATCAAAAATGTGCTTGAAAAACCCGAAACCTCTGGATGTTTAGCCAAATGGGTTGTGGAACTAGGTGAACATAATATCACCTATGTCACAAGAAAAGCTGTAAAGGCCCAAATCTTGGCTGACTTCATTTTGGAAGTACCCAAAGAAACAATAACGGAAGTCAATACAGCCTCCACTGAACCCTCAAACCCCCATACCTGGAAGCTCTTTACAGATGGAGCTTCCAGCGTTGAAGGGTCAGGAGCAGGGCTAGTTCTAATTGATCCAAATGAATTGGAGTTCACATATGCTCTTCGCCTTGAATTTCAGACTACAAACAATGAAGTTGAGTATGAAGCGTTGATTGTTGGGCTCAAGCTTGCAAGGAAAATGGGTGTCAAAAAGCTTCAAGTATTCACAGACTCATTACTTGTTTCAAACCAAGTAAGTGACAACTACATGGCCAAAGAACCAACATGAAGAAATACTGTGAAAAGGCCAAGGAGCTTATGAATTCGTTTGAAGCATGCACAATCAAACAAGTCCCAAGATCACAAAACTAAAAGGCTGATGCTCTAAGCAAACTCGCTTCATTAACCTTTGCCCATCTCACAAAAAAGGTATTGGTTGAAGTGTTGAAGCAATCATCGCTCCAAGAACTCGAAGTACAAGATGTCATCACCGAAGAAGGCACAAACTGGATGACCCCGTTGATCATATTCCTCACAAGTGGTGAACTACCAAAGGATCAAGTAGAAGCTGAAAGGGTTCGAATAAAGTCAAGACAATATGTGTTGCAAGAGAATATCCTATACAAAAAAGGGTACCTTGCACCATTGCTTCGTTGTGTTGGCCCGGAACAAAGTCAATACTTGATCAAGGATTTCGGCCCAAGATCAGTAGTCTCAAAATTGATGAACCTTGGATACTTTTGGCCCACCATGCATCGAGATGCAAACAAGCAATTAAAAAAGTGTGAAGCCTGTCAAATATATGCTCCAGTGCCAAAAATCCCAAAGCATGATTTGGTTCCCATCTCATCTGCTTGGCCATTCCATAAATTGGGAATGGACATTGTTGGACCATCCCCCCGGCCAAAGGAGGAGTCAAATTCCTCCAAGTAGCGGTTGACTATGTCACACCCCCAAAATCCACCTGCGGAGTATCACCGCTTGGGAGCGTGACATGACCAGGATCTTAACCACCAATCATATTGAACGTGTAATATAGTTAAGTATAGCGGAAGCATTTTAGTAACCCAAGCAATAATATTAATGTATGAATCATCATAAGTGTTGAAATAGCATTCACGATCCTTTGCCCACAACGACCTGCTCCTCCTTGTGCAAGCTCCATTATGAACCTAAGGTCCTGCAAGGCATGCAGCAGAGAATCAACAACTAGTTGAGCGAGTTCACAGAAGGTAGGTTCAGTAATAGAAATGGTATAGCAAGCATTGCGTTCGTTCATGCATCGTATTAGTTCGTTCATTGTTCATGTATAGTATTGGTTCGTATCGCGGGCCCTTTCGGCATGTATGCGAAGATTTGGGTTGATACTCCCAAATATCCTAGACTATGTATATTTGTATCGCTGGCCACCCTGGCATGTATGCGAAGTCTTAATATGTTTAGTTCGCAGCCTTCCCGAGGCATGTGTGCGAAGATCAGTCATAATTATCGCAGCCAACCCTTGGCGTGTGTGCGAAGATCTGTTCAAGAAGGTATACTAGTCTAGCCGTATCTTATCATTCACCACCCTCACCCTGAGGACTCATATCATTATGTTCCGTTAACTAAGTATGTACGTATATTTCATTCAATCCCATTCCCACCCTGGGAACCCCATGCCTTGGCTGTGTGAACTCACCTTGGGTTGCTCGGCAGATACACAAAGAGAGAGAGAGTTCTTGAACTAACAGTGGTCAACCACGTCCTAACAGGGTTATCACATAAGTCAGGTTCGTATATAACACGTATTGTATCACGTATAATCATGGCAAACACGTATACGTATCAGCAATCCGATAAACAACCTAAGTGTTCGGCCCAACCATAACCCGGCCCAATGACAATAATAGCCCATAACAACATATCAGCCCAACCAGATAAGTAGTCCAATTAGTAGAGATGTAAACAAGTCCAATTAGCCGGCCCAATTAGTTGGGCCCGTGTCAGTGTGCAAGTCCAATTATATGCACGTGCATGGTCTCGACTCGAGACTAGAGATCTCGAGTCGCAACAAGGGAGATCTCGACAGATGCATATCCTTCGAGACTAGGTGGTCTCGAGTCAGGTCTCGAGTTGCAATGGGCTGGTCTCGGTTTGTCATGGTCCACTCGAGACTGTTCGGTCTCGAGTCGCAACCAGACTCGCAATGTCGGTCTCGAGTTGTGCTGTGATGTGCGAGTGTGGTGGTTTCGAGTCGCAAAGGCTGGTCTCGACTCGCAACCCGTGTCCAGATCAGAAAGTAACCAATTTCCTAATTTCCATAATCATTAGCAGCAATTAATCCGTAATTCTTGCAAACAGTTTAGGCAGTTTCGAAATCAGATCAAGCAACACTTTTAGCAATTTCATAACACCTTCAAATCATCATCATTAAACACATACGCAACAGCATCAAAAACATATCATTAGACAAATCTAAACCGAATCATGAATCATATTACTAGACTAGCATGCAACCTAACCGGTTATACTCGGACCGAATATCTATTAATTCACATATATGCAGCCGATTATCATCATCAACAAGTACAAGAAACCGGATCATCAACAAACATCCTAGTTCCTGTGCACATTAAATCGTTCAAGATAGTGAACTACCTATTCGGATCATCATCATAAATCAGTTATATGTTTTCAATCTATTTGATTTATATAAACCCTACCCGATCATACATGAACTGATTACAAGATCATACAAGAACATCACATTAACAGTTTATGCACTATCTATCATATTCATCATATAGAGCATGCATGGCCCAAAACCAAATAATACAAACCGACAATAATACACTAACCGGATTAGAAGATGAACAAGAGTTAGTCCGAAACTTCAAAGAATGGAGGTGGGATGTCCGGCTGCCTCGGTTTTGGTTCCGGCCAAGAGAGAGAGCGTTTGGTGTGTGTGTGTGTTCTTGGTTGCAAGGTTGTGAAAAACTAAACCCTAAAGGGATGTGTATGCATAAATACGTATGGAATGAAAGTGGGCCGAAACCCCCACTTGGGCTACCTCATGGTCTCGAGTCCAACCATATGGACCGAGTGGGTTTGTGAAATCAAGTGGGTGTTGTGCGTTTTGGGCCGTTTATAACATATATACACACATAATGCACATTCATAACATAGCATTCATTAAATCCAGCATATAATTCAGTTCTCGTAAGCACGTAACGTTACATCACAGTAAGTCTAAAGTTCGAGTTGTCACATTATCCCCAACTAATTGGAAATTTCGTCCCGAAATTTGGTATGCACTCACTGAGGAAGCTAGGTAAGTTCAATCGTTCACTGGTTTTTCCTGGGGTGTCACATCCTCCCCCCGTTGATCTGGAATTTCGTCCCGAAATTCCGAAGTAGTAGCTTCAACCTCAGTAGTGGTAGCATTGGTTTCGAATAACTGGGGGTACTTTTCTGTCATCCTGTCTTCGCGTTCCCAGGTGTACTCTGGACCACGTTTGGAGTTCCAACGAACTCGGACAAGAGGGATTCTCTTGTGTTTGAGGACCTTCACATCCCTGTCCGTGATTTCAACTGGTTCCTCGACGAACTGCAACCGCTCGTCGATAGTGAGTTCCTTAAAAGGAATGATAAGGTTTTCATCTGATAGGCACTTCTTTAAGTTCGATACATGAAAGACATTGTGAACTGCCCCGAGTTCAGCTGGTAGGTTCAACTTGTAGGCTACTTTGCCAATTTTCTCAATGATCTCGAATGGTCCGACGTACCGCGGATTCAGTTTGCCCCGTTTGCCAAAACGTACCACACCCTTCCAGGGTGAAACTTTCAATAAAACCCGGTCCCCGACCTGAAATTCCAAAGGCTTTCTACGCTTGTCCGCGTAGGCTTTCCGACGGTCGCGTGCTGCCACCATGCGCTGTTATATCTGTGCAATCTTTTCTGTGGCGTCCACTACAATCTCTGGACTCGTAATCTGACTATCCCCCACCTCTGCCCAGTAGAGGGGTGACCGGCATTTACGCCCGTACAATGCCTTAAATGGAGCGGCTTGAATGCTGGTGCGATAACTGTTATTATACGAGAACTCCACCAAAGGGAGGTGCTTTTCCCAGTCGTTGCCGAAGTCTATGACGCATGCCCGAAGCATGTCTTCAAAAGTTTGGATCGTTCGCTCAGACTGCCCATCCGTCTGAGGGTGATATGCTGTGCTCATGTCTAATCGTGAGACGAAAGATTTGTGCATCGCTTGCCATAGCTCTGAAGTGAATCGTGCATCGCGATCCGAAATGATGAAGGTGGGCACCCCGTGCCTCGAAACAACTTCTTTAAGGTAGATGTCTGCAAGAGTGGAGAACTTATCCGTTTCCTTTATAACTAGGAAGTGTGCAGACTTGGTGAGTCGATCCACGATCACCCATATAGTATCATTCCCACGCTGGGATCTAGGTAGGCCTGTAACAAAATCCATGGAAATTTCTTCCCACTTCCATTGCGGTATCTTAGGCTGCTGAAGTAGGCCAGCTGGTTTCTGATATTCAACCTTGACTCTCGCACAGGTCAAACATTTTCCAACGTACGTAGCAATGTGGGCCTTCATACTAGGCCACCAATAAGTAGTGCTGATGTCGTGGTACATTTTATCCGACCCTGGATGTACCGAATAGCGAGACTTGTGTGCTTCGTCCATCACAAGTTCACGTAGACCGCCATAAAGTGGGACCCAAATACGCCCCGTTACATAGTAGGCGCCGTCTGCCTTCTGTTCCATTTGTTGTCGTGAGTCGCGTAAGGCTTCAGCCTTGACGTTTTCGGGTTTCGGTGCTTCTGCCTGAGCATCTTGTATCTGTGCAGGAAGGCTAGACTGAATCGTAAGCTGTAGCGCTCGTACGCGCTGAGGTAGAGTGTCCTTCCGACTGAGGGCGTCCGTCACAACATTGGCCTTGCCTGGATGATACTTGATGGCGCATTCGTAGTCGCTAAGTAGTTCAACCCCTCGCCGTTGACGCATGTTCAAGTCCTTCTGCTTAAGGATATGCTCGAGACTCCTGTGATCGGTGTAAATCGTGCACCTGGTACCGTACAGGTAGTGTCGCCATATCTTAAGCGCGAACACATAAGCTCCCAGCTCTAGATCATACGTCGTGTAGTTCCGTTCATGAATCTTAAGTTGACGTGAAGCGTAAGCAATAACCTTGTCGCGCTGCATTAACACACATCCAAGTCCCCGAATGGATGCATCACAATAACCCACGAAGTCGTCTGGGCCCTCTGGCAGAGAGAGGATAGGTGCACTGCGAAGTCTATCCTTTAGGTGCTGAAAAGCAATCTCCTGGGGATCTTCCCAACGGTAGGTGACACCCTTCTGTGTCGGTAGCGTAAGTGGCTGAGCAATCTTCGAGAAATCCTTGGTAAACTGTCTGTAGTACGTGGTGCAGGCCAGTTTCTGATCGAATCTACCTTGGATGGATCGACACGGATCCCATCCTTGTTCACTACGTGGCCTAAGAAGTGGACTTCACGAATACTACAACGAACTTGTCTAGGTAGGGTTTGCACACCCTGTTCATAAGGTCCTTAAATACGGCAGTAGCATTCAAATAATATCAAACCATCCGTCATATCAAACATAAAGTATAGTAGTTAAAATAGTTCATAAAACCCATTACGATTTATGTTCAAATCAAACTTTGTTTGAGTAACAGAGACATAATAAAGAAAATCCCAAAACGAGTTATAAGTTCAAATATCGTTCACAGCGTCTCCTCGTCCCAACACGAAAGCTCGACCTCTTGCCTCGTTGCCGTTGTTGTTGTTATTGTTCCCATTGCCCTGGTTATTGTTGTGGTTCTGATTCTGGTTCAACTGAGGGCAATCGCGTTTGTAATGGCCTTCTGCCCCACACTGGAAACATCCCCGATTTCCACGCTGTGGCTGCTGCTGCTGTGGGTTCTGAGGAGCTGGTGGTGGAAGTTGCTGGTTCTGATTAGTTGGCCGTGAGCTTCTGCAATCCTTGGCTTCGTGCCCTAGCTTGAGACATCTCTGGCAACGTTCCTTGCGACACCTTCCACTGTGGTGCCTGTTACACTTGTTACATAGTGGGTGTACTCCCCTGTATCCACCCTGCTCCAGATTGCCAGATGATTGCTGACTCGGATTCTGGTAGTCATTCGTCCTGCGCTGCTGTGCTTGGGACTGATCGGAAACTGATCCCCTGCTGGAATCCCCATCCCATTTCCGTTTGTTGTCGTTAGGTGTAGCAGAAGTAGCAGCTGGAGTGACTGTAGCAGTAGTGCTGACGCGCTTAGGCAGTTTATTCTGATCCACTGCTTGGTCGGTGATGCGATGAGCGAGGCGCTGAATTTCCTGTATGTTGTCGAGGTTAGCCGAGGTAACGTGGCTCTGGATTTCTGGTGCCAACCCCTTGAGATACATCTCGATACGCTTGTATGGAGGGTCTACCATAGTTGGACACAGCACGGCCAGCTCGTTTGACCGCTTCGTATACGCTTCAATCTCCGACCCAACCATTTTCAGATTATACAGCTCGTCTTCTAGCTTGTGAATATCTTCACGCGTGCAATACTCACGCTTGATGAGTTCCTTAAAATCGTTCCATGGGGTGGCGTTAGCAGCTGCCAACCCAAGAATCTGCACCTGCGCGTTCCACCAGGTTAGCGCGATTCCTTCCAAGGTGCCAGTAGCAAACTTGACCTTGCGAGCCTCAGGGCACTCGCACATCTCGAATACTGATTCTAGCTTCTCGAACCAGTGGAGGAGTCCAACCGCTCCTTCTGTGCCGCTGAAAGAGTTTGGACGACAGTCCATGAAGTTCTTAAAAGTGCAAACTTGCGGTGCTGGTTGACCTGCTTGAGCAGCTGTAAGTGCCGCAGCAACTTGAGCTTGAACGAGAGCCTCTAGCTGGGCTTGAGTCATGTTGATTCGTCCAGACATGATCTTCATAGTAAAAGTAATGTAAGCGAGAGTGGTTTGTGAGTAGGGCGATGACAGAAAAGTGTAAGCACGTAGGTGTTCTCATGTAATAAAGTCGTGTGTATCTAAGCGTAATGCGAGCAAAGTTCTAAGCAGTTCTAGCAAACAGGCAATAAACATAAACCTTATTACCTAGGATGTCGAGTCTTGCACGTGGAGCGAAGCGTCGTTGTGGATCGTTGAGAGCACTGTTCTGGTTATAGTCTGGTTTTAATAAAAACGTTTTTCCCATATTAAAACCTAGTTCTCTATAACCAATGGCTCTGATACCAATCTGTCACACCCCCAAAATCCACCTGCGGAGTATCACCGCTTGGGAGCGTGACATGACCAGGATCTTAACCACCAATCATATTGAACGTGTAATATAGTTAAGTATAGCGGAAGCATTTTAGTAACCCAAGCAATAATATTAATGTATGAATCATCATAAGTGTTGAAATAGCATTCACGATCCTTTGCCCACAACGACCTGCTCCTCCTTGTGCAAGCTCCATTATGAACCTAAGGTCCTGCAAGGCATGCAGCAGAGAATCAACAACTAGTTGAGCGAGTTCACAGAAGGTAGGTTCAGTAATAGAAATGGTATAGCAAGCATTGCGTTCGTTCATGCATCGTATTAGTTCGTTCATTGTTCATGTATAGTATTGGTTCGTATCGCGGGCCCTTTCGGCACGTATGCGAAGATTTGGGTTGATACTCCCAAATATCCTAGACTATGTATATTTGTATCGCTGGCCACCCTGGCATGTATGCGAAGTCTTAATATGTTTAGTTCGCAGCCTTCCCGAGGCATGTGTGCGAAGATCAGTCATAATTATCGCAGCCAACCCTTGGCGTGTGTGCGAAGATCTGTTCAAGAAGGTATACTAGTCTAGCCGTATCTTATCATTCACCACCCTCACCCTGAGGACTCATATCATTATGTTCTGTTAACTAAGTATGTACGTATATTTCATTCAATCCCATTCCCACCCTGGGAACCCCATGCCTTGGCTGTGTGAACTCACCTTGGGTTGCTCGGCAGATACACAAAGAGAGAGATAGTTCTTGAACTAACAGTGGTCAACCACGTCCTAACAGGGTTATCACATAAGTCAGGTTCGTATATAGCACGTATTGTATCACGTATAATCATGGCAAACACGTATACGTATCAGCAATCCGATAAACAACCTAAGTGTTCGGCCCAACCATAACCCGGCCCAATGACAATAATAGCCCATAACAACATATCAGCCCAACCAGATAAGTAGTCCAATTAGTAGAGATGTAAACAAGTCCAATTAGCCGGCCCAATTAGTTGGGCCCGTGTCAGTGTGCAAGTCCAATTATATGCACGTGCATGGTCTCGACTCGAGACTAGAGATCTCGAGTCGCAACAAGGGAGATCTCGACAGATGCATATCCTTCGAGACTAGGTGGTCTCGAGTCAGGTCTCGAGTCGCAATGGGCTGGTCTCGGTTTGTCATGGTCCACTCGAGACTGTTCGGTCTCGAGTCGCAACCAGACTCGCAATGTCGGTCTCGAGTTGTGCTGTGATGTGCGAGTGTGGTGGTTTCGAGTCGCAAAGGCTGGTCTCGACTCGCAACCCGTGTCCAGATCAGAAAGTAACCAATTTCCTAATTTCCATAATCATTAGCAGCAATTAATCCGTAATTCTTGCAAACAGTTTAGGCAGTTTCGAAATCAGATCAAGCAACACTTTTAGCAATTTCATAACACCTTCAAATCATCATCATTAAACACATACGCAACAGCATCAAAAACATATCATTAGACAAATCTAAACCGAATCATGAATCATATTACTAGACTAGCATGCAACCTAACCGGTTATACTCGGACCGAATATCTATTAATTCACATATATGCAGCCGATTATCATCATCAACAAGTACAAGAAACCGGATCATCAACAAACATCCTAGTTCCTGTGCACATTAAATCGTTCAAGATAGTGAACTACCTATTCGGATCATCATCATAAATCAGTTATATGTTTTCAATCTATTTGATTTATATAAACCCTACCCGATCATACATGAACTGATTACAAGATCATACAAGAACATCACATTAACAGTTTATGCACTATCTATCATATTCATCATATAGAGCATGCATGGCCCAAAACCAAATAATACAAACCGACAATAATACACTAACCGGATTAGAAGATGAACAAGAGTTAGTCCGAAACTTCAAAGAATGGAGGTGGGATGTCCGGCTGCCTCGGTTTTGGTTCCGGCCAAGAGAGAGAGCGTTTGGTGTGTGTGTGTGTTCTTGGTTGCAAGGTTGTGAAAAACGAAACCCTAAAGGGATGTGTATGCATAAATACGTATGGAATGAAAGTGGGCCGAAACCCCCACTTGGGCTACCTCATGGTCTCGAGTCCAACCATATGGACCGAGTGGGTTTGTGAAATCAAGTGGGTGTTGTGCGTTTTGGGCCGTTTATAACATATATACACACATAATGCACATTCATAACATAGCATTCATTAAATCCAACATATAATTCAGTTCTCGTAAGCACGTAACGTTACATCACAGTAAGTCTAAAGTTCGAGTTGTCACAGACTACTTCACCAAATGGCCGGAAGTGAAACCACTAGCAAAAATAACGGCAAAGCAAATCATTGATTTCGTGTGGGAAAACATCATTTGCTGATTTGGGCTGCCTGGAGTATTGGTCACGGACAATGGAAAACAGTTCACTGACAGGCCTTTCAGCACATGGTGTAAAGAATTCCGAATAACACTAGTCTTCAGCTCAGTAGCCTACCCTCAATCCAACGGCCAGGTTGAAAGAACAAATCGAAGCATTGTTGAGGGCATCAAAACACGATTGGGAAAGCATGACACAAATTGGCTTGAAGAACTCCCAAACATGTTATGGGCAATAAGAACCACTGAAAAAACAAGTCATAAAAAAACACCTTATAGCTTGGTGTTCGGATCCGAAGCCGTAATCCCAGCAGAAATAGGAGTTACAACAAAAAGAACGTTCAACATTGATCTAGAAGCAAATAAGAAAGAGACGATGTTGAACTTGGAACTCCTAGAAGAAGTACGGGATCAAGCAGCCATTCAAGAAGCAAGGTATAAACAAAAGATGGAATCCTACTAAAATGCCAGGGTAAAGCACGAATGATTCAAGCTTGGTGACCTAGTCCTCAGAAAAAATGAGGCAAGCAAGAAGGAAAGACAGGGAAAACTTGGTCCCAAATGGGAAGGACCATATGCCATCCTCGAAGCCCACAAGGGAGGATCCTACAAGCTAGCTAATTCAAATGGCAAAAAGCTTCCCAGGCATCGGAATGGCAAAAACCTTAAAAGGTTTCACGTTTAGAAAACATGTGTTAGAAAAAATTGGCAAAGTGTTGTTTTTGTTCCTTTGTAATTTGCACACTTTGATGAATGAACAACGAGGTTCTTGTTAAAAGTTGTCTTTTTATCCTATGATCAGGTTGAGAACCTAGCAAAAAACTTCATGACAAGGGTCATGTAAGGGGATGAGCTCCCAGGCCACATCGCTCAGTAGGTTCAAGGGTTGAATGAACCTATATAAGGGGTGAGTACCTATATCAATATAACTCCGTGAGACTAATAGATTTTTTAAACAAACTTGTCTCATAGACGGGTCTGAGCAGCCTTCACCAAATGTTCCTTAAGCCTTAAAAAATCTCCCAAAAAACAAACCACAATCAACAGGCTTACGAACCAAAATCAAACCAAGGAAGGTGATAGATAGGATAAGTGTTATGCCTCCTTGTTAAAAGTACCAAGGCTAAGTGACTGCAGCACTGAACCCTTCAAGGTATAAATAACATGAGGAAAACACAAAACCAACAAAGAAAATTACATAAACAAAGCACAAGGAAAGGACCAAAACAACAACACAAAGCAAAGGGTAGTATCAAACTTAGAATCAAAAGTGCCTAGTAAAGCACCAAGCTGCAAACATCAAGCAACACCCAGAAGCCTTGAAGGCTTCAAGCTAGAAGCTACTTGACTAAACTGTTTCAAAAAATATACAACACAAGATAAAGGCAACACAAAAGATAACAACATAACACAAAAAGTTAAAACATAACATAAGGGGCCTTAAGGGCCCATAAACCTACAAATTGTCCAACAAAGCGTCCAAGGCTTCAACCATCATAGGGACCTAAAACGGTTCCCTCCAAAGTAAGAAGTTTAAAAGCATACAAACCATCAAATTGTTTTAGAGTGCTAAGAAAGCTATGAATATATTGTTCAAACATCAACAGAGGGCTTTAACGCCCCAGAACCATCACCCTTACCTTTTTTGTCCTTCTTTGCTTTCTTGGCCTTTGGACCACCATCACCTCCAACCGCTGAACCCTCAAGGCTTGCTTCCTTGGAAACATCAGCATCTTCTGAAAAAAGTCTCTTCACTATCCCCCGAACGAGAACGTTTCTTGGACAGGGAATCAAGCACTTCAGCACAAACCTTCTCATTTAGCCCAGCTGGTTTTAACTCCTGTAAAACAGAAAGAGGTTTACCAAAGCAAAATGAAACTTCACTTACATAAGGGTAAGTCAGCCTCTCCATCTGTTGAACAGACTCCTTAAAAACCCCGGAAGCATCAGGACGAAACATAGGAGATTGTTCTAAGGCTTGACCAGACTCATGAAGTTTGAAACTAGCAATTAGGCCCAAATGTTTCCCATAGTTCAGCAATTTGGTATAAACCTCCCCAAGGGCAGAGTTAAATTCATTAGAGTGGAGGAGACAAATGACAACCTATTGAAAGCCTTGCTCAATGAGCCACTGGTTGTCACCAGTAGCTTGAACGACTGAAGCCTTCAAACCCTCCTTTTCCTCATCAAAGGCCTTCTTTTGAACATCTAGAGCCTCCCTATCGCTTTCAACTTCATCTTATCTGCCTCGAAGCTCTTCTTCAGATCATTCATCTCAATCTCGTGCCTGTGGGTCAACTCACCAACCTTCTTAACCCAAGCTTCCTCCTTCTTCGAAAACCCTTCATCTCCTTTTTCATAGCAGCCATGGAAGATTTCATCTTTTCTTTCTTCTTCGAGAACTCTTCATACTCCTGCATCCCTTTGCGAAAACGGGTGACACCTTCAGCCACCAAGGCAGAAAGGTTGGAGGAGCTCAACATCATCCTTGAAATGAAATTGTCACCCTCCATCTCTGATATAGCATCTTGGACACCAGGAGGAGAAAAATGAGCCAACACATCAGCACAAACACTTGCATCTTTAAAACTGACCCCAACCTTCACACTCCAATCAGGAACCTACACCTCATCTTCACTCAAGTCTTCAACATCTTTGCTTGACGAATCTTGAACAGGGGTTACTGTGATCTTCTTGCCTGAAGCTTTCTTTTTACCAAGCACCACTAACTTCTTCTCCTTGTCAACATCAGGACGTTGACCCTTAGAAACCTCAATATCATCACTTAACTCCACAGGATCAGAAGAAGATTGAGCAGCACTCTTCAAACGGCGAGCAGAACGACAGGTCAAAGTCTTAGGAGCAGCAGCCTTGGTAAAACCCTTGACGTTCGAAACACTAACATACCCCGCATCTTCAAATCTTTGCTCTGAACCCCTAGCAACTGCATCATCACCCTCTGCAGCTTGGGCATCCGTAAAGACAACATCTGATGTGTCAACACTCTTGACAAAATCTAAGGCAGACATGACTGCAAAAATCATAAGAAAACAAAATATAAGCAAACAATTCAAGGAAACCCAAAAATGTAGGTCCCCTTGATGTATGGATCTTTCACAGAATTGTCGATCTAATCAAGAGTGCGGAATCCTCTTGATCAGAATAAGCAGAAAACGTGTAGGAACAACAAATCACTTTCAAACTGGGTTTTTTGTTGATTATCAATCAAACTGAATTACAATCAATTAAAACCCTAACCCTCACAATTTCGTCCAAGCTCTAATGCTATCATGAAATTCCTCACAAACTCTGTTTTGGCTGATTAACCTAAACCCTAAAGCCTAACCTTGTTTATATAACACAAGGTTTACAAGTTGGACTAGGGTTTCCTACATGGGCAAGGCCCAATTCGTTCCCCTAGATCCAATGTGGGTTTTGTTTAGCCCAAACTATATTAACTCACTAATACAAAGCTAAACCCGCTAACTGTTTATTGTTTAACTAATTACAAGATATCCAAAGACCAAATCTAAGTTGTTGTCACAGAATATGCACCAACAAACTCCCCCTTGACAATAGCTTCATAAAATAACTTTGTCTTTAGTCTTCTTGCAATCTTCATGTAATCTTGCACTGTCTTTGGTCTTTAGATAGCTTCAGCTTCAATAGCTTCTGTCATCAATAGACTCCCCCTAAGCTGATGCATCCAATCACCAAATCTTTAACACGTTAGCACTTAAGTATACTCCAGTTTAGCATTTGCACAGCAATCTTCAAACTCTTCAACTTTGTCTGCAATGTAGAAAGGAGGTTCCACCATGCATCCAATCAAACTCTCATCTTCTCACTTCACATCAACTTCTCAGCAACAAACTGCTTCAATCTGTATACTATAAAACAAACATCTCGAGAAACCATAAGATTTTTTCAACAAAGTTAAATAAATTATTATTTTTCAAGAGATAGTTAAACTGTATCACAGATTAAGCATTTTCAACTTATCACCAACACGCAAAACTTTTTGTTCAACACACAAGAACCTGTCTGATTTAAGATTTTGAACTCACTTTCTAACCTCGTCTCCCCTATCAGTAACAATTCCTCCAAGAATAACATTTTTTCGTACGTGAAGAATTTTAAACAGAAAAAGACACTATTTTTGGATTTTTATATTTTCTGAAAGCAAGTAAATACCAAAAGCAATAAACACTCTATTTTTGTGAGAATCACTGGTAAGAAAATCATATCAGCACAATCAAACTGTTTCACACAATTAGATATTTCTTTATGTAATGTTTTAGTGAAAAGCAGTACAAGACGATTACCAGTATGTTTGTCCACTTAAACAAAATGCATGAACATTTCAAGTACCATTACCGTATGATACGTTAAGGTAATTTTATTATACTGAAATACGAGCGTGTTCCACTTCAGGATATACCCCCGCGATCAAGGTATGCACAAAGATTCATCGTAGTAGGTGAGTATACTGAATTCATCCATTTTATTTTTCAACGATAGATAATTGGTGAACAGGTCAGTACTTCCGTACAGAAAAGAGACCAAAATATCTTATCGAGGGCTAAGACAGATACCATTTTTGGTATGAATTATGCATTTTGCAGGGTTTTGGCATTTTTAGCTCTTTTAAGATATCCTAGGTGTGTCTAGGTCACCATGTATCTGGATGCAGCAGAAGGACACCCCTGATATCCCCAGATGAAATAACAGTATAAAGACCCAAAACCTCAGATTTTGGCAATCTATCAACACAAGATTTAAGGTCATTAAACCATACACCACTGATGTGTTCCCCACTCATATTCAGTTCATTTAGGTTTATGTCACATTGGTAAGTTGATTATTTCACGCTTTTCGCCTACTGGTACATCATATGATGAAGCAGCTATCACACTTAATCAATTTAATTTCAGTTTCAGTGTGACAGTCTAACTTGCCGATGTACTATCATTTCTTCTTTTTCACACAATGAAATCTCTTTTTTGATTTCTATTTTTTTATGTTTTTGATTTTTTAATGTTTTTGTATTTTTTATTTTTAAGAAAAGCAGTAAACTATTTACAAAAATTCTTATAAAAAACCAGTTATTCAGGATTCCTCATCCCGTTGAGTTCGACTAAATGTTCAAAGCGAGCCCTGTCAAAAGCTTTAGTATAAAGATCTGCCAGGTTATCTTGTGTGTCGACTCAGCACTTTGAACTTCAATTTAAATCATTTAATCAACAATCTCACATCCCCCGTCATGTGCCTAGAGCAGCCACTATCAACATAAGTTGATAATCCTCCTTAGCAGCTCCTGCACACACCAACTAAGAAATTAGTTAGATTGGGGGACCCAAGCCTTAATGGTCTTGGGTCGTCCAAATTCACCAACCACTGGAACATCTATCCAATATCCATTACTCCTAACTGGAGTCTTGGATCTCAGACCTGTTGATGGAATTTGATTTTGATTTCCACTAGGTCTTTGGTCTTGAGGGTTCCTATGTGTGTTTGGACTATTTGACCTTTGAAAATTTTGATTTTGATATCTTGAATTTTGATTCCAAGAAGCATTATTGTTGTAATTTCTAAAGCCATTGTTATAAAAAGTTCGACCACCATTATTTTGGTATCGATTTTGATATTGACCTTGACTTCTGAAATTATTTGAATTATAATTGTTCATTCTAGGTGAGCTGCTTCTAGGTCTCTCATATCTGCCTGGTGAGATCTAGGCTGAAATCTTGGTTGATTTCTTTGAAAACGAGGAACTTGTGGAGTTCCTTTTTCAGCCTTATCTACACCAACAGCAACTTGCTCTGGTTGCTTAGGAGCAGACTTCTTTGGAGAATTTGAGCCTTTCTCCTCAGTATTATCACCACTCTTCTCTGGTGACTTCTCTCTCTTCTTTTCACTCACTTGTGCTTCATTCTTTTTATTAGGACAACAGCTAGCTACATGTCCCTTTATATGACACCTGAAGCACGATCTCCTTTTCAAAGACTTCTTAGCTGGAGTCTCTGAGGTAGATCCCTTATCAGATGGTGATGATGCCTTGGATGAATCTTGTTCAGTTTGCCTAATTTCAGATTTTTCTATGTTCTTATTTTTTGCAAACTCTACATTTGATTCTATTTCAATAACAGCGGTTTCATTTTTCATATCACTACCTTGAACAAAATTGGTCTTTTTAACAAAAGTTTGATTTTTGCTCTTAGGAGGTGAATTTTTCTTTTTCAAAGGTTCCCTGTTATTGTTCTTTCTAGCATCATCACTCTCAGACCCCTCACCTTGACTTGATGTAGATGCGAAACTACTTGGTGCAGTTGACATAAAGTCTGTTAGCTCATCTTCATCAGGCAGGAAAGAATAGTCATGACTAAGAGGAGGTGGGACTTCATTAAAGCCCTGGAAGCCCACAGTGGTCTTGTCATTACTCTTCTTTAACCCACCCATCATGTGTTTCCTAACAAAAGACGAATCTCTGAATTGACTTAATTTCTTTTCAAGTTCAACAATTTTGAGTTGTGCATCTGACAACTCTTTGCATTTTTCAGAAATCTCTTTTGTTTTCTCAGCCATCGTGTCATGAGCTAATTCAATGACTTGAAGTTTTTCGTTCAGTGTGCAGGTTAAGCTTCAATTTCACTTTCATAACCTCTTATCTTCATCAAGTATATAGATTCGTTTCTTTTAGCAAAAAAGTTTGACTCTTTAATGCTCAACATCTCGCTTACCAGACTTTGATTTTGTGTTCTCAACCGGTCAACCTCACCCTGTAATTCACCACATCTTAAACACACGGAATTAGATTTTACCTCTTCCTCATGAACTTCTGTAGTTTCATCAGCAACAACCTTTTCAGCTTCACTCACTTTCTCTACTTCAGCATCCACTTTTGCTTCAACATTTTTCAATTCAGATTCAGCATCACTCACAGTAGTTTCAGCCTCATCAACTGGCACTATCTCTGCCATGAATGCCTGAGTGGCACTCTCATTTCCCTGATATCTCCTTTGTAACACATCCCACATATCCTTTGTACTAGAGTACTTATTAAAGGTATGCTTGATGCCATCAGGTAAGGACATCTTGATAGCAGCTAAGGCTCTCTTTTCAGCTTCATACATTTTCTTATCAGCCTCTTTCATGGTCACATAGTCTGTTCTACGTTGTCTGCCCTCAAAATCGTGTGTTGGGTTTGTGTACCCGTCTACAATACAGATCCACATGCGTGCATCCTGAGATTCAATGAAGGATTTGAAGTTGTCCTTCCATGTAAGATAATTCTCCACCTTCATCATCTTAGGTGCATTCAAATTTGTCATGTTCGATATTTTAACGTAATAGACTGATAAAACCGTACAAAATATCTCCGAAAACAGTGGTTACCAAATTATACCTTTAGAATCGTCTCGAAAAGATGAATCCAATGATATATAATATCAAAAACCGAATTCAGGATTTTTTTTGGTCCTAAAAATACAAGGAATTCAACGGTGCAGACGGTTTCTTCAGATGAGTTGCGGTTCACTTTCTATTTTCAAAAACATGAATTTTTCCTTACACTTGCCAAAAAATCTTCCACCTTTTTAATTATGTTGCTAAATTCGCTGGTTATGCTGTTAATTTCGCTGGTTATGCTGTTAAATTCGCTGGGTAACTTAAATTTGCTGGTAATTATGCTGTCAGGTTCGCAGGTCAATTTTGCTATTACGACGACTGGTAAAATCGCTGAAAACCGTGGTAATTTCGCTGTGGACAATTACACGGTTACCAAAGTCGCCTTTGGATTTTAAATTCGCCGATCACCGAGATATTAAGCCCCAAATTCGCAGGTCAGTTAATTATGCTAGGCCAGTCAGCGAATTTGTTAAATTCGCCAGCCATTAAATACGGAAATTCAATATTTTTTAAAATTCTGAAGATTTTACCTCCTCTCCAACACAATCCTGCAAAATCAGACAAACTAATCAGCAAAAAAATTAGAAAATTTGAAGAACCCGAAGAACAGTCTTCGAATCTTCACGTCTTTCAGCCAAAATTCTTCAAACAATTTACCAGAAATTGTCCTGAAAACCTGCAAATCAGTAAAATCAAACAAACAAACTGATCAAACACCAACAAAATCGCGGAAAATTATCAAAACTCAAGAAATTTCGAAACCCTAATTTTCAGGTTTCAAAATTTCGAAAATCTCCCTGTTCTTCTGCCGAGCACAATTCTGAACCGAGCCTTCAAGAGCCTAATGCTCTGATACCAATTGTAGGTCCCCTTGATGTATGGATCTTTCACCGAATTGTCGATCTAATCAAGAGTGCGGAATCCTCTTGATCAGAATAAGTAGAAAACGTGTAGGAACAGCAAATCACTTTCAAACTGGGTTTTCTATTGATTGTCAATCAAATTGAATTACAATCAATTAAAACCCTAACCCTCACAATTTCGTCCAAGCTCTAATGCTATCACGAAATTCCTCACAAACTCTTTTTTGGCTGATTAACCTAAACCCTAAAGCCTAACCTTGTTTATATAACACAAGGTTTACAAGTTGGACTAGGGTTTCCTACATGGGCAAGGCCCAATTCGTCCCCCTAGATCCAATGTGGGTTTTGTTTAGCCCAAACTCTATTAACTCACTAATACAAAGCTAAGCCCGCTAACTGTTTATTGTTTAACTAATTACAAGATATCCAAAGACCAAATCTAAGCTGTTGTCACAGAATATGCACCAACAGAAAAGGTAAAGCAGGGAAAAAGCATACCCTGACCACTCCTCATTAGAACCGGATCCCGATCAGGCTTATCCCACAAGTTGCTAATGCCTAACAGGACTAGTAAATGTTCAGGAAAAGGCCGAACCCTTGAAGGACATTGCCGGATGGCTTTACAAAAACAATCATTCAAATCAGACTCCGAGGGTTCCGGTTCATTGAGAACGGCATCCGGGTGTCTCCACAGCATTTTAAAGGGGACAATAGAATCAGAAACCCAGAAAAATCGATCTTTCCAGGCACCAAGGGTGGTAACCATGGAGGAAATTAAGCAAGTATCAACTTTGGATGTCTTGAAAGTAAACCAATCACCGTTCTTCGCCAGGCGGAAGAACCGGCGGAACAACAACAACGAAGGATCATAACCAGAATCCCGGCATCAAACTTCAGTACAAAAGTCGAGAAAGGATGACGAAGGTTGGAAAATTCAAAGAGGCGACAGTATAAAGCAACAGATCCGGATGGGCATTGATCAACAGACTTATCACAACCCGGTGCAACCGGATTGAATTTCAGACCAATGCCCCATTCCATTCAAAAGGCCTCTACTTCCTCTTGAGTAAGGCGTGAGAAACTAACGGAAAGATCTTTACGTGCACCCATGATCAAAGCAAAGATCAGAAAAAAAAACACAGAGGAAAAATCGGTGACTAACCTGAATTAAGGAGGACTAATCGGAACTCTTGGAGGAGATAAGTGAAAAAGTTATCAAATGATATTAATAAATGGTAAATGAAATTAAAAGAGAAGTTATCATTACCTATCGGGTAAATTAAAACTGCTGACTGAAAAACTGCTAGACATCACATCAGTTGTCAGTTTAAAATTCAAATTCTCAACTGCTCCCAACCCTCGAAGCCTCGAACCCTTCAAGAAACAACAAACAATGTGAAAACGTCAGAAGCATTTGAGCATAAACCCCAAACACCTCTGACTTGGGGGGCTGATGATGGGGGTAGCCCAAATCTTCAATAACATGACTAAAACACATAACAGCTAAAGAGGTTAAACGGTTAAACGGTTCAAAACCCGTGAAGCATTGTGAGCAGAAGTGTCAATGCACAGTAATCAGTCACATCAACTGATATCTCACCAACTCAGCCGAAAAAGTAAACATGTGCAAAAGAGAACATCCTTTTGTGCCGCAGGTCCAAAGCCTTCAACCCCTAAAAGGGTAAGCCTCCTATTGCAGCAAGGTTCACTATGTCAAAGGTTTCCCCTTTGGGAGAAAACCTTCTCTATAAATGACACTTCACTGCATTCATTTCAAACATTCCGGATCAGCTCAGATCTTCTTAGATCTCTGATCTTTCTTCTTGTCTCTCGAGAACTTGTTTCATGTAAGTCTCTCTTCTTCACTTCAAATCACATAATTTACCTATCCTTACATCCGAGGCTGAACATCCTTCAGCCGGAGATCTTAAGTAAATAACAAACATAACTAGTGAACCTCCTTCTACGTCTAGCAAACGTAGGGGGACCCCACGACCTGCGTTAGGCAAACTTCAACCCTTGAAGCCTTTTACCTAACCAGTCTGTCCACAACTCAAGGTCTCGTATTTGTTGTAGCAACACATACATACACCGAAATTGCATCAAAAACAAAATGAAATTCCATAGAAACCATGCAAATCTATAACATAAACACACAAAAAAGAGAACATAAAGTACACAGATTCATCCAATAACCATAAATTCACTAACCCAAATACTCACACAAAACTTAATTTCAATCAATCATACACTCAACAAAATCAACCAATCTGATCCAATCTTCAACAAAATCAATGAATGCATTTAATCAAAATCACAACAAACTTAACAAAAACAAGACGAAATTGAATACATGAAGTAGCGTGACAAGTATTGGTTCGATCAAGACCTTGAGTAATCCAGCAAATAGCAACGAATGATCCGCCATTGGAGAACCCATATCTGAACTATCTTCGTTCACCCCCACATAGACCACCACATTTTCCGTCCTCACTCACAACCACCAACCACTTCGGACCACAAACCACCACCATTCACCATCACATCTGTTGGAGATGTTGTCTTCAACCAGCCCATTATGGCTAGCCAAAAATTAGAGAGAAAAAGGGAAACAGTTCGGCCGACCCTAACCCTTAAGTGTTTTAGGCCCAGATGTATAGTTACTTGTTTCGAAAGGGAGTAACCATAATTCTAACCTATAAATATATCTTTTGTACTTTTAATCATTATCACTCAATAAAATACAAACCCTAGTTGCCCCCGTGGCATATAAAATTTAGGGTTTTAGATGCAACTTTTAATAGAAAACTTGAAGTGTTTGGACAAATGTGGATCACTGATCCATAGCCGTTAGAATATGGTTCGGTTCCGGTTCTCATATTTAGAATTAAACGGTTCCGGTTAGGTTCGGTTCGGTCTGGTTCTTAACCGTTGCACAGCCCTATATGTTAGTTCAGTTCATCACTTATACCCCAAAATAGATGATCAATACTGAAATCAAGATTAATATGATTAGTTAGTTTTATTTAGGTTACCTCTGGTGGTAAAGTATTCTGGTTGCGAAGGTGTCACCGGAAAACATGGTGCGGCGGTGGTAGATGTGTTTCTCCGGTTCAAGTGGGCACACAAGGTAGTTGGAGGTCGGAGGTGATCAGTGGTGGACTCAGTTGGCGAAATCTAGTGTGAAAGGTTGGTTTTATGATTGGGCTTCTGGTTGCCGGAAAAAATGCTGTGCGGCGGTGCTGATTGTTCCTCGTTTCTGTTGGCCGGGCTGGTATACCGAGAGCAGAGGAGGCTTATGGTGTTCCCCTGGTTGGTTTGGAGTGTAGGAGGGTCATCGGTAAGGAGTTGCAGGTTGCCGGAATGCACGTGTAGTCACCGGAAACACGATATGAGCATGAAGGTTCATGGGCATGTTATGTGGTTTGGTCTCGTTTCTTATCGTCGAAGATCGGTTGTTTGCTATAAACAAACACAAGGGAGAGTGATAGAGGGAGAGTACTGATCATCTGTTTTGGGGTATAAGTGATGAACTGAACTAAAGAATAAATGTAATAAAGACCCATTTCTTGCATAAATGCAAGCATGGCTCGCTGGCATGGCCGGCCTTGAAGGTGGGCGGGGAGGACCACCGGTTAGGGCCCGATATTTCGAAGGGCATGTTATTTTTAAAAAAACTCCGATATGTATATGTAAAAATAAATAAATTAATAGGGTATACCCATACAAACACCAACATAGGCCCACTTACAAAACTATTTTTATGGTTTAAATTAGTTATTAGCCCATTGGCATTAGGTTTAGACCTTTAGTAAGCCAAATTTCCAATTTCGTTAAGGCCTAAGAGCACGTTTTTTCGAGCTCGAACATGGTACACGAATTCTCAGGGCCGGCCCAGCTCGCTGGCTAGTCTCTTGTGTGCGTGTTAGCAAACCAGCCAGAGGCCCGGGTTCGATCCTCCTCCGCAACAGTTTTTGCTTCCTTTTTTACTCTTTATTAAAATTCAGAAAACATGAAATGACAAAAATACCCCTTGACTAACTGAGGAGCATGGATGGAGTTAAGTCAGTTGGACTAATATGGCAACGATGAAACCTTTTTAGATCCAGATGCGAAAAATGAAACATTTGGACTATACTGGCAAAACAGCCCAAACCACAGGGACTATTTTGGCACTTAACTCTTTTCTTTAGTTTGTGTTATACTTTTATAAAGAGTAAACTGTCATTTTGGTCCCTGAGGTTTGATCACTTTTGACACTTTAGTCCAAAACTCAAACCTTTCGCATCTGGGTCCCTGTGGTTTCAATTTTATTGCCATATTGGTCCAAAAATGAAATCAGGTCGTATTTTTCTTATAAAATCCGCTATTTTGTCCTTTTTCTCAGGGGAAAAATGGTCATTTTAAACATTAATATATATATATATATATATATATATATATATATATATATATATATATATATATATATATATATATATATATATATGAATAAAATAAAAATAACCACAAAACTCTGCACTCTCTCTCTCTCTAAACACACCTTTGTCTCTCTCTCTCTCTAACACCACCGCCACCATGAACTCCACCACCGCCACCTCCTCCCCCCTTCTCACCACCGCCAACCTCCTCACCACAGCCACCACCACCACCTCATCTTCTTCCCTTCTCTGTCTCTCTCTTTCTCAAATCCACCACCACCTGCAACTTAAACCCATCACTCAAATCCACCACCACCTAACACATTTGATCCACTGTGGTACAGATACAGATGTCTGAGTTTAAACTTTTACTAACTATGCATCTTATAAACTTGCAAAACCATTAATTCGAACGAAACAATTATTTCTTACTCATAACAATAAAGGGGACAACTGATGAACACAAATGCACAAGTATCCCATAACAACTAGTAAGTTCACACACACAACCATAATTCTCATCAAGTTCAAAACTTTTAGCAAATTTTACCATTAAAATACTTTCAATTATTCAAATGTAGCCAAATAAAACCACTTAAACTAATAAAAATACTGAATTTAAACAAATTTCAATGGTAAACGCATTTGAATTACAATTGAATGAATACCCTTGATTGGAATCCTCCGCTGTCGAGTGATTGACTGCTCGTGAACGACCCATTCTAGTTTGATGACGAAACCGTAATAAACCCTAATTTACAAATTAGTGATAGTGCAAAACCAAAAGGTTATGTTGAAATTAGAATCAGAAAGATGAAACTGATTACGATGTGTATGTATGCGAACGTGTTGTGGTGAGATCTAACGGAGATATAGAGTTAAGAGTTGTTTTTCTCTTTCTCAAATCCACCACCACCTGCAACTTAAACCCATCAAAGAGAGAAATCAGAGAACAGAGAGAGAGAGAGAGAATGGAAGAGGATGAGGTGGTGGTGGCGGCTGTGGTGAGGAGGTAGTGGTTGCAATGGTGAGAACGGGGGAGGAGGTGGTGAAGTTCATGGTGGCGGTGGTGTTAGAGAGAGAGAGAGAGAGAGAGAAGAGAGAGACAGAGGGGTGTTTACATAGAGAGAGCAGAGTTTTATGGTTATTTTTATTTTATATATATATATATATATATACATATATATTTAGGATTAGGTTCAAGAGTGAATACTAGTGTAGCTTGCGAACTGAGTGAACTAATCCTGGCCATACACGTGTGTAGATCAATGGCCAGGATTTGTTCACTCAGTTCGCAAATACACTAGGGTTCACTCTAGAATCCCACCCTATATATATATATACATATATATATATATATATTAATGCTTAAAATGACCATTTTGCCCTTGAGGAAAATGACAAAATAGCAGGATTTTATAAGACAAATATGACTTGATTTCACTTTTAAACCAAAATGGCAATAAAACTGAAACCACAAGGACCTAGATGCAAAAGGTTTGAGTTTTAGACTAAAGTGGCAAAAGTGACCAAAACTCAGGGACCACAGAGACTATTTTGGCATTTAACTCCTTTCTTTAGTATGTGTTATACTTTTATAAATGACATCTATTTAAATAATTAATGCAATGTGCCATTATATCAATTAAACGGTGTAGTTATTTCATTTTGCACGACGCATGTATGAGTATAACAAATTTGTATAGTGTACTCAGGTGTGAAACGGGTTTGATTATGCATTAATAAGGTGTGGTTATAATATTTTATATGATATCGTTACGTGTGCTATAAACTTATGTACATAAACAGACGTGCCCATGGCTTTATAGTCTAGTGGCATCTTGGGGGTGGGATAAGGCTTTGGGACCAATAGGTCCTGGGTTCGATTCCCACAAGGGGGTTTTTCTCATATTTATTGGGTTTCCTCTTGAATTGGTGTATAGGCATTATGCCTAGTGGACATAGATATGATCGGGTGGTTCTGCTGATGGCACGATGATACTCCAGTGGTCCGTCAGTGATCCAAATTTGTCGTTCAAAAAAACAACATAAACCGACGTAAATACATCTCACCTACATTATATGTGTTGCTTGCTATCTGATTGATTTCTATGTTTTTTAGTTGAAAATCGCTTTATAACGGAACCATACTGTTATTTTCACAATATGAATTAAATAAGGCTCCCCTTGTTCCCACACCCCCTATATCTTATTTTCACATCCCCTAGTGTATACGGGCCGTATACAAATATACAGCTCGTATAGAATGTTTTTGAATAGGAAAATGCGCAGAGAATGTTTTTTTTATTTTACTATATACGGCCCGTATATAGTTACACGAGCCGTATACATGTTTATACGATTTGTAAAACGTATACGGCTCACTGGATTTATTTTGGGAGGTTTTTTATGTTACCAAATGTATACGGGCCGTATATAAGGATGTTTTTTGAAGTATCACGTTTTTTTCCAGTAAAAACACCATCATTCTAGGATTTATAAACTCTTCATCACTTTTAACAACGTTGATCGGAACACGCCGCTTAATTCGGCGCACAAGTAGAGTAACGTTACCGATCAGTTCGTTGATCGAGTAACTAGCAAAAGAACCCGACACAAACAAGTTCTCCACAGTTTGTTATTCAGATCTCTATTCGGTCATCTTTCCAAACTACAACACACGATAACTTTAAAATTTATAGTGTGTGATTTGACCAGGAAATGATTGGAGGTGATTGCTACTTTTAATAAGTTGTCATAGTTGTCAAATTCGATTTCAACAAATCTTTTCTTTTTCCTTCAATTTCTAGAATATTCTCCGTAACATGAAGACGTGTTGGGTTCTTCTACTAGTGGTATTTTAATGAAGTATTGAAGATTGAATGTGTAAACCGCAACCGTTTTTTACTACGAAAACGGTGGCTATGCGAAATACAAACCGCAACCGTTTTTTTACTACGGAAACGGTAGCTATGCGAAATACAAACCGCAACCCTTTTTTACTACGGAAACGGTGGCTATGCGAAATACAAAGCGCAATCTTTTGTGACTATGGGAAACACAAGTTTTCTTTTTGAGCTTGATGGATGTCCGTTATCTCAGTTGAGGCGTGCATTGTTTAAATCTGAATATAACTAGATGTTACGTGTAACTTCATTAAACCAAGAAAAAAGCCTATTTCGAAACACATGTGTTCGTATCAGCGTTGTTTATCACCCTGTGTGAGCATTGGAAACCCGACAAACAGTCTTGACAACTGTGAAAACTTATCTATCTGTGTGTGTCACATCCATCCTGTTATAGCAATCGATATGATTAATTTTACAAATTTTTTTCTAATTAGCGTTGTTAACTACCAAAAGAATGCATACACAAATAGTTCTAGTGGACGAAGCATAGAGATCGTTGTGTATCTGAATCAGGTTCTCAAACAAACACTACTAAAGATGAGTTGGTGATAAATACGGGAGTTGTTATCTCGGTTGTTAAGTACTTTCGTGATAATAAAACAAGCAGGCATTGATTTTACCAAGATTAAAGAAAAGAATCTGGCCATAAGCGTTGTGGATTCTCGGCGTTATTCGAATGTAAATGGATCGAGTGATATGCTTATCTATTCTGGTCAAGTTGGGCATGGTTTGTTCGGGGGTAAATCACCACCCAAAGATCAACCACTTGTGAGTGGGAATATGGCTATGAAGAATAGTATGGATAAGAAATCACCGGTTGGGTTGATAAGGAAAGTTGCCTCGTTGAAATCGAAGAAAAGAGTAACCAGCAGAAGACGTGTTGGGTTCTTCTGCTAGTTATTCGGAATGTTTCGAATCATCACAGAAGACGTGTCGGGTTCTACTAGTTATTCAGAATGTTTCGAATCATAACAGAAGACGGATGCAGTTTGCCTATTCAATCTTCATTGCTTCATTAAAATTACAACACACGATAAAATGCTTGGAAAATAGCATCAACTCTCCTATATCAACATACTTTTCTCCAGACGCTTAGTTGTTATGAATGACAACTTGAGGGGTCTAGTTAACTTTCAGATTCAGATTCAGATTCAGGAATCAGATGATTTGTCAAAAACATGGTCAACGTTTCTTCGTAGATTCTGCCCGGTTTCAAATGTGAGCTTTTACCCCAACCATATCGAGATACTTTGTGTTAGTTGCTTCTCTTGTTAAGTTTCTGAACCAACCGAAATTCACAAATTCCAACAGTTTCTTCGTAGATTCTGCCCGGTTTCAAATCCGGTTGAGGATTTCGAGTGTTCTACACGCGTTCAAAGCCGGTTGATTATTGCAAGGATCGTTCTAATAGATTAATGAGAATAAACCATTTTTTACCAATTTTTACCCATAGTATACGGGCCGTATAATATTATACGGCCCGTATACAATCATCGTATACATTTATACGATCGGTTAATTTTTTTCACATGCTGTATACGATCGTATAATAGTATACATGGTGTATACGGGCCGTATAACAGTATACGGCCCGTATTCTTAGGGTAAAAAATGGTTTATTCTCTTTAATCTATTAGAACGATCCAAAAAACGAAGAACAAAGTCAAATGTGATCAAACTTGGACGTCAGACGTAAATCCTTGAAGCAAAACAAGGATCAGGTTCTCAGTTATTTCAGTCAAAATGTGATCAAACTTGGACATCAGATCTCGATTCAGATCTCTATTCGGTCATCTTTCCAAACTACAACACACGATAAGTTTACACTTTATATAGTGTGTGATTTGACCGGTTGTATTCAGTTATTTCTGTTGATCAACAAATTCCAACAAATCTTTCACTCCAGTACTTGAAACTTGAGCGCAGTACTTGAAACTTGAGCGCAGGAATCAATTCAAAACCCTCACCCTCCCCTGTCTCTCTCTCTCTCTTTCTCAAAATCAACCAGAAAACCAAAGGAAAAAGGGCAGATAATGGTTGATGGTTCTTCGTTGAGGAAACCAAACGTAGACGGAGATGATAGGCCTGGTAACCGGAATAGAAAAAACCCCAGTGACGACGTCGACGATTATTCTGAAGCCGACGAGAGCGACGATTGTGAGATCAGGAAGCTCAACTAGAACGGATGATATGTATATTTTATCATGCGACGGGCCCAATTCTTGCTCAACTCTTCTATCATGAACGATTTATTGGCCATTATTCGACCGAGTAATCAATTGTATTTTTTAGTTGCTTTTCTTGTTAAGTTTCTGAACCAACCGAAATCCACAAATTCCAATAAATCTTTGTGAAGTTATTCGGAATGTGTATGTGCTTGTGTTGTAGTTAAACAGACTCTTTCACTCAAAGTTAATATTCACTGTGGTGGATGCAAGCATAAAGTTAGAAAAATACTTAAGAAGATTGAAGGGTACAGGCGTTGGAAGGATTGTAGTAGTAGGACATTGGAACCACATATAATGAACGTATTATTGGCCATTATTCGACCAAGTAATCAGTTGTATTTTTTTTAGTTGCTTCTCTTGTTAAGTTTCTGAACCAACCGAAATCCACAAATTCCAACAGTTTCTTCGTAGATTCCGTCCCGTTTTCAAAGCCGGTTGATGAAACCGAAGCTGTTATTTCTGTTGTTCAGTACTTCCGATATCTGAACCAACCGAAATCCACAAATTCCAACAAATTGCATCAGGAAGCTCAACTTGAATGGACGATATGTATCTTCTATCATGCGACAGACCCAATTCTTGCAAGTTAAATCCACAATCAATGTATACGGGTGCAAGAGAATGATGAGTTATTTCAGTTATTTCTGTTGATCCAGTACTTCCGAGATCTGAACCAACCGAAATCCACAAATTCCAACTAATTGCATCAGGAAGCTCAACTTGAACGGACGATATGTATCTTCTATCATGCGATGGACCCAATTCTTGCAAGTTAAATCCACAATCAATGTATACAGGTGCAAGAGAATGGCGAGTTATTTCAGTTATTTTTGTTGATCCACAAATTCCATCAAATTGTGTCTAATGCAAGTGTAGGATCGAATCGTGACCCAAACGAGTCGTTCAGAAGAGTTCTTATCTATACGAAAGGTGGAAACAGACGTATAGACTGTGAAACAACTTGATTATCACTTTAAATGTCTTGTATATTGATATAACACTGTTTACAATCAATAGACAAACCGGCAGCACCTCGGTATCACAATCTAATTCCGTACTTAATGAGAAGCATGAACCACCTATTTATAGGAAAGTAATTCCGCATGGAATTACCCATGACTGTTCATGCGAAATTATCATAACATGCATTCAAACGAAATTACATTCTGTTTAAAATGAAATTAAAATTTTGTCTTATGTGTGCATTCTATTTCAAGTGTATTCACTATTTCATGATGCAAGAGTGATGTCACTTGTATGATGTCATCATCAAGAATGATGACATCATGCTTGTTCAGATCCGCAACGAATCCAAGACTCGATATAAGATGAAGTCGACAGACGTATGCATCAACAGATGGTATCATCGTGACCCAAACGAGTCATTTAGAAGAGTTCTTATCTATACGAAAGGCGGAAACAGATGTATAGACTTTGAAACAGCTTGATTATCACTTTAATTGTCTTGTATATTGATATAACACTATTTACAATCAGTAGAAAAAACCGGCGGCACCTCGGTACCACAATCTAATTCCGTACTTAATGAGAAGCATGAACCACCTATTTATAGGAAAGTAATTCCGCATGGAATTACCCATGACTGTTCATGCGAAATTATGATAACATGCATTCAAACGAAATTACATTCTGTTTAAAACGAAATTAAATTTTTGTGTCACGTGTGCATTCTATTTCAAGTGTATTCACTATTTCATGATGCAAGAATGATGACATCATGCTTGTTCAGATTCGCAACGAATCCAAGACTCGATATAAGACGAAGTCGACAGACGTATGCATCAACAGACTCCCCCTCGGATGTTGACGAGTCTTAAGTGTCGAGTCTTCAACGTCTTCAGTCTTTATCCTTCTTCGGGCTTCCAGAATCTCAATCTGACTCTTCCCTTACTCTAACATTCTTCAACTAATCTCTTTCTGGGATGATGTAACTCTCTCTTGTATTTTTCAGGATCAGCAGCTGGCTCTAGCAACTTCCGACTTTCTTTCTCTAACAGACTCCCCCTTAACTTGTATTGGGATCGTAGTCTGGCTTTCACAGGATCAGGATCGTGACCTGGCTCTCTGTCTGCTCAGGGTCAGAAACCAAGCTATCCTGCACATCCTTAACCTCAAAATAAGATTTACAAATATAACAAAATTTAATCTTTGATTACCACTTGTAAAAACATCATTCATTTTCAAAACAATTTTCATTCAATAGACTCCTTTTCAGTTAAAAACTTTTCAATCACATTCTCCCAAACCTGTTCATCATGTTCAGCACTCGGAATTTTGAAAATCAGCTCTTCAATATCAGTTGTCGAAAATCTTTTTGGATTTTTCAAAATTTTTGCTAAAACACACTGAAAATCTTTTTGGAATTTTGTTTTGAAAGAAATATAGTAACGAAATATTTACAAGCAATATTTTTGTGAGTTTCTGTAAGAGGATCATATCAGTTTATGAGACAAATCACCAACACCGTTAAGCTTTAAACATTTTAAGTTCTAAACAATTCACTTAGATTGTCAGTATACTGATCCACTTAAATTTTCACACAAAGTTCAACTATTTCGAGATACGATATTAATGTTTTAATGACTTAAACTTATCCGCGTGTCCCACCTCTTGAATATACTCCCGTATCCAGATCCCAATATTCAGTCTTACAGGTGAATATACCTAGATGATATCTGTAAAGGGTTAAATGCGAAACCGTGAGAGCTCAGGTCAGAACTTCCGTTCAGTAGAGAGATGACGGTTCGAATTTTGGTGTGTCCCCTTTAGAGGATCTTTTCTTCAACAGCACATGATTAGCATTTTTCAATGTTTCATCATTTTTTGTACTGAGGGCGGCGCTATATTTCAAGCAAGCAGAAAGTATTATACGGGGACTAGGCCATTGCTTCCGTAAAATCAGAAGTCCCGGGATAATACCCCAGATATCACTGAGCATAAAGACCTAGTATCTCAGAAAGATGGATCTTTCAAACAAGATTTTGGGGGTTACCCATATATCCAAGAAATGTTCCCCATGATATAAGCAAGTTTGAAATATACGTTTATATCTCGAACACAATCTACTGAATGTGTAATAACCTACTGACACATCCGCAGTGAGACCGTTTATCACATTTTTTCTTTCCAATTCTTTAGCGTGATGTGATAGCCAACTGATGTACTATCATTTCCTCTTTTCACACCCAAACTCATTTTTTAATTTTTTCATTGTTTTTGGCTTTTTCAAATTTTCTAATGTTTTTCGATTTTCTGAAATTTTCTTCCTCCCCCTAAAATTCAAAAACATTTAAAGAAAATTGAAAATAAACTGAACAAGTAAAGTGACAACTGATTACGAATTGCTTCAAATCGCCATCCTCTGGGCTTAAACAATCAGAACTCCCCCTATCAACAAACTATTTTCCCATTAAGATTTCAAAACACTTAAGTTTGTTTAATTTAAAATGGTTTTTCCGGAAAATAAGTTTTGTTAAAACCACTTGTAGGTTCGGGGATAAAATCATCACTTTGTTTCTTTCCTTTTTTTCAATGAATGATCCTCATTTTAACCACTTGTAGAAAATCAAGTACAATTTAATGTCCCTGATTTACCACTTGATAATCATATCAATTACCACTTGTAGATATGCACAATCAAACCTGATACAAGAATGATGCTGATTCCTGTTCCACTCTTACCAACCTGGGAACTCCGGCAAGACAGGTTTTTAGTTAGAAAAAGCTGTCACCCAAGCCTGACCAGCCTTGGGTGATACACATCTATCCCACCATCTTTTCGATTGATAGAATTCTTCAGCACCCTTAACCTTCCTGTCAACCATTTTTCCAAAAATATGTTTAACTTTTCCATTAAAAGCTTTTTCAACATCAAATTCTTTCTTACCAGCAAAGAATTGATCTGAGATTTCAAATTTACCCACTTTCAACTTCAAATTTTCCTTTAATAATGGTGGAAAATTTTCATCATTCATCTCTGGAACGGAATTTTCATTCTTCTCAACAAATGACTCCTCTGATTTAGTGGAGTCAGATTCATTGTCAGGACTACTCTCTGAACTTTTAACAACCCATTTTTGTTTATTTAAATCACTCTTCTTTTGTAAAAACGTTTTGGGTTTTCACTTTCTTCAGAAGTTGAAATCATTGTAATTTTCTCAGTTGGTTGTTTCTTTTTATCAACACAAGTTTTCAGTTTTGAGTATGAAGAAACTCCCTGTTTTTGTTGTAGGGCTTTGGGCAATTCCAAGCTATATGCCCAACTTCTTGACACTTGAAACAAGTTCTTCTATCAACTCTTGACACAAACTTCTTCTTCCTTTCAGCAAGAAACTCTTGATTTGATTTTTTCCAGAATGGTTTCTTCTGTTCCTCTTCAGCACTTCCTCCTGCCACAAATTTAGAATTTTGTTTATAAATTTTCTGATTTTTATAATTTTCTGGAGGAATAAACCCTGAACCTTTCCTTTTGAAATTACTGTTATGGTTTGGTCTCTGTTGAAAACCATAACCAGAGCCGTAACCTTTTTTCTTGTTCATTCTCTGTTGAACTCTTGAAGTGTACTTTTTAGGTCTTTTAGAAAGATTTAAATCTTTTATTTCAGAAATATTAATTTTTGTTAATTTGAAAACCTGTTTGATCTGTTCAGTTTTGACACTTCTTATAGGGAATTCTTCATCAGAAAATAATTTGTCTGAATCATTTAAAGTATATGCAACCTTAAATGTTTCATCATTCAAATTATTTTTTGATAATAAAATTCTTTGTTGTAAACCCTTTTAACTGACGAACTCGGACTCTTTTCTGATGAACTCGAACTCTCAGATTTAGACTCCGACTTTGACTCTTCATCCGTATCCAACACCTGATCGACAACTTTCTTTATTAACTCAGACTCATGATCAGTGTCAGACGCTGTGAATGTAACATCAAGGTTATCTGGTAACTCATCAATGGTTTCAGACTTTAACTTAATGTTTAGAGCCTTAGTTAAACGTTCCTCACTTGGCTTTTTGGGAGAATAACTTTCATACATCGGGGGCGGACATCTGTTATACTTGACACTTTGTTTATTACCAGTATCAGTAACTTCAGTCTTTTCCTCCTTGAAAGCTTCCAGACCTACAACAGTAGGATAAACTCTATCAATCAAATAATCACATGTTGTATAACTCAACAATAAGCATTTGATTCTTTCACTTTCTATCTTCTCGAGTTCCAATTCCTGCTTCAGTTTAGCACAGTCTTCAATATACTCATTGATGATCTTCTGTTTCATCATTAATGTTGAGCTTATTTTTGACATAGCAACATTAATTTCTGAGTTTGTCTTTTTCAACCCATCGACTGTTCTATTCAACACATCGTACGACTCTTTCACATGCTTCAAATCAGACAACAGATTCTCTTTCAACTCTTCCAGCTCACTAATCTTCTTGTCTTTCTCCTCACAATGTTTGCAAGACTCCAAACATTTCAGACAAGGTTTAATGACTTCAACTATTTTTTCAATCTCAACAGTCTTTTCAATTTCAACGAGTTTCTCAACTTCAACAATTTTTTCTAATTCGATGATTTTCTCTACTTCGACAAGTTTCTCCACTTCTACTAATTTTTCAACTTCAACAATTTTCTCTACCACTTTCTCAGTCACTGCTTCAACATTTGCTTCTCCAGCTTCTGTTTTTGCCTTTTCATCAGCTAGAATTCTTGTTGCTTCCAGCTCCCTTCTCCAATCTTGCAATCTTCTTCTGATTCAGCAACTCAACTTTATCTGCAAAGAACAAATTGAAACTATTAGGATCTATGCCTTTTCTAGCTTTGTTAAGATATTCTTCTTCATCATCAGTATCAATATCACTTCCTAAGTCTGGAAAAATTGGTATTCTTTTCGACTGAGATTTGACTGATTCTTCTTCCAAGATTTGAGCGATAAGAGCCGATTTTCCTGGAATATATTTATCCCAACTAAATCCCTCTGCAACTTTTTCATCATCTTGATGAATAATCAAAGCTTTCTTCTTTCCGTCCTCAAGAGTATGAGATGATGATGGTTGTTGATCAATTTGACGAAAAATGGATTTCTGATAATAATCATTCTTTTCTGATCTCCCTGTTGCTTCTTGGTTTTTACACTCCCGTTTAAAGTGTCCCTTTCCTTTGCAACAAAAACAGGTTACTTTTGACCTGTCAAATCCTAATGGAGAATTAGCCAATCCCCGAAATTCATCTCTTCCTGTTATTTGTTGAAATTTTTCTACACGTCTAACACCACTAGCCATACACCATTTCACATCCATCAACTCAAGTTCCTCTGCGTCAATTTGGTCATAATCTTCTTTTGTAAGCATCGGATTTCCAATTTTGCCAGCAATCAAACTTTCATATGATTCCAACATAGCAACGAGATATGCCATGTGTTGCTTGGCTATTTCTGGAGACAAATTTTGACCATTTTGAATGTTCAGAGTAACATTACATTTTAGATTTGTAGAATTCTGCTGTTGAGAACTTGGTGTGGTATGATTTGGATCAAAGCTTGAATACGAGGATGAATGTCCACCAGTCTGAGTCACAGTACTTCCCTTTGTTCCAGAAGAACTATCAACACTGAAACCAGTTTGAATCTTTGGGCTGGGAGTAGCCTCAAATTTGTTTCCTCGGTAGTACAAACTGACATCTTGTTGAGCATTTGGATTCTTCATGATTGCTGTTTTCTGAATATCCAACTCATGCTCTTCAATCTTCTGAATAAATTGTGCCAGATTCATATTTTCAGATTTTCTCATGTGTTTGATAATCAACAGATAAGTTCCCCATTTCTGCTGTGGTAATGCATCAACAAGTTTATCAACTCATTCCTCATCATCTTTCTTTATGTCCAATCTTCCCATTTCCAACACAAGATGACAATATCTGTCAATGGTCATCTTTGTTGTTTCATGATCAAAAGCTACAAACATGTCGAATGATTTCTTCAATAATGCCTTTTTGTTTTTGATCATATCTGCACTTCCTTTGAATTTCTGAATCAGTGCATTCCAAATTGATCTTACAGTGCCCTCATGTTGAAGCAAAACAAAGATATCTTCTTTAATCGCTTGTTGAAGAATACTGATCATCATTTTTTCACTTGTATATTTCAATTTATCAGTTTCTGAGAAGTCACAAAAAGCTTTTTCAAGCCCACGCTCATTTTTCGGTTTCTCGTAATCTTTTTCTAATGAACACCATGCATCAAATTTGTAAGCTTGCACCTAGTTCTCAAATCGATTTTGCCAACCTTTAAAATCTTCAATGTACATCAGCTTCGGTGGTTTCTGATGAGTTCCCGTCGAATTCTCACTGTACAATGTTTCAGCAGCTGTAACTGGTGCGACTGGTGTAGCAAACGCATTGTAGAATTCCTCTTCCATGTTTCAAAGTCAAAGCTTCACAAACACAAACTTTCTTGTTTTCAAAATACTGGTCTCAAACGAGCTGGATCACCTCGTAAAACACCTGCAAACAAACAAACAAACGATCAGTTTAAACGAACTGAATACGTAAAAGTGTGTGTTGATGAAATTAATCTAAGACTCGTGTCGAAGATTTGCAGACACTTTCAATGCATTCCGATATAATCACTGAATGAATAGACCAGAACAAATGGGCCACGAGATATGGGCTTAGAATGAACTGTTGTGATACAATTTTGGGCTTAGTATGATTTGGGTCGAGATTTACACATAACAATGCTGACAACACTATTTAATGATTACTGATTTAACTGGACCTTTGAATTATATTGGGTTTCAAATCCACATGCAAACTGATTGCTGATTGGACCAAAAATCTGAATTCACATATAATGATGCGTGACCGACAACATTAATAATCACATGCAAACACTTATATCAATACATGGTCTGACAATTTTAATTGTTTACTTAATTCTGATTGGGCCGCTATGTGAATCACATGGGTTGGATCAATTCTGGCCGACAACTATCAATGGACTAACAAATATGATTGGGCTTCAAATTCATGTGGACAAAAGCTATTGGACCTTTAACTGTTATTCAATTAAGATCACATTCAGCCGACAATTTTTTTTTACCTACTGACAAATGACCGACAAAATAAACCAACAACTAAATCAACAATTAAAGTCACAAATGGCCGACAATTGTGGTTCACAAGATTAATCTATTGGGCCGTTCATACTGATCACGTGAACTGTTGAGACACTTTCAAACGAGATTACAATTTCACACGGAATAGCAAATTTCAAACGGAACAACAACTTTCACACGGAATTAGGTGTTTTTCAAACGGAATTAGGTACTTTCAAACGGAATTAGGTGTAATTTCAAACGAGATTAGCTAAACACCGTAATTCCGTGTGGAATTAAAGAATATTTTCAAGCGAAATCATGCTGATGTCACCATGTTCGAACATATTTTCATACGGAGTTACAGATTTTATCAGTTTTTTGATTGAATTATGGTCTAATTCTCTCAAGGCTTTGTTAAAATACTGTTTTGCTTATGATATGTGAAATTTAGATCATTTTGACCGTTTAATCTTTTTCAATTGAGAAAAGAGGGTGTAGAAGATAGAAATCTAAATGAAATCAAGCTGAAAACTGCAAAACTCCTCCTCCTGAGCTCTGATACCAATTGTAGGATCGAATCATTACCCAAACGAGTCGTTCAGAAGAGTTCTTATCTATAAGAAAGGCGGAAACAGACGTATAGACTGTGAAACAGCTTGATTATCACTTTAAACGTCTTGTATATTGATATAACACTGTTTACAATCAGTAGACAAACCGGCAACACCTCGGTATCACAATCTAATTCCGTACTTAATGAGAAGCATGAACCACCTATTTATAGGAAAGTAATTCCGCATGGAATTACCCATGACTGTTCATGCGAAATTATCATAACATGCATTCAAACGAAATTACATTCTGTTTAAAACGAAATTAAATTTTTGTCTCATGTGTGCATTCTATTTCAAGTCTATTCACTATTTCATGATGCAAGAGTGATGTCACTTGTATCATGTCATCATCAAGAATGATCACATCATGTTTGTTCAGATCCGCAACGAATCCAAGACTCGATATAAGACGAAGTCGACAGACGTATGCATCAATAGCAAGGATCTTCGTGCATTGTTTAAATCAGAATCATGTTCTCAAGACAAGGATCATACTAATAGATTAAAGAGAATAAACCCTCGTTTCTTCATCTTCATCTTCAAGAACAATGATGAACAGATGATGTTTTGCGGTGGTTTGGGTCTAGGGTTTTCAGAGAGAGAAAAGGAGGGGGAGAGATTCTGATACAATCATTTTTTACCCATAGTATACGATCCGTATAATAGTATAGGATCCGGTAATTTTGTTTAACTTTGTGTATACGGGCCGTATAATTGTATACGGCCTGTATTCTTATGGTAAAAATGGTAAAAATTGGTTTATTCTCTTTAATCTATTAGAACGATCCAAAAAACGAAAGGGATTTCGAGCAGTTGGTATTAAACCAATGATTTGTTGATGTATATAATAGAGTAACCCTCAATTGGACAACCGCAACCGTTTTAGTGCTTCTCAATCAGATATTATTTATTGAATCATATCTGAAACAGTCGGAAAATAACTCAACCGAACCAACATAGTTGAAGGTGCAAGAGAATGGCGAGTTATTTCTGTTGATCCACAAATTCCAATAAATTGTACCCAATGTAAGGATCGTTCTAATAGATCAACAAATTGGAGAACCGTTGTTTATCTGAATCAGGTTCTCAAACAAACACTACTAAAGATGAGGTTACATTGAACCAACATTTCCTTCAAACATTCTAAACCCTACTTGGAAACCGGTGTATGTGCTTATGCTGTAGAAACCGGTGGTGAATTTGTGTACACAACTGAAGGTTCAGTGCACGAAAAGTTTCTTACGAAATGTACGTGACAAAACAAGGATGTTGGGAATTAAACGCATGTATGTGACAAAACAAGGATCGTTCTAATAGATTAAAGAGAATAAACCAAGTACAAAATCATCTGATTTCTGAATCTGAATCTGAATGTTAACTTTGACTCATAAACCCTTGAATCCCAACGCTTCTCTAAAAGAGCCTGTATTAGAAACCATCCTATGTCTTTTACCAACCGAAGAGGCAGCAAGGACAAGTATTCTCATTAGGGAATGGAGGTACAAGTGGATGATTACTGGGAAGATTACAATTGTTTTGAGTTTTGTCAGATAATACTTCATTTGTCGAGAAACCATACTTGATTTATGTAAAGATCTCTACACAAACTCTCCTACATCTTTTAACCAGTTGTCCATCACTTAAGACCTTGAAATATTTGTTTATGTTAATTTTCAATAATGTTGGAAGGATTGTAGTTATAGAACCCGATAAACCAACAAAATCCGAATAGTTCAAACATTCTAAACCCTAACTGTGTATGTGCTTGTGCTTAGAAACCGGTGATGAATTTGTATATCTAAATTAGGTTCTCTGCCTTAGATCGGTCATTCCTTGTGATACATGAATGTTGTATTCTTGTCTTTCAGAAGAGTTGGAAACAAACCAACAAAATCTTGATAGTCTTCTATGATGATTCGAAACACTCACTGTAACGCTCCGCGTTTTCATAAGTTTTCATATTTAGAAACTGTTGTTCATATTCTTATTTTTGGGAACTTTGTATCCTCGTATTCATCGTTTTGTTATAATCGTCGAAAAATTTTCTATCTTTAATTTAATTGTTATAAAAATGATTACTTATCTAATCCTATTTTATTTAATTAATTAAATTAATTAAATCTTACGATGTAAAAAGTTTATTTTTATAATAAGTCTAAGTTAGTCTCGTTAGCTGGTAAAGTTAGTAAACTAACCTAGTTAGTTTTGTTGTTAAGTTAATTCTTTTAAAACAAAATGTCATAACCTAACCAATTTAATTAAACCTCAGGGGTTGAATTTGCAAATTCTGAAACTATTAAATCTGTTCAGCAAAATAAATAGGTCTTGCCATATACACTTTCTTTTTATCCGCCGTTTCAACATATAACTTCCCTTGTCTCCTTCACCTTCTACCTAGAGAAGCCCTAATCAATCTACTACACAAAGGTCAGACACATATCCCCTGTCCAACCTCTCTCTCTCCGATGAGGCACTTCCGGCGACAACCGGCGCTCCGGTCAGACGACAGCCCCCCCCCTTTCGATTTGGTTTCCGGCAGCAACTCTGCTCCCTCTCGTCTCCTGTCTGCGATGACCGCAGATGTCCGACGAAATTACCAGCAACGGTGAGCGTCAAATCACCTTCAAAATGTCCGATGATGGGTGATGTTGAGAGATGGTGATGATGGCGGTTCACGGTGATGTCGTCACCGGCCGATAGTGGCGTGCGGCGGTGCAAATGCAGATCGAGAGAGAGGGGGATGGTGACGACGGCAGAGGTTGAGCGGCGGCGGCGGCGGTAGACGGAACTGGGCGGCGGAACTGGGCAGCGACGGTGGTGCTATTCTCCGACCACTTCAATCGGTAACCCCCTCGCCTCCTTTTTCTTTCATTTTTGTTTCTATTGCTTTCGTTAGATCTGGTAGAAGATGATATGGTTCTGATTTTAATTCCGGTTCACGAAAGTGGTGTGGTTCAGGTTTGGGTCTCGTTCTTGGACTCGAGTTCGGTCAAAGCCATCAACCGACTCAGTTTTGATGCTCGGCTCCACATCAGTCGTGGGTGTTGTTTCGGTTCAAGTTTTGTTTTTCCGGTGAATGATTTCGATTCAGGTAAGGTCTTGAGTTATTTGGTTCAGTTTGGTTTGGGTATATTCTAGTTTCAGTTTCGATTCAAACCCGGTTGTTTTTGTTATCTCAGTTGGTTCGGGTTTTACGGCACGGGTAGCTTGGTCAAACAGTCAACTCGGTCAACTGTCGGGCCAACTCGGTCAAAGCTGGCCAGCCGGTTCAGTCACGATTCATTCTTGTTTCGGTTTCGGGTCAGCGGGTTAAACACGAGCCTCGGTATATTAATAGCACGAATATTAATTGTATTGTTTCGTATTTAATAAATGTTATATATTTTTTTTCTTTCTTTTCGCGGATGTACACTTTAAATAAATTGTATTTATAATCATACGTAGAATAAAATGATTATGTTGATGCGATTATCGTTGCGTTTTGGAAACTATATCGACACGTTAGTTGTCGGGATTGCCCAAAAACAGAGGAAACTCTGCCCGATTTTCGTTAAAACATAAACATATACTTTGTAGTCAAACCACAAATGAAACCGTATTGGATTCAAATAATTTTTATAAAAATAAATTCAAATGTATATCCAATTTGACAACACTTCTATCATAATTTCGATAAACTTAATTTAGAAATGTTTCATAAACTATATAATATATACGTATATATATGCACTTATCCGTCGACTCGATACACTTTATATTCCACTTCAAATCTTCCGTCGTAACTCTATTTGCTCATACACCATCGTTTGCCCATATAGGGTGACCTCGGTGTTCCGTCCTCCTATCACACCAACTCGTCATACTTGGATAATCGGAAGAAATTGCAATATTGTGAGTATACTCGTACTTTTCCCCTTTTTACTTTTACCACTTTTGGGGTGTAACATGTTTACCTATTGAAACTTACACAGGAACTTTTGTCTAAACATATGAACATTCCTATAACATGCTTGTATATGTGATGGCTTGATACTTTAAATTTGGGTGATTCTTATGTGTTGAACTTATCATTAACTTCGTACGAGCCAAACCTTGACATATGTAGCGCTATAGGATTAACGACCCGCCTCTGCTGAAACTTTGGTTATGTCATGAGCAAGTTGCGTTTTCTTGGTTTGATATGTTAGACACATGCCATATTTAATGTTTATCTTGAATCGCATGCTTGCTATGAGGAATTGTTCACACTTTTATCTTATGCTATGTATGTACCAAACTTGTATACTCGCCTTTGCTTTTGCATTGACTTTATTTTAACATGTTACAGGTGGATGTCGACGATGCATGGAATTTAGTAGGATGCTTAGATACACACTTAAAAAGAATTGTATTCATATTGTATTATTTTATTATTGAGGTTGTTGTATTTGTTTCAAAAGCTTTGTAATTGATCCTTTAGAAATGGAATGAAATGATTATTTAAATACTTGTCACAATTATTAGCGTTATGATGTCTCGAGCAATCTTCACACTTCGTCTCATCCCGATGTTTCCGCCATTGGTTGGGGTGTGACAGATTGGTATCAGAGCCATAACTATAGGGAATTAGTAAAAGTAGGAATGCTTTTACCTAGTCTGTAGTTTTAGAGCCTTGTTCGTATGATTTGCCTGAACTACTACGTGACACTTTATTTGTTTCTTATTTATGCTCTTATAAACATGTATATCACTCGTGAGTAATATTCGACATGTTATTCTTATGCATTATTGCTTGTCTTATTATGTGTTAATACTTGTTTCGTTGTTCGATTCTTTACGTATTATTCTCGACCTATTTCTCTTTGTGTTAATACTTGATTTATCATTTCATTATTTATGTACCATTCTCGATATACCCTCTTACGTGTTTATACTTATTTGCGTATTACTTTGACATACATTTCCCTCATGCATTTTACTCGGTATTTCTAAATCCGAAAACACTCATAATACACAAACGAGACGACTTCACCAAAATAGGCGTGAAACCCACAATTTGGTGAATGCCTCTCAATCCTTCTACTTTTCTTTTCTTACACGAAATTCACCACCAAGTTAGGAGTGAAATCCTCACCTTGATGGAGAAATTCAAATCTTGAATTCTAGTGGACCCTCGTCAAGTGTTGAAATCAAATTTTGACCCGACGAGTACCAACCACACTTAGGATACTAAATCGCCAAGTTAGGGGTGAAACCCGCACCTTGCCGACTAGTTCCACTCCTTGATTTTCATTAATCCCGCCAAGTCTCGAATTTTTGATGGATTGGGAACATGTAGTAACTGGAAGGGTGAATACCGTTAGCCGAGATATCGGCGAGAGTATTCCACCTATTAGGCCAAAACATGTTTCTCAATTTCAAAAGATCTTTCGACCACTTTGGTTAGTCAATGTTCAGTTTGGAACCGTCCAAGTTTTATTCGAGCTTACGCTTTATTATTTTCGATCTTTTGTCACTTTTGAACAATTTTTCGAGATTTTATTTTTGCGCAACATCATACTATTACTTTTCATACGATTATGCATTATTAGCATGCATAATTTCTCGTAATTTTATTTACATATTTCTTTTTGTAACAACAAGTGGAGAGATATAGTCGAGATAGGAGTGATTTCCCTACCTTGACGATTAACTCCGCTTCCTTTTCTCATCTTACAACGACCTCACCAATGGGTTAGGGGTGATTCACTTACCTAGGTGATCGTTACCGATACTTTCTTTTAATAGACTATGTTATGTAAACACGATCATTTATACATCTAAATCGTTTATCATTAGTCAAACCTCTAATTATTTCAAAATGCATTGTTCATATGAATGAACTTCTTATCCTACAATCCATTTTCTTATAGCTTACACACGTGAAATTTTTAACTTTTCCGTAGACACTTGTTCCTCAATATTCAAAATTTCACGAAATACTACTCGTCAACTTAGTCGGTCTAACAAATCCATTGCCCAAGAATTTTGTATTCAACGTAACTATTAAAACAAGCCCATCACATATCATCAAACTAGAGATTTTCTATTTTTAATGAGAATCAAATCAACTTTTTCGCACACACCTATAAAATATTACCAGTATTATTTAAGCAATTACTAAAACTCATTGTCAAAACCAATGAAACATTTTTCAACAATCACTAAGCTCGTATACCAAATTCCTTTTTCTAAGGATCAACTTTTCCTCAAGAATCTATGAACTTCAAAACTTTCTAATATAAAAGTTACTTAAAACGATGCAAACTTATTAATCTCTAGAACTTTTCAAAACCTTACTCGATACGTCAATTAACTTCAAAACACGTGGGCAAGGAAACTTCATAAGGACCGACAAATTTTCAAGTTTTGTAATCTCTTTTAAAACCGTGGTAGCATTTCCATTCTTTTTTTTACAAAGCACGTTTCACGTAACCAATAGCTGTTTTATATTCCCTTACATTCACAAACTAGATTCTGCATTTCATGACAACTCAATCTATTTAACTTCACGTTTTACGCAAACAACTACGTATGCATACCATTTTATACGTTTTAGTCAATATCTCACAACAATCTCACGCGTGTCATTCGTTCACTTTTTCTTTCATACTCAAAACTTTTGATCTTTTACGCACATAAACTCGTGTATTTCGATTTATACTATAAACCAAAATCATTATTTTCTACATCCATGCTTATACATTTTACGCCTTCACTTATGTTCACACTTACACCTTTATGTTATACTCACAATTCAAAATTCGTACGTTTTACGTTAATAAATACACTCACAATTATACACTTACGTTGTCCTTACATTCATGTCTATACTACATTCGTATTCATATTCATATTCATACGCTTTATGTTTCCATTTGCACTTACACATCTTTGTTGCACTTATATTCATACACATATACTTTATTCATACTTAACCTTCATGTTTTACACCTATATTCATATTCATATCTAAGCTCATACATCTTATGTTCACACTCATACTTGCACTTATACTCATACGCCTTGTGTTTACGCTTATACTCATGTTGTACTCGTATTTATACTCATTTTTCATACGTTTGATGATTTTACTTATCCAAATACTACTTACACGGTTTATGTTTATGCTCATACATACATGCATATTCATACTTAAACTCATGATTCATACATTCGTAACAGTACGCGAGCGTAATCCGAGTGATTTGCTTGCGTGGGTCCCATACATACTTAAGCTTGGACTTGCTTACATACTACATTCTTACACGTACACATTCTTAAATTTTAAATTATGTATACCCTGATTCATACACAACTAGTACAAGCTATGCGGAGCATGCGACGATCAATATAATCACGGGTGCACACGGGATTATAGTGATGGGCGTATGAGAACGATAGATGTACTACTGTGTATGGTGAGACACGGAATGTAACATGACACCGAATAACGAAACGGGCATAATATGGTCAAAACATGGTGGATACGCCGCTGGTACTTCCTATATATAAGTGTTTTCACCATGTTACCAAACTTTCGTAAAACGTGCCATGAGAATTCAGTGTTTTGCAGACCTATTTAGACCTAATACAAACTTTAAACAACTCACAAATGCATTATATCCGATTATCCCTGACGAGACTTCATTCTCAGCATGCTACTTTCGTATACCCAATACTTATGCTATTCTTATACCCATAATCGTTATTAGATCAATTGTTCATCCTTATACCTCAATTATTCTCCGTTGTCTCAAACTCCAAAGCCTCAATTCTAAACAACCCTTTTCGGCTTGCCAAAACCCTTTAGAGTCTTCCTCTTGAATAAATTTCGGGACGAAATTTCCTAAAGGAGGGGAGACTGTAACGCTCCGCGTTTTCATAACTTTTCATATTTAGAAACTGTTGTTCATATTCTTATTTTTGGGAACTTTGTATCCTCGTATTCATCGTTTTGTTATAATCGTCGAAAAATTTTCTATCTTTAATTTAATTGTTATAAAAATGATTACTTATCTAATCCTATTTTATTTAATTAATTAAATTAATTAAATCTTACGATGTAAAAAGTTTATTTTTATAATAAGTCTAAGTTAGTCTCGTTAGCTGGTAAAGTTAGTAAACTAACCTAGTTAGTTTTGTTGTTAAGTTAATTCTTTTAAAACAAAATGTCATAACCTAACCAATTTAATTAAACCTCAGGGGTTGAATTTGCAAATTCTGAAACTATTAAATCTGTTCAGCAAAATAAATAGGTCTTGCCATATACACTTTCTTTTTATCCGCCGTTTCAACATATAACTTCCCTTGTCTCCTTCACCTTCTACCTAGAGAAGCCCTAATCAATCTACTACACAAAGGTCAGACACATATCCCCTGTCCAACCTCTCTCTCTCCGATGAGGCACTTCCGGCGACAACCGGCGCTCCGGTCAGACGACAGCCCCCCCCTTTCGATTTGGTTTCCGGCAGCAACTCTGCTCCCTCTCGTCTCCTGTCTGCGATGACCGCAGATGTCCGACGAAATTACCAGCAACGGTGAGCGTCAAATCACCTTCAAAATGTCCGATGATGGGTGATGTTGAGAGATGGTGATGATGGCGGTTCACGGTGATGTCGTCACCGGCCGATAGTGGCGTGCGGCGGCGCAAATGCAGATCGAGAGAGAGGGGGATGGTGACGACGACAGAGGTTGAGCGGCGGCGGCGGCGGTAGACGGAACTGGGCGGCGGAACTGGGCAGCGACGGTGGTGCTATTCTCCGACCACTTCAATTGGTAACCCCCTCGCCTCCTTTTTCTTTCATTTTTGTTTCTATTGCTTTCGTTAGATCTGGTAGAAGATGATATGGTTCTGATTTTAATTCCGGTTCACGACAGTGGTGTGGTTCAGGTTTGGGTCTCGTTCTTGGACTCGAGTTCGGTCAAAGCCATCAACCGACTCAGTTTTGATGCTCGGCTCCACATCAGTCGTGGGTGTTGTTTCGGTTCAAGTTTTGTTTTTCCGGTGAATGATTTCGATTCAGGTAAGGTCTTGAGTTATTTGGTTCAGTTTGGTTTGGGTATATTCTAGTTTCAGTTTCGATTCAAACCCGGTTGTTTTTGTTATCTCAGTTGGTTCGGGTTTTACGGCACGGGTAGCTTGGTCAAACAGTCAACTCGGTCAACTGTCGGGCCAACTCGGTCAAAGCTGGCCAGCCGGTTCAGTCACGATTCATTCTTGTTTCGGTTTCGGGTCAGCGGGTTAAACACGAGCCTCGGTATATTAATAGCACGAATATTAATTGTATTGTTTCGTATTTAATAAATGTTATATATTTTTTTTCTTTCTTTTCGCGGATGTACACTTTAAATAAATTGTATTTATAATCATACGTAGAATAAAATGATTATGTTGATGCGATTATCGTTGCGTTTTGGAAACTATATCGACACGTTAGTTGTCGGGATTGCCCAAAAACAGAGGAAACTCTGCCCGATTTTCGTTAAAACATAAACATATACTTTGTAGTCAAACCACAAATGAAACCGTATTGGATTCAAATAATTTTTATAAAAATAAATTCAAATGTATATCCAATTTGACAACACTTCTATCATAATTTCGATAAACTTAATTTAGAAATGTTTCATAAACTATATAATATATACGTATATATATGCACTTATCCGTCGACTCGATACACTTTATATTCCACTTCAAATCTTCCGTCGTAACTCTATTTGCTCATACACCATCGTTTGCCCATATAGGGTGACCTCGGTGTTCCGTCCTCCTATCACACCAACTCGTCATACTTGGATAATCGGAAGAAATTGCAATATTGTGAGTATACTCGTACTTTTCCCCTTTTTACTTTTACCACTTTTGGGGTGTAACATGTTTACCTATTGAAACTTACACATGAACTTTTGTCTAAACATATAAACATTCCTATAACATGCTTGTATATGTGATGGCTTGATACTTTAAATTTGGGTGATTCTTATGTGTTGAACTTATCATTAACTTTGTACGAGCCAAACCTTGACATATGTAGCGCTATAGGATTAACGACCCGCCTCTACTGAAACTTTGGTTATGTCATGAGCAAGTTGCGTTTTCTTGGTTTGATATGTTAGACACATGCCATATTTAATGTTTATCTTGAATCGCATGCTTGCTATGAGGAATTGTTCACACTTTTATCTTATGCTATGTATGTACCAAACTTGTATACTCGCCTTTGCTTTTGCATTGACTTTATTTTAACATGTTACAGGTGGATGTCGACGATACATGGAATTTAGTAGGATGCTTAGATACACACTTAAAAAGAATTGTATTCATATTGTATTATTTTATTATTCAGGTTGTTGTATTTGTTTCAAAAGCTTTGTAATTGATCCTTTAGAAATGGAATGAAATGATTATTTAAATACTTGTCACAATTATTAGCGTTATGATGTCTCGAGCAATCTTCACACTTCGTCTCATCCCGATGTTTCCGCCATTGGTTGGGGTGTGACACTCACGAACCACAATGGACTCAGACTCATACTACTCACCCTCCCATGAGGAAAAGTTTTCCCGACGACTCAAGATAAAGCAGTTGGTTTGTGTTCATATCAGCGTTGTTTATCACCCTGTGTGAGCATTGGAAGCCCGACCACTAGCAGAAGAACCCGACACGTCTTCTATGATGATTCGAAACATTCACGAACAACAATGGACTCAGACTCATTGTTGTGAATTTGGTTTCTTCGGTACAGGCTGATGAAACCGAAGACTCAGACTCCTTACAACTCTCATCAAATGCCTCACCTTTCCTTTTATTCTGTAAATATTAAATAAAGAATAACACCATGCCCGTAATCCCGCGTTGATAGCTTCCGTTTTATTACAGTCATACGACACGTTTTTTTGTTCTTCAATCTTTGTTACTTGTTAATGGTTTGTGTTTTTCTACTTTTAGAAAGGTTTGAGCACCTCACGACTGTAAAATGTCTCGTGTGATTGACACCCCAAATCCCTTAAATACTTTGAGAAAAATCTAATTTTCGAAGAATACGAGCCGTATAAAAGTATACGGCCCGTATACACGTTCGTATACATTGTATACGACCAGGCAAATTATTTACACATGGTGTATATGGGTCGTATACTGTTATACGGCCCGTATGGAATTAAAAATTGATAAAGTCTGCTGGCACAGACTTTGTTAGTTTTTTAAATTCTATACTGGCCGTATAACAGTATACAGCCCGTATACACCATGTGTAAATAAGTTTTTACCATGTGTTAATATTACGACCCTTAAATAAATGGAAATTTACTAAAATATAGTTAGGTGCAATAAATAATAATGAATGTTACACTATATACATTAGTTGTTCAACTTGAAAAATAGTGTTACACACCAATCATTATTATATTTAAATTTTTTTTTGAAAGGTGTGAATTATTCGCGAATGTCGGGAGGTCTAGCATACGTTGTCTTAACCGGGTCCGCGCTAGAGAGCCTCCTCGCACGATAGATACCCAATTTAAACCCCTCAATGAGAAACCCATATCACCAAGACTCGAACTTGAGACCTTGAGGGGAAAACTCACCCGGGCCCACCATAAGTGGAACTTAAATACCCGTGGCCTCCACTAGAGCACTAGTGATGGTTAACACATAGTAAAATGATGGTTTAACACATAGTAAACTCAATCAATGTGGTGGTGATCCATTGATAATGACAAAGACAAAGCATTTAAATATTTAGGGAGGGGAAGATATTAGGTTCAAGTCCATTGACTACAGAAATCAAAAAGAAATTTGCGATTAAAAAAAAAAAACAAAATCAAATAAATGGAAGGCAATTTTGATTTTATCTGATCCAAAATAAGTTACCATTTGGATGAAACGTATCTCTTAAGAAAAAAAAAAAAGCTTGGACAATTACTTAAGGAGTTAAGGTACAATCATCTAGATTTCGCTTTCTATATGCTTTGATGCATACCCGTTTGTATGCGATGCACGTTCGCTTAATACCTAATTTGTTTGATTCTCTTCATTACATGATATTTTCTTTCAAATTCAATGTTTCCTTTTTCATGCATGTGATTCGTAGTTCGTTTGTAATCATTGTCATATGCCCCTATATATTTGTATATGATTCACATGTTTGTTTAATATGATTTTGGGTAAGTTATTTTTTGAGTCCCTTTGTTTTATAGGTTTTAACCACTTGAATTCAAAAGCAAAAATTTTAACGACCTGAATCCCTATAAGCATTTTCTTTAACCATTTGAGTCCAAATTTTTAACACTGTTACAATTTTTTGGTTAAATATTGTTAAATGACCAAAATACCCTTATAATTATAAAATAAAAAAAAATTCTGCCTCTCATACCCTCCTATCTTTCTCTGTAAATTCTCATCTTCATCTCTCCCTCTCATCTTTCTTTCTCTCTCTAGACCACCATTAACACCACCACTGTCACCACCACAGCCACAACCACAACCACCTCCGTCTCCAACCATCACCTCAACCACAAACCTCCAGCACACTCTGTCTCTCTCTCTCTAAATCCTCACAGTCCTCCTCTCCCTTCAAGTAAACAGCCGGCCACCACCATTTGGTGGCGACGCACAGCGACAAGCAAGTTAGAGAGAGGGAACAGTTAGAGAGAGAGAGATCGAGGAGAAGCTGAACTCCGAGATATCACAGGTATGCTTGATCTTCCCTCTCGTCTTTGGATCTGAAGGTGGTTGACAATCTCTGTTTACAAACTCTGGTGCAGTGTGACTGTGGCCACCGGAGCTCCGAACTGGGCTGAAGCAGTGGCGGCGGGCAAAATCCCAGATCTTTTGATTGGAGCGTGAAGCGGTCATTCCAATTTTGAAGCCCAGACTCGTCATGTCTCTGGCCAATTTAACCGGTAATCAGATCAAATTTATGCTTTTTATTCTGTAACACTTGTTGACTGCAACCTGACGATGTTCCCTAAGTCAATTCTATGTTTAAATTGTTCTGTTGGTTTCTAGGTGTTCAATTTTGGATTAATATGAGCATTGGTTGTTGATAGATCTGTTTTGGGACTTGTGTGTTAGGGGTTGCTAGATTATTTCCACTAATTAATTGTTTGAAGGTGTTTGGAGGTGGCGGTGGGGATGATGGTGGGGCACTGGTGGGGATGATGGCTGTGTTGTGGTGTTTAGAGAGGGAGAGAAAGACTTGTACTTATGTGCATATAAGACTTGTACTTGGTGTGTAAATGACTAAATTACCTACATAGTTAACAGACTTGATTGACGGAGTTAGAAATTTGGACTCAAATGGTTAAAGAAAATGCTTATAGAGACTCAGGTCGTTAAACTTTTTGCTTTTGGACTCAAGTGGTTAAAACACGTAAAATACAGGGACTCAAAAAGCAATTTACCCTTTGACTTTTAATGATATTTGACATTTTTAGTGATATAGCATATATTAATATGATTATTTTCACTTTTTTATGAATATAATAAAATAAATTGTTTCTACTCCTGTACCCAAGCTCTTTCTGTCTATTAGGGGTACTATAAGCATAGTTTCTACTCCTATACCCAAGCTATTAATGTATATAAGGGTACTGTAAGGACACATTATTTTGTGCTTATATTATGTATACATATTATTAATGTCTATAAGGGTACTATAAGCACATCATTATATGATACTAATACCATAATATCATACGTGTTAGTGTGATCAGCTTACAACCTATCTTGTCTTTGTGAGCGTCTTTGAGAATTCATGTACTTTGTTCGAGCTCGAAAAAAATATGTCCTTATGCTTTAACGACAAACAATGCAATTACTATTTAAACCATAAAAAATGGGCTCACTAAACCTAATGTCAATCAGCTAACTTCTAAACCATAAAAATTGATTTGTAAATGGACCTATATTGGAATCGATGTGGGTATTGTAACACCTCGTAAAAATCGTGTCCAATTATTTGAAGACACGTGTCCTAAACCCTAAAACGTGTAAAAGATTAATCTTGAAGGACTAAAGTTGACAATCGATGAAAATACGTATGCGGAGGGACTAAAAGTGTCAACATGCTAAACTTATGCCTCTGAGTGACCTTTTATCAAACCCGGGGTTTCATAATGTTAAATCATGCTCTCGGGAGTGATTGATATTGATTATAAAAGTTGAGGGGCCAAAGATGTAAAGTTTCAAAAATCTGGTTCCCTGATCAAACGGATACGGACCGTATAAGGTTCATATTTACGGTCCGTAAAGACTGTATCGGGGCAAAATATTTCAAAAGCGGTTACGAATATGAGGTTCATGCTTACGGTCCGTAAAGCCTGTATCTGGGCAGAAGGTTTTGGACAGCTGCAGGTTTGTCACTATTACCACCCTATACTCTCATAATCCGAAACAAGGAGCTCTTTAATGGTTTTATCAATCAGCTAGGACACTTGTGATGATCTCTGGACATTCCTAACACCTGGCTTGATCCTTGAACACCTTCCTCAACTATAAATAAAGGCATTGGGGTGCCTCATTTCCTTGCTCATTTTAAAATTCAATCCTTCTCAATCTTTATGAGGTTTCTGATGTGACATCTGTGCCTCCACGGCCATCAAACAAATATCAAATCAATGAAATGTTGTGTTTCATACTTGGGATTTGTATAAATATGTGTATCCTTTACACATATCAACTATCGTTCGATTTCGAGCTCTAAATCGCTTTCTGGAAAGTTATACGCGAATTAATGCGTAAACGTAATCATTTTAACGCGACAAACACTCCGGAATAGTGACATGGGCTTAACATACCTTAAATAACTTTTACATAACTTAGAAATAAGTTTTGGAGGGTTTGGTGTATCGAAATCAAGTTTATTCGCTTATAGGGACTAATTTTAACAAACTGCGGACATCCAAAAATTTATATAATTATTAAAATATTTTATTTTAGTGATTGGCGCATATCTTACATCAAAAAGTGCATAAATTTGCATTTTCGCGCATATCTTACGTTCTGAATATATCCTGACATCCAAAAATTTATGTAATTATTAAAATATTTTATTTTAGTGATTGGCATGATAAAATTCCATTCGTCGCGCAATTTGGATCGTTTTTCGCGTCTGGTCGTGTTTCGTCGTAATTAACCGAACAACGCAACCGTACGACCAAACGAACCGACATCCGAGATATTTTCAAGCATATTTTAAGTTCCCTATACTTTAACTTCATTATAGAGCCTTGAAATAGGGTTAACGGGACTTAAACGTGCCAAAAATGCATCGAAAACCAAGTTTTGGGCCTGCAGGGACTAAAACTGACAATCTGCCAAACTTCCCCAGGAGGGGCGCGTAAGACTGTGTCTGGGTCTACGTGGCCCGCGTCAGACTGTCAGACAGAAACATTGAATTTGGTCATTTTGGCTGAATTTGATGGTTTTGATCATAGATTTGCAATACCATTTGATGGTATTTGATGTCCCATTGTTTAGTATACCATGTTCCCAAGTGTAAGGTTAAGATTCAAGCATGAATAACGAGGAACGATCCTAACGGTTGTAGGAATTCTATAAATACCTACATAAGTTTCACTCATTCCTCACATTTGTTCTCATTCTTGCTCTAAGTTGAAGCTCTCAAGCTTCATACCTGAGCAAATTGAGTTCAAATCTTCAAGCTTGGACCTTTTGTAAGTATTATTTCATTCTTTTATGCATTTTCAAGCACGAAAGTCAAACATTGTTTGACTTTCTGCTTTGACCAGTCTTTGGTCAACACGAAGTTTGTTTGAACTTCGCAACGTGAGCGTAATCACGATGGTTATAGTCCATTGTGTCTATACCTACTGATTATCACGTTGATTAGGTATAGTGACGAGTCATAGTTTCGGTCAAAATGCGTATTCAAGCATATTTTGCAACCAAACTATTCTTGGGTATCAAAACTGTTTGTTTTGATATCAAACTTGCTTTCTAACTTCGTTAAACATGTTTTAACATGTTTAGCTCGTCACTTTTAGTTTAGTGCTTATATAGGGTCGTAAGATAAGCAGTCTAAACATCCGATTAGACTTTCGAACCCGACCCGTTTGGTGGTTCTTTAGGATCCGACCAAACATATTTTGTGACCATAGTTGTATAGGGAATAACCTTCCGATGTTATACCTTATGGTCACTTCGTTTAGTTAGTTGTATAAAAGGTAATTTATATGCCTTAGGAAAATGACCAAAATGCCCTTTTTACGCATAAATTCATTTTAAGCATATGTAACCTAAATTTTTATATCTAAACTGATTAGGTAACATTATTAGACATGTTAAAGCATATAATACTTGTGATAGGACTAGTTAGGCGGTCCGAACGCGTTTTACGCGAACGACGCGTTAAAGTAGCGTAATGTCACGCCCCGCATAAGACTAACTCCGTGACAGTAAGCTACCTAAACGAGTCGTAATGGGTCGTAAGCACTTAGGTTAGGTTTCGATTTAGTATGTAGGCTTTGTTAAACCATGTCATATGAGTTCCAATACTCATTTGGTTTACGAAGCCTCATCCTATCCGATCTTCCGATTTAGGTCCGGTTTATTTACACAGTTACTTATATTAGGTGCCGATTGATTTCCGTGATCCCTCTAGCTTTGCTTGGTTGTTATTCAAGATTTCTAAGCATTCTCTAGTGAGTACATAGTTCCTCTATTTTACTATTTTCGATTGTTTTGGGGTGATTCATATGTGTTAAATGATTTCGAGGTTTAAACGATGATTTCAAAAACGATTAAAATGGTTTATATTAAACTAATAACGATTTCGATAATGTGAACAAACTTGTTGGTTGTAATTACATAACGAATAACATTCATTAACATTGATCAAGCCGACCAGTATTAGGTTACGGTACCATAGGATCTGACAAATCCCGTTATCAGACTGCACCCATGGTTATGTGTTGGTTAGGTGGGTAACGACTGAATCTGTGATTGTTAATTTACCCTTCGGTTGTTTATTAATGCGAGTTTCGAGATAGTCGAGTTGCGAAGGTTTGGATGTTATTAGCTAGGCGACCAAAAGTAGTTTTCACAATTAAAACAAGAATGATTTAAACGATTTAAACGAGTTAACGATTTTGGAAATGAGTCAAACGAATTGAACAAACGATTGGTTTTTGGATAGTGTTTAGATAACGGGACGGGTGTAATGTGATGAAAACATGGTAGATACTCCATGGTACTTCTTATATATAAGTGTTTTCATCATATTACATACTGTGATGTTATTTAGTTCACTTGGGTAAACGATTTTGAAACAATGTCACACAACGATGTTTTCTAAATAATATAAACCATACGAGTTTTATTAACGAGTTTTTACGAGATGTTTTACAATTTGGTTTATTTTAACAAATGTTTTGGGGTTAAGAATCATGGCTACGAGATTTTACAAATTATAACCAACTTGATTTGAGTTGGTTAATTGTGTCGCAATACTACACACTTTTCAAAACAAGGTATTTAATTTTCGACTCTTGTAGTCTAATGAGGTATTGCAACATGTAAACTAGCCATGAATCCGACACTCTCATAAAACCTATGTGCTCGCCAACATTTCTTTGCTGACTTTGTTTTTACATATGTTTCAAGTCTTGTTGAATGATGTTGATTGCTAGGATGCATGCTCACATAGGACTGGACGAGGCCTTAGTGACTTAGTAACAATGATAGAATATGTTTAACTTATTTGTTTAAATTTTCAAGACAATGTAAATGTTTAATATTTAATTAAACGAAACTTTTTGAATCCATGGTTGTGAAACAATGATTCTGCCACGACACTCCCCGACGTTTCCGCCGCGGTTTCGTTGTTTTAACGCGGTCGGGGTGTGACAGAAAAGTTGGTATTAGAGCTTATGGATATAGGGAATTAGGTTATTAGTAATGCTTTGACCTAGTCTATAACCTTCCTAGGACCCTAACACAAGATTCTTGTGTTTAGATCTTAAAAAAAATACCGTCACTTATCCTTAGGTGACAACCACAACAAGGACACAAATTTCAAATCCGCTTTGAAAACCTATCATCTGTTCTAGGATGATTTATTATAAGGTTTTGAACCCTCTAAGTTTTCAAAATCTCGTCAAAGGTGGGTCTTATAATGTGAACACATGCAATCTGGACGGGTGGATGCCTGTACTCTGAGTTTTCTGTCTAAGGCTAGAGTGTTCGTATAAATCCACATAATCGGACCAGTCATGCGACAACCGTCACTTTTCCATACATTCCGTACACTAATTGAACAGTAATCTGTGCTTAAATAATTATGCATGATCTAGTTTACAAGACAAATGAAATTTTGATTACTGTTATATATATACAATGGCATTTCATGATACAAGACTTTATTCGTTGCTACATGCAACACGAGATAATTCAGATGATACACAGAATAGAATTGGCACCATTACCAGACAAACAAAAATGCTGACAAAGTTCAGTACATAAACAAACAATATTTTGAGGCCCTGTATGAGCCAGAGATGACGTATTACACTAGTATAGTATGTAGGGAAGTAAGGACCATAAAACTGCATGCCTAAGTGATAGACAAAGTGCCGGAAAGTGCCTAAAACACACTAAAAGTGCAGAATTCTGCAGAAAATAACTAAAATTTAGCTATTTTCAGCATTTAAACATCTAATTATAATGCAGAAAAATGGTTTAATGGTCCAGAATACTTTCCTAAGTGTAGGGAATCGAAACTATCATAAAATACAACGTAAAGCACACTAAACTGCGCTATTTAGCACTTTAACGAACCGGTAACCAACCGAACAACCGGATACTACCCGAAACACCAAATTTTCATTTGAAGCATTGTTTTAGTGTTATGAAGCTAGTTATGGTCACCAAACATCATAACATACCCTAAAACACCATAACACTTAAAACACTAACTAATAACCTTATTCTCTAACTAGATTACTTAACTACCAATTACAATCCAACCAAGACACCCCCGCCATAACCGGTCCTAGACAAGGGACCTACCCACTAGATTTTATTACAATATTTTACTAGATATGTTGGAGAATATACCCACATAATATACCATATTCTAGACACATTATACATGGTGTAAAGAAATGATGGAGGATTTTTATAAGAACCCCTAGACTAACATCTTCATCATTTTAACACATTCAAAACCACAAACCTCCTCTCTTCTCCTTCAAGAGCTCACGGCCAACACCCCCTATCTCTACACTCTCATTTCAAGTCCATTTCCATATAATCTAAGGTACATCTAAGGTGATTCAAGCATACTTAGGAAGGTTGGAAGCAAGGAGACTTGAAGGACCTTCTTAGAGAGCTATTAACCACTTCTTTTCTTCATCGTCTTGCATCTTGTTCTTCCCTAGCCATAGTGCTAGTAGTAAGTTCCATTGATCTTGTTTTTACTCACAATTTTAGTGTTTAAAGTATGAAGTAACTTGGTAAACTAAATATCATAAAGAAACATAAGCATAAACATGAACATAAAGCTCTAAAACATGAAGATCAAGTTGTTCTAGTGTATGTATTGAGTTTGTTTGATGATTTCTTGTGTTTGTGGTCTAGATCACCATATGAAGCTTGCTAGATGATGATTAAACACATGATCTAGCAAGTGTAAGGATAGATCTTGAGAAATTTGTAATGATCATCCTTTATGTTAAACATGAACTTGAAATAAACATGTTTTAAGTGTTAAATAAAATCTAGAAACATATTGTTAATACAAGAAGATATATTTTAGATAATCTTCATACAAGTTGGGAAGATCTAAATTCTTCAAGAATGATATTTTTAAATAAATAACCACACTTTAAAGGGTAACTAAACTTACTAACTACACTAGTAAGTTACTACAAATTTTTACAAGGTTTCAAGTTCATGACATAGTGTAAATTTCATACTTTTGACATATGGTAAGTGTTGAAAGATTTGTTGTTGATTGGTGATGATTTTACAAAAGAAAAAGATATGCTTGAAAGCATGGAAACCTCCATTTTTAGGGGAAACTACGGCAAAATTTTCTAAAAATACCAACACTTAGAAAATATTTTCTAAACAAGTGTTTACAAGTGTATTTTTAACTATGATTTTCCATACAAACTTTGCCATAGATTTTTGTAACAAAAATACAAGCATTGGAGGTTGGTTTTTACAAATAAAAATGGGTAAATATGCATTTAGAATATATATATTTACATTAAAATCATTGTGTGTGATTATGTGAAGTAGTTGTATTGTTTCAGGATTTAAAATAATATAACTCACAAATACCAAGAATTTACATCACCAAAATAATGCCAAAAATTATATGGAATGAAATAAATAAGTTACACACTTGATATTAAGAAACCGAACGCAATAACGTAAGTTACGAAATATTCCGAGAAGTACCATTACAATATATTTTTGGTAAATATTATTTTGGACACAAAAGAAACGAAAGTATGATTTTTATTATTACCAAGTATATCATATTTTCGACAAAGAGGAAATATATTACTTTTGGAAATAAAAATATACTTTCTTAGAATAGTTAGAAGATATATGATTTTTGAAGAAAAATATATATTTTCTTGACGATACATTATTTTTGGACAAAACAAGTCTACGTATATTTTCTAAGTGAAAATATATTATTTTGGAAACTACAAATACAAGAATACGAGAATACATGTATGAAATACTCCCATCCATGGGAAGGAAACACGAAAACAAATACTTGAAAAGTGTTATAACTCTGGATGATGTAAAGACATAAAGAAAACGTGACTCAAAACATGAATACTAAGGCAAGGCACGACCCGCTCGTCTAATAGACCCTAGCACATTGTAGGTAGTCGTATTTGCTGACAAGATTTGAGCTACTAGTACTGAAGACGCAAAACAGTGATTTCATGCTCCCCCTTTTCTTTAACTGTTTTTGGTTTTATAACTCTCGGGGGTGAAATACATGTACAAATACTTAAACGGTATGAAATGCCTATGAAATACTAGATCATGTGAGCATAGACTTAATACTAAAAATGCCATAAGTTCTCGGTGAAAACTAGTACCAAGAAATGCTAAAAATGCCATAAAGTCTTGGTGAAAACTAGTACCAAGCCATTAAAAACATTCATTAATTAGGGACGAGGGTTAGATCTAACGAGTACGGCCGAACCCCACTCATGGTCAAAACTAGTACCTAGTAGTGCTTCGGAGTCCCAGTCGAGGTTAATCGACACAGTCAAGGTTAATCGACACAGTCGAGGGAAATCGACACAGTCGAGGGTAATCGGCACAGACAAGGAGTCAGAACGAGTACTCCGTCAAGGAATCAGAACAAGTATTCCGAAAAGGAATCAGAACGAGTATTCCGACAAGGAATCAGAACGAGTATTCCGACAAGGAATCAGAACGATTATTCCGACAAGGAGTCATAACAAGTACTCCCCATCTCCTCACATGCCTTAAAGTTCTTGTAAAACATTCATGTTCATACACGTTTTTCATACCTGTTTACAAAAGAGTCTCTCAAAGATTTACAAGAATTACATTACAGAAACAAGACGCATGAACTCGCTCAACTTTTTGTTGATGTTTTCCAAAATTACATGTATTTCAGGTAACAGGATGGATCTTGGACGCAGGTGTCGTAACTAGAAGTTTAGATGTCATCCACTTTTGTTGGTTTGTAACCTAGTCGGAGGTTATGTTTAAAAACTTGACTAAACAATGTTTGTAATACATAAATTTTATGAATGGGTGAAAATCATTTTGATCATGTAGTTGTTTATTACGATTGAATGCAATGATATTAAACCAGTCACACATCATACGCTTCCGCAAAAGACAGGGTGTGACAGTTTGGTATCAGAGCTTCGATTGTAGTGAACTAGGATTCCTTCTCGAGTCTAGACTACAATCACTAGAGTTCTCTCATGAATACGTTTTACAAAAAGGTTTTCATTGCATTCACATAAGCGTCAAGATCCACGAGTCAAACACTTTTCAAAAAAAGACAAGGCAAGGACATTAGTAGGGAATACCCTCAAGATAAGGTGCCAATTAAGGCATAGTCTACACGAGTTAGACTTGCCCAAGATAAAATACACTCTTGGTGATAACTAGTACCAAGTAGTGTTTTTGTCGTGTATCGACAACTAGAAATATGACCCCCCCCCCAAAAAAAAAATGAGAGTTATATGAAATATGATGCATCGAAATGCCTATATATGCTAAGTAACATATTTGTTTATCGATACATACATACGAATAAGTGTACGGAATAAATATTGATGTAAATACATACGAATAAGTGTACGGAATAATTATTGACGTGAACAAGATACTTTCGACTCCGACTCATATTGCTGTACGTAACTCGCATGATGAAGCTGTCGACCTCGCGTTCATTGCAAAGATCATAGCCAGAGTGATTACCAGACAAGATTTTGAGATTGCTTCCGTAGGAGATGGCTGCTCTTCCCTCTCGATCGTGAAGGTGCCTGACTACGGTGATGATGACGAGGCAGAGGAGGCAACCTTGAATGAATTCTTAATCAACGGGACGAGATCCCTGCGGCTTATGTGAAGTAAGATTGGCGACATACTTGACCAGAAAAGGAAGATGAAGTATTCATCTCAAAGGTGCCCCTCCAACTACTAGGAATTCCCTTTATTCCTATCATCGTGCCTATACGCGCGTAACGATAACGAGTGTTAGCGCGTGGACCATCGCATAGGTCCTTTCCATGACAGAGGTATAAGGGCAGTAGTGTCCCCTCTATGATAGATCATCTGCTTGGATGAGAGAAAACTGGGGTAACTATGCAAGACAATTTATTATTACGGGGGCCCACGTAATAACGACTTGTAGTGCATGGAAATCCTGGTGGGCTCTGCGGGCCAAGCTAACGATCACAAAAATGAACTCTAGGTGTTCAAACCTTCAAATGTTAGGACAATACCTAGACCAGTGCTTTAGCACTTTATAAAGTAGGAAACATGTCTTGCCTACTTCGTGACTACCCGTGCACGAGACGTTTGAGGAACGATATTTAAGCAAGAGAGGAGGAATAACATTCGGAAAGATTCAATGACGTTACACTCTGCCACTTTATGAAACTTGTATGACCAAGGCGATGTAGCCTCGAATACATTATTGCAAACAATAATAAGCCAAGTTGCCCAGCCTATGTGAAGGCTCAGTAATTGTTTCCTCGCTCATACAATAATGATTATATATATACATGTGATATCGGGTGATTACCTGTTTACTTATGGTACTATGTACCTCATGGACAATTATGGAATATTGTCTAACCTACCGCATATCTTTTGACAGAAAAGAATGCCGCCTTGACGAGACACAGACACCAGTATGTTACCAAGGACAAAAGCTGAGCTTCAAGAACGCATCTCTCAGGAAATTGCACGACATGAAGCCCTCCGCTCCAAACACAGCGGTGGCACTACCGAAAATGATCCTCCAGTTGGCTGCACCTATAAACAATTTCTGGACTGTAAGCCACTGAATTTTGATGGCACAGGAGGTGTCGTTGCATTTGTTTGTTGGGCAAAAAAGACTGACTCCGTTCTAAGAATGAGTACCTGTTCACCCCAGCAGAGAGTTACCTTTATGTTAGGGTTGTTTTTGGATGGCGCACTCTCCTGGTGGAACCTTTAGGTTCAAACCCTTGGTGCAGATGCTGCTTATGCACTGAGCTGGGACGAGCTCAAGGAAATGATGGAAAAGAAATACTGTTCTAGGGCTGAAATCCAGAAGCTTGAGGTGGAGTTCTGGAATTTGAAAATGGACGGACCGAAGATTCCTGAATATGTCCAGCGATTTCACGACTTGTCTAGGGTCGTCCCCTACTTAGTCAAACCAGAATTCAAGAGAGTTGAACGATTCATTTGGGGACTGGCACCTCAGATCAGGAGCATGGTTACTTCCTCAAAGCCCTCGACCATCGAAGAAGCTAGCGATTTGAGTGTCACTCTTACTGAAGAAGCTCTGCGCATGGGAAAATTTTCGGAATCTGAGGATAACAAGAAAGAGACTCATGTGGAGTCATCAGGCAACAAGAAGAGGAAGTCTTCAAACTTAAAGATAGGCACCCAAGTCAACTATGGGAGCTCTAAAGCAAACAAAAGAAAGAAAGTGAATCCGCCACATGGCAGGAAGGCTGATGGAGCCACTAATAAGGCTGGTGGTAAAATTTACTCGGGGACTAAGCCGAGGTGCGGGGAATGCAATTTTCACCATGAAGGTCGATGTCTGAGGCCTAAGTGTGGAAAGTGTGGAAAAGAAGGGCACAGCAAGGACGCCTGTTGGGCGAAGGACCCAGATGGAAGGGATAAGAGAGTACCAGGTTGCTACAAATGTGGTGAAGCAGGGCACTTTAGGAAATATTGCCCTAGGAAGAAACAAGCAAGGAAGGGTTTTCACGATCAAAACTCGTGAAGCACGCCAGGATCCAGATGCGGTTACGGGTACGTTCCCTATTAACCAATCCTATGCATCTATTTTTAATTAATACTGGCATCAACTTTAATCTTGCATGCTTAGAACTTAAGAAACTGCTTGGCCTAGCTTCAAGTAGGATAGACGTCCTGTATCCCTTAGAAATGGGCATATAGAAGGCTAGTTTAAACAGACAAAGCAAGTAAGGATTATATTCTAGGAACTCAGAAGGTCGGAACCTTTTGTTACCATTGACTTGAGAAGTCATAATATGATAGTCAGCATGGATCAGATACCCAAGTATAGAGCCTGAGAACATCCCCGTTATGGAAGAAGTTCCAGAAGCCCATTTTGAAGACTTGCCAGGAACGCCCCTCCGCAACAACAAGAGGAATTTAGGAAAAACCTCGTGCCGTGAGCGGCACCAGTGCCGAATAACGTCTTACCGACTAGCTTCATCCACGAAGCATGAACCTCCGATATAACTGCAAGAGCTGCTAGACAGAGGGAATTAAGAGCATGACACCCTTAGTTTAGGACACGAGGAGAAAGTTGACAGTTCCATTTTGCATAAATTCCAGAAAATTGAGAATCAGAATCCTTTGCCAAGGACTGATAACATGAACAGACAAATCGTAAGGTTCTAGTTACCACTCAAAGATCGACTTGAGGGCAAGATGTCCTCCACTGTGAATACAAGAGGAAATATCCCTAACACGACCTTTAGGACTCGCTTCGAGCATTACGAGTTCCTTGTCGTATCATTTGGCTTAACGCATGCATCGACAATATTCATGGACACCATGAATCAAACGTGTAAGCCATACCTGGATAGATCATGATTACATTTATTGACTACATTCTCATATGGCCAATGGCCAAGGAAGGTCAGCTGCAATTCACCTTGCAAATTCTTAGAGAAAAGAATAGTTATGTGCTATGATGATGAAAAGCGGATTTCGAATTCGCGCAGTGAGAACTTTAAGATACATGGTGGATAAGAACGAAATTCATGCCAACCCTGCAACCAAGAGCTAAGGAGCTAGAGTTGCAATTATGTGACGTTCTCGACAAAGTCTCGATTGTACGTCGATGCAATGAGACCACAACATTGCATACGCGGCACATTGATTGAGGAATCATGAGAAGAAACCTTGAGCTAGATGCAGTAATTGCGGGCCGTAAATTTGACGTCATCACCTGAAAGAAAACCCTGCACAATCTTTACTGATTACAAGGGTTGCAGCACACCGTTGATCATAAAAACTTGAATACTAACGAAGATGGACTAAGCTACTGAACGATGCAGATTGTATGAACACGATACGTGCTTGTGTGATAAACTTTGATAAAAAGTTGGAACACTCACTCGCCCTTAGTAGAGTTTTCCTACAACAGTTTATCACACCGCCATTTAAACCACTCCGTGTGAAGCTTCAGATGGAACATAATAAACTGATCCCCGTCGTGTTGATCAGAGACCGGGAATAAACAATCTACTGACCCGAGTGGGTTCAGGAAAACTAGAGGCAAACCGTTTAGATATGTGAACATATCAAGGTAGCCCGCAGAATACAGAACGATTGCGCCGATGAGCGGAGGAAATCGTAGGAATTTGAAACAAGAAGTATGGCTTAAATGAGAGCCTCGCCTAGAGAAGGCGTAGTGTGATTTGGAAAACGAAAAGGATTGAATCCCCGGTGTAAGGATCAGAACCATTGCACACAAGATGAAACTTCCAGAAAAAGATCAGTAGTGATCACGACGCATTCATGTGTCTAGTCTTTAGAGGAGTCTGACTCAAGGAACAGTCGTTGTTCCCATAATTAAGATTCACGTCAATGACAAACGACAAGAATTACTATAAAACCTGTTAAGGTTTCGGACCAAGAGTCCACAATACTATAAAACCTGTTAAGGTTTCGGACCAAGAGTCCACAATACTATAAAACCTGTTAAGGTTAAGGACCAAGAGTCCACAAGACACAGAAAAGGCATAATTGATTTACTTGAGTACAATAGAATTCATAACATGATCCAGAGTACATGGGAACGTGAAGACAAATTTTAAACATAAGTGACCACATTTGATTCACAACTCCCAAGCGACCGATGGCATCGCTTGAATTTCAGGACGAAATTCTTTTAACGGGGGGAGACTGTGACAACCGTCACTTTTCCATACATTCCGTACACTAATTGAACAATAATCTGTGCTTAAATAATTATGCATGATCTAGTTTACAAGACAAATGAAATTTTGATTACTGTTATATATATACAATGGCATTTCATGATACAAGACTTTATTCGTTGCTACATGCAACACGAGATAATTCAGATGATACACAGAACAGAATTGGCACCATTACTAGACAAACAAAAATGCTGACAAAGTTCAGTACATAAATAAACAATATTTTGAGGCCCTGTATGGGCCAGAGATGACGTATTACACTATTATAGTGTGTAGGGAAGTAAGGACCACAAAACTGCATGCCTAAATGATAGACAAAGCGCCGGAAAGTGCCTAAAACACACTAAAACTGCATAATTCTGCAGAAAAAAACTAAAATTCCGCTATTTTCATCATTTAAACATCTAATTATCATGCTGAAAAATGCTTTAATGGTCCAGAATACTTTCCTATGTGTCAGGAATCGAAACTATCATAAAAGATAACATAAAGCACACTAAACTGCGCTATTTAGCACTTTAACGAACCGGTAACAAACCGAACAACCGGATACTACCCGAAACACCAAATTTTCATTAGAAGCATTGTTTTAGTGTTATGAAGCTAGTTATGGTCACCAAACATCATAACATACCCTAAAACACCATAACACTTAAAACACTAACTAATAACATTATTCTCTAACTAGATTACTTAACTACCAATTAAAATTCAACCAAGACACCCCCCCCCCCCATAACCGGTCCTAGACAAGGGACCCACCCACTAGATTTTATTACAATATTTTACTAGATATGTTGGAATATACCCACATAATATACCAAATTCTAGACACATTATACATGGTGTAAAGAAATGATGGAGGATTTTTATAAGAACCCCTAGACTAACATCTTCATCATTTTAACACATTCAAAACCACAAACTCCCTCTCTTCTCCTTCAAGAGCTCACGACCAACACCCCTATCTCTACACTCTCATTTCAAGTCCATTTCCATATAATCTAAGGTACCTCTAAGGTGATTCAAGCATACTTAGGAAGGTTGGATGTAAGGAGACTTGAAGGACCTTCTTAGAGAGCTATTAACCACTTCTTTTCTTCATCATCTTGCATCTTGTTCTTCCCTAGCGATACTGCAAGTAGTAAGTTCCATTGATCTTGTTTTTACTCACAATTTTAGTGGTTAAAGTATGAAGTAACTTGGTAAACTAAAGATCATAAAGAAACATAAGCATAAACATGAACATAAAGCTCTAAAACATGAAGATGAAGTTGTTCTAGTGTATGTATTGAGTTTGTTTGATGATTTCGTGTGTTTATGGTGTAGATCACCATATGAAGCTTGCTAGATGATGATTAAACACATGATCTAGCAAGTGTAAGGATAGATCTTGAGAAATTTGTAATGATCAACCTTTATGTTAAACATGAACTTGAAATAAACATGTTTTAGGTGTTAAATAAAATCTAGAAACATATTGTTAATACAAGAAGAAATATTTTTAGAAAATCTTCAAACAAGTTGGGAAGATCTAAATTCTTCAAGAATGATATTTTTAAATAAATAACTACACTTTAAAGGGTAACTAAACTTACTAAGTACACTAGTAAGTTACTACAAATTTTTACAAGGTTTCAAGTTCATGACATAGTGTAAATTTCATACTTTTGACATATGGTAAGTGTTGAATGATTTGTTGTTGATTGGTGATGATTTTACAAAAGAAAATGATATGCTTGAAAGCATGGAAACCTCCATTTTTAGGGGAAACTATGGCAAAATTTTCTAAAAATACCAACACTTAGAAAATATTTTCTAAACAAGTGTTTACAAGTGTATTTTTAACTATGATTTTCCGTACAAACTTTGCCATAGATTTTTGTAACAAAAATACAAGCATTGGAGGTTGGTTTTTACAAATAAAAATGGGTAAATATGCATTTAGAATATATATATATATATTTACATTAACATCATTGTGTGTGATTATGTGAAATAGTTGTATTGTTTTAGGATTTAAAATAATAAAACTCACAAATACCATGAATTTACAACACCAAAATAATGCCAAAAATTATATGAAATGAAATAAATAAGTTACACACTTGATATTGAGAAACCGAACGCAATAACGTAACTTACGAAATATTCCGAGAAGTACCGTTACAGTATATTTTTGGTAAATATTATTTTGGACACAAAAGAAACGAAAGTATGATTTTCATTATTACCAAGTATATCATATTTTCGACAAAGAGGAAATATATTACTTTTGGAAGTAAAAATATATTTTCTTAGAATATTTAGAAGATATATGATTTTTGAAGAAAAATATATATTTTCTTGACGATACATTATTTTTGGACAAAACAAGTCTACAAATACAAGAATACGAGAATACATGTATGAAATACATGTACAAATACTTAAACGGTATGAAATGCCTATGAAATACTAGATCATGTGAGCATAGACTTAATATTAAAAATGCCATAAATCTTGGTGAAAACTAGTACCAAGAAATGCTAAAAATGCCATAAAGTCTTGATGAAAACTAGTACCAAGCCATTAAAAACATTCATTAATTAGGGATGAGGGTTAGATCTTACGGGTACATCCGAACCCCACTCATGATCAAAACTAGTACCTAGTAGTGCTTCGGAGTCCCAGTCGAGGTTAGTCGACACAGTCGAGGGAAATTGACACAGTCGAGGATAATCGACACAGACAAGGAGTCAGAACGAGTACTCCGACAAGGAATCAGAACGAGTATTCCGACAAGGAATCAGAACGATTATTCCGACAAGGAATCAGAACGAGTATTCCAACAAGGAGTCACAACAAGTACTCCCCATGTCCTCACATGCCTTAAAGTTTTTGTAAAACATTCATGTTCATACACATTTTTCTTACCTGTTTACAAAAGAGTCTCTCAAAGATTTACAAGAATTACATTACACAAACAAGACGCATGAACTCGCTCAACTTTTTGTTGAGGTTTTCCAAAATTACATGTATTTCAGGTAACAGGATGGATCTTTGACGCAGGTGTCGTAACTAGAAGTTTAGATGTCATCCACTTTTATTGGTTTGTAACCTAGTCGGAGGTTATGTTTTAAAAACTTGACTAAACAATGTTTGTAATACATAAATTTTATGAATGGATGAACATCGTTTTGATCATGTAGTTGTTTAATACGATTGAATGCAATGATATTAAACCAGTCACACATCATACGCTTCCGCCAAAGACAGGGTGTGACAAGTCACTCTTACCTGGGAACTCTTGGGGTGAGTGTCCACTTATAAGCTAAAGCATGTCTTCGCGATACATTAATATGACCCGCTTACTTTGATTAGTCACCGTCTCATTTATTTGCCTTAGGTAACAAACAAATGATCACAATTTTTATGCGTTATCATTCTGATTTGATTATCCGATAACATTTCACGTGTTTCCTCCTATGTCTTTTATTTCCTCTAGAATGTCTTTTCATCTCAGCGACACTCAAATGTCCGAGCAGACTACCAAATTTGCCTAGCGAATAGGCGAAGTAATCCTGAAGACTGCTGAATTAGCTGTCGCCATGTCTCGTCTCAATAATGAAGCCACCCAAGAAGCATCAAAGGAAGTAGAAGTCGAGCCTTCGAAAAGGTCAAAGAAGTGTAAAGCTTCAAAGAATCCTCCAGCCGTTGCACCAAATCAAGTAGAACCTAGCCAGGTGGCAGCACCACCAGCCAAGAAGCCGGACTTGGGAACTACTCCTTTGTGCAATCAATGTAACCTCCACCACCATGCCAGTGTCAAATGCCGAAGATGTTCCAACTGTGGACTTATTGGCCATACGGCAAGAGTTTATCGTTCAGTCGCTATGCTAAACCAAGCTTTTCCGAACCCTGTTCAATTTCAAGCAGATCTAGCACAAGCTCGTTTTCCTCCTGGTACTTGCTACACCTATGGCGAGACGGGTTATCTTAGGAACAAAAGCCCAAAGATTTTCAATGCAAATCTGACCCACGGATGAGCATTTGGCTGATTAGAAGAAGCTGTTGCTTTGAATAATTTGAATCTTATGCTTTTGTTTCTTTTGTTTTTCTTGAATTCTGAAACAATCGGTTTTGTTTATAAATAAATCGTTGTTCACAATTCTGATGTACAAATGTAGTTTCATGTGTGTATGGCATACCCCTACGATACCTACACCAAAGAACCATATTTGTAGTTCTCCCATTCATATGATCGCTCATGATTTCCTCAAAAATTCTAAGTACTCGTTTCATTCTAAGAAACGATGTACAGAATGTAAGTGACAGTTTTAGACGATTATTCAAAATGTCACTTTAAATCCTTGGTTAGATAACTAAGGGTATTCTTCGATCTCATACCCATATCATTACATTCTAGTTTTTATAACAACATGCATAGTATATATTTTTCAAAAACGACCTTCATGATTTCAAAATATTTCATATAGTTTGGAAACAATTTTAACACAGTACATTACTTAATATATCAAGTGCATGATTTCAAAAAGCATTATTCATGTTTTCAAAAACCTTATACATGATTACAAAATTCATTTCGCATGATTTTAAAACATTTTATAAATATACTTACCTAATACACCTACCTTATGATTTCAAAAGTATTATGTAAGATTTCCAAAAACATTAAACATATTTCTAAAAGACCCCATGCATAGTTTTCGAAAAGCATTCTGCTCGTATTACCCAACCTTCAAATTCTGCTTCATATCTCGCGTTGGCATATCTATCACCTCCACTTCATGAGCATTCTACCTCGTGTATCGACTTAAGCAGGTCTAGTGCAAGGTTTCGAAGCGTCTCCCGCTTTTCAAATTCCGAAATCCATATAGGATCTTCTTATCTTCACAATTAGATCCTTGTGGATGGTTATCGCTCAAATCAGAGCCCTTAATTGGATCCTTTGTATGCTTTAATACGTACATTACGATTCAATAAGGACAAAGCCGAATTCCTATTAAAATCTTCCTATCTTCATAGTTAGATTCTTGAAAATGTTTAAAGTGCCAAGTGAAGTCCACGGGTTGGATTCCTGGTGTGCTTTAAATACCCATGTCCAAAGATAGCAAATTAAAGGTCAAGTTAAACAATTATGTGATTATGTGTTCTCTTTTATGTTTTTGTGTGATCCGAATTTTCGTTATCCAAATCCTCGTAGAATCTTCCATATCTTCATATGAGGGATTCATAGTAGGATATCCAGAAGTACTACCTTAAATCCTTAATGGGCTTCTACGTAATAGTTAAGACCCTTGGATTATATAGTACCATTCCATAATTCAAAAGAGACCCTTTGAGTGGTCTGGTTAAAAAGATTGATTCAGAATCTGGTTAAGAATGGCATGTGATGATATAACTGAAAAGACTCCTTGGTGGTCTATTTAAAGAGATCATTTATTGATTTAATTAAAAAGGACCCTAGGATGGTCTTGTCACACTTATCACAGGTTTGTTCATTTGGTTTTCCCCTACACATTATAAAATGCACTGTGCGGACTATGCAAGGAATTACGTAATTATGGACGCGTACATAATTATGAAATTCAGTGCACAGGAACCGCAGTAAGATTTATCATGTGTAAGAACCTATGGTGGCAACAATAAGGAAACGTGAACAATGTAATGGAGGTACGGTGGACGCACCAATCGCGCTTCATATACTTGTATATAAGTGTCCCTCTTACATTGCAAGCATAATGTTATTTAAAGTTACTAGAAGTTCAGAACCCTAACCAGTGTTGTTTTATCTTTTCGACTTCATGTTTCGAGCTCTCACAAGTTTCCTTTAAATAAATTTCGGGACGAAATTTCCTAAAGTAGGGGAGACTGTGACATCTGTCAAAAAAATACCAAATAAATGAAATTTTGTGTTTCATACTTGGGATTTGTGTAAATATGTCTATCCTTTACACATATCAATTCTCATTCGATATCGAGCTCTAAATCGCTTTCTGGAAAGGTATACGCGAACTGATATGTAAACGTGATCAGTTTAATGCGACAAACACTTCGGAACAGTGACATAGGCTTAACATACCTTAAATAACTTTTACATAACTTAGAAATAAGTTTTGGAGGATTTGGTGTGTCAAAATCAAGTTTATTCGCTTACAGGGACTAATTTCAACAAACTACGAAAGTATGCCGATTCGTACTGTAAGCGTCAAAAAGTGCATAAGTTTTGATGCGCAAAAAATAAACTTATTGATCAATAGGGACTAAAAGCGTCAAAAAGTGCATAAGTTTGCATTTTCGCGTATATCTTACGTTCTGAATATATCCGGACATCCAAAAATTTATGTAATCATTAAAATATTTTATTTTAGTGATTGGCATGATAAAATTTCATTCGTCGCGCAATTTGGATCGTTTTTCGCGTCCGTTCATGTTTCGTCGTAATTAACCGAACAACGCAACCGTACGACCAAACGAACCGACATCCGAGATATTTTTGAGCATATTTTAAGTTCCCTATACTTTAACTTCATTATAGAGCCTTGAAATGGGGTTAACGGGGCTTAAACGTGCCAAAAAATGCATCGAAAACCAAGTTTTGGGCATGAAGGGACTAAAACTGATAATCTGCCAAACTTCCCCAGGAGGGGCGCGTAAGACTGTGTCTGGGTCTATGCAGCCCGCGTCAGATTGTCAGACAGAAACATTGAATTTGGTCATTTTGGCTGAATTTGATGGTTTTGATCATAGATTTGTAATACCATTTGATGGTTTTGATCATAAATTTGCAATACCATTTGATGGTATTTGATGTCCCATTGTTTAGTATACCATGTGCCCAAGTGTAAGGTTAAGATTCAAGCACGAATAACGAGGAACGATCCTAACAGTTGTAGGAATTCTATAAATACCCACATAAGTTTCACTCATTCCTCACATTTGTTCTCATTCTTGCTCTAAGTTGAGCTCTCAAGCTTCATACCTGAGCAAATTGAGTTCAAATCTTCAAGCTTGGACCTTTTGTAAGTATTCTTTCATTCTTTTATGCGTTTTCAAGCATGAAAGTCAAACAGTGTTTGACTTTCTGCTTTGACCAGTCTTTGGTCAACACGAAGTTCGTTTGAACTTCGTAACGTGAGCGTAATGACGATGGTTATAGTCCTTTGTGACTATACCTACTGATTACCACGTTGATTAGGTATAGTGACGAGTCATAGTTTCGGTCAAAATGCGTATTCAAGCATATTTTGCAACCAAACTATTCTTGGGTATCAAAACCGTTTGTTTTGATATCAAACTTGCTTTCTAACTTCGTTAAACATGTTTTAACATGTTTAGCTCGTCACTTTTAGTTTAGTGCTTATATAGGGTCGTAAGATAAGCGGTCTAAACAACCGCTTAGACTTTCGAACCCGACCCGTTTGGTGGTTCTTTAAGATCCGACCAAACATATTTTGTGACCATAGTTGTATAGGGGATAACCTTCCGAGATAACACCTTATGATCACTTCGTTTAGTTAGTTGTATGATAGGCAATTTATATGCCTTATGAAAATGACCAAAATGCCCTTTTTACGCATAAATTCATTTTAAGCATATGTAACCTAAATTTTTATATCTAAACTAATTAGGTAACATTATTAGACATGTTAAGGAATATAATACTTGTCATAGGACTAGTTAGGCAGTCCGAACGCGCTTTACGCGAACGACGCTTTAAAGTAGCGTAAGCTACCTAAACGATTCGTAATGGGTCGTAAGCACTTAGGTTAGGTTTCGATTTAGTATGTAGGATTTGTTAAACCATGTCATATGAGTTCCAATACTCATTTGGTTTACGAAACCTCATCGTACCCGATCTTCCGATTTAGGTCCGGTTTATTTACATAGTTACTTATATTAGGTGCCGATTGATTTCCGTGATCCCTCTAGCTTTGCTTGGTTGTTATTAAAGATTTCTAAGCATTCTCAAGTGAGTACATAGTTCCCCTACTTTACTATTTTCGATTGTTTTGGGGTGATTCATATGTGTTAAATGACTTCGAGGTTTAAACGATGGTTTCAAAAACGATTAAAATGGTTTATATTAAACTAATAACGATTTCGATAATGTGAACAAACTTGTTGATTGTAATTACATAACGAATAACATTCATTAACATTGATCAAGCCTACCAGTATTAGGTTATGGTACCATAGGATCTGACAAATCCCGTTATCAGACTAGACCCATGGTTATGTGTGGGTTAGGGGAGTGACGACTGAATCTGTGATTGTTAATTTACCCTTCGGTGGTTTATTAATGCGAGTTTCGATATAGTCGAGTTGCGAAGGTTTGGATGTTATTAGCAAGGCGACCAAAAGTAGTTTTCACAAATAAAATGATAATGATTTAAATGATTTAAACGAGTTAAACGATTTTGGAAAGGAGTCAAACGAATCGAACAAACGATTGGTTTTTGGATAGTGTTTAGATAACGGGACGGGTTTAGTGTGATGAAAACATGGTAGATACGCCGTTGGTACTTCTTATATATAAGTGTTTTCATCATATTACATACCGTGGTGTTATTTACTTCACTTGGGTTAACGATTTTGAAACAATGTCACACAACGATGTTTTCTAAATAATATAAACCATACGAGTTTTATTAACGAGTTTTTACGAGATGTTTTACAATTTGGTTTACTTTAACAAATGTTTTGGGGTTAAGAATCATGGCTACGAGATTTTACAAATTATAACCAACTTGATTTGAGTTAGTTAATTGTGTCGCAATACTATACACTTTTCAAAACAAGGTATTTTGTGGTGCCCGCGGAAAATCCACCCATCATCCTGAGTTAACGTTTTGCTGCTTTGGATTACTTGCCAAATTTCGGGACGAAATTTCTTTCAAGTTGCGGAGGATGTGACAACCCGAGATTTCAAGGTCTATCTTTTACACATCACTGATTGCACAATCTTGTTTTATAATTTGGTTTATTTGAATGATTAGTGGTTATGTGTAATGATGGATTGTTATATGTGTGGTGTTTATATAGTTCCTTTAGAGTTTAGCAAATATGTTCTGATGTCACATGAAACCTCGACAAAAATATAGTTTTTCGCCATCACTAGTGACGCAACCCCCGTCCCCTACACAAACACGAGAACGGGCGGTCGCGGCCAGTTTCGGTGGTATCTTGTTTTTGTCTAAATTGGCCGCGGAATTTTCATCAGGACCGTAGTTAGGAAATATTTTATCAGAGTAAAATACCACACTTTCATAATGTTAAACACATGGGATAAAACCCAAGTTTGCAGTACACACATTTTCATAGGAATAAATGCTATTTTTATTTAATAAAAACATCTATTTTATTTTAGGTAACTTTATTGCCACTTTTCCAAGCCTTCTGTGCTATCCAACTGGTGAGTGAATCCCAGTTTAATCAAGTTTTAATAAAAACCATTGTACAGTATTGAGGGCGGTCTCGCAATTACATTTGTTTCCAAGTTATACCAATTACCATCCACGCTACTGTCAGACCGACTTGTGAGAGAGAAAGATATGAGTGATTTGAGACTGAAGCCCGAGCTCCCATTATATAGGGCCTGATTTGACTTTTCTCGCGGCCCGCGTAAGAGTAGGCTAAGGCCTACGCGGCCCGCATAGTAGGTCGGGTAGGGTTTAGCTTGTCCGGGTCACCGGCTAGCTTCGCCACGATGATGACACGTGTCATCACCGGGTGTTGCCGCGTTTTCGATCGCTTGCGGCCCGCGTAAGCTCGAGGGGTGGCTTACGCGCCCCGCGAGAGCCCCAAAAATTTCATTTTTAATTAATTTTAATAATATTAAAGGTATTCGGGGTCCGTTTTCACGTATGGGGTGTATTTTAGGACATATTGGGATATTTTAAATATTTTTAGGGTGTCGAAAAATTTATGAGGGTGTCGGTTTTTGCATACGGGGTGTTATATTCTCCCCACCTTGTTTTAGAGCTCGTCCTCGAGGTCTACTGGAACAGGTGTGGATATTTCCTTTGTATTTTTTATTCGAGCTCCCATGTGTATTCTGGTCCTCTTTTGGAGTCCCATTTTACTTTGACCAAAACTAATCTCTTGTGCTTGAGGTTCTTACCCTTCCTGTCTTCAATTTATAGAGGCCTTTCTACAAATTTGAGTTGTTCATTTTCCTTTATATCCTTAAGAGGTACCACTAATGATTTATCAGTTAAGGTCCTATTCTTCTAATAATCTCAAAAGGTCCAACATACCTGGGACTTAGCTTTCCTCTCTTGATGAATCTTACTACTCCTTTCCAAGGAGAGACTTTCAACAATACCTTGTCACCTACCTGAAATTCTAACAGCTTACGTCTGTTATCAGCGTAGCTCTTTTGTCGATCACGCGCTGCTTTCAGGCGTTCCTTGACTTGAATGATCTTGTCGGTTGTTTCCTGCACTATCTCAGGTCCAGATAGTTGCTTTTCCCCAATTTCTGCCCAACAGACTGGGGTTCTGCACTTTCGTCCATAAAGTGCTTCGAATGGTCCAGCATTGATACTAGTGTGATAACTGTTATTTATAAGAAAATTCTATTAATGGTAAGTGATCGTCCCAATTACCTCCGAAATCAATTACACAAGCTCTAAGCATGTCCTCCATTGTCTGAATTGTCCTTTCGCTTTGTCCGTCTGTTTGAGGATGATAAGATGTGCTTAGATTTAACTTGGTTCCCATTGCCTTTTGGAAACTTGACCAAAAATGAGAGGTAAAACGGCTATCCCTATCAAAAATAATTGATAAAGGAATTCCATGTAAAGAAACGATTTCATTTACGTACAATTTGGCTAATTGGTCCATACTGAAAGTTTCCTTCATTGGTAGGAAATGAGCTGATTTAGTTAGCCTGTCTACAATCACCCAGATTGTATCATTACCTTTTCTTGTTTTGGGTAATTTGGTAACAAAATCCATTGTTATCAATTCCCATTTCCACACTGGCATTTCTAGCTGTTGCAACAATCCTGAGGGTGTTCAGCTTTGACTTGTGAACAAGTTAAACACTTAGAAACATAGGCTGCTATGTCCTTTTTCATTCCTATCCACCAGAAATTCTTTCTCAAATCCTGATACATCTTATCACTTCCTGGATGCATCGTATACTTAGACTTACGGGCTTCTTCTAGAATATGATGACATAGGTTCCCTAATTTAGGTATCCACATTCTTTCCTTATGGAATCTCCAAATTCCATCTGTTCCTTGTTCTAATTCCTTAATCATTCCTTTTAATTTTTCAGTATCTTCCTTGATTACTGATTCTTATGCTTTTCTAATCTGTTCATTTAAATCTTCTTGTAGATTTAATTTAAGAGAACATACCATTTTTGGCTTTTCGTGATACTTTCGGCTTAAAGCATCAACCACTACATTTGCTTTTCCTGCGTGATACTGGATATTACAATCATAATCACTAAGTATCTCCATCCAGCGTCTTTGTCTCATATTTACCTCTTTTTTCCTGAAAACATACCTTAAACTTTTATGATCTGTGAATATGGTAAACTTACTACCATAAAGATAATGTCTCCAAATTTTAAGGGCAAAGATTATAACTCCTAATTCCAATCATGGGTTGAATAATTTTCTTCATGATTCTTAAGTTGTCTAGATGCGTAAGCTATAACCTTTTGACGTTGCATCAACACACATCCATAACCTAACTTAGAAGCGTCACAATATGCTAAAAAATCTCCAGTTCCTTCTGGTAACGCTAATATGGGTGCATGGGTTAGTCTTTTCTTAAGAATTCTAAAGGCTTCTTCTTGTTTTGGTCCCCATTCAAACTTAATGGATTTACAGGTTAACTTAGTTAAAGGAATGGCTATTCTAGAAAAATCTCGAATCTTCTATAATAACCGGCCAATCCGAAGAAACTTCTAACCACGGTTGGTGACTCAGGGGTTTTCCATTTGGTGATCGCCTCGATTTTTGTGGGATCCACATGAATTCCTTCATGGTTAACTAAGTGTCCAAGAAACTGTGCCTGCTCTAACCAAAACTCGCACTTTGAAAACTTAGCGTAAAGCTTTTCCTTTCTTAATAGACTTAGAAGTGCGTGCAAATGCTTTGCATGATCCTCTTTACTTTTAGAATAGATTAGAATATCATCAATAAAAACAATTATGAATTTATCCAAATATGGCTTACATATTCGGTTCATCATGTCCATAAATGCAGCTAGGGCATTGGTTAAACCAAATGGCATGACAGTAAATTCATAATGGCCATACCTTGTTCTGAATGCGGTTTTAGGAATGTACTCTTCCTGTACCTTTAATTGATGATATCCTGATCTTAAATCGATTTTAGAGAAAAATCGAGCTCCTTGAAGTTGATCGAACAGATCATCGATCCTTGGTAATGGGTACTGATTCTTAATCGTGACCTTGTTCAATTCACGGTAGTCAATGGACATACGCATTGATCCGTCCTTCTTTTTGACGAACAGTATCGGCGCTCCCCATGGCGATGAGCTTGGCTGTATGAATCTTTTCTCCAATAATTCATCTAATTGTTTCTTCAGTTCCTGCATTTCTGCTGGTGCCAAACGGTAAGGTGCTTTGGCAACCAGTGCTGTCCCTGGTAGCAGATGAATTCTGAATTCAACTTCTCTGTCTGGTGGCAGTCCTGGTAACTCTTCTGGGAATATATCTGAAAACTGAGAAACTACTGGAATATCTTTTAGTTCTTTTCCTTTAGTGTTAGTGATTATGGAAATCAAATACACTATAGATCCTTTTCTAATACAACTTGCAGTTTTCATCACAAAGATGAATTTTGTGGGTCTAGATGGCTTATCTCCTTTAATTGTGATCTTTTCACCCCTTGGTAAATTTACTTGAATTGACTTTTGATCACATAAAATACTGGCTTTATTGGCTATTAACAAATCCATTCCTAGTACAACATCAAATCCTGCCAGATTCATTGGGTAAAGGTTTGCAATAAACTTTTGATTTAAAATTTCTATTCTTGCTCCCTGCAAGATTTCAGAAATCCTAACGGTTTCTCCATTTGCTGTCACTACTAGACATTCTTGTGGGAGTTTAGTTAATGATTGATTTAGAAGTTTGCAAAACGAAGTATTAATAAAACTTTGGTTCACACCAGAGTCAAATAATACTTTAGCAAAAACATCATTAACTAAAAACGTACTAGCTATGATGTCTGGAATCATTTTGGCTTCATCTACAGTTAGAACAAATGATTAGCATTTTTAGTATTCTTGTTGTTCGCAAGTGGAGCTAATTTAGGACAATTTGGCTTGATGTGACCTTTTTCTCCACAGTTGAAGCACAGTCCGTTACTAGATTTCCTCCTGCAATCTTCTTCCTTGTGTCTTGGTACCTTGCAGAAATTGCAGTGAGTGGAGCATTTTCCTGAATGCTTCTTCTTACAAGCTTTGCAGTACGGTGCAGAGGTAGAACCTAAGTTCCTACGGTTGGAATTTCCAGAACGGAATTCTTGAATAAGCCTTTGAGCTAGATTCCTTCTCTGGTCTTCTTCTCTAGTACGGATTAGTTCATCTGTCAAGGTATTTGCTAGTTCTACAGCTTCTTCTATGGTTTGGGGCCTAGCTGCCTTGACTACATGCCTAATCTCCCCGATTAGTCCCCAGATATAACAGGAGATTAATACTGGCTCAGGTGATGCAAGGGTTGGTACTATTCTAGCATATTCAAAGAATGTAGTAGTATAACCCTTACTATCTACCCCGGTCATTCTAAGATTCAGAAACTTATTCGCTATCTGTTCCTTCTCATTGGGAGGGCAGAATTTCCTTTCTACCATATTTTTGAATTCCTCCCATTCCATATTATATACCCTATCACTTCCTCTGGACTGGAGGATAGTGTTCCACCACTATAAAGCTGAGTTCTTAAACAGATTTGAGGCAAACATTATTTTATCTTCTTCAGCACACTTGCTTATTTTTAAAACAGCCTCAGTCTTTTCTATCCAGCGTAGAGCTGCAATGGGTCCTTCATTGCCCGAGAATTCTATTGGTTTGTAGGACCATAATTCTTTGTAAGAACATCCATAAGGCATGGTTCTTCTTCTTTTGGGAATGGGCACTTGAAGTACATGCCCATTGTTTACGCTGTGTTCCGGTTCAGTTGGTCGCTTACTGTTTTGCTTACTTTTATTTTCCGCTTCCTTAACAGTTTGAATAATAAATGGCATTGCATCTATGATTCCTTGTGCCACTATGTGTTGTATGGCACTATTATCCACTTGGTTTCCATTGTTATTGTTGTTCGGATTCTCATTATTCAGATTATCGTTATTCGGGTGGTTATCACTTTGGTTTTCCTAGTTCACTTTGTTGTCCATCTGAATTTTAAACATTTACCACATTAATATCACAAAAAAATATTTAATATAGCCAATCACATGACACGCACTTTGGTCAAAAGCGTCAATCATTGCGACTTTACTCTATTCATATAATATGCATCTATTACACACCAGTATTAAAATTAAAATTACAATACCAACTGAAATTTAAAGCTACATTACTAGTAGTAGGCATCTGTATTTTTTTTCATACACATACACACATATTTTATTATATATTATTATTATTATTATTATTATTATTATTATTATTATTATTATTATTATTATTATTATTATTGTTATTATTATTATTATAACCTTCTCCACCATCACTTCTACGGATATGGATTCTTCCAAAAAATCCATATTGTGCTCGTCGTATTTCCAGACGAGTCGCTCTCCCGCCTGTCTCATTCTTTCACTATTCTCTAAAATTTCCTCACCAAATGTCCTAAGTTCTTGTACGATTTCTACACTCATTGGGGGTGCAGGTTCTAGCACTAGGTTCGCAATCTGGGGTGCGGGTTCCTGGTATGGAGGTGTAGCGGCCTGGTATGGGTAAGGATTTTCTAGAATCTCCCTAATGAATACATCATTATCGTAATAGGGATCTAGAGGGTCTAACCCTGGGTAGGCTCCTAGGTTCTGCATGGGCACGTCTTCGTGTATCGGGTAACGTTGCGCATAGTCCCTATTGTCGTCCCACCATGGGTTGTAATTTGGGTCTAAGGGATTTGGTGCGGGTACCCTAGGTATTTCCTCCGGATTGAAATCATGCATTTCTACTTGATTTTCAGGGTTTTCTATCTCCATTGGTTGGTCGGGAAATGGTGGTTGTGGTTGGGGTGCTAACATTTGCTCCAGGTTCGGGTCAGCTGCAGTTGTTGCTAAGATATGAAAATTAGCTAAACCCCTATTAATCATATCCTGGGCATGGGCATCGGTTTGTCTTTTGGCTGCTGCTAGTACTCTCTGTTCTTGTAACTTTTTCATACGCTTTCTACACTCATGTGCTCCCCGACTGAACCATCCGCTCTTTTTCTGAGGAAATGGCTCTTCAGATTGAGCCTTAAATACGAATATTCCTTCTTTCGTATCAGCAGAGTACCCCGAGAGGGCAGGCTGAGAAGAGACACCTTCGCTTCTAGGCGAACCAGACAATTGACGGTATGCGTCAGATGGTCCTTGATCGCTCATACTGTAAACTAACAAAGAGTCAAATAACACATAACAAGAAAATACAATTATGCACGTATTCCTGAAATTTATTTCCTAACAATTTGAATTTTGGTGTCAGCAGAACACTTCTGTGGCTGAATCAGTGGCTTAGCTCTGATACCACCTTCTGTCGCAACTCCCGTCCCCCTATACAAACACGGGAACGGGCGGCCTCGGCCAGTTTCGGTGGTATCTTATTTTTGTCTAAATTGGCAGCGGAATTTTCATCAGGACCGTAGTTAGGAAATATTTTATCAGAGTAAAATACCACACTTTCTTAATGTTAAACACATGGGATAAAACCCAAGTTTGCAGTACACACATTTTCATAGGAATAAATCCTATTTTTATTTAATAAAAACATCTATTTTATTTTAGGTAACTTTATTGCCACTTTTCCAAGCCTTCAGTGCTATCCAGCTGGCTTCTATTTGGCTTTCACATTTTGTTACCTGAAACGCGTTTAAAAACATTTTGTCAGTGGGAAATAATGGTGAGTGAATCCCAGTTTAATCAAGTTTTAACAAAAACCATTGTATAGTATTGAGGGCGGTCTCGCAATTACATTTGTTTCTAAGTCATACCAATTACCATCCACGGTACTGTCAGACCCGACTTGTGGAAATGTTACCCCTCGCAAGGCAGTAACAAATTTTGTATACAAAACCCCAACATACCGACGATAATTGTATCCTTACAAATACTCAATAACTGTTTAATATATAATTAATTGTGTGAGGTTTTGTAAAAACAATTTGCAAAAAGGAGATTACTCACGTTGCTGTCTTAGATTATCCTTTAGGGTTTCCTGTTGACAATCTAGAAATTACACAGATGCACACGTGTTAGTATAATAACCCATTTTAACATTAGTAATACCCTCCCCGAGACGGCATTCCAACGACTACGTCGGGCAGAACCACGACATCCGTTATGGAACCCTAGATCAATCGGGCAGAGTATCTAATACGTATCCAGGGGTTATGATACTTACAACGGAGCAGAACCTCGTTATTTAGGGGGGTATTAGACCCGAGTATAATGCCTAGTATCAGAAAATTCGAGTGAGAGAGAAAGATGTGAGCGATTTGAGACTGAAGCCCGAGCTCCCATTATATAGGGCCTGATTTAACTTTTCTGGCGGCCCGCGTAAGAGTAGGCTAAGGCCTACGCGGCCCGCGTAGTAGGTCGAGTAGGGTTTAGCTTGTCCGGGTCACCGGCTAGCTTCGCCACGATGATGACACGTGTCATCACCGGGTGTTGTCGCGTTTTCGATCGCTTGTGGCCCGTGTAAGCTCGAGGGGTGGCTTACGCGCCCAGCGAGAGCCCCAAAAATTTCATTTTTAATTAATTTTAATAGTATTAAAGGTATTCGGGGTCTGTTTTCACGTATGAGGTGTATTTTAGGACATATTGGGATATTTTAAATAGTTTTAGGGTGTCTAAAAATTTATGAGGGTGTCGGTTTTTGCATACGGGGTGTTATAACTAGTCTCGATGAAAAATGGTGATTCGTCGAGCATGTATTTCTCCGAAGTGGGGGCCTCAGCCCAAAGTGAATCGCGGCCCAACCTCTTATGTTATAACCTCATGATTAGTAACCGTAAACGAAACCCTAAAGTCTTCCTTCCTTTCCTATTCGACGGCAAACTTGATTCCCTGTGAAGCTCTCAACCATTCGAGCATCTCTCCCTAATCCTCATGATCCCTTGCGCAATCTTGCATACCGGTTAGTGCCTAACTTTATTATTAGAAGAAATTCTGAGAATTTTGATTTCATGCGAATTAGGGTTTCGGTAAGAGGCTGTTAGATGTGAAACGATTATAGGGTGTGGTGGTTTCAATGATTGTTATATTTTCATGTTTGTGTTATGATTCGTCAAGTCTGTACAATGAAATAATGGCATGATAGATTAACAGGTGATAATGTATGGTCTATGAATGTTACATGCTTATGTCTAATGAAACTGTTATATGTGGAACAAATTAGGATGCTTAATGGTTGCTTGTAACTAGGATACCTACAAGTGCAATGATCGATATGGTTGAAATTGTTAGGATGTTAACTGTTGTTAGATCTAAGAGTTAAAACTGCTTCATTACCTGAGGAGGGGCGACGAAACATGGGGATATTCTTCGTACCCTAACTCGGCGAAACATGTGGACTTTCGCCACACTTGGACTCGGGGAAACATGTGGACTTTCGCCACACATGGACTCGGTGAAATATGTGGTCTTTTGCCACACATGGACTCGAAGAAACATGTGGCCTTTCACCACACATGGGAGATTTAGCTAGGGTTGTTCGTCGTAGGAGTAGACAGTTGGGAACAGTAGATAATTTGAATGTATGCATGGATGAGTAGCTTATTTATACAATAAAGTAGTTGCACGATAACCATAATGCTAACGTTAAGAGACATGTGTATGGAATGTGGACTAGTTCGATAATTCAGTATCTGATCTTGCTGCTAAATGCAACTATATAACCATACGTGACTTACTTTGTACAAACATGTGATTTGAATGACTTTGAAACTGATATTGTTTGGTAACCGCGGTAGGGTTTGGGTTGACCAACTTGGACTGGTAATTAAACATACCGAGCAAATCAAAGGTGAGTTCATTCCTCTTGTGCATGCGTCCCGGTGGTTGGGACAGTCAGTGGGTATCCCTGAGAGGGATAGGTTTTGGGTAAATCATGGTTATTCCTGAGAGGAATATGTCTTGTGGGTAAAATCTGGAATGTTGGATAATATACTCATCCTATCACCATTAAAGTCCCTCCTTGTTGTTTGTTACCTGAGAGGTAACAGGGTATTAGTTGGTAGCGCTACTTAGGTTTGGCACCCTCACCTAACAGGGTATTAGTTGGTAGCGCTACATAGGTTTGGCACCCTCACCCCATACCTGAGAGGACGGGTGTGAACTAATGACCTAGTCATGACCGATGCTTTGATAGGAGCATTGGAGAAAGGGCAAAATAATCTGGAGCCGTCTTGTATTCGGGGTATTATCAACATTAAATTCAATGGATTAAACTAAACACTTGGTAACCAACGTTTTCGTAAAACTATGAACTCACCAGCGTTGTCTGATACACTTGTTGCATGCTCGCAGGTCGTTAGGTACTTTGGATGGGAACTTGCTATCTGGATGACTGGAGTGGTCATGGGTCGCAGTGCTGGGCTATGCGTGTCTTGTTTACTTAATTCATATACATTGGGTTTTGAAAAACTTAAACAATGAATTATTATTTGCTTCCGTTGTCACTATTTAACTTGGATTATGTTCTATGGATGTTTTATCTAGTGAATGGAAATTTTGTTAAACATATTATGGTTAGTTCAATGTGATTGGTGGCTAGATCCAGGTACGTCACACGCCTAGCGGGGTTACCGCATGTGGTATTTTGGGGGTGTGACAGTTTGGTATCAGAGCCACTGGTTATAGTGAACTAGGTTTTAAAACGTTTTTATAAAACCAGACTATAACCAAACAACTTCGAAAATCGACCATGACACTCAGCTCCAGATTGCAAGGTTCGTCTTCTGTTTACTTTATGCATTACTTGCTTAGTAGTTAGACACACACGACTTGCATTAAACAACATATTTGATACCTTGATGTGATTACCTGTGCTGCATGTCTTAGTGGAGCTAGATAGTGTGGCACTACCCTTCGACTCTTGTGATTATTAATCCTGTAATGCCTTTCGTTTTACTATTTAAATGTGGGGGAAACTTTTAGCGCAAGTTAAGAGGCACTGAGATAAGCATGCAAATTGCCTTATTATTATGGGTGCACACATAATAATAACGTGAGGTGCATGTGAGTCCCAGTGAGGCTTAACGAGTGTGAGAAGGGTTCTGCCCTATTTTTTGGTGTAAACTTTGTAGTTTGTAGATGTCAACGTGAGATTTGACTCCTACCTTATCTCGATTCTTAAACTTGTTCCATCTCCTTATATAGAATCATGAGTGGACGAGGCCATGGAGGTGGACACATTGCAATGACTCAGGCTGAGTTGACAAATCTGATTAACACCCGTGTGGCTGAGGCATTAGCAGCCTATCAAGCTGGTACGATATATGCCAAATCTTTTTTATTCTTGTGTCGCGTACACAACTCTTACCCTTGTGTTGTATTTTCTTTCGTCCATTAGGTCAGCAATCGAATCAGAATCAAAACCATCCGCCTGCTTGCACTTTCAGACGTTTATGGATTGTAAGCCACAGACATTCAGTGGGACTGAAGGGGTTGTGGGGTTACTACGTTGGTTTGAGCGGCCTGAGTCGGTGTTGGCTATGTGTAACTGTCCCGAGGGGGACTGTGTGGAGTATGCTACAGGCACTTTGGAGGATGGTGCCTTAACTTGGTGTGTCACACCCCAACCGATGGCGGAAACATCGGGGCATGGCAATGAGAGAAATAGATTGTCCAGAAGTTTCCATAATAATTATCATTACCAATCAATTTAAAATAACATGTCCCATACAATGTCTCAAAAGGAAAACAAATTATTACAGACAAAACTAGGCAAATTGTTCTGTTTCGACAACTCAGGTTTCATTAGTACAGACAACTATTTGTTGGTTTCTAGGACTCTTTCCTAGCCTTGATTTCCAAGCAAATAGACACCTTATGCACCTGTCACATACGTTAAAATAAAAGTCAATACACATAGTGTAAAGGCGAGCATACAAGTTTGATAATAGTATAGAGAGTTCGAGATAGTTTACGCATAACCAGCACGTGCACTGAGTAAACGAAGCATGTTAGTTATCGACATGAACCTTTCGATACCAATGACTACGGGTTGACTGCCCAAGGCAGTTCGTAATACATGATCACCACTGTAATCCATGCAAATAATTGTCCTTAACAACCCCCGTGTGAATGGGTGCTGAGTCCAAACTATAGTACTATCGTTGCTAAGGCAGGTAGACAGCATTCCATGTGTAAACATAACAAACAAGCATTCATTAAGTCACGTATAACATGTTGTAGCGGTTAGCGATTAAAAGTATTGCATAGTGTGTTCGATGTGATTTCGTATAATTAACGTATGTAACACCCTAAAGTGCATAAAGCAAAAAGAGATCGAGTATACTCACAGCGGTTGAATGGATTGAAAGGAGCGCTTGAGAGTAAGGTTAGCCTGAATAGTTCGATAGCATAATAATAAGTGACGCGTAAAACGAAAGCAAGTGTTGGTGGGTCGAATGGCAGTTCAATCGGATGGTAATCCGATCGGACAGGCGGTCGCTCGGATGGCAATCCGTTTGGACAGCGGTCAGGTCGGACAGTAGTCCGGTCGGATGGCTGTTCGAGTGGATTGTTTCTTCCCTTGAGAGAATGTGTTTGGTCGGACGGTCGTTCGATCGGCCGGCAACCCGATTGGTTGGACATTTTAGTGAGAACAAGTTCACCACAGACTGTCACTCGATCGGACAGCAGTTCGACCGGGCGGCATTCCTAGTGCATTGAACATGTTGAAAATTGTTTAAGTGTTGAAGTTTAATAGTCACATGTTCAAGCGGTTGACCTGATCGGATGGTAGTCCGATCAGACAACAACTCGTTCAACGATCAGACTTCAAATGTTGGTGAATAGTTTAAGTGTGGGACCCAAGGTGCAGATCGATCGGGTGACAACCCGTTTGGATGACAGTCCGATCGGATGGTGGTCCTATCGGACGGCATTCCGTCCTGGTCGTTCCGTTCATCTGACGCCTGGTTGTTTGATTGTTGGTCGTTTTATTGAGATGTTTTTGATAACGTGTTAAGCAACAGAAACCTCGTCAATACTTAGTATTCTTGATCGGACAGGAACCACCCAAATCTGGTCAGTTAACTGTTTAAGACGGTGTTCCATGTTTAACCCGTAATCGGTAACCCTCGTTGATAGGATCCAGATCTTGGACCAACACAACCACAAGATTGAGTAGGAAGTCGGTACAAGCTCCGATTCTATCGGTTTTGAGTGCATTGAGTGTAAAAGAGTTGAAAGAAAGTTGGAAAACATTCTCTCAATCCTTTTCACCATGATTATGTTTAGATCTATAAAAGATCCTTGTTTGTCTATGTGGAATTCGGTTAGATTCAAGTTATTCTTGGTGGATTGAGGCCAAAACATGGAGTTCTTCAAGAACACATGATGACGTCATCCTAGAACACCTTGAATCTTGGTGATTTCACGGTTAAAAGTTAAGATTCAAAAGGTAGAAAGGTGTAGGTGTGCGTGTAGATCAAGAAAGTACAAGATTTAGGACGAGATCTTACTGGAATCGAGAGAAATCGAGGAAAAGGTGAGGAGCACGAGCTGTTCGGTCAAGTTTCCACAAGTGGAAAGGATGAAAGTGACAGGAGATATTTATAGATTTCCAAAAGTGGAAAGGGTTGGCCGGTCAGATGGCATCTTGCCGGAATGGCAGCCCGGTCGGATGGAGCCTCAAACGGATGGTAGCCCGGTCCGATAGCAATCCGGCCGGTTGGCACCTGGTTCGAGTGCTTGGCGTGACGAGTTTTGCTGTTTCGATTTCGATTGCGAGTGTTGCGATGCGATAGAGTTTCTTAGTCAAATTACTTTTAATCCCAACTACTCATATCTCGCACTATCTCCTCTCCACCAATTATCATACTATATCAACATACAATCATCCTTATTTCGTATTCGTTTAGCGTTTGTGATTCGATTGCGATTGAGTTCGATTGTGATTTGATTGATAACCACACATACATAAATAAAACATGCACAGGTAACACATAAGGCACACACGCACGTATAAAATCACCAAAATGCGAAATCCGAGTTTGCGAGCGCGATGTTGATTAGATTAGTTTGATTAGCGCTTAGTTGACTTTATCGCATTGTTACTTCCTATTGTTCACAGTTCGTAAAGCGATTCGTAGCGATAAATATTCGTCGGTTACTGCAATTATAATTAATTACTCCACATAATACAACTAACGTAACACATAAAATAGACTAACTATGGTCAAAGAAGTCAAAACAGGAATTGAGCAAGGAGAGACTGATTGAAATTCGCAATCTTGTCTCCCTTTGACTTTAATCTTGACTTTGACTTTGACTTTCGAAACACGGGGTGTTACATGGTGGAATGCCGAGGTGCAAATGTTGGGCATCGAGATGGCTAATGCCACTACTTGGGATGATTTCAAGGAGTTAATGCGGGAGGAGTACTATCCTAGTGACGAGATTCAAAAACTCGAGAACGAGTACTACGATTTGAAGATGGAAGGTTCCGAGATCGAGGCTTACACGAAACGATCTCATGAACTAGCAATTTTGTACCCTAACCTGTCTCGACCTCCACCTCGAAGAATTGAGTTGTACATCAAAGGTCTGGCATCAGCAGTAAAGAATTTGGTCACCGCTGCAAACCTTAACAATCTGCCCACGATCATCCGTTTAGCACACAAGATTACCGACCAAGAGGTCGAGCGTGGCTCATTGCCGCCTCGTGTATCTGCGACTACCCTTGCTGCTACAGCTACCACACCTTGTAGGATCGCGTGCTGACCTAAACGAGTCAATTAGAGGTGTTCTAATCCGATTCAGGTGCGGAAAACAAGAATCAGACACGGAAAACAGCTTGCTTCACTAAATATTGCCTTGTATATTGATTTCACAGCTATTATAATTCAAAACGGCACTTCGGCAGCAGTTCGGTACCGGAAACAAGACCAACTTCCAACTATATTGATTTCGCTCTAAGGAACCTATATATAGGGGAGGAGGGTTCGCTCCTAATGACATTATGTCATTTCGGGCGAAATCACTATCTTGTGATTTCGCTCCAAATGACATATTGTCATTACGAGCGAAAACAACCTCATGAACGAAATCCGAACATTTACATGTTGACCCAACCTATTTTCTCGTACAATGTGCCCTGATCTAACATTCTAAGACTAAGACTCGATACAAGACGAAGTCGACAGATGTATGCACTAACAGACTCCCCCTCAGATGTTGACGAGTCTGACGTGTCGAGTCTTCACATCTTCAGTCTTGATCAGTCTTTGGGCTTCCAGAATCTCTATCTATCTCTTCCATCTTCAAATTCTTTCTATAACAGACTCCCCCTCAAAACATGTTGGGATCGTAGTCTGCCTTTTATATCAACAGGACCAAAACCTGGCTTCCTACTCTCAATCAGAGTCTTAGGCATCGGAACCTGATTCTTATCTAGCTCAGGTCATCCTGCACATCCTCTGCCAAAAACATAAGATTCATAAAATGAGATATTAACAGATTTAACATTGTATGCACTAACACTGACCCTACCTTCGAAATACACTCAGAATTCGAAATACACTCAGAAAAACTGTGATCATTCTTAAAATCAAGTTTTACAACAAATTTCTTTTCTCTGAACAACTCCTCAATCAAATACCTGTTCATCATGTTCAGCACTTGGAATTTTAAAAATCAGCTTTTCAATATCAGTTGTCGAAAATCTTTTTGGATTTTTTCAAAAATTTTATGCTAAAACACACTGAAAATCTTTTTGGAATTTTGATTTAATAACAGAAATAAAATGCAGTAAAGAAATATTTACATATAATATTTTTGTGAGTTTGTGTAAGAGGATCATATCAGTTTCTTGAGACAAATCATCAACACCATTAAGCTTTAAACATTTTAAGTTCTAAACGATTCACTTAGATTGTCAGTATACTGATCCACTTAAATTTTCACACAAAGTTCAAATGTTTCAAGATACGAGATTAATGTTTTAGGGAATTAAACTTATTCGCGTGTCCCACCTCAGAATATACTCTCGTATCCAGATCCCAGTCTTCGGTCTTATAGATGAATATACCTAGATGATATCTGTAAGGGGTTAGGTGCAAAACCGTGAGAGCTCAAGTCAGAACTTCCGTTCAGTAGAGAGATGACGGCTCGACTTTTGGTGGGTCCCCTTTAGAGGATCTTTTGTTTACAACAACAATGACTATCAATTTTATTGTTTCATCAATTTCCTGAGGGCGGCGCTTTTTCAAGCATTTGCGGAAAGTATTCTCCGGGGACTAGGTCAGTATTTCCATACAGCAGAAGTCCCGGGATAATACCCCAGATATCACTAAGCATAAAGACCTAGTATCTCAGAATAAGGGGTCCTTCAAACAAGATTTCGGGGGTTACCCATATATCCGAGAAATGTTACCCACGAATTAAGCAAGTCTGAAATTTAGGTTTATAACACGTCACAATCTATTAAATGTGCAAAAAACCTACTGACACATCATCAGTGAGACCGTTTATTACTATTTAATTTTCCAATTCTTTAGCATGCCGTGATCGTCCACTGATGTACTATCATTTCCTCTTTTATACAACAAAACTCATTTTTGATTTTATCATGTTTTTGGCTTTCTCAAATTTTCTAATGTTTTTAGATTTTCTGTGAAATTTTTACTCCCCCTAAAATGCAAACACATTTAAAAGAAAAATTGAAAAACGAACTGTACAGAAAGTTGACAACTGATATCAAATTACTTTCTGTGAAATTTTTACTCCCCCTAAAATGCAAACACATTTAAAAGAAAAATTGAAAAACGAACTGTACAGAAAGTTGACAACTGATATCAAATTACTTCAAATCGCCATCCACTTTGGCATGAACAATCAGAACTCCCCCTCACAACAAACTATTTCCCATTGTGATTTCAAAACACTTAAGTTTGTTTTAATCAAATGGTTTTTCCGGAAAATTAGTTTTGTTGATTTTCAAACCATTTGTAGGTTAGGGGATAAACTCATCATTTGTTCTCCGAAATACCACTTGTAAGTATGGTCCAATCAAGTTCAACTTAATGACCTTGATTAACCACTTGTCAATGAAAACCTCTTTACCACTTATAAATAAGCACAATCAAAATTGTTATGAAGAATAATGCCGATTCATGCTCCACGATTACCTACTTGGGAGCTCCGGCAAGTCAGGTGTTTTACTCAAACATAATGTCCACCCAAGCCTCACCAGCCTTGGGTGACTTTGGAACACATCTGTCCCACCAACATTTTGATTTATAAAACTCTTTAGCACCCTTTACCTTCCTATCTACCATCTTCCCAAACATATGTTTGACTTTCCCGTTGAAAGCCTTCTCAACATCAAATTCTCCTTTATCATTGAAAAATTGATTTGAGATTTCAACTTTTCCCACTTTTTTCATCAAATTTTCCTTTGACAATGCAGGAAAATTCTCATCGTTCACCACTGGAACAGAACTCACAATATTTTTCTCAACCAATGACTCCTCTGATTTTATACAATCAGATTCATTGTCAGAACAACTATCTGTTTTAACCACCCACTTTTGTTTATTCAAATCACCTCTTCTTTTGTAAAACCTTTTTGAACTTTCTCCTTCCTCAGAAGTAGAATTTTCAAACTTTTTAACATTTTTCACAGGTTGTTGTTTCTTATCAACACAAGTCTTTCTCAAAACAGAGTTAGAAGAAACTCCCTGTTTTTGGTAGTTGGTCTTGGGGCAATTCCAAGCTATGTGTCCAACTTCCTGGCATTTGAAACAGGTTCTTCTGTCAACTCTTTGAGCAATCTTTCTCACATTCTTCTTTACTTCAGCAATAAACTCTTGATTCGACTGCTTCCAGAACGGTTTCTTTTGTTCATTCTCTGAACTTCCTCCTTAAACAAATTTTGTTTTTGGTTTATAAGTTTTCTAATTTTTATAATTTTCTGATGAAATGAAACCAAGACCTTTCTTTTTGAGATTACCATTATGGTTTGGTTTCTTTTGAAAACCATAACCCATTTTCTTGTATACTCTTTGTTGAATCCTTGAAGTGTAAGGTTTAGGTTTTTCAGAAAGATTCAAATCTTTTATTTCAGAAATATTAATTTCTGTTAATTTGAAAACCTTTTTGATCATTTCAGTTTTAACACTTCTTATTGGGAATTCCTCATCAGAATATAATTTGTCTGAATCATTCAACGTATATGCTACTTTGACTGATCCGTCATTCAAATTAGATTTTGACAACAGGAATTTTATTGTAAACCCTCTTAACCGGTGAACTTGGACTCTTCTCAGACGAACTCGAACTTTCTGACTTAGACACTGACTTTGACTCTTCATCCATATCCAACACCTGATCGACAACTCTCTTAACTAATTCAGACTCATGATCAGTGTCAGACGCTGTAAATGTGACATCAATATTGTCTGGTAATTCATCAGTGATTTCAGACTTTAGTTTTATGTTTAGAGCCTTATCTACCCGTTCCTCATTTGGTTTCCTGGGGGAATAACTCTCAAAGATAGGAGGCGGACATCTATTATACTTGACACTTTTTGTCTTACCAGTATCCTCTTCTTTTTCTTTCTTCTTGAAAGCTTCAAGACCTGCAACAGTAGGATAAACACGATCAATCAAATAATCGCAAGTAGTATAACTCAAAAGTAATCGGTTAATCCTTTCACTCTCAATTTTCTGAAGTTCCAACTCCTTCTTCAAATTAGAACAGTCTTCAATGTAGTCATTGATGACGCTTTGCTTTGTCATTAAAGTTGCACTCAATTTGTCATTTGCTTTCTCAATTTCTGCATTTGTTCTTTTCAAACTGTCAACTGTCCTATTCAACACATAGTACGACTCCTTCACATACTTTACATCGGACAATAGATCTTCTTTAATTTTCTCTAATTCAGTAATCTTTTTATCTTTTTCTTCACAAACTTTGCAAGATTCTGAACATTTCTCACAAGGCTTCGTAATTTCAACCACTTTTTCAACTGTTTTTTCAATTTCGACAATCCTTTCGACTTCTACAAGTTTCTCGACCTCAACAATTTTCTCTACCAATTTCTCCACTTCAACAATCTTTTCTGTCACATTCTCAGTAACTGCTTCAACATGTGTTTTTCCATCTTCTGTCTTTGACTTTTCATAAGCAAGTAACTTTGCTGCTTCTAGCTCTCTCTTCAGCCGGGCAATCTTCTTCTGATTCAGCATCTCAACTTTATCTGTATAGAAAAAATTAAAACTATCAGAATCAATGCTTTTTCTACATTTATTAAGATACTCTTCCTCATCATCAGTATCAACATCACTTCCTAGATCTGGAAATATTGAAATTCTTTTCTGACAATCTTCATTTTCACCCAAAATTCTTGTAACAAGAGCCACATCTGGTCTAGTCACATCAGGCATGTACTTGTCCCAACTAAATCCCTCGGCAACAAACTCATCACCTTGATCTATTAAACCATAATAAGCTTTCTTGTTTGCTTCTTCGATCATTTTCCCATGAGCAGTTTTCTGATCCTTTTGTTGAGGTTGTTGATCGATCTGATGAAAGATTGATTTCTGATAATAATTGTTCTTATCTTGATTTCCAGATGCTTCTTGGTTTTTACATTCCCGTTTAAAATGACCTTTTCCTTTACATCGGAAACAGGTAACCTTTGACTTGTCAAAACCAAGTGGAGATGTAGCCATTCCTCGAAACTCGTCTCTGCCAGTAATTTGTTGAAACTTTTCAGCTCTCCTGCATGCACTAGCCAAACACCACTTCACATCCATCAGCTCAAGCTCTTCTGCATCGATTTGGTCGTAATCTTCTTTTGTGAGCATTGGATCACCAATTCTTCCTGCAATCAAGCTTTCATACGACTCTAGCATGGCTACAAGAGATGCCATGTGTTGCTTAGCCACTTCAGGAGAAAGATTTTGACCATTTTGGATGTTCAAAGTCACATTGCACTGAAAATTTGTAGAATTTTGCTTCTGAGTGCTAGGTGTGTTGGTGTTAGGATCAAAGCTTGAGAATGAAGAAGTGTATCCACCACTTTGAGTTGTAGTGCTAGCATTTGGGCTTGCAGAACCATCAGCATTGAATGCAGTACTAGTCTTTGGACTTTGACTGGGAGTGGCCTCAAACTTGTTCCCTCGATAGTACAAACTGACATCCTATTTTGCATTTGGATTTGTCATGATAGCTGTCTTTTGAATATCCAGCTCCTGTTCTTCAATTTTCTGGATAAACTGAGCCAAGTTCATACTTTCTGATTTCCTCATGAGTTTCACAACTATCAGATATGTTCCCCACTTGTGCTGTGGCAAAGCTTCAGCTAACTTATCTACCCACTCATCATCCTCTTTCTTGATATCCAATCTTCCCATTTCTAGAACAAGATGACAGTATCTATCAATGGCCTGCATGGTTGTTTCATGATCTAACACAGTAAACATATCAAACGATTTCTTCAATAATGCCTTTTTGTTTTTAATCATATCAGCACTCCCTCTGAATTTCTGAATCGAAGCCTCCCAGATAGATCTAGCTGTCCCATTATATTGAAGCAAGATAAAGATATCTTCTTTAATCGCTTGTTGCAGAATACTTATCATCATTTTCTCACTTGTAAACTGTAATTTGTCACTCTTAGTATAATCACTAAAAGCCTTTTCAATACCCCGTTCATTCTTTGGTTTCTCATAATATTTCAACAACGAACACCATGCATCAAATTTGTATGCTTGAACCCAATTCTCGAATCGATTTTTCCAACCTTGAAAATCCTCAATGTACATGAGTTTCGATGGTTTCTGATGAGTTCCCGTCTCATTCTCACCATACAATGTTTCAGCAGCAGTCACTGGTGCAACGGGCGTCGTGAATGCATTGTAGAATTCTTCAGCCATGATTTAGAAACACGTATTTCAATGATAGTTAATTTCGAGCGAAATAGCAAGTAGGAGCGAAATCACAGATAATACAGTTTCAAGCGAAATAGCTGATTACGAGCGAAATCACAGAATCCTTTTGGAGCGGAATCTGAATTGTTAACTCTGGAGCGAAATTAGAAGAAGATTTGGAGCGAAATCTGTGATGTGGTTCACCTGGAGCGAAATCAGACAATTATCTCGAGCGAAACCCCAATTACGAGCGAAATTAGTCAACTATTTGGAGCGAAATCAGGCACCCTCGAGCGAGATCAGAAAGTGTATTCTCGAGCGGAATCACTTCTCGAGTCAATTTTTGCCATTTTTAAGTTGAATTTTGACGTGAAACTTTCATGGATTTGTCTATGTCTAATTTTAAACAGTCTGTGAAAACTTGGTCCGATTTTAACCGTGAAATCTTGTTCAGATTTAAAAAGAAGGTGTAGAAGACAAAAAATGAGGCTATTTTGGCAAGAACTCCTCGTCCTGAGCTCTGATACCACTAGTAGGATCGCGTGCTGACCCAAACGAGTCAATCAGAGGTGTTCTAATCCGATTCAGGTGCGGAAAACAAGAATCAGACAAAGAAAACAGCTTGCTTCACTAAATATTGCCTTGTATATTGATTTCACAGCTATTACAATTCAAAACGGCACTTCGGCAGCAGTTCGGTACCGGAAACAAGACCAGCTATATTGATTTCGCTCTAAGGAACCTATATATAGGGGAGGAGGTTTCGCTCCTAATGACATTATGTCATTTCGGGCGAAATCACTATCTTGTGATTTCGCTCCAAATGACATATTGTCATTACGAGCGAAAACAGCCTCAAGAGCGAAATCAGAACATTTACATGTTGACCCAACCTATTTTCTCGTACAATGTGCCCTGATCTAACATTCTAAGATTAAGACTCGATACAAGACGAAGTCGACAGATGTATGCACTAACACACCTGCTAGTGATAACAAGCAAAAATGGAACGATGCAGACAAACCAACCAGTGCCAGTCAATCTCAGAAAAGGGCAGACAAAAGTATCAACCGCAGTTTTAGCCAGTCGTCTTCTGTGAATCAGAATCAGAGCAATAATTCAAATCAGGGTTCCTACACAGGAAAGCTACCAAAGTGTAATAAGTGTATGTTCCACCATCGCGGGCCGTGCACCAGGGTATGTCACAGGTGCAACAAGGTGGGTCATATGGCTAAAGATTGTAGGGTCTGGCTCCCAAAATAGCCGCAGCAGCCGCAGCCACAGGGGAGGCAGCAGCCTCAACAGAATCAGGGAAACCGTAAGGGCTGTTTTCAGTGTGGAGACGAGGGTCACTTTAAGCGGGATTGCCCTCAGCATAACCAGAATGTTGGCAACAACAACAACGCTGGGAATGACAATAATGGGAACAATGGTGGGAACGGGGCACGTGGAAGAGTATTTACTATTGGCGCTGGGGAAGCTCGCAATGATGGCAATGTTGTGACCGGTATGTTTTCTGTGAACGATCTTTTTACTTCTGTTTTATTCGACTCTGGTGCCGATTGGAGTTATGTGTCTTTGGGGTTCAGTCGTCAGTTAGGGTTGACTCCCACACCTCTTGTAATTAAGCATGTAGTAGACATAGCTAATGGTAAATCGATAGAAGCTTCTCATGTTCTTATTGGTTGTAAACTTGATCTCATGGGTCAAGTGTTCGACATTGACTTACTCCCCGTCACTCTTGGAAGTTTTGATGTGGTCGTTGGTATGTATTGGTTGTCTAAGCATCAAGCGGAAATTCTCTGTAAAGAGAAAATCGTGCGTATCCCTCTCCCCAGTGGGGAATCTTTGTCGGTTATGGGTCATCGTAGTGGTGCCATGGTCGGCATCATCTCAGCCATGAAAGCCCATAAGTGTCTACGAAAGGGCTACCCTGCTATTCTAGCTCTTATTACCGATTCGCAACCTGAAGAAAGGAATAACGAGGACCTTCCAGTAGTTCGTGAGTTTTCGGACATGTTTCCTGAAGAGTTACCCGGTTTACCTCCACATCGCTAGGTGGAATTCCAGATTGACCATATGCCAGGAGCAGCTCCGATTGCCCGTGCTCCTTATCATCTTGCACCAAGAGAGTTGCAAGAGTTATCTAATCAACTTCAAGAACTATTAGATAGAGGTTTTATCTGACCCAGTTCATCGCCTTGGGGAGCCCCAATTTTGTTTGTGAAGAAGAAAGACGGATCTTTTCGTATGTATATAGATTATAGAGAACTCAACAAGGTGACAGTCAAGAACCGTTATCCGCTACCGCGTATCGACGGCCTGTTTGACCAGTTGCAGGGGTCAAGTTTCTACTCGTAGATTGATTTAAGATCGGGTTATCATCAGATGAGAGTCCGAGAGGAGGATGTCCCTAAGACAGCTTTTCGAACACGATATGGCCATTATGAGTTTTTAGTTTTGTCGTTTGAGTTGATGAACGCGCCAGCGGTTTTCATGGGCCTTATGAACCGTGTATGCAAACCGTATCTCAATGACTTCGTTATCGTATTTATCGACGACATTCTGATCTATTCAAAGAGCAAGGAAGATCATGAGCGGCACTTGCGTCGTATCTTGGAGCTTCTGAGGAAGGAGCAACTCTACGCGAAATTCTCTAAGTGTGACTTCTGGATTCGAGAGGTACACTTCCTTGGTCACATTGTGAATGAATCGGGAATACACGTGGATCCTGCTAAGATTGATGCTATCAGAAATTCGGCAGTACCAAAGAATCATTCAGAGGTGTGACAATTTCTCGGTCTCGCTTGGTATTATCGAAGATTTATCAAGGATTTCTCGAAGATCACTCAACCCCTTACCTCGTTGAGACAGAAAGGCGTGGTGTATTCTTGGGGAACAAAGCAGGAGGATGTTTTCCAACTTTTGAAACAGAAACTCTATAGTGCACCGATCTTGTCTTTACCAGAAGGTATCGAGGATTTTGTAGTATATTGTGATGCTTCTATTCAAGGTCTCAGTTGCGTGCTGATGCAACGCGAGAAAGTAATAGCATATGCCTCTCGACAGTTGAAGGTTCACGAGAAGAATTATACAACTCACGACTTGGAACTGGGAGTCGTGGTTTTCGCGTTGAAAATCTGGAGGCATTATCTGTACGGTACCAAATGCACCATCTACACTGATCACAGGAGCCTTCAGCATATTTTCGACCAAAAGGAATTGAATATGCGACAGCGTCGCTGGGTGGAACTATTGAACGACTACGACTGCGCCATCAAGTATCACCTGGGTAAAGCTAACGTGGTAGCTGATGCCCTTAGTAGAAAGGAAACAAAGCCAAAGCATGTGCGAGCCTTACAGCTCACTATTCACTCAAACCTCCCTAATCAGATTCGCTCGGCTCAGGCTGAAGCGAAGAAGGAAGAAAACTTGGAAGCCGAGTATTTGCGGGGCATGGAGAAACAACTTGAGAAGCGACCCGACGGCATTTATTATTTTATGGAACGGATATGGATCCCTTTATTTGGTAATCTTAGGGATCTTGTGATGGATGAAGCGCACAAGTCTCGGTACTCTGTTCATCCATGTTCGGATAAGTTGTATCAAGAACTCAAAATCTTGTGTTGGTGGCCGAAGATGAAAGCTAATCGCGACGTACGTGAGTAAGTGTTTGACGTGTGCGAAAGTCAAGGTCGAGTATCAAAAACCCTCAGGCCTACTTCAACAACCAGAAATACCCATGTGGAAATGGGAGCAGATTGCTATGGATTTTGTCACTGGTTTGCCGAGAACTCAAAACGGAAACGATACCATCTGGGTGATCGTTGACCGCCTCACGAAATTTGCATACTTCCTTGCGATCAAGGAAACAGATAAGTTCTCTCAACTCGCTGCTGTTTATCTGAAAGAAGTGGTTTCTAGGCACGGGGTGCCAACCTCTATCATCTCTGATCGTGATCCACGGTTCATATCTGATTTATGGCAGTCGATGCATAAATCGTTTGGCTCATGCCTCGACATGAGTATTGCTTATCACCCACAAACGGATGGTCAAAGTGAGCGAACCATCCAGACACTTGAAGACATGCTGCGAGCATGTGTGATTGATTTTGGTAAGGGTTGGGAGAAACATTTGGCATTGATCGAGTTCTCCTACAACAACAGTTACCACACTAGCATCCAGGCAGCTCCGTTGAAGCGTTGTACGGCCGGAAATGCCGTTCTCCTCTCTGTTGGGCTGAGGTGGGTGACAGCCAAGTCACAGGCCCGGAACTTGTTCTTGAAACTTCTGAAAAGATTGTACAGATCAGAAACCGTATGGCGGCGGCGCGCGACCGTCAGCAAAGCTATGCTGACAAGCGTAGGAAACCCTTGGGATTCGCTGTAGGCGACCTTGTTATGTTGAAAGTCTCGCCCTGGAAAGGTGTGGTGCGTTTTGGTAAGCGCGGCAAGCTTAATCCACACTATGTTGGGCCATTCAAAGTTTTGGAACGTATTGGTAAAGTGGCATACAAACTCGAGTTACCTGCCGAGCTGGGTAACGTTCAAGATGTTTTTTTATGTTTCACAATTAAAGAAGTGTTTTTCTGATAAAACACTTGTTGTACCGTTTCAAGAGTTGAAGATTGACGACAAGTTGCAGTTTATCGAAGAACCAATAGAAATTATGGATCGAGAGGTCAAGGTCCGTAAGCACAGTCGAATCCCAACTGTGAGAGTTCGTTGGAACTCAAGGCGTGGACCGGAGTTCACCTCACTTGTTCCCTGCCAACAAATCTAAATCCGATGTAACTGGTGAATTTCGGGATTAAATTCCCTTTCAAGTTGGGGATGATGTGGTACCCGCGGAAAATCCACCGCCATCCTGAGTTAACGTTTTGCTACTTTGGATTACTTACCAAATTTCAGGACGAAATTTCTTTCAAGTTGGGGATGATGTGACAACCCGAGATTTCAAGGTCTATCTTTTAGACATCACTGAGTGCACAATCTTGTTTTATAATTTGGTTTATTTGAATGATTAGTGGTTATATGTAATGATGGATTGTTATATGTGTAGTGTTCATATAGTTCCTTTAGAGTTTAGCAAATATGTTCTGATGTCACATGAAACCTCGACGAAAATATAGTTTTTCGCCATCACTAGTTTCGACGAAAAATGGTGATTCGTCGAGCAGGTATTTCGCCAAAGTGGGGGCCTCGGCCCAGAGTGAATCGCGGCCCAACCTCTTATGTTATAACCTCATGATTAGTAACTGTAAACGAAACCCTAAAGTCTTCCTTCCTTTCCCATTCGACGGCAAACTTGATTCCCTGTGAAGCTCTCAATCATTCGAGCATCTCTCCCTAATCCTCAAGATCCCTTGTGCAATCTTGCATACCGGTTAGTGCCTAACTTTATTATTAGACGAAATTCTGAGGATTGTGATTTCATGTGAATTAGGGTTTGATAGGCTGTTAGATGTGAAACGATTATAGGGTGTGGTGGTTTCAATGATTGATATATTTTCATGTTTGTGTTATGATTCGTCAAATCTGTACAATGAAATAATGGCATGATAGATTAACAGGTGATAATGTATGGTTTGTGAATGTTACATGCTTATTTCCGATGAAACTGTTATATGTGGAACAAATTAGGATGCTTAATGGTTGCTTGTAACTAGGATACCCACAAGTGCAACCATCGATGTGTTTAAAATTGTTAGGATGTTAAATGTTGTTAGATCTAAGAGTTGAAACTACTTCATTACCTGAGGAGGGGCGACGAAACTTGGGGATATTCGATGTACCCTAACTCGGCGAAACATGTGGTCTTTCGCCACACATGGACTCGACGAAACATGTGGTCTTTCGCCACACATGGGATATTTAGTTGGGGTTGTTCGTCGTAGGAGTAGACAGTTGGGAACGGTAGATAATTTGAATGTATGCATGGATGGGTAGCCTGTTTATACAATAAAGTAGTTGCACGATAACCATAATGCTAACGTTAAGCGACATGTGTATGGAATGTGGACTTGTTCGATAATTCAGTATGTGATCTTACTACTAAATGCAACTGTATAACCATACGTGACTTATTGTGTACAAACATATGATTTGAATGACTTTGAAACTGATATTGTTTGGTAACCGCGGTAGGGTTTGGGTTGACCAACTTGGATGGGTAATTAAACATACCGAGCAAATCAAAGGTGAGTTCATTCCTCTTGAGCATGCGTCCCGGTGGTTGGGACAGTCAGTGGGTATCCCTAAGAGGGATAGGTTTTGGGTAAATCATGGGTATTCCTGAGAGGAATATGTCTTGTGGGTAAACTCTGGAATGTTGGATAATATACTTATCCTATCACCATTAAAGTCCCTCCTTGTTGTTTGTTACCTGAGAGGTAACAGGGTATTAGTTGGTAGTGCTACTTAGGTTTGGCACCCTCACCCCGTACCTGAGAGGACGGGTGTGAACTAATGACCTAGTCATGACCGATGCTTTGACAGGAGCATTGGAGAAAGGGCAAAATAATCTGGAGCCGTCTTGTATTCGGGGTATTATCTGTGACATCTGTGTCACTTCAACCATCAAACAAATGCCAAACCAATGAAATATTGTATTTCATACTTGAGATTTGTAAAAATATGTGTATCATTTGCACATATCAACTCTTGTTCGATTTCGGGCTCTAAATCGCTTTCTGGAAGGTTATACACGCACTGATGCGTAAATATAACCAGTTTAATGCAACAAACACTCCGGAATAGTGACATAGGCTTAACATACCTTGAATAACCTATACATAACTTAGAAATAAGTTTTGGAGGGTTTGGTGTGGCGAAATCAAGTTTATTCGCTTACAAGGACTAATTTTGACAAACTACGAAAGTATGCCGATTTGTACTGTAACGAACATTCCGGAACATGACCATAAGTTAAACATACCCTAAATATCCTTTACATAGCTTAGAAATAGGCTTTGAGCGGTTCGGTGTGCTAAAATAAACTTTTTGGTCATTCAGGGACTAAAAGCGTCAAAAAGTGCATAAGTTTACTTTTTCGCACATAACTTACCTTCTGAATACTTCTGGACATCCAAAAATTTATGTAATCATTAAAATATTATGTTTTAGTTATTGGCTTGATAAAAATCCATTCGTCGCGTAATTTGGATCGTTTTTGCGTTCGTTACGACTTTCGTCGTAATTAACCGAACAACGCAACCGTACGACCAAACGAGCCGACATCCGAGATATTTTTGAGCACATTTTAAGTTCCCTATATTTTAACTTCATTTTAGAGCTTTGAAATGGGGTTAACGGGGCTTAAACATGTCAAAAATGGGCCGAAATGCATGTTTCTCAAGTGCAGGGACCATTTTGCAATTTCTGGAAAGTATCAGACCTGCAAGGTCCTTACGGACCGTATGGGAATGGTCTTATGGTCCGTAAGCAGGTCCCAGACATCAGAATGTGTTTTCCAGCTTGTTCCAGCTGTTGCACACCTTTGCACCTGGTTTCTTTGATAATATGTGCTTGTTTTTTATCCCCATGGTTTCTCACAATAGTGGGTATGAGGTGTACGGACTAGATCGAAGCTCATTTTCCGATAAACGATCCTAACGGTTCTAGCATTCCTATAAATACCCAACCCATTAACTTGCAAAAACCCACATTTGATCTTATTCTACACTCTCTAAGTGGAAGTTTATGCTTCCTACCTGAGAGTGAATCGGGTTCGAATCTTGCGGGGACCTTCTGTAAGTATTCTTTCACGTTTATCGTTCATTTTGGCGTTAAAGTCAAACTGCATTTGACTTTCTGCATTGACCGGCTTATGGTCAATGCGAAGTTCGTTTGAACTTCATAACGTGAGCGTAATCACGATGGTTATAGTCCCTAATGACTATACCTACTGATTACCACGTTATCTAGGCTTAGTGACGAGTCGTAGTTTCGGCCAAAATACGTTTTCTCGCGTATTTTGTAACCAAACTACTCTAGGGTATCAAAACCATTTGTTTTAATGCCAAACCTGTTTTCTAACTTAACTAAACATGTTCTAGCATGTTTAGCTCGTCACTTTTAGATTTGTGCTTGTTTAGGGTCGTAAAGGTAAGCGATCTAATCAATCGTTTATACTTTCGAACCCGACCCATTTGGTCGATCATTAGGATCCGACCATACACATTAGGTGGCCATATTTGTATAGGGAATAACCTTCCAAGGTTATACCATATGGTCACTTCGTTTAAGTAGTTGTATGATAGATAATTTATATGCCTTAGCAAAATTACCAAAATGCCCTTTTTACGCATAAATTCATTTTAAGCATATGTAACCTAAATTTTGACATCTAAACTGATTAGGCAACTATATTAGACATGTTGAGGCATATTCTACTTGTCATAGGACTAGTTAGGCGGTCCAAACGCGTTTTACGCGAACGACGCGTTAAAGTAGCATAAGCTACCTAAACGGGTCGTAATGGGCTGTAAGCACTTAGGTTGGGTTTCATTTTAGTATACGGGCTTTGTTAAACCATATCACATGAGTTCCAATACTCATTTGGTTTACGAAACCCCATACTATCCAACCCCCCGATTTAGGTCCGGTTATTTATGTAGTTATCTATATAGGGTGCCGTTTGATTCCGTGATCCCTCTAGCTTTGCTTAGTTGTTGTTCAAGACTACTAAGCACCCTCAAGTGAGTACATAGACCCCTCTTTTACTGTTTTTCAAACATTTTGGGGTGAAACACATGTGCCTAATTGTTACTTTCATGCTTTCCATGTTTTCATATCAGATACTTGCTATGTTTATTAGTACATTATTAGTACACGATTTCATTATGTTTTTGCTATGTATGTCCATTGTGTGCATACTTAGTACATCGTTTTACATGACATTTTATGCTACGTATGTTCGTTTAGCGCATACTTAGTACATTGTTTTACATTACCTTTTCATGCTATGTATGTTCATCATACTTAGTACATTTGTTTTACATCACATGCTATGTATGTTCATCATACTTAGTACATTTGTTTCACATCACATGCTATGTATGTTCATCATACTTAGTACACTTGTTTCACATCACATGCTATCTATGTTCATTTAGTTCATACTTAGTACATTCACATCACATCACATGCTTACATTTTGGTATGACGTTTGGTTTGTTTAAATGGGACAATATACATTCATTAACATTGATCACGCCGCTCGGTAGTAGGTAGTGGTACCATAGGACTTGACAAATCTCGTTCCTAAAATCCTAGGTATGTTTGGATGGATGGAATGACCGAATCCGAAAACATTTCAGTTGATAACTTTTACTCTAAGGTTATCATGCTGTCTCAAGGCTTGAGTGTATGCATTTTCACAACACCGCATAGATGTTTGTATCAGTATAGCATGCATTTCCACAAAACATAACTTTGATTTAAACCAAGTTTTAGTTCAATACTTTGTTTTGTGCATTTTCACCTGTGGTTTAGTTGATGCATTTCGCTAGCCATACATATCATTTTGGTTACACACTACATGATTTACTTTTGACACATAAACATTTTTGACATTGGTTATACATTACATGATTTACATTTTGACATAAACATTTGACATATTATTCAATACATTTGACAATTGGTTAAAACATAGACATTTGACATTGGTGGTTGGTTTGGGTAAGTGATTTAAGTAACGAGGCGTGTGTAATATGATACAAGCATGGTGGATACGCCGCTGGTACTTCCTATATATAAGTGTTTGTATGATATTACATATCGTAGCGTTGTTTAAATCATTTCAGTTTAGAGATATTTTTCACAAGACATTGTTTTACAAACAACTTATTTTATACAAACTCATTTTTACTTGGTTATTCGTTTGACCTTACATTTCTCTTTTACATATCATCTACCTTATTATCGCTTTTCAAACGTTTTATAAAAGCAAACACTTCTTTGTTTGTAAAGACATTGTAACTCTTTTAATCAATAAAACAACATTTCAATTTTCCATGTGTTATGAAACAATGATTCTGTTACAACACTCCCCGAAGTTTCCGCCACGTTTTGTTGTTTTACGTGGTCGGGGTGTGACATTATCAACATTAAATTCAATGGATTAAACTAAACACTTGGTAACCAACGTTTTCATAAAACTATGAACTCACCAGCGTTGTCTGATACACTTGTTGCATGCTCGCAGGTCGTTAGGTACTTTGGATGGGAACTTGCTATCTGGATGGCTGGAGTGGTCATGGGTCGCAGTGTTGGGCTATGTGTGTCTTGTTTACTGAATTCATATACGTTGGGTCTTGAAACACTTAAACAATGAATTATTATTTGCTTCCGCTATCACTATTTAACTTGGATTATGTTCTATGGATGTTTTATCTAGTGAATGGAAATTTTGTGAAACATATTATGGTTAGTTCAATGTGATTGGTGGCTAGATCCTGGTACGTCACACGCCTAGCGGGGTTACCGCATGTGGTATTTTGGGGGTGTGACATATTTAATTTTTGACTCTTGTAGTCTAATGAGGTATTGCAACATGTAAACTAGCCATGAATCCGACACCCTCATAAAACCTATGTGCTCGCCAGCATTTCTTTGTTGACTTTGTTTTTACATATGTTTCAGGTGTTGTTGAATGATGTTGATTGCTAGGATGCATGCTCACATAGGACTGGACGAGGCCTTAGTGACTTAATAACAATGATAGACTATGTTTAACTTGTTTGTTTAAATTTTCAAGACAATGTAAATGTTTAATATTTAATAAAACGAAACTTTTTGAATCCATGGTTGTGAAACAATGATTCTGCCACGACACTCCCCGACGTTTCCGCCGCGGTTTCGTTGTTTTAACGCGGTCGGGGTGTGACACCTGATAAAAAAGGAAGCTCCCTCTAGTTTAAAGTTTGAGCTAGGACCCTTCGTAAGTGTCCTTAGCCACTCTAGTTCGGTTTTTATACGTTTAAATACCAAAAGTCAAAGTTGCCACAAAACGGCTTTGACTTTCGGTTTAGATCTAAACGGTCCAGCCATTGTTCGAGCCGAATATGGCTAAGTGATTGTAATTAGGTAGGTGTTAATCCCTCAAAAGGGCACCTCCTAATTATCACGTTTACTTAGTTAATTGTCGGGTCAAAAGTAATTTAATAAAAAGTCAAACTAGCCAGATTTTTAAATAAAAATCAAATCTGATAATGTAGAGGTTATAAATCATGTTTTGTCACTTTAATAACTTGGTAAATATTATTAGAACATGACTAAACATGTTCAACCCGACAATTCTAAGTTTAAGATCGGTTCGCAACCGAAAGTCGCAAAAGCTTGACTTTTGCTTTGACTTTCAGTTCTGACCCGATTTAGCTTAATTCCTTTATGTTTTAAGCTTCCATTGTGACCATATAATGTTGTAGTATAATCTTCTGAGGTTATATTACATGGTTACTTATTAATCTGAATTATATGCATGTTTCCGTTATTATGCTTATTGTTGACTAAAATGCCCTTATGGTCTAAAAATGAGATTTTTAAATAAATGAACATGCAATTGGATTAGGTACTGATTAGTAAACATAATTAAAGTATTTTGACACTTACATTCTCGTCATAAACTAATGTTATGCTAATGATCGTAATTTAAGCTTTTATGAAGACTAAAATACCCTTTGGTGTATAAATCATGCTTAAAACATAAATTTGACTCAAACTCTTTACTTACTGTTGTGATATTATTTTTAGGAATTTTTGGAATATTGGGTCAGATTATATACTGACCTTAACATTGAGTTCGTGTATAAAGCTTATAATTGACGATAATACCCTAGTTGCGAATAAAATAACTTTTACATATAATTAACATGCAAAATATTTTCCTACTCATCTAATATGAAAAACAAAATAATTTGACCATTCAAGGCTGGTCAAAATCTCATAATCACATAAACCTTGTAATTATCGTCAAATATCGGTTTTTACGCTAATTAGGTGCATAGTATCGTTTAAAACCATATTTAGCACCCAAAACTTGTCACCTACTGACTTTATAAACAATTTTAAATATTTTTACAGTAGGTATAAGTCATGAACTCAGAATTCCAATTTTGTCCTTAAAAGCATATGTGAAATGACCAAAATGCCCTTTCGGGGCATAGTTTGGCCATAAATGGTAAACCACACATATGTATGATATCCTACTGTTATAACATCATAAATTAAATATTTTTACAGAATATTTTTGACCAGAACTTCAGTTTACCTATAAACCTCTTTTATAAATCTTAAAATGACCAAAATACCCTTACAGGGCGTAATTCAGTTTTAAAATCTTTTTGGGCATATATGTTGATATCCTACTAATGCCTTAACATATTTTAAGCATAATAACATATGGGACTTGTATATGGTTCATTCGGTTACCCGTTATGCTTATACACGTTCGATTCGGTTTATGTAACTAGTTTGCATGAATTAACCGAAACGGGTTTAACCTTGTCATTTAAACTTCAAAATCCAGAATGTGTTTAGTTTACCCATATTATACAAATATTCATACTTGTTGGGTCTAAATCACATTCTATTCCGGTCTCCGCTTAATCTAGCGTCTCGAACCATAAATTATCCTTAACACTAACCGGTCTAAGTCTTTGACTTAAATAAGACCCGTTAGTATCCTAATAGGTTAATAAAACCTTCCTTACAGATTAAGTGGCTTCAGTAGAAGATATTTGCATAAAGTCTTAGAAATATACAGCTGAGTAGCATCCCTTGCATAATTAACTCAGGTAAATACTTTTAACTTATTTTCCCTTATACGGGCTTGTGATACGGTAAATTATTACTGCTTGGTCGGGTTTGAGATCATTTAGTCGGATTGTGATTTAATAAATCTGCATAACCTGTTTTAATCTGTTTTGTTTGATAACATAAACTTTAGGGGTTAACAACTGTGTCCTGGATATCCTCAGCTCATTTAAATTATTAATGGTCACGACCTATGCACGGGGTGTAGGCACACACCCGACAGATGCAAATGCTAAATAATAAATTACCCACAAGTTGCGGATAACTCCTTTGTGGGTTTTTATAAGTGGTGAGTCGCTTAATCATGACCGACTTCCAAACCGGCCCCAAATGTATGACAAACATGTAAATCTGTATACAACATTTTAAATAAAATTGTCCCAAGTTATAAAAGACTTTGTGCCTTGTGCGCCTAAACCAATTTTCATAAATATTTTCAAATGAGTCAGTTAATTGTATTTACCAGTGAAAACTGACGTATTTTCCAAAGGCTAAGTGACAGGTACCTCTCGCACTAGGCTAGAGCTACTTGGCGTTTAATAAGAGGATCTTGCAAATCCTTAGATGCCTAAAGTTTGTCAAACTCTGTTTTATGTATTTGTTTTTACTGGTTCGCCTGTGGATCTCCTTTACAACAGTCTGTATATTCTTTCATTTTAAACTTTGAACATTTCGGGTTGTAATAGTAAATATCTTCCAAGCCTTCCGCTGTACTATAACTGTGTTTAATTATCTATGATGATATCAACTACGTCACGATACTCCCCACCGGGCCCACCAGAATATGTGGAAATATCGGGGTGTGACAGGTATACTATTTTAATGAAAATTAATATATATATATATATATATATATATATATATATATATATATATATCATATTTTTAAGAAAAAACACGTACCCATCGAAATCACAGGCCATATGTGCGGGTAGTCCTCCCTACACACCATTAAATGCGTTGGGGAAGCGAACCGTCAGGAGGAAAAAACAACCAATCAGAGGGTGATAAATTAGGAAAGAGAACTGAATCGCCGCCTATCTAGGGCGCGTGGCCGCCACGCACCTGACACATACAAAAAACGTGCCTGACACACCTGACGTGCCCCTGCAAAAGCAACTGTTCCAGAACACCACAACAGATTCGATTGCGATCGCGTTTCGATTTAACACCACAACATAAACATAAATAAACATGCACAAGTAACACATTAAAAGCACACACACGTAAAACAATATCTAGAACGCATAATTCGAGTTGCGAATGCGATTGCGATACGATAAGTGATAAAGCGATAAAACATGCGATAAACATCGATTAAACCTCGATTATTAGCAAGTACTCCACATAATACCACTAATGCGATAAAATAAATAGATTATCTACAGGTCAAAGAAGTCAAAACATTAGTTAAGCAAAGAGTGACAGATCGCAATTAGCAATCTTTTCTTCCTTTGACTTCAATCTTGACGGATTAAAGGGAGCGCTGAGAGAGATTAGCCTGAATAGTTAACGATAGCATAAACGATAAGCGGCACGTAAAACGGTGCAACGTACCAAGTATCAGATGGTAATCCGATCTGATGGCAATCCGATCGGGTAGCCATTCTATTGGATTGACATCTTGTTTGGTAAGGATGCGTTTGTGTATGATGGCTTTGAAGTTTTGGTTGTAGCATTTTGAAAACAGAGAAGTATTTCTACCCTTCAGGTCGATCGATCGAACGGTGGGTCGATCGGGTGACGATCCGACTAGTAGGACACTTTAGAGAGAACAAGTTCACAGCAGGTTGTCACTCGATCGGATAGCAATCCGATCGGGTGGCAATCCATTGGTCTTTGTCCATGTATTGAATATGTTGAAAATTGTTTAAGTGTTGAAGTCCAAACATCACATGGTCGGATGGTCATTCGATCGGATGGCAATCCGATCGGACTGCAATCCGTAAGACATTTAAAACTTTTGAAAAGTTGAAATAAAAGTTTTAGTGTGGAACCAAGTGTAAGCCAATCGGATGGTTGTCCGATCGGATGGTAATCCGATCGGACGGTAATCCGTCCCAAGGACCTGATCATCTTCGACACTTGATTGTTTTGAAGATTTTGCAGCTTTGATCGAGACGATGTGATAACGCGCTAAACAACAGAAACCTCGTCAAGACTCAAGTGACCCGATCGAACAGGAATTACCTTAGTCCGGTCAGTTCATGGTTCGAGACGGTTGTTTATGTTTAACTCGTGGTCGGTAGTCTCTTTGATAGAAAACAGATCTTAAACCAACACAACACTAAGAAGGAGTAGAAGATCAGAACAAGCTCCGATTCTATCGGTTTTGAGTGCATTGAGTGTAAAGGAGTTGAAAGAAAGTTAGAAAACCATCTTTCAAACCTTTTAACCATGAATCTGTGTAGATCTATGCGAAAATGTTGTTGATTCATGTGGAAATCCTTCAGATCTGAGTTGTTCTTGGTGGAATGAGGCCAATACTTGAAGTTCATAAGAACTCCATGATGACATCATCCTAGAACACCTCAAATCCGTTGATTTCACGGTTAAAAGTTAAGATTTAAAAGTGAAAAAGATGAAGGAGTGCGTGTAGATCATAGAAGTACAAGATTTAGGTTGAAAACTTACAAGAATCGTGAGAAATCGAGAGAAAGAAGGCTGGAGTGCGGCTAGGTCGAGTGGAGAGCTGTCACATCAAGTGATGTGACAAGTGAGGCTATTTATAGGTTGCCAAAAAGGGAAGGTCACTTGGATCGGATGGGCCACCGATCGGATGGCAATCCGATCGGATGATCACTCGATCGGGTGGCTGTCACACCCCGACCACGTAGGACAACAAACCGTGGCGGAAACGTCGGGGAGTGTTGCAACAGAAGCTTTTGTTTCACAACCATGGATACAAAATAGTTTCGTTTTATTGATAAAATTAAACATTACATTGTCTTAATACGTAGAACAAACAAGTTTTATATCGTCTATCATAGTTATTATGTCACTAAGGCCTTGTCCAAATCCTACGTGACGCATGCATCCTAGAAATCAATCAAGCATCAACACCTGAAACATATGTAAAAACTTAGTCAGCAAAGAAATGTTGGCAAGTACATTGGTTTTATAAGAGTATCAGAATCATGGCTCGTTTATATGTTGCAGTACTTTATTAGACTACAAGAGTCAAAATACAAACCATGTTTTGAAAAGTGTATTGCAACATAATTAACCAACTCAAATCAAGTGGGTTATAGTTTGTAAAATTCCATAGCCATGCTTCTTAACCCAAAAACATTTGTTTTAGAAAACCAACTTGTAAAACATCTTGTAAAAACTTGTTAAAAACTCGTATGGTTTATATCTTTTAGAAAACATCGTTGTGTGACATCGTTTCAAAATCGTTTACCCAAGTGAACTAAATAACGCCACGGTATGCAATATGTTGAAAACACTTATATATAGGAAGTACCAGCGGCGTATCCACCATGCTTTCATCACATTACACCCGTCCCGTTATCTAAACACTAAACAAAAACCAATCGCTTACCCAAATCGTTTAACTTGTTAAAATCGTTTCAAAATCGTTAACTTGTTTAAAAATCGTTTAAATCATCCTCGTTTTAATTTGTGAAAAACTATTTATGGTCATCTCGCTAATAACATTCAAACCTTTGTGACTCGACTACCTCGCGTCTCGCTTCTCGCGTTAACAAACCACCAAAGGGTAAATTAACTAACATCAGATTCAGTCGTTACCCACAACCCCCACACATAACCATGGGTGATGTAAAATAACGGGATTTGTCAGATCCTATGGTACCATAACCTAATACTGGTCGGCTTGATCAATGCTAATGAATGTCATTTGTTATGTAACTACAACCAACAAGTTTGTTCACTTTATTGAAATCGTTATTAGTTTGTATAAACCATCTTAATTGTTTCTGAAAAACCGTCGTTTAATCTTTGAAAACCATTTCGTACATATGAATCACCCGAAAACAATTGAAAACAGTAAAATAGGGGAACTATGTACTCACATGAAGTGCAAAGTATCCTCAATCAATAGAACTCAAGCAAACTCAAGCAAACCAGAGAAATCAAGCAGCACCTAGTAGTCGAACCACTAGTCAAACAATAGACGCCTAAATCGGACGATCGGACAGAATGAGGTCTTGTAAACCAAATGAGTGTTGGAACTCGTGTGATATGGTTTAACAAAGCCTACATCCTAAATTGAAACCTAACCTAAGTGCTTTCAACCCATTGCGACCCATTAAGGTAGCTTACGCTACTTTAACGCGTCGTACGCGCGAATGCGCGTTTGAGACGTCTAACTAGTCCTATGACAAGTATTATATGCCCATACATGTTTAATTATGTTACATAATCAGTTACGTGACAAAAGTTTAGGTTACATATGCTTATTTACCAATTATGTAAGAAAAGGGCATTTTGATAATTTACCTAAGGCATATAAACTACCTATCATGTGACTAAGTAAACCTAAGTGACCATAAGGTATAACCTCAGAAGGTTATTCCCTACGCTACTATGGTCACTAAACATGTTTGGTCGGATCCTAATGATCGACCAAACGGGTCGTGTTCGAAAGTCTAAGCGGGTGTTTAGTCCGCTTGACTTTCGACTCTACACAAGCACTAATCTAAAAAGGGACGAGCTAAACATGCTAGAACATGTTTAGTTAAGTTAGAAAACAGGTTTTGATATCAAAACAAATAGTTTTGATATCCTAGAGTAGTTTGGTTACAAAATACGCGTAAATGTGCATTTTGGCCGAAACTACGACTCATCACTGAGCCTAGATAACGTAGTAATCAGTAGGTATAGTCACTAGGGACTATAACCATCGTGATTACGCTCACGTTATGAAGTTCAAACTAACTTCGCGTTAACCATAAACTGGTCAAAGCAGAAAGTCAAACGCAGTTTGACTTTAACGATAGAAACGAAAGAAAAGAACGAAAGAATACTTATAGAAGGTCCCCGCAAGCTCTTGACCCGATTTACTCTCAGGTATGAAGTATAAACTTCAACTTAGAGAGCCAAAATCAGATTCAAGTGTGAGTTTGTAAGGAATGAAGGTGGGTATTTACAGATTTTCAAGAGTCGTTAAGATCGTTTCTCGAAGATTGAGCTTTGATCTCATCCGTACAAGTGGGCACATGGTATTTGGATACCATGGGCACTTAAAAACCATCAAATTTGGCCCATAGATTGATCAAAAACCGTTTGCAAACCATAGAAACCCAGTTGCTAGTTTAAACAGCCTGTTTTGCTGATCTGGGCAGCTCTCGCGCCCCGCGTAAGGGGAGGCCATATCCTTACGCGCCCCGCCTGAGGGTAGTTTCATAGTTTGTCAACTTTGGTCCCTGAACTTGAAAAACATGCATTTCGGCCCATTTTTTTACACTTTTAAGCCCCGTAAACCTCATTTCAAGGATCTAAAATGAAGTTAAAGCATAGGGAACTCAAAACATGCTCAAAAATATCTCAGATGTCGGTTCGTTCGGTCGTACGGTTGCGTTATTCGCTTAGTTACGACGGGAGTCGTAACGAACGCAAAAACGATCCAAATTAAGCGACGAATGGAATTTTATCATGCCAAACACTAAAATAAAATATTTTAATGCTTACATAAATTTTTGGATGTCCGGATATATTCAGAACATAAGATATGTGCGAATATGCAAACTTGTGCACTTTTTGACGCTTTTAGTCCCTATTGATCAATAAAGTTTATTTTAGCATACCGAACCCCTCAAAGCCTATTTCTAAGCTATGTAAAGGATGTTTAGGGTATGCTTAACTTATGATCAAGTTCCGAAATGTTCGTTACTATACAAATCGGTATAGTTTCATAGTTTGACACAAATAGTCCCTGCGATCGAACAAACTTGATTTCAACACACCAAACCATCCAAAACTTATTTCTAAGTTATGTTGAGGTTATTTAAGGTATGTTAAGCCTATTTCACTATTCCGGAGTGTTCGTTGCGTTAAACTGGTTATATTTACGCATTAATGCGCGTATAACCCTCCAGAAAGCGATTTAGAGCTTGAAATCGGATTTGAATTAAATTGAAACATCACCAAACACAAATACACACATAATAACATAAAAAACATATAATAACATCAAAGCAAATTGTTTTATTAATAATAAACATTGTTTTATATTGAACCACGGCTAGAGAACACAATTGTCACAGTGGCCACTCGATCCGGTGTCCGGCGTGTTGAGTTTTGTCGTTTCGATTCGCGGGTTGAGCATTGCGATGCATTTCGAGTGAGCGATGCGATAGATTAATAATAAACACAGAAATACTATATCTAACATACAATTATCATAATTAACTGGTGTTTAGCGTTTGCGATTCGATTGCGATAGAGTTGCGATCGCGTTTCGATTAAACACCACAACATTAACATAAATAAACTTGCACAAGTAACACATCTAGAGCACACACACGTAAAACAATATCCAGAACGCATAATTCTAGTTGCGAATGCGAATGCGATTGCGATAAGCGATAAGCGATAAAACATGCGATAAACATCGATTAAACCTCGATTATTAGCAAGTACTCCATATAATACCACTAATGCAATAAAATAAATAGATTATCTACAGGTGAAAGAAGTCAAAACAGTAGTTAAGCAAAGAGTGACAGATCGCAATTAGCAATCTTTTCTTCCTTTGACTTCAATCATGACTTTGACTTTGACTTTCGAAACACGGGGTGTTACAGCCTCCCCACTTAAGGGAATTTCGTCCCGAAATTAGGCTTTAGCCGTAACAAACAATTGCGGGTACTTCGCCTTTGAAGGGGTAAGGTCGCAAAAACCACGCTTCGAGTACTTGGACCATACCACAACTTCATCTTTTTAACCTTCTTTAGACCTTGCGCGGCCGCGTACTGGTTCAACAAAGAGAACTTATAAGAAGAAAAACAACAAGCAACACCTGCGCGCCAAAAAGAAACTAACGAATCCTTGCACCTCAGTCCACAACAGACAAGGATAAAAATCCTAATCAACACTCCTGCATAAATAATATCCAGACTTGAATATTATTTCACTGAGGCAATACAGTAAGGAGCCACACAGGATTACAGCTGTAATATTCTGGAAGACTCTATTGTGCATCACCAGACGTTTATAACCGTCTGGCCACTAGTCATCATCCCAGGCTCCCTTGAAGTCACGATGATGGCACAGAATTGAAGAGAGATCTTCACTTGCCCACTTTCCACATGGCAATACCCCGGCCGTTGATCAGAAGATCGTGATTCGTGTGCTCTCACATTCGACTAGATGATTAACGGAGGGAAAAATAACCGCCTACGGAGTTAGCATTTTCCGTCAATATTTCAATAACATGTTTTCCCGCCCAAACTTCGGCTATAAATAGAAGGATAATTCAGGTATAATCTTCAAGTTACATTCACTTCACTTATACTTCTTCTTCTTCATATACCGATACTTATTCTCATGCCGGAGGGTGGTCATGGAGAGAACCCCCATTCTCCCCGTGACGAGTCTAACGGTGGTTGTTTTGCAGTTGTCAAGAAGAGTAGAAGATCTATTGTAGGATCGTGAAATGACCTAACGAGTCGACCAGAAGAGTGCTCAGACAGAATCAGAGGCGGAATTCATTGATTCTGTCTTCGTTTAGCTTGTAGACCACTGAAAATACTATTTATAGTCTCTTGTATATATCAGAACGTGATTACAGACTCAAATTCACTTTGGCAGGGCTTCGCAGTCAAATGCAAGAACTGAATTACCTGATTTCGCTCGAGACTGCCTATATATAGGCTTGAGATTCCGCTTGAACATGCATGTGCATTTCGAGCGGAATCAGGACTTTACATTTGGAGCGGAATCAAGACTTTACATTTGGAGCAGAATCAGGACTTACATTTGGAGCGGAATCATAAATTACATTTGGAGCGGAATCAGAAATTACATTTGGAGCGGAATCAGAAATTACATTTGGAGCGGAATCAGAAAGTTTCTGATTCCCCACGAAATGCAACTTTCTGATTCCCCACGAAATGCAACTTTCTGATTCCCCACAAAATGCAACTTTCTGATTCCCCACGAAATGCAACTTTCTGATTCCCCTCGAAATGCAACTTTCTGATTCCCCACGAAAATGTCATGTCCATTTTGTGGGAAATCACCATTTCGTGGGAAATCACCACTAAAACATCATTTCTCGATTCTCGTGTACTATACAAACATCCCTAAACTAAGACTCGAAGGAAGATGAAGTCGACAGACAACTGCACCAACAGACTCCCCCTTGAATGTTGACGGAATCTTCAGTGAGAGTCTTCAACGTGACGATTCTACTCTTCAATCTTGTTTGGTCAGCTTGATTGATGTACCAGGATTTATCTCTATAGCTGTAACTTCGTCAGCCTCCCCCTCTCATCATGCTGGGATCGCTGTCTGGAAATAGTTTTTGCCTTTAGATTGAAACCTGGCTTTATCTCTTTTCAGCTCATCACCTACACAAATCTCAAACACTAATAAGAAAAATTCAAATTTAACGTTTAGAAACTATGAAGATCAATTTGTAGGTTAACATTCAACTTAAACTTCAAGTTAATGAACCATTTAGACATTTCAAAATCTTCACATTTTCACACACTCTCTCCCAAACCACAAGTTCAACACCTTTAGCACTTGAAATTTTGAAAATCAGTTTTTCGCCATCAGTTGTCGAAAATATTTTTGAATTTTTCAGAATATGTAAACTTAATGCAAAAACAGAATATAAATGCAGAAAAGAAATATATACAAACAATATTTTTGTGAGTTCGTGCAAGAGGATCATATCAGTTTTTGAGACAAATCACTAACACCTTTAAGCTAGATTTCATTTTAAGTTCTAAACAATTCACCTAGATTGTTAGTATACTAGTCCATTTAAATTTTCACACAAATTTCAACTGTTCCGAGATACGAGATTAATGTTTTAGATACTTAAACTTATTCGCGTGTCCCACCACACTAATATACTCCTGTATCCAGATCCCAATATTCAGTCTTACAGGTGAGTATACCACAGATGATATCTGTAAAGGGGTTAAATGCGAGGGCCGTGAGAGCTCAGGTCGATACTTCCGTATACTCAGAGAGATGACGACTTCGACTTTTCGGCGTGTCCCCTTTAGAGGATCTTTTCTTCAACAGCAATGATTATCAATTTTATTGTTTAATCACAATTGCCGAGGGTTGTGCTATGTTTCAAGCAATTTGCAGAAAGTATTATTCGGGGACTAGGTCAGAATTTCCATTCAGCAGAAGTCCCGGAATAATACCCCAGATATCACTGAGTATAAAGACCTAGTATCTCAGAAAGAGGGACTTTTCAGACGAGATTTCGGGGGTTACCCATATATCCAAGCAATGTTCCCCACGAGATAAGCAAGTTTGAATTTAGGTTTATATCTCGTTACAATTTACTAAATGTGCGAAAATCTACTGGCACATCCGCAGTGAGATTGTTTATCACATTTTGTCTTTACATTTCTTTAGCGTGTTGTGATAGTCCACTGATGTACTATCATTTCCTATTTTATGCAACAAAAACTCATTTTTCATTTTACAATTTTTTTTAAAATTTTTACTCCCCCTAAAATCAAAATATGTTTCAATTTTGATTTTCTGGGAAAATTTGAAATCAAACTGTACAAACTTGACAAACTGATGAGAATCACTTCAATTCTCCATCCACCTAGTGTAAACAATCAGAACTCCCCCTCACAACAAACTATTTTCCCATTATGATTTCAAAACACTTAAGTTTGTTTTAATCAAAATGGTTTTTCTGGAAAAATTAGTTTGTTTACCAATCATTTGTAGGTTCGGGGTCATTTCATCACCTTGTTCTCTTAATCATATGCAAAGATTTATCGTTTTCTGATTTTTACCATAAAAACCACTTGTAGAAAATCAAGTACAACTTAATCTCCCTGATTTACCACATGTAAGACGAAAAATCACCAGAGTGAAATTTCTCAAGAAATGTGCCGATTCATGTTCCACGCTTACCAACCTGGGAACTCCTGCAAGTTAGGTTTTTCATTTGAAACGTTTCACCCAAGCCTGACGGTCCTTGGGTGTTTTTGAAATTCCTTTTAACAATGATGGAAAATTTTCATCATTCATTGTCAAACTGGAATCTCTACTTTTTACCTCAACCAATGGCTCCTCTGGCTTTGACGAACCAGAATCATTGCCTGCACATGGCTTGTCTGACTATGTCCTGTCAGATTCATTGCCTGAAGGTGGCTTGTCTGACTTCGACACGTCAGATTCATCGTCGACCTTTTTCTCTTTCTTTTTTAACCTGTCTGTCCTCATATTTGTATCTGATAAACTCAGTTTGCTAGATTTGTCAGTCTTTGAAGAACAAATTGGTTTATCAGAACTTTTATCTGATTTTCCTTTTGTATCCGAGGACAAACACTTTTCGAGATACTCTCTCGCCTTCTTCCTCTTCTTTCTCAGTCTGTCTTTTTGCCCTTGTGAAAGCTTAACTTTCTTTTCTTGAACTTTCTGTTCTTGAACTTTAGGTTCTTGAACTTTTTGTTCGTTGGGCTTGACATTAACTGGAATTCTTGCCACTTTCTGAGATACAACCCTCGATCTTCTCATAAATCTCCCTGGGTAATCTCTGGCAATGTGACCTTTGATGTTGCATTCAAAACATCTTCTCATCTCAAAACTCCTTCTCTGGCAGTCAACAACGATGTGTCCTTGATATCCACAATTGTAAGACACTGTGTTGTCGTACCGTTCTTTATTTTCAACCAGAAGGGGTAAGGTCCCAAAAACCCCATAAAAGGCGATGGAAACTATACCAAAACCTTACAGATCAAACCTTATACCTTGCGCGGCCATGCACTGGTCTTGCAAACAGAGATCTAAAGAACAGTCAAACTGTCAACACGTGTAAGGCCCAGAAATTGTATAGTTTTACGCTTATCTTTATTGTACACGTTTATGTTTATTAGGCTTAGATTAGCACTTGGGCTTGGGCTAGGCCATGTGGGCCAAGGGGTTAGAGGCTCCTATATATTGTATTGTTTAGTTCATTGGTAGGTAGCCCTCTCAATTTTTGTAATCATGTAATCCCCTATGGAGAACCTTGTACCAGACAATCCTAGAGATTGTGTGCAAGGTTCTTAGAGATTGTACCAGACGCTCCTAGAGAACGTGTGCAGTCTTCTTAGAGATCGTACCAGACGGTTCATTGAAATCGTGTGCGATCGAAGCAGCGGCACAAAGTTTGGTAATATTATTTTTTCTTTTTGTTCTTGTGGTTTGATCTTATATTCCGCATTCGATTAAACCTTTGAGTGATATCTTGGGATGTTTGGGACTTACAAGTGGTATCAGAGCCATTGAAGCCATTCAAGGGCTCGGTTTTGATATCACTCGAAGAACAAGAAGAAGGATTTGCACAGTGACGGGGGATGTATGTTCGTCAAAAGAGAGATCTTCGGTTTACAAGGTAATAGTTTATCTTATTATTGAGAGTCATGATTTGAACTATAGATGTGTATGATTTGGAAGATCGGAAAATGAGAGTGAAGAAAAGGATTTAAAGAACAGTTCAAAATCCACTTGTTTGATTTGTTTTTTTGGAAGAAATTAAAGTGTTTTGCATGTTTTTCGAAGGTTATTGGTGGAAATAAATCAAAGAGATTGATTTTCAAATCCACTCCTTGATTCTCGGGGAATTTGATTAGTTGAATTATCTACAAAGATTGCAACCATCATCATTCAAATAAAGTCAAAGTGTGCAAATTTAAATTTGTGCGATCAATCTTGAACAGCTCCTCCTTGTGCGACCAAACAAAGTTTATCATCCTCCTTGTGCGATACATATCTACTGTGCAACATCTTTATCTTGTGCGATCAAATCATTCTTGTGCGACTGAAAAATATTGTGCGAGTACATCATTCTTGTGTGACATCATCAACATCATACATCATCATCATCTCCATCCAAGATTCATTCGAAACACACTGCTTATTCATCATCTTCAACATCTGAGTTCATATTGTGCGATCCAATCATATCACATCCATATCATTCATCACAACCACCGTACTTCATCTCGATCACCATCTTCGTTCACTTTCAACGATCTTATCATCACATCCGACCCGCCACCGATCACCGGAACCTTCAACTTCATCTTTTCTGCATATCGGTTCACACAGTTCGAGTCACATAACACTCTCTTTATCATAAGACAACCTTTGTTATCATTCACAGCACCACCTTCACTGCCATAACAAAAGACTCGACATCGATATCACCTCTTGAGGTTCCGAGTTGCGATTCCGAGTTGCTTGTTTTCAAGTTATCGTCTCGACGACACATACTTTCCATCACCACCGCATCCACCGTCGTCTACCACATTCCTCATCTCTGGTCATCTTCATCTTCTCCGGCACTCATCCATCGTCATCGTCATATTCACGTTGTTCACTTTTTCCGATCATCATTCCTCATCTTCTTCGTTCTTACAATCACTACTGAAGGTTGAGTTTGATATTTAGGGTTTCGGACCTTGTGTTGAAACGAAGAAGAAGGAACGACGTGGGCTGTTTTTTTTAAGTTCTAGAGTTTTGGTTCAGTTTTTCCGACGAAGAAAACGTGACGTCTGAAAACAAATTAGAGTTTGGTTTCGGTTGTGAAACGAAGGAGAAGACACTGTACTTTAGCGACAGTTGTTATTGTCAAGAAAAGAATAGGGTTTTGGGGTGTGTTGTTTGAACGAAGAAGAAGCAAACAGATCTTTTGTGACGGGTATTGGGAAAGCTGTTTTGCGACAGATTATATTAGGATTTGTTTGAATCGAAACTTGTGCAAGGTTTAATTTTGAGTGGGCTGTGGATTGCACTAAAGACATTGGACTAGAGCCAGAAGCAGTTTTGTTTTCTTTGGACCGAAGAAGGATATGAATTTTTGGTGGATTTCCTCGATTCCGGGTCTTATGGGCTGTTTAAGTTTCTTTGTTGGACCGGAAGGTTTATAGAGGGTGGGCCTGTTTACTATTGTACCACAGAAAGAAAAGACCCAATATTGAAGATCATAACAGCTGAAGATATTATTTTTCTAAGCCGTAATAAAGATAGCATAAAACTAGGGGGATATTGTAAGGCCCAGAAATTGTATAGTTTTACGCTTATCTTTATTGTACACGTTTATGTTTATTAGGCTTAGATTAGCACTTGGGCTTGGGCTAGGCCATGTGGGCCAAGGGGTTAGAGGCTCCTATATATTGTATTGTTTAGTTCATTGGTAGGTAGCCCTCTCAATTTTTGTAATCATGTAATCCCCTATGGAGAACCTTGTACCAGACAATCCTAGAGATTGTGTGCAAGGTTCTTAGAGATTGTACCAGACGCTCCTAGAGAACGTGTGCAGTCTTCTTAGAGATCGTACCAGACGGTTCATTGAAATCGTGTGCGATCGAAGCAGCGGCACAAAGTTTGGTAATATTATTTTTTCTTTTTGTTCTTGTGGTTTGATCTTATATTCCGCATTCGATTAAACCTTTGAGTGATATCTTGGGATGTTTGGGACTTACAACACGTACGCACCCAAAGGAACTCACAAACCTTTTCGCTTTCTCCCATAAATAAAGGATGAAAATCCTGAGATAAATACTTCCGCCTTTATATCCAGACTTGGATATTATTTACTCAGACTTGAGAATTATTTATCCACCTGTCTCCACACGATAAGGTGACACACCAAATTACAGCAGTAATCTTCTAGAAGGAATACAATCGTGCACCACCAAGACGGTTACAACCGAACGGACACGTGTCACCATCTCATTCGTCTCTGGGGTCATAACGGAAGTATGCAAATGGAGAGTAATCTCCACTTGATCACTTTACACGTGGCAGATTCCCAGCCTTCGATCTAAATCACAATGCGTGTGCTCTCACGTCAGATCAGAAAGCTTAACGGAAGGAAATGTAACCGCTTACGGGGTTAGCATCTTCCGTTAACTTTTCACTAACAGGTTTTCCCGCCCAAATGACTCCCGGCTATAAATAAGAGATAAAACCCAGGTATGAAACAAGTTACACACACTTACCAAATACATCATCTTCTTCTTCATTACCAATACTTATTCTCACACCGGAGTCGGGTCAAGGAGAGAACCCCCTTCTCCCCTTGATGAGGCTAACGGTGCACTTTTTTGCAGAGTTATCGGAGAAGAAGGTCAATCGGATCTGAATCAGTCTAGTTGAAGCTAACCTTTTATGCGGATTCAAACCCACTAGATATTTCGGTTCCGACCATTTATCTAGTGTTTCTTCACAACCCAAATACTCAAATCATAGCATTGATTTGATTTGTAGTACTGATCATTTCTCAATTTGCTATCATTGAAATGATTAGTCTTGGGTGAATTCCCATTCCATCTTCTCCTTTGAGCTGGATTTTGCATCTGAGCACTGTGGTCCAACCTGCACCACTTTTCACCAACTATTTTTGAGTTTTTATTTTCTGATTTTTGTGATTTTTTAATATGATTGGATGACTGAACTGATGAACTTTTATTATCTTTTTGGGAATTTTTCAAATTTTTAACTTTTTGTTTTTGTTCTATAGTTTTCTTCAAAGGTTTCTGCATAGAGCATTCACCTTTTTCAGTAAAATGTAAAACAGTTTCTTGAAATTTTTCTTTTAATTTGAAAAATATTTTTTGTTTTTCATTTTCATCATCAGCTCCTTCATCACAATCCTCAACTTTGACATTGTCAAAGTTTATGACATTGTCACTTATTGGTACAGAATTGATCGGTTTTGGACAGGGATGATTCAAAAACTCTGAAGAAGTCACAAAACCTTTCAATTTCTTTTCAAGTTCATCAATCTTGTTTCTTGAATTTTCAGCTTCGTTTTCGAGCTGAGATATTCTTTCAAGATGAGACTTGATTGATTTTTCATTCTCATTCTTAATATTTTCAAGAACAGATTTTTCATTTTCCAAAACTTTTAACTGTTCTTGAAATTTTGTTTCATTAGCTTTCAAATTTTTGTTCTCCAACTTTATCCAGAAATCTTTGTTTTCTGATGATTTTATCTTATCTTTAAAAACTTTTTTATTTTCTTTCAAAATTTTGATTTCCAATGTCAAACTCTCCACATCCTTCAAGAGTTTGAAATTGTCCGATTCAAATTTATCACATCTTGAGCACTTCTCGGTCATCTTTACAGCTTTCTTCTCAACCTTGATAGCTGAAATTTCTTTAACTTGCTCCTCTACCTCTTGAACAATTTCCTTAGATTTGACTGTTACTTCATTAGTTGCTGCTTTACTCTTCTCTCTTGAATCAGACTTCAATTTTCTAATCTTTTGGAACTCAAGTTCTTGAGCTTGAATCTTCTTGACGAAATCGCTCAAATTGAAACTATAATATTCTCCGCTCTTTTTCCAAGCTAACAAATACGTTGCCCACAAATCAATTTGTAAAGCATTCGCCAACTTATCAAGCCACTCCTCATTCATTTTGTTAATTTTCAAATTTCTTATCTCTCTATACAACTTAGCATACCTCTCGATCAAATCTTTTGTAGACTCTCCCTTGATACCTGTAAAACTATCAAACTTGTTCAGTGCAATATAAAATTCAGAATCCATGTTTTAGTATTGAAAATTCACACAATATAAAATCAATTCAATCACTTTGTCAAACCACTGAATCAGATGAATATCCGACTTAGTGACAAAAATCTGGTGACAACGGATCATGTGAGGATTCTCTTTTGCGGATATTCGATGCTTTGACTTTGAATCACTTTGAATCACCTGCAAACAAAACAAACAATCAGTTTAAACGAACTGAATATGTAAAAATGTGTGACGATGGAATTGAATTAGGACTCGTGTCGAAAATTCACGAACTTGTTTCAATGTTGTTGAAGTAAAAATTACTGAATGAATGGGCCGATCAAAATGAAATGAATTCAATTGGGCCTAGAGATCTGTCAATGGGCCGAGTGAAAATTAATAAGATCAAATGCAATTATGGGCCGATGACTTTTAATCTACTCTTTAACTCTATTGGGCCGCTAAAATTACTCATGCATTGGGCCGTTGATTTTCACTTTAAATGTTGATTGGGCTGAGACAATAAAGAGCAGTATCTATCAATTGATTTCTATTGGACCGAAGATACAAGACATAGTGTATCACATGCAATCTTAATTGAAATGTGCGACAAATTTTTAACTTCTGAAATCTCATTGGGCCGCTGAATTATGTTGATCACATGCAGCCGACAACAACTTCCTTTTAATACATTGAACACGCACCTCACAATTGTAATGGCACTAATCTCAATTGCTTTTATATTCAATTAAAGTCTTGGACAAACCACTCCGATAACCAATATTGTTTTATTGGACCACTTCACGTGATGACTTGTTCCCAAATTCAAACTACTTGACAACCTTGTTCAACGTTTCACACAAATCACTGATTTCACAATTAATGAATCAAAGCTTTTTAAACTATCAATATCTGACCATTATCAATTAAAACAACATATAATTGGACCGATACGTCTTAGCCAGTCAAAAACACACTGTTCGATGATATGTTTCACGTGGAATAGCTTTCAAACGGAATAATGCTCAAGCGAAATCAGGCCTTAAGGTTCGAGCGAAATAGGCTTTTCGAGAGAAATCACCACTTTGCAATTACAAGCGGAACCACTAGTTTGGAATTTCAGGCGAAATCAACTTTTGTGAGTTTGGAGCGGAGTCAAGCTGATTCACTTCGAGCGAAATCAACAAACAAACTGATTCGAGTGGAATCAGTATGAATCCTCGAGCGGAATCAACAAGACTCTTGAGCGGAATCACAATTTCAAACCAAAACTTTGATTTCGCTCCAAGTGCTCGAGCGGAATCAGAACTTATCAAATGTAAAGCCTTGATTTCGCTCAGAATACGAGCGAAATCAACCAAATGCACATTCGAGCGGAATCAGGTCTTGAGCCATTTTTAACCACTTTCAAGATGTTTTTTAAGCTGAAATTCTCAAGGGTTTGTTAAATGTCAATTTTACACAATATGTCAAAAATTTGACCGATTTTAACCGTGAAAATTTGAACAATTGTGAAAAGAAGGTGTAGGAATCAGAATATTCCAGCGAAAACGAGATAAACGGTAAGAACTCTTCCTCTTGGGCTCTTATACCACATGTAGGATCGTGAAACGACCTAACGAGTCGATCAGAAGAGTGCTCAGACAGAATCAGAGGCGAAATTCATTGATTCTGTCTTCGTTTAGCTTGTAGACCACTGAAAATACTATTTACAGTCTCTTGTATATATCAGAACGTGATTATAGACTCAAATACACTTTGGCAGGGCTTCGCCGTCAAATGCAAGAACTGAATTACCTTATTTCGCTCGACACTGCCTATATATAGGCTTGAGATTCCGCTTGAACATGCATGTGCATTTCGAGCGGAATCAGGACTTTACATTTGGAGCGGAATCAGGACTTACATATGGAGCGAAATCAGAAATTACATTTGGAGCGGAATCAGAAATTACATTTGGAGCGGGATCAGAAATTACATTTGGAGCGGAATCAGAAAGTTTCTGATTCCCCACGAAATGCAACTTTCTGATTCCCAACGAAATGCAACTTTCTGATTCCCCACGAAATGCAACTTTCTGAATCCCCACGAAATGCAACTTTCTGATTCCCCACGAAAATGTCATGTCTATTTCGTGGGAAATCACCATTTCGTGGGAAATCACCACTAAAACATCATTTCTCGATTCTCGTGCACTATACAAACATCCCTAAACTAAGACTCGAACGAAGATGAAGTCGACAGACAACTGCACCAACATCTTGTCACACCCCGAAAATATCAGAGCATGGCGTGACTGGACCGGTATCTTCATTGCACAGCGGAAGCAAATAATTTAAGTCTTTTAGAAATTGAACGCCCACTAAGTACTCGACTCCACATGGTTCTCCTATTCCAACCGAGCCTTGTCTTAGAAAGGTACCTGAGAAAGAAACATGCGAAAAATCAACATAAAGTTGAGCGAGTTCATAGTTTGTTTGTAAAAGATTTGAAATAAATCTTTTCGAAGTAATCGGTTTTTGAAGTATTGTTGAGAAAACGAATTTAAAATCATTTTCTTGTACAGATCATGTATTCTTGTATAAATCATGTATTCTTGTATGTATCATGTATTCACTGTATAAATCACGTATTCTTGTATGTATCATGTTTTCACTGTATAAATCACGTATTCTTGTGTGTATCATGTTTTCACTGTATAAATCACGTATTCTTGTATGTATCATGTTTTCATGTATAAATCATGATTCGATATATAAATCAAGTATTCATGTGTACACCACGTACTTATGTATAATTCACGTTTCTCTTGAGTACCCCACGTTCTCAAGTATAATTCCCGTTTTCTTGAGTACCCCACGTACTCAAGTATAAATCAAGTTTTAGTATGGTATGAATCTTTATATAAACAATGTATTCTTGTAAGTTTCAGGATTGTTAATGGGTTGCAAAGCCATTAACATGTGACACGACATACGAAGCCACCAAACCTTAGGCATTTTCTAGTTGGCATATTCTGAGACACAAAAGCACTGCTTGGTACTCGTTCTCACCAAGAGTGAGGCTGCCCGACACCCGTTAGATCTAACCTTTTATTCTGCGGTCTAGGTATATTGTTGATTAATGGTGCTTATGGTACCCTATTCGTGACACGATTTCTCGTATCATTTCTTGTATCATTTCTCGTATCATTTCTTAAAACACATCATACTTGGTACTAGTTATCACCAAGAGTGCTTCTTATTTTTGTATCCATCACACCATAATATATGTATTGTAAGCTTTTCTATTTTCCCGTAGTTTAGAAAACTAGAATTTGTGTGTATGCATATTTCGAAAAATACGCTTGTTTGAAAAACCGGTATAAAACATAAGCTTTTCGTAAACCATTTGTGTCAGTTAAAACTTGCTTGTAAAATGGTTTAGAAATGTGAAATTCATGTATGCTTTGCAAAACGTGCATGTCTTTCCACCCCGAAAACATTTAGAAAAATGTAAAACTGTAAAAAAAAGTGGGGTTATGAACTCACCTGAATATTCCTTGTGCGAAGCTAGCTATTTACGACTTCGTGATGTCGTTTCCAAGACGAGGCTCGCTAGCGTGTATTCTACAATATTCCTAACACGGAACATCTTATAAGTTTCTAAATAAACGCGGTAACTAACTACATGTCACCGAGCTCTACCGAGTCGTTAATCGAACGATTTCTTAACTTAATAAAACAATTAAGTTATACTTGTTAAGTTTCGCTTACAAAATCTAGAAAATACTTAGTTTTCGAGAATTTCGAATATATAAATATTTATACCAAATATAAATATATCGATAGGACAGTGTTTGTCGTTCCAAGAAGTCGTACGTGTATGTAACGAACGTTTTATGAAAAGAATATATAATAAACTCGTATTATATGTTGCGTCTTGTTTATATTTGCCAAAATATACGTATATGCCGTTTCGACGTTTGAAATAAATATAAAAAGGTTATATTTATTTTATAAAGGAACACGAGTTGTTGCGTTTAAAAATAGATATATAATTATATTTATTTCTACAAAGGGATTCGTTATTGTTTGGTACTTTGAAATAAATATATAAACTATATCTATTTTTATAAAAGCGATTTCATGTTGTTTGCATTTCGAAATAACTATTTTTATTTTATGAAACGGAGGCATGTTCGGCGTTTGAATCAATATAAATAATTATATCGACTTTATAAAAGATTTGTTAAACTTCCGAAGTTTAAAAATAAGTATTATGCTATATTTATTTGTTGTCGAAATGATTTCCGAATCGTTGTTTTCGCAAGTTGTAAAGTGTCGTCGAAATACATGCATTTGTATCCAGTTTTATAAAGGTCGTTTGAATCCAATTTGTTTTCGTTATATAATAAAACGCGTGTCATTTTTACGGATTTTCTCGAAAAACGGGCAGAGTTTCCTCTGTTTTTGGACGCTCCCGACAACGCAAGTTGTCGTTATTATTCAAAATTTCAACAAGATTCAATCATTTATATATGAAATTTTCATAAAAATAGCGAAATATAACTAGACACTAATCCGAATCGGTTCGAGACTAAAAGAAAATATAATTAACGTAAATATGTATTCGTGCCGTAAAGTCTTTACCATCTTCTCGTGTCGAAAGCCGAGCTGACCGAGTCAACTCGTTGAGTTGACTGCGTCAACTGAGTTGACCGGGTTGCCGAGTCAACCGAGTTAACCGAGTTCACCATACCAAGACCCGAGCCACAATCCAAACCCGAACAATTCCTTCGACTATTGTTGACTGTTCTGACTATGTTGACCCACTGTTGACCCGAGTTGACTCGGGTGTTGACCGAGTCAACCGGGTTTGACCCGAATCCGAACACGAACCCGAATCGAATCTCGAACCAAATGTAACAAGCCGCCACTGCCGTTAAACATCGTCATCATCATTGTCATTCCAAAATAAATAAAAAAAAGATAACAGGGAGTCGTTTTTACCGGAATTCCATCGGACAAAAACGAAAACCGCCGGGCCGAGACAAGGACCGCCGGTCCGTGTCTCTGACCGCCGCTGAACGCCACCACCACCGGTTCTCTTTCTCCCTCCTTGGTCTCTCTGTCTCTTCTGCGAAACCATGCCGGGTAAAGGCAAGAACCACCGGAAAAGTGAACCGACTGGCAGTCCGAACCCTTGACCGTCGGTTCTCTTCCTCTCTCTCGGTCTCTCTCTCGCTCTCTGTGAAGCTCCGCCGCACCACCACCGGTTAATGGTGGTGGTGCTCCGATTTGGCTATCGAAACAGGAAAAAGAAAGGGGGTGGGTGTCGGTTGTTTCACCAGAGAAAGGAAGGAGGAAAGGGGGTGTTTGGCCGGACTTGTTTGCAAGACCACCGCCGCCTACGGCGGCTCAGCCGCCGCGCAGTTCGCTGGAGAGGGAGAGGAAGTCGGGTGTGTGTGTGAGAGTTGTTGTTGCTGCTTGTGGAATGAGAAAAAAAAAGAAAGAACTTCATGTTCTTATTTATAAGCAGAACTATTTACATTGTCTTGTATGCATTTAAATGACATCCAGGTCATATGTTTTATCTTTAGGGTTAAAATCTCTTATAGAGATTAATATTGATTTGCTGAGATTTTTGAAGGTTCTTGAAAGGATCTTATAAGGAATTTGATATAGTAGGTTTAGGTTTGTGGGTTTTGGGCTTGGGCCCAAGGCCCACAAGCCCATCTCATGTGTAAGTGGACCGTAATTCCTACGAGACCCGATATCGTGACCCAAACTCCATGAGCATAAAATGTTCGTGTAACATCCATATTTGTCGGTGTCATCAGTATTTTGTACGGTATCGGTCCGTTGTCGCGTAATATTCAGCAGATTTTCCGTAAATCACCACATGCGCACTGTATAGCTGAATAAACATTCCTGGGCACTCCAAGGGACTAATTAAGTTAATTAGCGTCGTAAACACTATTTTTTATTGCGTAATATCCTGTTAATCACGTAATTAAGGGCGTAAATTACCGGTTGTCACACATCTGTCACCCCTGAACCGAACGAGAAGAAACCCACCCTTTTATGCAGAACCTAACCCCCTGGTTTATCTGATTCCGGTCATTTAACCAGTGTTTCTTCATTGGCGCCCACCAATTTCTTTGTTTCATCCGTTTTTTCTCGTTTCGATTCACTTTATCGTTTCCATTTTTTAAATGGAAGAAACTTCGACTCACCGACAAACCGGCCCTCGGCCAAATTTCGTTAACAATACCCAAGTTGAGGGGGTTGTAGAAGAGGCTTCAATGACAAAGAAGTGCAGTACACTGATAATCACCCGAACGAACCTGTCGCTCCAGGGATGCAGCCTGAAATCCCTATAAGCTTAATTTTACCTCTGGGAGAGACACCTATCTCCTGGTATGTCTGATCTCAGGGAGCATTAAACGCTGTGTATGCACAACTCTGTGCACAAACTGCTCCCCCAACTCAATCACGAAGGCCTGTATCCCGTACTCGAGCACCATCAGTACCTCATGTTTCCCAGCATGATGGACCATCACGGGTTCAGGTAGAAGACACTGAAGTTTACTCTAGATCTCCAGCGAGATATGAGTATACTCAATCTGAAAATCAAAGAAGAGAATATCATAATGAGTCCTACTCTCATAGAAGACTGTTAGTTCACTCAAGGTTGGGCCCTTCACGGGACACCCACACCAGGGAGTATGATAGAACATACCATGAAGGAGACAGTGCAAGTGTGTTTAGTCGGTTACAACCGAATTACAACAAATGTAAACCCCGCGCGGTTTACAATCCTGAAGCTGAACACGATTAAAATCTGATCTACCGCCCTGTGGAAGCTGCAGAAAATTCCAAATTCATCAGCGAAATTGCTCTACCTCCACTAGACAAAGCAAAGCTCCCATCCGACGTAGGCAAGTTTAATGGTATGAGGGTCCCAGATGACCATCTTCGGGTCTTCACGAGCGTAGGATTGGTGGGAGGTTGGACTCTACCGATGTGGTGTCACCTTTTTATTCAAACCCTCACAGGCGACGCGAGGCTCTGGTTTGATAACCTGCCTGTAGGAAAGATCACATCATGAGTAGACTTGCGAGAAAAGTTTTTGGTACACTTCAGCCAGCAGAGGCGGTCCATCCGCGATACGGCGGACGTCATGAATATCTGGCGACGCGATGACGAAAGTTTAGAAGATTTCATTACCCGTTACAACAAAGAAGTGCTCGAAATAGGAGACATTCATGAGCACCTGATCTGGGCCCAATTTAAGTATGTCGTCTGATGTGACGTCATGATAAAAGTCTTGTCCAGAACAGAGGGACTCCCAAAAAGATGGGAGAAATTAATGGCGGCAGCTTAGGCCTATGCCCAGACTGAGAAAAAATCTCAGTACCAACAGACCGCCACCACCACACAGTCGCCCAACCAACTTAGGCCCGAGCAGCGGAAAAAATTTAAGAAAAATTGGCGCGACTCGAGTTCAGGAAATTATTCATCTGAAGATGCACGGGCTACCATCAATAAGCTCGCTACACAAAGAGAGGCAAAACAAGAAAATAGAGAGAGACAGTGGACTCCTCTGACCAAAACCCCCACGGAGGTGCTGAGTACGGAGGATTAACAGTTCAAGGCACCTCCACCTATGAAGAACAAGCGTGGCCAAGACCCAAGTCAATACTGTGATTATCACAAAGACAACGGTCATACTACCAACAACTGTATCTCCCTGCGCACTGAAATCGAAAAGGCGCTCAAGAGCGGTGAGCTCACTCACCTGTTACAGAATGTGCGCAAGGAGATAAAACAAATTTACTCGTGGCAAGGAGGGCCCGAGTAAGAAGGCAAAAAATTAAGCAACAGTTCTATCTCCTTGCAGGTTGGTCAAGCTCTATAGTTTATCAATTTTCAGCAAGGACTATAGTTTAAGTTAAGTCTCATATAATTATTCTAAAAATAGACTTTGTACGGCCTCTGCGCCTTATCCATGAATAAAAAACAAAGTTTCTATTATTTCTGTGCTTATTACAAAGTGCATGCAATTCCTTTTGGTAAGCGCAAAAACATTATAGTAGATATAATACAAGTCTCATGAGCGGTCAGCGATTACACACATCGCGCAAGACCTTATGTTCACACATGAGCTTTATACCACCTTTATTCGCCTTACCTAATCAAAGAAATTGTACTCATGCAAAATATTGTAAATTAAAACACATATCATATCAAGTTACTGGCGCGCCACCCGCCTTAACATAAAATTATAAATATACACGGCAGTGTATTAGACAAAGTTACTTGCGCAGCAGCGCATTAACAAAACAGGGATACACATCCCAAAAATTACAAGCAAATTGTTCATATAACCACAAAGGAAAACCTACGCTAAGTCTACATCTTCGTTTTCCCCATCTGGGAAGATTTCTTTCAGTTGCGCCACATGGTCCTCAGATTGTTACGTAACATTGATCAGATCCATAACCGGGAGCTGTAAGTTATTAAACTCTGTCTTCACAGTAGCAAGGGCAGCATTTGTATTCACGCCATGGGTAGCAGACTTACTAGTGTCCCAGTCAACCTTCAAAGCGTTAACTACATGGTGAGAGCATTCAGCATACCCTTGGGGTATCCATCATTTCGCGCAGCAACCAACAAGCGCGCGACCGTTTTGTCTAGCTCCTCGGAATTTAGAACTGATTTAGCAACCTACAATAAAAAAGAAGAAATAAATAAAGGAAAGCGCAAGACAGCTTCAAAAAGTTACAAAAGAAAGAAGAAACCTACACTCGCAATCCCGCGTTCTTTCAGCCATGTCATATCACTTTTCAAAGGCTCAAGTTCACTCTTCGCTGTTGCCCGCGTTGTTTCAGAACTTTCTAGCTTCTCTTCGATTTCAGCAAGATGGCGGGAAGTTTCGGCCTTCTCAGTATGCGCAAGCTCCAGATCTTTCTTGAGTTGTTCCTTCTCAGATAGCAAAGTGATAAGTTCTTCTATCTCCTTATCTCTAAGGGCAAGGGTAGCGCAGGTATGTACCTCTCGTTGTTCACTCATTTCTCTATGACAACGCGCTTCATCTCGCACAGCTTAAGCATCTGCTTTTTCCTTCTTCAAATTTTCGATCACCGCATCTTGTTTCTTCAACTTCTCAACCTCAGCCTAGATATTGTTATAACATTGTGGAGACCCATCTTCTCGGCATTATCCTTCTCACAGATCTTTTTCCAGTTCTTGCGCTCCTCGGAAAGAAGGGCAGCCTCGGCTTCCTCTTTTCTCTTCCAACCAGCAACAGACCACTCTTCAGTTTTTCGATCAGTCTCAAATTTGGCCTGATCAGCTTCTAGTTTAGCCCTCAACTGGGCGACACGGTTTTCATCCTCAGCAGCTTTCTTCTTGGACGCCTTAAAGGAAGCCCACTCCTTATGCATGTTATGCCACTCACGCACTATCCGGTGCGTAGTGGATGTATAAGAAGCAGCCTCTTCAAGATAGGCATGATAAGTTTAATCACGAAGGTGTCCCTCTTGAAACTTAATCTCCCCATGCGGAAAGGTCCCCTGTAACCAGTCTCGGCATACGCGCCAATCTGAAAAGGTGTCACCTTTCTTCAGATTCCAATCGGGGACATGAATTTCAGAAGTATTCTTCCCCGAATAAGTTCTATAATAATAATCCCCTAGAGTTTTATCTGGGCGGATTGGAGAATTTTTATCAGCATCAGAGAATGAGCCTTGGTCCCCAGCAGAGACCTTCTCAATATTCTCAGGCATAGAACCAGAAACCACGGAAGGAGAAGTTGTTACATAGATCTCTTCAGCAGTTCTCCCTTTCTCCGAATCTCGAGCAACAAATTCATGAGTAAGCGGATTACCAGCACCAACGTCCGCAACCTTCGGGCTATTAACTTTTCCTGCATCCACAGCAGCGTTAGGAGGATTTTCAGCCCCAGAATTCTCTACAGTCTTCTCCGCCTCATTCTCAGGTACATCAGCATTCTCTAACTCAGCAACAAAGGTGCGAGGAGGAGAAGGCGGAAGCTCCTCGTTAAACACAGATGATGGCTCTGTGTGAACATGAGAGTTCGGTTTTTCTGCAGAAAGCATATAAATCAAAACCATGCAAGGCGTATGAAAGGGAAATGAAGAGAAAACACTTACCAAAAACAGTCTTGAAATGAAGGCATCAAGATTGCGCCGTCTGGTAATTTTCTTCCTTCGAACCTTCTTCTCAGGCTGACCTTCAGCCTCGGCATCGGCTTGTTTCCTCTTCCCTGTCTTCTTCTCATAACTACAGGCGCAAGACCCTCCAATGAGTCAGATACTACCACATGATCACACCAGGAGTCAGAGAAACGGCGCATACCTTTCTTCTCTCCTCCCACATTTTTGGCCTTATGTCACGGCCCTAGCCCCGGTTTGACCCGGTCAAGAGCCGCGGGACAGGAACCCCGTGGTATTTAATTTAGGCGACAGCGGAAGTCTATAATACAGGATCTTTTAATACTAAAATGCCCGTTTACTTTATTAGATAATTTAGGGATAAAAACCCTGTAATTTACAATAAAGTGATTTCGCTGGGAAATCTTTATTTCACAAAACATGTTTCTTTATTTATTTATATTGAGCCACTTCCTTAAGCTTGTAGTGCTTCACGGCACTTTCTTAGATCACAACAGATCACCTGAAACATGTTTGAAAAAGGTTTTGTCAGCGGAAAATACTGAGTGAATCATTCTTTTTGTTAAAACGGCATTTTGTTATAATTTACAGTATTAAGAGCGATTACAATGTTTCTGTTTTTCAACCATATACCCACGGTATTTGTCACTCGACCATCCATTGGTAACCTCAGAGTCCAATGGTGTCTGTGACTATGGTCATATCACCCCTTGGCTAACTCGTTGTCCAATGGTGACGGTTATCAAGTAATGTATACAAAACCCCACATACCGGTTGTAACTTGGTGATTACAAAGACTTAATCCCTGTAATTATAACTTTGAAATAAATAGAGTTTTGGAAATAATTTGATAAAAAGAGAATGACTCACCTTGCAGATTTATACGGGCGGAGTTTAATCTACTGATTAGCCTGTTTAATCTAATTTAAATAACAATGCACACGAACTGGGTTAGTAACTAATATAGCATTTACGACAATTCACGAGATTAAACCCTCACAACAAATGACAAAGTGCGATACTTAAACATCCATCGAATTAACGACGAATGACAAAGTATAAACCCAATTTGAGCAGCACTTAAACATTCGTTGGATAGTTTCAATCGATCGGACGTTGAATCGTATTAGCGATCGAGTTAATACCCGGTATGGTGGCAGCACCTCACTATATCAAATTATTATTTTGGACAGTATATCTTCGTTTTTGGAAAGTTTCGTCGACACAGAATGAAAGCCCCTGAGCTAGGCTATTTATAGCCCGAAATTGGGTTTTACGCGGCTCGCGTAAACCCACACATATACCTTACACGGCCCGCGAGGCCGCCTAGTCTAGGCATAGGGCTGGTTGGTCATGGGCTTAGGGTTGCTAGATGGGTTATACGTGGCCCGGATACTTATCCGTGAATTTCAAGTTGACGCGGCCCGCGTAAGCATCCTTTAAGTTTTACGCGGCCCGCCTAGAACCCTAAAACTTATCCAGTTGATCGTTAAGTTGTAGCGGCCCGCGTAAAGTTAAGCTATCCCTTACGCGGCCCGCCTAAAATCCAATTTTCTTGTTTTTCTTGGTTTTTCATGTACAGTGGGGTTTTAGGGGTCCGGGTTTACATCTATAGGTCGGTTAGGGACATTTTTGAAGGTCCTTACACCTTAGAAGGTTGAGCTTTCTCCACATCACTTTTCTTCAGCGCAGTAGTAGTGGTGGGCGCACGTCTTTTCTTCTCAGGGCCAATACCAAAATTAGACAGCTCACCTACTATGAAGCGCAAAAATTGATTTATTCAAAAGCGCAAAAAAAGCAAACAAACAACATCATGATAAAAACTTACCAGCGCCAGCAGCAGGCTGCGCAGTCAAATCATCATCCCGCGGAAGAGCAAAATTCGTCACAATACAATGATACCAATGTTCCTCATCAGGCTTTATGGCAATAGTAGCCATTCTCCCACCTTCTCTCTCAAACGCAACAACATACAACGAACAACTGCAAAGAAAGAGAAACAAAGCCAAATTCAAAAAAAAAAAGAGAAGAAAAAGAAAAGAAACAGGGCAAATAACAAATCTTACCTTTATCGCCCTCCATGTACATCGGCTTCTCTTCCCGATTCATCTGCCAGTTCAGGCTCATGCTAGCACCAACACGGGCTTTCTTCGATAAAGCAATGGACGAAACGTCCTTTAAATCCTGATACCAATTTTCATCAACAGGAGTCTGAATAGTCTCAGTAGGAACATCCTCTTTTCCCCTGAACATCATCCTCATCGGGATAACCCCCACTTTAATAAAAAGGAATTTATGCTTCCAGTCATGGAACGATTTTGGGGGTTGAAGCAAGATCTTTTTTGTAGACGCTCTTTGCACAAAAGAATAAAACCCCTAAGAACAGTGCATTTGATGAAAAACTCGAAATCGAGGAACCGTCGGATCAATATGCATCGTACGGCACACAAATTCAAAATGTCGAACCCTAACCATACCAATAGGGTGCATCTGGGAGATATGAAACTTGTAATAATCGAGAATCTCAAGAAAGAATTTCGTTGCAGGCAATCGGAAATTGCCTGCAGAGAAAAAAATCCCAAAATAGGGTTATGTACCCGGCCGGAGCATCCGCCACCGTCTGACCCTCATCGGGGTATCGAGCACCCCAACCTACTGGAAATTTGAAATTCCGAATCAAACCATCAAAAGTTTCCCTGGACCACTTCAACGATGGAAGTTCCACAGCCATTTCTTTAGTAGAGTCTTCGTGATGATCTCCGGTTGACATAAGAAAGCGAAATTGCAGATTCTTTCTAAAAACTCACGAAGAAGACGAAGAAGAAAGGGGTTTTCAAGAAAGTAATGATTAACGAAAGTAGGCAATTGAAACACTTATATATTCACCGCCATAAATAGCATCGATAACTACAATAGCACCTTTTTCGGGATGACACGGTTATCCAAGCGTCAGGGGCGAGTGGGAAAGAGCCACAAACGCGAGTTCACGCGCGCGTGTTAGACACGGTCAGTAACATACAACTGACAATGACAGCATGTCACACGTCAACAGTCATTACTGCACCCATTCACAGACCCATGGTCAAGATTTTCAAAATCAGAATAATAAGCAAGAGTATCTTCTCTTAGAAGATTCTCCACTTTCGCGCCAAAAAACTCTACAGCAAAAAGCACCTCTCTCTCATAGTCCAGTGCTTCACTTATTTGCATAAGAGCAACACCAGATTGGGGGGACTTGAAGGGGTAAGGTCCCAAAAACCTCGCTTCAAGTACTTGGACCATACCACAACTTCATCTTTTTAACCTTCTTTAGACCTTGTACGGCCGCGCTGTCACACCCCCAAAATCCACAGGCGGAGTATCACCGCATGGAGGTGTGACTAACCAGGATTAAGCTACCAATCATATTGAACAACGTAATTAAGTAAATAAAACCAACCACAATATAATTAGTGTCCAAAAGAAAGTAACCAACTTTAAGTCAACAACGGAAAGCATAGAATGTAAAACCCAAACATAACTAGTAAGTTCATAAAGTTTAAGTATTCATCATGGAACTCAACAGTCCATGTCCCACAACGATCACTCCTCCCTGTGCAAGCTCCATAAGCACCTAACGACCTGCAAGGCATGTAACAACGAGTCAACAACAAAGTTGAGCGAGTTCATAGTTGGTTGTTTAGTTTTACAAGTTTGTTTTGAAAACCATAAGTTGTTTCGTAACCACGAGTTAACCAGTTCCTTTGTTTCCCAAATCATAACCATAATCAGTGGGGGCTTCCCCATGTGAACCACTAGACTATTACCATATCGACAACTGACGAACAATAGTTGTGCCCTACATCAACGTCTATCATCATTGACTAAGTGACCAGATCCATTAGTACATGCCCGTCCGAACGGCACGGTGTGAGGCTTGTCAACCCTAATAGCGCTATTAACTAATGACCCGCTCGCCATTGGCCCGGCGATTAAGTTGATATAAAAATGAGGGACTTCATGATAGAGTTTTGTCTAGTAAGTTTAAGGTTGTTGTCCTACCCAAGGAGGACGAACGTACGTATTCTACCCAAGGAGAATACGCAGGATTTATATTGGCATCCTACCCATGGAGGATGGCGGTACATATCCTACCCAAGGGAGATATGTAGGTTCCGTTTTAGTTCTTTAACCCCATTCCCAACCACCGGGAATCCCATGCCTTAGAAAGTGTGTGAACTCACCTTGGTTTGCTCGGCAGATAAACAAAATGGTCACTTGAGCTATATGTGGTCAACCACGTCCTAACATGGTTACCATACAAGTCAAGTCTAGGTTCAAGTAGTGCACATGCGTTTTACACATAATCTAACAGGTTACAACACGTAATGATCATGGCAACACGTTAACAGTCAAGTACATAACATATCCGAACTTGTGCGATTCACCCATTGAAGCCTAATAATACCCGGCCCAAAATGTTGTGCGTTTAGCACAGCCTTGTGCGATCCACAACATGTTGTGCGATCCAACATAAACGCGGCCCAATATCATAATTAACCCAATATACACCCGGCCCAAACAAATAAACAGAACAACATCTTGTGCGGTCCAACTACACTTGTGCGATCCGGAACAGCTTGTGCGATTTGGTTTTTGGGCTGTTCGGCCCAACAGCATAGCATAATCTATTATGTTGTGCGGTCCAACATCATGTGTGATCATCACCACCTTGTGCGATCCACAAAATGTTGTGTGATTGTGCTTTAGGAGATTGTACCCGGTGCTTTAACTGTTGTACCCTAATATACTTATCTTGTGCGATCGGCTTGTGCGACTGGTTATAACTTTCCTAATTTCATGCAACCAGTTTACTAATTCCCGTTAATTTGCAATATTCCAATAAAAGATTCCAATCATGCCATAATCGATTAAACTAGGGTTTTTATCATCTAAGTCTTATGAACCCTAATTATATTCAAACATGAACAATAACTCATACATGAGACTATCAAATCCTTGGTTTCAAATCATCATACAACACCTCATGTTCGATCATATCATTAGTCCGAATACACAATACATACAACCGATTATGTTACATCCATTCGGTTCTTAATTATCTATATCAACATTACAGCATTCATCAATCCTTATAATGATCTAAACCGATTGTTCATCAAGTATTTTATTAAAATAACACTTAAACATCAAGCATCAATCAATACATAGTCACTCGATCAACAAACATCAATCATATCCGAAATCAAACACTGATATAACACTAACCGGTTAGAAGGTAGAACAAGAATGATCTGAATCAAGAAAGCTTCGAGAATGGGGATCGTGGTCGTCGGCTTCAAGAGGAGAGAAAGAGAGAGTAGGGTTTGGTGTGTGTTATGTTTAGCAAAATAATAAGGAGTATACACCCTCCTCATGAGGTTATGCGCAAACAATTGGAATGGGCCGAACCCATTACGGGTTGCCCTTGGGGTTCGAGTGTAAAAAGTATGGACCGAATGGGCTTGTGCGATCGGGTTCACATTGTGCAATCACATTACATATACGTACATTACACATAATTACATAATATAATATACATTCCATTAAAACCAGGTATCACGTAATCACATAGAGTTCATACAGGTTAAATCGAAATACAAAAGAAGGTTCTAAAATACGAGTTGTCACACGCGCACTGGTTCAACAAAGAGAACTTAGAAAAAAAACAACAAGCAACACCTGCGCGCCAAAAAGAAACTAACGAATCCTTGCACCTCTCTCCACAACAGATAAGGATAAAAATCCTAATTAACACTCCTGCATAAATAATATCCAGACTTGGATATTATTTAACTGAGGCCATACAGTAAGGAGCCACACAGGATTACAGATGTAATCTTCTGGAAGACTCTATCGTGCATCACCAGACGGTTATAACCATCTGGCCATGTGTCATCATCCCAGGCTCCCTTGAAGTCACGATGATGGCACAGAATTGAAGAGAGATCACTTGCCCACTTTCCACGTGGCAATACCCCGACCGTTGATCAGAAGGTCGTGATTCGTGTGCTCTCACATTCGACTAAATGATTAACGGAGGCAAAAATAACTGCCTACGGAGTTAGCATTTTCCGTCAATATTTCAATAACAGGTTTTCCCGCCAAAACTTCAGCTATAAATAGAAGGATAATTCAGGTATATTCTTCAAGTTACATTCACTTCACTTATACTTCTTCTTCTTCATATACCAATACTTATTCTCACGCCGAAGGGTGGTCACGGAGAGAACCCCCATTCTCCCCATGACGAGTCTAACGGTGGTTGTTTTGCAGTTGTCGAGAAGAGAAGAAGATCTGTCACCCCTGAACCGAACGAGAAGAAACCAACCCTTTTATGCAGAACCTAAGCCCCTGGTTTATCTGATTCCAGTCATTTAACCAGTGTTTCTTCAGTCTTCATGTTGCTTTCGAGTTCCCAAGTGAACTCTGCGCCTCGTTTGCGTTCCCAGCGAACTTTCCCAATGGGAATGCGTGAGCGCCTGAGTTGCTTGGTTTGTCGGTCGATGATCTGGACAGGCTTTTCCACGAAGTGCAATGTTTCATTCACTTGAAGATCCTCAAGTGGTACGTGTAAATCATGCTCAGCCAGGCACTTTCTAAGGTTCGAAACGTGGAAAGTCGGGTGGACGTTGCTAAGTTCCTCCAGTAGTTTGAGTCTGTAGACCCCTTTTCCGATCCTTTCCAGGATCATAAAGGGTCCAACATATCGAGGCGCGAGTTTTCCTCTCTTGCCGAATCTGAGCACACCCTTCCAAGGTGACACCTTTAGGAGTACGTGGTCGCCAACGTCAAATTCAAGGGGCTTGCGTCGTCTATCGGCGTAACTTTTCTGACGACTCCGAGCTTTCAGCAGTTTTGATCGAGACGATGTGATAACGCGCTAAACAACAGAAACCTCGTCAAGACTCAAGTGACCCGATCGAACAGGACACCCTAGTCCGGTCAGTTCATTGTTCGAGATGGTTGTTTATGTTTAACTCGTGGACGATAGTCTCTTTGATAGAAAACTGATCTTGAACCAACACAACACTAAGAAGGAGTAGAAGATCAGAACAAGCTCTGAATCTATCGGTTTTGAGTGCATTGAGTGTAAAAGAGTTGAAAGAAAGTTAGAAAACCATCTTTCAGTCCTTTTAACCATGAATCTGTGTAGATCTATGCAAAAACATTGTTAATTCATGTGGAAATCCTTCAGATCTGAGTTGTTCTTGGTGAAATCAGGCCAGTACTTGAAGTTCATAAGAACTCCATGATGACATCATCCTAGAACACCTCAAATCCGTTGATTTCACGGTTAAAAGTTAAGATTCGAATGAGAAAAAGATGAAGGAGTGCATGTATATCATAGAAGTACAATATTTAGGTTGAAACCTTACAAGAATCGTGAGAAATCGAGAGAAAGAAGGCTGGAGTGCGGCTGCGTCAAGTGGAGAGCTGTAACATCAAGTGATGTGATAAGTGAGGGTATTTATAGGTTGCCAAAAAGGGAAAGGGCACTTGGATCGGATGGCAACTCGATCGGGTGGCAATCTGATCGGATGGCAATCTGATCGGATGGTCACTCGATCCGGTGGCCACTCGATCCGGTGTCCGGCGTGTTGAGTTTTGTCGTTTCAATTCGCGGTTTAAGCGTTGTGATGCGTTTCGAGTGAGCGATGCGATAGATTAATAATAAACACACAAATACTATATCTAACATACAATTATCATAATTAACTGGCGTTTAGCGTTTGCGATTCGATTGCGATAGAGTTGCGATCACGTTTCAATTATACACCACAACGTAAACATAAATAAACATGCACAAGTAACACACTAAGAGCACACACACGTAAAACAATATCCATAACGCATAATTCGAGTTGCGAATGCGATTGCGATGCGATAAGCGATAAAGCGATAAAACATGCGATAAACATCGATTAAACCTCGATTATTAGCAAGTACTCCACATAATACCACTAATGCGATAAAATAAATAGATTATCTACAGGTAAAAGAAGTCAAAACAGTAGTTAAGCAAAGAGTAACATATCGCAATTAGCAATCTTTTCTTCCTTTGACTTCAATCTTGACTTTGACTTTCGAAACACGAGTGTTACAGCCTCCCCCACTTAAGGGAATTTCATCCCGAAATTAGGCTTTAGCCGTAACAAACAACTACGGGTACTTCACCTTCATGTCGCTTTCGAGTTCCAAGGTGAACTCTGCGCCTCGTTTGCCTTCCCAGTGAACTTTCACAATGGGAATGCGTGAGCGCCTGAGTTGCTTGGTTTGTCGATCCATGATCTCGACAGGCTTTTCCACGAAGTGCAATGTTTCGTTCACTTGAAGATCCTCAAGTGGTATGTGTAAATCATGCTCAGCCAAGCACTTTCTGAGGTTCGAAACATGGAAAGTCGGGTGGACGTTGCTAAGTTCCTCCAGTAGTTCGAGTCTGTAGGCCACTTTTCCGATCCTTTCTAGAATCATAAAGGATCCAACATATCGAGGCGCGAGTTTTCCTCTCTTGCCGAATCTGACCACACCCTTCCAAGGTGACACCTTTAGGAGTACGTGGTCGCCAACGTCAAATTCAAGGGTCTTGCGTCGTCTATCGGCGTAACTTTTCTGACGACTCTGAGCTTTTAGCAGATTGTCTCGAATTTGGAGGATTGTTTCTTGCAGTAGCTTAGGACCGGTTATCTGCGAATCTCTGATCTCGTGCCATACAATAGGCGATCGACATTTTCTTCCGTATAATGCCTCAAACGGTGCCATTTGAATGTTGGAATGATAACTGTTATTGTACGAGAATTTGACTAAAGGTAAGTATGCGTCCCAATTACCATCGAAATCTATGTCTTCAAGGGTACGGATCGTTCTTTCAGTCTGATCACCGGTTTGGGGATGGAAAACGGTACTTAGATTAAGCGTAGTACCGAGAGCAGATTGAAACGTTTCCCAAAGACGCAAGGTAAACCGACCATCGCGGTCAGTGATGATGTCGCGAGGCGTCCCATGTCGACAAATGATCTCATTGGTGTAGATTCGGGCTATTTTTTCTACCTTATATTCTTCTCATATCGGCAGAAAATGAGCAGATTTAGTTAGGCGGTCGACGACAACCCGATGCTGTCGTGACTTGATGGCGTGCGCGGAAGTTTCATTATGAAGTCCATAGCTATACTCTCCCATTTCCACATAGTGATCTCGGGTTGGATGAGTAAGCCAGAGGGTCTTTGATGTTCGGCCTTGACTTTCGAGCAAGTCAAGCACTTCGAAACATAGAGAGCGATATCTTTCTTCATACCCGGCCACCAGTACTTGTAGCGAAGGTCCTGGAACATTTTATCGGCACCGATATGAATAGATATCGTGATTTGTGGGCTTCGTCCATCAGAATCTGCCGTAAATTGGTCCGCTTAGGGATCCAAATTCAGTCCAGATAATGGAAAATCCCATTCAACTTATTCACTAGCTGGGCTCCATCGTTGAGAACCCTTTCCTTCTTCAAAGTGCCCTTGGTGAAACAAGCATGTTGGGCTTCGCGGATGAGGGTTTCGAGATGATGTTGGGCTTGAACATTGCAAATGCTATGCAAGTAGCTTCGTCTGCTGAGGGCATCGGCAACGACATTTGCTTTTCCAGGATGATAACGAATCTCACAGTCGTAATCATTGAGAAGTTCTACCCATCGGCGTTGACGCATATTAAGTTCTTTCTGACTGAAGATGTGTTGTAGGCTCCTATGGTCAGTGAAAACCGTACACTTAGTACCGTAAAGGTAGTGTCGCCAAATCTTCAACGCAAAAACAACTACGCCTAGCTCAAGGTCGTGGGTTGTATAGTTCTTCTCGTGGATCTTGAGCTGACGAGACGCGTAAGCAATAACCTTGTCCCGTTGCATGACAACACAACCAAGACCAAGGTTTGAGGCATCGCAATAGACAAGAAGTCATCGTTTACATTGGGTAAACAAGGACGGGAGCATTGCAGAGCATATTCTTGAGAGTCTGAAAGGCAATCTCTTATTCAGTTCCCCAAACAAATGGCTTGTCTTTGTGCGTGAGAGAAGTAAGCGGCATGGCGATTTTAGAGAATCCTTCGATAAATGAGCGATAAGCCCGCTAGTCCAAGAAAAGAATGGACTTCAGATGGGTTCTGAGGTGTAACCCAACTCTTAACAGCTTCGATCTTCGCGGGGTCGACGTGAATACCTTGACTATTGACAATATGACTAAGGAATTGAACCTCCCCTAGCCAAAATTCGCACTTGGAGAACTTGGCATAGAGACGATTCCCCTGGAGTAGTTCGGGAACCAAACGTAGATGTTGGGCGTGTTCGGTTTTCGACTTGGAATAGATCAGGATATCATCGATGAACACGATGACGAAGCGGTCAAGGAATGGTTTACACACGCGATTCATCAGATCCATGAAAACCGCGGGTGCGTTGGTCAAACCAAAAGGCATAACCACGAACTCATAGTGGCTGTAACGAGTGCGAAAAGCAGTTTTGGGTATATCCTCCTCTTGAATGCGCAATTGGTGGTAACCTGAGCGTAGATCGATCTTCGAAAAACATGAAGCACCTTGTAACTGATCAAACAAATCATCGATTCGAGGCAGGGGATAGCGATTCTTGATGGTCAGCTTATTTAATTCCCTGTAGTCGATGCACATCCTGAACGACCCATCCTTCTTTTTGACGAAAAGGACTGGTGCGCCCCATGGAAAGGTGCTAGGGCGAATGAAGCCTTTATCAAGCAATTCCTGGAGCTGACTCGAGATTTCTCGCATTTCAAACGAAGCGAGTCGATAAGGAGCTCTAGCAACAGGGTTGGCTCCAGGAATGAGGTCGATACGAAATTCGATATCACGACTTGGTGGTAAACCAGGTTACTCATCGGGAAAGACGTTGGGGAATTCACAAACAACGGGGACATATTTCACTCCTGAATCCCTTTTCTTTTCCTTCTCCGCTTCTACAATGTTGGCCAAGAAAGCTCTGTATTCCTTGCGGAGATACTTGCTAGCCTGGACACACGACATGAGATGGAGTTTCTTCGACGCGACTTCACCGTAAACACACAATTGATCACCATTAGCGAGCGAGAATCAAATCATCTTATCAAAGCAAACAACTTCAGCATGGTTTTCACGAAGAAAGTCCATGCCTACTATGACGTCAAAACTACCGAGCTGCATCGGAATAAGGTCGATAGGAAAGATGTGATTGTTGAGTTCGAGAGTACAATCACGAAGAATAGAATTGACAGCGACGGTTCTTCCGGTGGCAACTTCAACATCGAACGTCGAGGGGAGATGGGCGCGCTTACGATTTAGGAGCTTTTCGAATTCAAACGATACAAAACAGTTGTCGGCTCCAGTATCAAACAAACACGAAGCATAAATACCATTCACAAGGAACATACCATTAACCACATTGTTATCGCATTGAGCTTGGCGGACATTGATGTTGAAAGTGCCTCCGCGGGCTGCTGGCTGTTGTTGTTACTGCTGTTGCTGGGGCTGCTGTTGTTGTGGCTCTTGCTTCACCACTCGATTCGGGCACATGTTCGTGAAGTGGTTGGGATCACCACACACGAAGCAAGCTCTAGCATGGATCGCGGGCGCAGGAGCTGCTTGCTAGCCTTGAGGAGCGGGAAGTAGATCTTATTGAGCAGGAGCTGGAGCTGTAGCTTGACGTGGACCAGTACGGCAGTTAGCGGTGAAGTGGTCGTACATGTTGCAATGCACACAGTATCTGCAGGCGATTCCCATTTGGTGATAGTAGGTACAAGTCGGGCAAGCCGGTGAGGACCAGTATAAACACGCTTTGCCGGCGGTGCTTGGGTAACTGGTGCCGCGACTTGGCAATGTTGAGTCTGCTGCTAAGCTGGTACAGCTTGGAGCAGGGCAGCAGTGGTGACAGCGTAATTTTTGCTACTGTTGTTGTTGTTCTTCCTCTTGCGACGAGAGGACTTTGATGACTGCAGAGCGGTGGCGGTTTCAGAGGTTTCAGTGGTGGTAGCTTGATGCAGATTCTTGGAAGCTCTATCCCAATACCCAGCTTTGACTCGCTTATCGTTGATCTCAGCAGCGAGTAGAAAAGTTTCCTTGATGGTTGACGTTTTTGCAGCTTGAACGAAATCGGCCACACAATCCGGCAGAGCAAAGATGTATTTCTTGATGGTGATTTCGGGCGTCTTCACTTGGTCTGGACAGATTATGCTGAGCTGCTTGAAGCGAGCAGTCAAGGCAGCGTTGTCACCATCCTTCTGCTTCAGATGCCAGAACTCGTCCTCCAACTTTTGGAGCTCATGGGGAGGGCAGAACTCTTTCATCATCAGGTCCTTCAACTCATCCCACGTCAAACCATAAGCTGCGTCATTTCCTCTCTTGTTTCACTAGGCCGTCCACCAGTCTAAAGCGCGGGACTGGAAGACGCCGGCGGCGTTAACAGTTCGGAGATTGTCAGGACAGTTGCTCTCACGCAGGGTGACTTCAATCGAATCGAACCATTGAAACATGGCCGTAGGACCATCTTCGCCGATAAATTCTTTCGGACCGCAAGCTTTGAACTGCTTAAAGCTAAAAGTAGCTTTTGGCGAATGAGTTTGGGACTCTTCAGACGACTTGCTAGCGTTTTCTCACTGACGATCTGAGGGATAACTTTCGCTATCTGCTTAGCAACGAGTGAAGCGATACACTTATCCTCATGATTGCGGCGGGCGGAGCGAGCAGTGTGAGATCCAAATGACGATATTGACTACAATAGACAGCGCCATAGGATTCAAAACACTATAAAATCGAATCTCACCTCACACGTACTACTACTAAAGCGCAGGAACACATCACAGAAGCACATAATCACAGAACACATAAGCACGTAGGGGCACGTAAGGCATATAGAACACAGAAATTACGCTATATTTTGCATATATTCACCTTCTCTGGTCGCACATAAGCACATGAAGCAGTCAGAATACGGAAACCTATCATTCCATGTTCGCGAGTTTGAGAATAGCGATTGCGATTAGCGAGTACACAGCGAGTAACATAGCATAGGTGAGTAACATAGCATGCGATCATCCACAAGAAGCAACGATTTGTTAGCGATTTGAGATAGATGTGCAGTGCGATTCGTGTGTGTCGATCAAAGCGAGAGCGAAAAGCGAATAAATCACCAAAATCGAAAACACATAAACAGATAAAACCACATAATCACATAAAATCCACATAAAAGCGACGAATTATCAGAGTCAGCGGCGGCGAAATCCAAAATCGAAACACATAAAATCGAAACATAGGTTGTCTAAGACTCGATAGACGTCGACTACCCAAAGTGATTCGATTATTCACAAGGACTTTTGGTACACACTTTGGCCTTCGGGACTATGCTCTCGCCTCGATTTGGGCGAACGGCACGCATCCTTCCAGTTACAGTGTGACTTCAAGTCGTTGGAGTTCGTCGAGACTTTGGTGAGAGTTTTATAAAACCAAAATAAGAACGGAACAAATCGTCAAGGTTCGGGTTTCACCCCTAACTTAACTGCTTTGTTCCCGTTTTGATAAAAATAGAGAAGAAAATATGCGTTAAAGTATGGATTTCACTCCTGATTCAACGCAAATTCACCTGTTTATAGATAAAAATGCGGGTCGAACAGGCGATTTAGTCGAGAGTTTGCGGTTTTCACACCTAATCTCGACCTAATCACTTGTTCATTTTCAAGAATTAGGGTGTAGTGATAGTGTAGCGTTCAGCGAGAATAGCGAGATATAGCAAGTAAGCTCGCACAAAACCCCTACAGGGTATGTACAAGTCGGTCTGTGGGTACTTAGACTATAGACTAAGTCGTTTCTAAGACATCGACTCGGACTAGGTCGAGTCTTGCCTAATTCCCTATAGTTATGGCTCTGATACCAATCTGTCACACCCCAACCGATGGTGGAAACACCGAGGCATGGCAATGAGCGAAACATATTGTTCAAGAGAAATTCCATAACAACTACATTACCAGATAGTTAATATTATGTCCCATACCATAACCCATCAAGCAAATTAAGTTATTACAGACAGTGATATCTCAAAAACAAATAACATGTTCCGACAACTTAGATTTAAATAAATGGTTCGTTTGTTTCTAGACTCTTCCTAACTCGATTCCACAAAGCAAGCATCCTAGCAGATAGCATCCTAACCACCTGTTTACGTTAAAATAGAGGTCAATACACATAGTGTAAAGGTGAGCATACAAGTTTGATATAGCATAGTAGAGTTCGAAATAGTTTACGCATAACCAGCATGAAACATGTATAAAGTGAAGGCAAGTAGGTTATCGACAGAGAAATATGCACAGACATGACTGCGAGTTGTAGAATGCGCAACACATATCCCCACTGGGACACGTGAAGTAAAGCCCTTAACAACCCATGTCCACGATAGGTGCTGAGTCCAAACTATAGTACTATCGTTGCTAAGATGTCAGGCAACAATCACTGTATTAACATAACATACAAGCATTCATCGAATAGCACGTAGCATGCAATGTCGGTTAGCGTATAAATAGTGTTTGCGTTGTGTGATAGATGTGATTTGAATATAGGTAACGTATATAACACCCAAAAGTGCATAAAGCAAAAAGGGATTGAGTATACTCACAGATTGTGTTTAACAAGTAAACACGCTCTTGGATTGAAGGGAGCGCTGAGAGAGATTAGCCTGAACAGTTAACCAAAGCATAAACGATAAGCGGCGCGTAAAATGGTGCAACGTACCAAGTATCGGATGGTAATCCGATCGGATGGCAATCCAATCGGATGGCCAGTCGATCGGATGTCAATCCGTTCGAATGGTCATCCGATCGGGTGGCCATTCGATTGGATTGACATCTTGTTTGGTAAGGTTGTGTTTGTGTATGATGGCTTTGAAGTTTTCGTTGTAGCATTTTGAAAACAGAAAAGTATCTCTACCCTTCAGGTCGATCGATCGAACGGCGGTTCAATCGGGTGACGATCCGACTAGTAGGACATTTTAGTGAGAACAAGTTCACAGCAGGTTGTCACTCGATCGGATAGCAATCCGATCGGGTGGCAATCCGTTGGTCTTTGTCCATGCATTGAATATGTTGAAATTTGTTTAAGTGTTGAAGTCCAAACATCACATGGTGGGATGATCGTTCGATCGGATGGCAATCCGATCGGACGGCAATCCGTTCGACGTTCAAAACTTTTGAAAAGTTGAAATAAAAGTTTTAGTGTGGAACCAAGTGTAAGCTGATCGAATGTCTGTTCGATCGGATGGCAATCCGATTAGCCGGCAATCCGTCCCAACGACCTAATCGTCTTTGACACTTGTTTGTTTTGAAGATTTTGCAGTATTGATCAAGACGATGTGATAACGCGCTAAACAACAGAATCCTCGTCAAGACTCAAGTGACCCGATCGAACAGGAATCACCCTAGTCTGGTCAGTTCATGGTTCTAGACGGTTGTTTATGTTTAACTCGTGGTCGGTAGTCTCTTTGATAGAAAACAGATCTTGAACCAACACAAAACTAAGAAGGAGTAGAAGATCAGAACAAGCTCCGATTCTATCGGTTTTAAGTGCATTGAGTGTAAAAGAGTTGAAGGAAAGTTTGAAAACCATCTTTCAACCCTTTTAACCATGAATCTGTGTAGATCTATGCGAAAAAGTTGTTCATTCATGTGGAAATCCTTCAGATCTGAGTTGTTCTTGGTGGAATGAGGCCAATACTTGAAGTTCATAAGAACTCCATGATGACATCATCCTAGAACACCTCAAATCCGTTGATTTCATGGTTAAAAGTTAAGATTCAAAAGAGAAAAAGATGAAGGAGTGCGTGTAGATCATAGAAGTACAAGATTTAGGTTGAAAACTTACAAGAATCGCGAGAAATCGAGAGAAAGAAGGCTAGAGTGTGGCTGGGTCGAGTGGAGAGCTGTCACATTAAATGATGTGACAAGTGAGGGTATTTATAGGTTGCCAAAAAGGGAAAGGGCACTTGGATCGGATGGCAACTCGATCGGGTGGCAATCCGATCGGATGGTCACTCGATCGGGTGGCCACTCGATCCGGTGTCCGGCGTGTTGAGTTTTGTCATTTCGATTCGCGGGTTGAGCGTTGCGATGCGTTTCGAGTGAGCGATGTGATAGATTAATAATAAACACAAACATACTATATCTAACATACAATTATCATAATTAACTGGCGTTTAGCGTTTGCGATTCGATTGTGATAGAGTTGCGATCGCGTTTCGATTAAACACCACAAGATAAACATAAATAAACATGCGCAAGTAACACACTAAGAGCACACACACGTAAAACAATATCCATAACGCATAATTCGAGTTGGGAATGCAATTGCGATGCGATAAGCGATAAAGCGATAAAACATGCGATAAACATCGATTAAACCTCGATTATTAGCAAGTACTCCACATAATACCACTAATGCGATAAAATAAATAGATTATCTACAGGTCAAAGAAGTCAAAACATTAGTTAAGCAAAGAGTGACATATCGCAATTAGCAATCTTTTCTTCCTTTGACTTCAATCCTGACTTTGACTGTTAGTGCATGCATCTGTCGACTTCGTCTTGTATCGAGTCTTAGAATAGATAGGTTAGATCAGGGCACGTAGATCGAGAAAATAGGAAGTTTATGTGTTTTAGAAGCTGATTTCGCTTGAAGGACATGATTCCGCTTGAATGGTAGTTGCCAATTTCAAGCGAAATCACTACATACTGATTCCGCTTGAAATGCTTTTGTCCTGTTCAAGCGAAATCATGTACACTATATATAGGGGTCTCGAGCGAAATCATTGTAACGTTCTTGAATTCCATACCGAAGTGTTGCCGGTGTGAGGTTTGATTGTATTTGCTGTCAAATTAATCAAATCGGTGTTTAAAGTGAGGATTTAGCTGTATCTACCTTTGTTTCTTAGTTTCCGCCTCTGAAACAAAGTAAAATTCCTCTGAAAGACTCATTCGGGTCATCTACACAATCCTACAAGTGGTATCAGAGCACAAGAGGAGGAGTTCTGCAGATTACAGCTGGAATTGATTACATTTTCTTTCTTCTACACTTTCTTTCTTCATTAAAACAAATTTTAACGGTTAAAATCGGCTAAATTTCAGATATATGGTGTAAAATTGCAAGATAACAAACCCTTGAAAGTTTCATGCTAAAATTCGGACTAAAAATGGGTAAACTTGATGTTTGAACATATTCCGCTTGGACGGAATATCTTGTGATTCCGCTTGAGATTGGAACATATCGCTTGAGTTTTCAAGCGAAATCAGGGATTTCGCTTCAAAGTCAGAGTTTCCGCTTCAAAAGTTCTGTGATTCCGCTTCAGTTGATCTATTCCGCTTGAAAGTGTTTTCAAGCGAAATCAGTATTTGTGCTCAGAAGCTGATTCCACTCCAAGTTGTTCTTATTCCGCTTGAATTTCAAGCGGAATTAGAATTATTGTGTTGTCTTGCTATTTCGCTTGAATTTGTAATTTTTGATTTCGCTTGTAGTTGATTGTTTCAGGTATTCCGCTTGAACAGAAAGGGTGATTGAAATTGTGATTTCGCTTGAACTACAAGAACCATGGATAACGATTTTTACAACGCGTTCGCCACATCGGTTACTCCAGCTTCGATTGCTCAAAACATGAATCTGGAAAACGAAACCGGAACTACTCAAAAACCCCCGAAGCTAATGAGCATTGAGGAATATTACGGATGGAAAGATCGTTTCGAAAACTGGGTACAAGCTAATCATCTGAGATCATGGGAATGTATTTTGAAGAGATATGTTCTACCACGAACTGAGCTGGAAGTTATAAAAGAAATCTCAGAATTCAATGACAAAGAACGTGAAATGTATAGAGCTGAAAAGATGATGATCAGTCTACTTCAGCAAGCCATCAAAGAAGACATCTTTGTACTGCTTCAACATGACAAGACTTCAAAGTCAATTTGGGATGCTCTTAAAGTCAAGTCTGAAGGTAGTGAATACATGATTAAAGCAAGAAGGCACTACTTAAGAAAGAATTTGATCTATTCACAAGTTTGCCCGGAGAAGATACAAAGAAGCTCATTGAACGATACTGCCACTTAGTGCGATCCATATCGATGTTGAGTATAACAAAAGATCGGGTGAAGAGTGGGTAGACAAGTTAGCTGATGCGTTACCGCAAAAGGAGTGGGGAACTTACTTGATGATCTTGAAAAACACCGGAGTTTATGATGGGTTAACAATTTCTCAGTTCATCGAGAAAATTGAAGGTCAAGATCTGGAACAGCAGAAGATTGCTAGGATGACCAATCCGAGTGGTCAACAAGATGTGAAAATGTATTACAAAGGTAGTGTTCCAGAAGCTGAAAGAAGCCCAAAGATACAAATTGCTTTTAGTGCTGGTGACTCATCTGAAAAAGTTGATCAAAGTTCAAAAAAAAGCAGTGGTTTCTCTTCATATCCGAGTGTTAATCCAAAAGAAACAACATCAAGTTTTTAGCATCAAAGTTCAAAAACTGGAAATGGTTGTGTGATACAATGCAACATTGCATTGAATCTTCTAGATGGACAAAGCTTTTCTGAAGAGGTTGCAAAAGAACATATGGCGTTACTTGGTTCCGTGCTTCTATCTTATGAAGGTTTAGTTGTAGGACGGATCGGAAATCCTATGCTTACAAAGGAGGATTATGATCAGATAGATGCTGAAGAGATGGAACTAATGGACATCAAATGGTGTCTAGCTAGTGTTCTTAGAAGAGCTGAGAAGTTTAAACTGATTACCGGGAGAAATGACTTTCTTGATGCACATATTTCTACTTTAGGTTTCGATAAATCTAAAGTTACTTGTTTTAAATGCAGGGAGAAAGGCCATTTCAAACGGGAATGCAAGAATAGAGAAGCGAATGATCCAAAGAATCCGTTCGGAAAAGATGACTACTACCGGAAAGCCATATATCAACAGGTTGGTCAACAGCAACAGCAAGAACCACAAGTGGCTCATGGTAGAAAAGTGATTGAGGATTCAAAGAGAGCATGTCTAGGGAATCAAGAAAGCTTTAACTGGAACTTTCAGGATGATGAAAAGCTACCAGAGGGATTTAGCTGGGATATGTTTACAGATGAGAAAGGAGAGTTTAAAGCTTTCATTGCCAAGATTGTGAAAGAACCAGACATGTTCACAGAGTGGATGAAATCAATTGGTGTTAGTGTGAAGAATGAAGATGAAAAATCTGTTTCATCAGAAGAATGCTCACAGAGTTCAGATGAAAGTGTTCAAAGTGATGAAAGTTCAGAAAGAGAAGTTGTTTTTGATCAGACACCATCTGATTCTGGTTCTTCGGATGATAGTTCTGAAAAATCAGTAGAATTTGATCAATCACCAACTGATGACAGTAGTGATGATGAAGAAGAAAAACATAATAATGTTGCAAAATCTCATCTCTCTCCTGAAAGTTTTCATTTCTATTTTGCAGATCGTTTGAAAAAACTAAAGGAGAAAAGAGCTGCAAAAGAACAGAAAGAAATGAAGTCTAAAAGTGATGCTGAAAAAGATGAGATTGTTCGAAATGAAGAAGTTAAAGTTGCTGCTGAGAAGATTGATGAAACTGAGCAGGTAACTGAAGCAGAAAAAGTGTTTGAAGTTGAAAAAATCATCGAAGTTGAAAAAATTGTGGAAGTCATCAAGCCTTGCACAAAGTGTTTAGAACCATGCAAAGAATGTGCAATAAAAGATGAAAAGTTGGCTTAGTATGAGAAGATGAAAGAGCAATTGTTATTCAACCTAAACTACGTGAAGGAATGTTATGATGTTTTGAACAGAACAGTAACTGGTCTTCAAAAGACTAACTCTGAAATAGAAAACGCTTTGACAATGATGAATGCAACGATGATGACAAAGTAGAAAGCTATAAATTTCTACATCGAAGAAAGTGCAAAGTGGAAGCAAGAGTTGGAAACTGAGAAGATTGAGAATGAGAGGATCAGACGTTTATTACAAAGTTATTCTAGTTCTGATTATCTTATTGATTGTATTTATCCGACTGTTGCAGGTTTTGAAGCATTCAAGGACGACAAGCCAAAGAAGAAGGATACTGGTAAGAAACCGACTGTTAGCTATAACAAGTGTCCGCCTCCAATCTGGGAAGGTTATTCTCCCAGGAAACCAAATGAGGAGCAAGTCGAAAAAGCAGTCAATATAAAGTTAAAAACCACAACAACTGATGGTTTACCAGAAAACATTGACGTCACGTTCACCTCGTCTGACACTGATCATGAGTCTGAGTTAATCAAAAAGGTGGTCGATCAGGTGTTGGATACTGATGAGGAGTCTGAGTCAAAGTCTGAGTCTGGAGGGTCAAGTTCGTCAGCCAACAGTCAAAAATCATCGGTTAAAAGGGTTTACAGTAAAGAGTTTTTGTTATCAAAATCGAATTTGAATGATGAAACATTCGAAGTAGTTTATACTTTGAATGATTCTGACAAATTATATTATAACAAAGAGTTTCCAATAAGAAGTGTTCGATTTGACATAATCAAAAAGGTTTTCAAAATGACAGAAATTAATATTTTTGAAATAAAAGATTTAAATGTTACTGGAGAACCTAAAAAGTACACTTCAAGAGTTCAACAACGTTTAAACAAGAAAAAGGGTTACAATTCTGGTTCTGGTTTTCAAAAGAAACCAAACCATAATGGTAGCTACAAAAAAAAGGATTGGGCTTTACACCACCTGAAAATGTTAAAAATGATAAAATTTCTAAAACAAACACAAAATTTATTTCAGGTGGAAGTGTAGAAGAAGAACAGAAGAAACCGTTCTGGAAACAATCTAACCAGGAGTTTCTTGCTGAAAAGAAAAGAAAAGGCACTGGAGTGTTTCATCCGAAAGAAACTCGAACCTATTTCAAATGCAATGAAGCTGGTCACATTGCATGGAATTGTCCGACAAATGCTAAGACAAAACAGGGAGTTTCTGAAAAATTGAAAGAAAAAGTTGTTGATGTTGAACCACCAATCGAAAAATTTTAAATTTTTGAAAACTCAACTTATGAGGTTGGTGAGTGTTCTAAAAAGAATTTTTACAAAAGGAAAGCAAAGAACAATCAAGTGTGGGTTGTCAAGAAGGTTGATGAGAAAGTCGGTGATGAAACTGGTTTCACAAAGCCAGAAGAGACACAGGTTAAGAAAAAGGAAGAAAAATCTGTGTATTCAGTAGATGATGATGAGTTTCCATCATTGAAGTTTTAAAAAGTTAAACAGAAAGTTGGTAAAGTTGAAATCTCATATCAGTTTTATTCTGAAAAAACTGAGTTTGATGTTGAGAAAACATTCAATGGGAATGTTAAGAAAATTTTTGGGAAAATGCTTGATGGGAAAGTAAAAGGGGTTAAAGATTTTTACGCGACAAAGAAAGCAACTTATAACCCGACTGAACAAGAGCTGAAAACACCCAAGGTTGATAAGACTTGGGTGGAAATTCTTTTTCCCTAAAAATAAGGACTATGCCGGAGATCCCAAGTTTGTAATCGTGGATCAGGAATCGGCATCATTCATGTTTAAATAGATTGTGTGAATGAATTTTCATGTGGTAAATTTTTACAGGTGATAGACTATGCTGGGCTCAGTTACGTGGGCCTGTGACCCAAGTGGGGGCATTAAAGTTATAGGAGCGTCAAGAGCTAGGGGCCACTTTGGTTCCGGGAGTTTGTGGAGAGGACTATGCCGGAGCTTCCAGGTTGATAAGTGCGAAGCAGGAATCGGCATCCTGATTGGTAAAATGGTTTGTGTAGAGGTTTATTCCTACATGTTGGTTAAATGTTTTGGATATACTTACAAGTGGTAAGAGGTTAGATATTACAAGTGATTCATCAAGGTCATTAATTTGAACTTGATGTAATCCTCATATATGTGATTGAGTGAACAAGATGATGAAGAAGTATCTACAAATGGTAAAAACAAACTTATTTTCCGGATATATCATTTTGATTAAAACAAACTTAAGTGTTTTGAAATCATAATGAGAAAATACTTTGTTGAAAGAGGGAGTTCTGATTGTTTATGCCTGGTAAATGGCGAATTGAGGCAATTCGATATTGGTTGTCATTTTCTGTATAGTTTGTTTTCAAATTTTTAAGTGGGTCAAGAGCCTAGTTTGTTTTTCAAACTTTCTTTAAAATGTGTTTGCATTTTAGGGGAGTAAAAATTTCAAAAAATCCAAAAACATTAGAAAATTTGAAAAACCCAAAAACATGATAAAATCGAAAATGAGTTTTGTTGTCAAAAAGAGGAAATGATTGTACATCAGTGGACTGTCACAACACGCTAAAGAAATGGAAAGTTAAAAATGTGATAAACAATCTCACTGATGATGTGCCAGTAGGTTTTTGCACATTTAGTAAATTGTGACGAGATATAAACCTAAAATTCAAACTTGCTTAATTCGTGGGGAACAACTTCTTGGATATATAGGTAACCCCTGAAATCTTGTTTGAAAGGTCCCTCTTTCTGAGATACTAGGTCTTTATACTCAGTAATATCTGGGGTATTATTCCGGGACTTCTGCTGTATGGAAATACTGACCTACTCCCCGCATAATACTTTCTGCAAATGTTTGAAAAAGCACCGCCCTCAGCAAATTGATGAAACAATAAAATTGATAGTCATTGCTGTTGAAACAAAAGATCCTCTAAAGGGGACACACCTAAAGTCGAACCGTCATCTCTCTGCTGAACGGAAGTTCTAACCTGAGCTCTCACGGTTTCGCATCTAACCCCTTTACAGATATCATCTGTGGTATACTCACCTGTAAGACTGAATATTGGGATCTGGATACGGGAGTATATTCAAGTAGTGGGACACGCGAATAAGTTTATGTTCTTTAAGACATTAATATCGTATCTCGGATCAGTTTAACTTTGTGTGAAAATTTAAGTGGTCCAATATACTAACAATCTAGGTGAATTGTTTAGAACTTAAAAATCTTAACGGTGTTGGTGATATGTCTCGTATACTGATATGATCCTCTTACACAAACTCACAAAAATAGTGTCTGTAAATATTTTTTTTTGGCGTTACATTTCTCTTAATTCAAAAATCGAAAAAAGATTTTCGGCGTGTTTTAGCATAAATTTTTGAAAAATCCAAAAGATTTTCGACAACTGGTGTTGAAGAGCTGATTTTTAAAGTTCCAAGTGCTAAACATGATGACCAATTTGTGAGGGGGAGTGTGTTCTTAAATGGATATGTTGTTAATCAAATCTTCAAGTGGTTTATCAAGATTATAGAGTTAATTTTGAGAGGGAGTTTGAGTTAGTGCATGCCTCTATATTTGAAATATGTAAATGTGTGATATTTACTTTGAGGTAGAGATTGTGCAGGTGTAAGTTTGAGCCAGGTGATGATACTGAGCAGAACGAGAGCCAAATCACGATCTTGGAACCAGGCTGATCAATCCTGAGAAGCTTGTGTTTAGAGAAAGCCAGGTTTCCGATACCTGAGGACTCTGAACTGAAGAATAGAGCTAGGTGATCTTGGTATATGAGCCAGACAACGATCCTGAAGCAGATGATGCTGATGAACTTAAGGAATGCTAGCACATTGTTAGGGGGAGTCTGTTGATGCTGATTGATAGAGTGAAGCCAGAGACTGATCAAGATTGAAGTTGCGAAGACTCGACATGTACGACTCGTCAACATCTGAGGGGGAGTCTGTTAGTGCATGCATCTGTCGACTTCGTCTTGTATCAAGTCTTAGACTCGATAGGTTAGATCAGGGCACGTAGATCGAGAAAATAGGAAGTTTATGTGTTTTAGAAGCTGATTTCGCTTGAAGGACATGATTCCGCTTGAAATGGTAGTTTCCAATTTCAAGCGAAATCTCTACATACTGATTCCGCTTGAAATGCTTTTGTCCTGTTCAAGTGAAATCATGTACACTATATATAGGGGTCTCGAGCGAAATCATTGTAACGTTCATGAATTCCATATCGAAGTGCTGCCGGTGTGAGGTTTGATTGTATTTGCTGTCAGATTAATCAAATCAGTGTTTAAAGTGAGGATTTAGCTGTATCTACCTTTGTTTCTTAGTTTCCGCCTCTGAAACAAAGTAAAATTCCTCTGAACGACTCATTCGGGTCATCTACACGATCCTACAATGACTTTAACTTTCGAAACACGGGGTGTTACAGCCTCCCCCACTTAAGGGAATTTCGTCCTGAAATTAGGCTTTAGCCGTAACAAACAACTACGGGTACTTCGCCTTCATGTCGCTTTCGAGTTCCCAAGTGAACTCTGCGCCTCGTTTGCCTTCCCAGCGAACTTTCACAATGGGAATGCGTGAGCGCCTGAGTTGCTTGGTTTGTCGGTCCATGATCTCGACAGGCTTTTCCACGAAGTGCAATGTTTCATTCACTTCAAGATCCTCAAGTGGTACGTGTAAATCAAGCTCAGTCAGGTTTTAAGGTTCGAAACGTGGAAAGTCGGGTGGACGTTGCTAAGTTCCTCCGGTAGTTCGAGTCTGTAGGCCACTTTTCCGATCCTTTCCAGAATCATAAAGGGTCCAACATATCGAGGCGCGAGTTTTCCTCTCTTGCCGAATCTGACCACACCCTTCCAAGGTGACACCTTTAGGAGTACGTGGTCGCCAACGTCAAATTCAAGGGGCTTGCGTCGTCTATCAGCGTAACTTTTCTGACGACTCCGAGCTTTCAGCAGATTGTCTCGAATTTGGAGGATTTTATCAGTCGTTTCTTGCAGTAGCTCAGGACCGGTTATCTGCGAATCTCTGATCTCGTGCCATACAATAGGCGATCAACATTTTCTTTCATATAATGCCTCAAACGGTGTCGTTTGAATGTTGGAATGATAACTGTTATTGTACGAGAATTCGACTAAAGGGAAGTATGCGTCCCAATTACCACCAAAATCTATGACACAAGAACGGAGCATGTCTTCAAGGGTACGGATCGTTCTTTCAGTCTGACCGTCGATTTGGGGATGGAAAGCGGTACTTAGATTAAGCGTAGTACCAAGAGCAGATTGCAACGTTTCCCAAAGACGCAAGGTAAACCGACCATCGCGGTTAGAGATGATGTCGCGAGGCATCCCATGTTGTCAAATGATCTCATAAGTGTAGATTCGAGCTAATTTTTCTACCTTATATTCTTCTCGTATCGGTAGAAAATGAGCAGATTTAGTCAGGCGGTCAATGACAACCCGATGCTGTCGTGACTTGATGGCGTGCGTGGAAGTTTAGTTATGAAGTCCATAGCTATACTCTCCCATTTCCACATAGGGATCTCGGGTTGGACGAGTAAGCCAGAGGGTCTTTGATGTTCGGCCTTGACTTTCGAGCAAGTCGGGCACTTCGAAATATAGAGAGCGATATCTTTCTTCATACCCGGCCACCAGTACTTGTAGCGAAGGTCCTGGTACATTTTATCGGCACCGAGATGAATAGAATATCGTGATTTGTGGGCTTCGTCCATCAGAATCTGTCGTAAATCGGTCCGCTTAGGGATCCAAATTTGGTCCAGATAATGGAAAATCCCATTCGACTTATTCACTAGCTGGGCTCCATCGTTGAGAATCATTTCCTTCTTCAAAGTGCGCTCAGTGAAACAAGCATGTTGGGCTTCGCGGATGAGGGTTTCGAGATGATGCTGGGCTTGAACATTGCGAACGCTATGCATGTAGCTTTGTCTGCTGAGGGCGTTGGCAACGACATTTGCTTTGCCAGGATGATAACGAATCTCACAGTCGTAATCATTGAGAAGTTCTACCCATCGGCGTTGACGCATATTAAGTTCTTTCTGACTGAAGATGTGTTGTAGGCTCCTATGGTCGGTGAAGACCGTACACTTAGTACCGTAAAGGTAGTGTCGCCAAATCTTCAACACAAAAACAACTGCGCCTAGCTCGAGGTCGTGGGTTGTATAGTTCTTCTAGTGGATCTTGAGCTGACGAGACGCGTAAGCGATAATCTTGTCCCGTTGCATGAGAACACAACCAAGACCAAGGTTCGAGGCATCGCAATAGACAACGAAGTCATCATTTCCGTCGGGTAAAGCAAGGACGGGAGCATTGCAAAGCATATGTTTAAGAGTCTGAAAGGCAGTCTCTTGTTCAGTTCCCCAAACAAAAGGCTTGTCTTTGTGCGTGAGAGAAGTAAGCGGCACGGCGATTTTAGAGAATCCTTCGATAAATCGGCGATAATAGCCTGCTAGTCCGAGAAAAGAACGGACTTCAGACGGGTTTTTAGGTGTAACCCAACTCTTAACAGCTTCGATCTTCGCGGGGTCGACGTGAATACCTTGACTATTGACAATATGACCGAGGAATTGAACCTCCCCTAGCCAAAACTTGCACTTGGAGAACTTGGCATAGAGACGATTCCCCTGGAGTAATTCGAGAACGAAACCTAGATGTTGCGCGTGTTTGGTTTTCGACTTGGAATAGATCAGGATATCATCGATGAACACAATGACGAAGCGGTCAAGGAATGGTTTACACACGCGATTCATCAAATCCATGAAAACCGCAGGTGCGTTGGTAAAACCAAAAGGCATAACCACGTACTCATAGTGGTCGTAACGAGTGCGAAAAGCGGTTTTGGGTATATCCTCCTCTTGAATGCGCAATTGGTGGTAACCTGAGCATAGATCGATCTTCAAAAAACATGAAGCACCTTGTATCTAATCAAACAAATCATCGATTCGAGGCAGGCGATAGCGATTCTTGATGGTCAGCTTATTTAATTCCTGGAGCTGAATCGAGAGTTCGCGCATTTTGGACGGAGCGAGTCGATAAGGAGCTCTAACAACAGGGTTGGCTCCAGGAATGAGGTCGATACGAAAGTCGATATCACGACTTGGTGGTAAACCGGGTAACTCATCGGGAAAGACGTTGGGGAATTCACAAACAACGGGGACATCTTTCACTCCTGAATCCCTTTTCTTTCCTTCTCCGCTACTACAATGTTGGCTAAGAAAGCTCTGTATTCCTTGTGGAGATACTTGCTAGCCTAGACACACGACATGAGTTGGAGTTTCTTCGACGCGACTTCACCATAAACACACAATTGATCACCATTAGCGAGCGAGAATCGAATCATCTTAACAAAGCAAACAACTTCAGCATGGTTTTCATGAAGAAAGTCCATGCCTACTATGACGTCAAAGCTACCGAGCTGCATTGGAATAAGGTCGATAGGAAAGATGTGATTGTTGACTTCGAGAGTACAATCACGAAGAACAGAATTGACAGCGACGGTACTTCTGGTGGTAACTTCAACATCGAACGTCGAGGGGAGATTGGCGCGCTTACGATTTAGGAGCTTTTTGAATTCAAACGATACAAAACAGTTATCGGCTCCAGTATCAAACAAACATGAAACATAAATACCATTCACAAGGAACGTACCATCAACCACGTTGTTATCGGCTTGAGCTTGGCGGACATTGATGTTGAAAGTGCGTCCGCAGGCTGCTGGCTGTTGTTGCTGCTGCTGTTGCTGGGGCTGCTGCTGTTGTGGCTCTTGCTTCACTACTAGATTCGGGCACATGTTCGCGAAGTGGTTGGGATCACCACACGCGAAGCAAGCTCTAGCATGGATCGCAGGCACAGGATCTGCTTGCTGGCCTTGAGGAGCGGGAAGTAGAGCTTGTGGACCAGCACAGCAATTAGCGGTGAAGTGGTCGTACATGTTGCAATGCATACAGTATCTGCAGGCGATTCCCACTGGGTGATGGTAGGTACAAGTCGGGCAAGCCGGGTGAGGACCAGTATAAGCACGCTTTACCGGCGGTGCTTGGGTAACCGGTGTCGCGACTTGGTGGTGTTGAGTCTGCTGCTGAGCTGGTACAGCTTAGAGCGGGGCAGCAGTGGTGACAGCGCAATTTTTGTTACTGTTTTTGTTGTTCTTCCTCTTACGACGAGAGGACTTTGATGACTGCGGAGCGGTGGCGGTTTCAGCGGTTGCGGCGGTGGTAGCTTGATGCAGATTCTTGGAAGCTTTATCCCAATACCCAGCTTTGACTTGCTTATCGTTGATCTCAGCAGCGAGTAGAAAAGTTTCCTCGATGGTTGACGTTTTTGCAGCTTGAACGAAATCGGCCACACAATCCGGCAGAGCATGGATGAATTTCTTGATGGTGATTTCGGGCGTCTTCACTTGGTCTAGACAGATTATGCTGAGCTGCTTGAAGCGAGCAGTCAAGGCAGCGTTGTCACCATCCTTCTGCTTCTGATGCCAGAACTTGTCCTCCAACTTTTGGAGCTCGTGGGGAGGGCAGAACTCTTTCATCATCAGGTCCTTCAACTCATCCCACGTCAAACCATAAGCTGCGTCATTTCCTCTCTTGTTTCTCTCGGCCGTCCACCAATCTAAGCTCATGAAGCAGTCAGAATACAGAAACCTATCATTCCAAGTTCGTGCGTTCGAGAATAGCGATTGCGATTAGCGAGTACACAACGAGTAACATAGCATAGGTGAGTAACATAGCATGCGATCATCCACAAGTAGCAACGATTTGTTAGCGATTTGAGATAAAGGTGCAGTGTGATTCGTTTGTGTCGATCAAAGCGACAGCGAAAAGTGAATAAATCACCAAAATCGAAAACACATAAACAGATAAAACCACATAATCACATAAAATCCACATAAAAGCGACGAATTATCAGAGTCAGCGGCGGCGAAATCCAGAATCGAAACACATAAAATCGAAAGATAGGTTGTCTAAGGCTCGATAGACGTCGACTACCCAAAGTGATTCGACTATTCACAAGGACTTTTGGTACACACTTTGACCTTCGGGACTATGCTCTCGCCTCGATTTGGGCGAACAGCACGCATCCTTCCAGTTACAGTGTGACTTCAAGTCGTTGGAGTCCGTCGAGACTTTGGTGAGAGTTTTATAAAACCAAGATAAGAACGGAACAAATCGTCAAGGTTCGGGTTTCACCCCTAAGTTAACTGCTTTGTTCCCATTTTGATAAAAATAGAGAAGAAAATTTGCGTTAAAGTATGGATTTCACTCTTGATTCAACGCAAATTCTCCTGTTTATAGATAAAAATGCGGGTTGAACAGGCGATTTAGTCGAGAGTTTGCGGTTTTCACACCTAATCTCGACCTAATCACTTGTTCATTTTCTGGAATTAGGGTGCAGTGATAGTGTAGCGTTCAGCGAGAATAGCGAGATATAGCAAGTAAGCTCGCACCAAACCCCTACAGGGTATGTACAAGTCGGTCTGTGGGTACTTAGACTATAGACTTGGTCGTTTCTAAGACATCGACCCGGACTAGGTCGAGTCTTGCCTAATTCCCTATAGTTATGGCTCTGATACCAATCTGTGTAACAACTGTCAATAAAACCGGTAATTAGGATAATAATTATCCAATAAGAAAACCCTAATTAAAACACCCAAGTAATTTGGCATAAACCCTGAAATTTCCGGAACAATCGGAATCAGGATCAGGGCCCCTAAAACTCGAGGGGGGCAAACCCTAATCGATAATTATCCTAATTAATTCGTTGCTAGATGCCAATTGGCTGAAAATTTGATTCACCAAGGCTACAACCGAACTCAGCTAGGCTAGGAAGTAGGCTAGACCCTTTACGGACCGTAAGGAGTTAGCCTTACGGACCGTAAGCAGACCAAACAGCCTTACGGACCGTAAGGGGTTAGTCATACGGTCCGTAAGGGAGTCGAATTTCTGGCTATAAATAGCCGACCTTGGCATGCAGTCTGTGAACTTAAATCGACGAAGAAATACTCTCTGTAGGACGAGATATCACTATTATATCACAATAAACACACACAATCACGAGACGCTGCCGCAATCAGGGTAATAACACGATCGCTATTACGATTCAACGTCCGATCGATTATAACTATCCAACGATAGTCCAGGTGCTCCTCAATTGAGCTTATACTTTGATTATTCGTCGCGATTTCGACTTGAATATTAGAGTGCTGTTCGAATTCGGACTATGCTCTGTTATTCGTTGTGAATCCGATTGAATTATCGAGTACTGCACTGATTAATCGTTGTGAGGGTTTAATCTCGTGAATTGACGTAACTGTTGTATTCGTTACTAACCTGCCTGTGTGTGCATTGTGTTAAACTAGGTGTAATCAAGGCTAATCAGTAGGAATTATCTATTTGCTCGTTAATCTGCAATGTGAGTCATTCTCCTTTTTAAATTGTTTTCTCACAGTTTGTGAGTAAGTATTACAATACCTCAAATTATTTTCAAGATTATAATTACAGGGATTAAGTCTTTGTAATCACCAAATTACAGCTGGTATGTGGGGTATTGTGCACATTACTATTTCTATCACTCTATGTGAGTGAGTATTACTCTATGTGAGTGATTATTACTCTGTGTGAGTAAACCGTCACTATTAGGGCAACGGGACCCAATAGTGGTATGACCACAGTCACAGATCCGGTCGAGTGACAAATACCCATTCTTGATAATTGGTTGATAGAAACATTGTAATCGCTCTTAATACTGTAAATTATAACTAACGGGTCGTTTTAGAAAATGGAATGATTCACTCAGTATTTCCCCGCTGACAAAACCTTTTTCAAACATGTTTCAGGTGATCTGTGTGATCCAGGAAAAGTGCAGGAAAGCACTATCAAGCTCAGGAAAGTGGCTCATTGTAATTAAATAAAACATGTTTTTGGAAAAATAAAGATTTCTGTGTGAAATCAACTTATTGTAAATTTTGGGGATTTATTCCTTAAACTTTGTGTGATATACTAAACAAGTATTTTCCGGTGAAAAGATCCTGTTAATCAAAGACTTCCGCTGTCACATTAAATAAATACCACGAGTACCACGGGAACTGCCTCGCGGCCTCCGACTCCGTCCAGGGTGGGTCGGGGAGCCGTGACAGTTGAAGGTGGTATCAGAGCTAAGAATTAATAAATATTGAGCCACTGATCGAGCCACTGATTAAGCCTAATACTAAATTAAGTATTTGACAGAATACTTAAATTTACTAGTTATTATTTTGTGATTATATGTTTTATTAACTGATTATTTGTTAGTTACAGTATAGGAAAGCAAAAGCTGTCTGCTATCTACCACAAACTAGATGTTGCATCTTCTTCTAAAAACCCAGTAAACCTAGAAGAATGAATCTTTGTCCGCAAGGCAAACTATGAGAATCCTCTTTCCCCAGAGAAAAGGGATTCGATACTTAAAAAGAGTCAGGAGAAAAATAAACCCCGAACTAAGAGAGTTAGGTTTAACCCAGAAGTCCAAGAGTTGGGTAATAGTACACCTTGGGAAGATAAAATAGACAAGAAATGGGCAAATCTCTGTATGCTAGCTACTGTAGCAGAAAATGCCAACCTCTAAATATCCTATAAGTTAGGTCTAGTAAGGAAAATCACCACCCAGTAAATAAATAAAATCCCAGTGTGTTTATTTCCGTTATTTCTATACAAAGTAATATGCAATAAAACTTCAGTGTTTATTTGTTAAACTTTGTTCCAAAGTTTTAACATTGCATTTTTACATATATGCTATGCAGCATGAATGAGATGTCGGAAGCATTCCAGAATCTCAACTTATATCCAGTGCCTATCGAAGTCTCTCACGACTTTACTGGTTACAATGCTGACATAGAAGAACCTGTGGAATTCAAAGCTCCACCGCTGGAAAAAGCCAAACCTAAAAAGAAGAGAAGATACGTAGGGTGGAGGAAAGTACGCCGTAAGAAACCTGCCACTAGGAGACTCCCTAAAATAGAAAATCCTGTGATCGTAAGCAAGGGAAAGGAAATAGAAACTGGAGAAAGTTCGAAACCACCCGAAAAGGAAATAGGAATAGATCCGAAACAAAAGGGAATAGAGATTGGCGAAAGTTCTAAACAGCCAGAAGAACTTACGTTCCAGGACGAAATAGACCGTTTACTGGAAAATTGTGATGTTTTAGAGCCTATCAACGATAATCTCTTCTCTTACCCGGCTACAGTTCAATTTCCACTAAACCTAGGACCAGCTATTCCAGACCCACTAGTTCACACCAGACCATTAGGCCAAATGGAGGAATGGTGGACCAATGACTGGCAATTCCAAAATATAGTTAATAGTCCCTATAGTTTTCTTCCACAATTTGACCCAGAACCACTCCCGAATCCTCCCATGAGTAATGAAAACCTAGCTGAACTCTGTCAGTTCGGTGAAGAACTGATAGGTACAGGTAATAGGATCAGGGAAATGGGAGAGCATCTAACTTGGAAGTACGATGAGAGGGAGCATCGTTACTAGAACAGTCAGTTAAACCACAGAAAGCCGTATTGTATAATAGCAACTTAAAATTCTGTAAAATGGGCAATAAAACTCTGTAATATACGGTGTGTATGGATGCATATACAATATACCATAACAAAGTAAAAGTCGAGAAATCGACAATTTTGGTTATGCTTGTATGATGTGATAATCTATGTGTTTATCTATGTGAATTTTGTCATTGATAAGTTAGACACTAATAATTTTTACCAATTAGCAGATGGAAAACGCTAACAATGAACCAATTAATGAAGTAAACCAATCTGAGCAAGAACCGGAAGATCAATATATAACCCGACAAGATATTGAGCACTTTATCGCCCAAGGGATAGCTCATGCTATTCCAGAAATTGTGGCTGCTGTTCAGAAACCTGCTCCTAGTAAACGTATTCCAGAAGATAACGGCAGTAACAGCATAAATGGAGGCGGCAATCATGACGATCATGATCCGCAACAGGCCCCACTCCCTAAAAGAATAAAAGCTGCAACGCCTGGTTGCACATATAAAGAATTTCTTGCTTGCAAACCCGCTGAATTTGCAGGTAACGAAGGGGCAACTGCAACACTGCGTTGGTTAGAGAAAACCGAAGCAGTAATCGCAATAAGCAAATGTGCCGAAGAGGATCAAGTGATGTATGCATCAAATCTGTTCAAGGAAGGAGCACTAGAATGGTGGAATACGGTCCTCCAGGCAAAAGGAAGAAGGATAGCCTATGCCATGTGTTGGGAAGAATTTAAGAATCTTGTAGAAAGAAAATTTTGTCCCGAATACGAGAAGGAACAAATGGCAAACAAGTTCCTGAGTCATCGTATGCTAGGTGTAGATTGTCGGGGCTATACTTCGACATTCTTTGAATACGCAAGGGTAGTGCCATCACTGGCTTCGCCAGAACCGGTACTTATTTCTCGTTACATCTGGGGGTTAATTAGTGAGATCCGAAACATCGTTAAAGCTGCGAGACCTCGTACTATTGACGATGCTGTAGAATTAGCTAATACCCTAACAGATGAATTGGTACGCACAAGAGAGGAAGATCGCAAGAAGGAATTAGCTCAAAAGATTACCCAAGGATTTCGTGTAAGTAATACCAAGAAAAGAGGAACCGGGCAATCCTCATCATCTCCTTTCTGCAAAATTTGCAAAAAGAAGCATTATGGACAATGCAACATGGTTTGCAATTTTTGCAAAATGAAAGGACATCGGGAAGAAGACTGCAGGAAGAAAACAAGAGTTTGTTATAATTGCAGAGAAAGGGGACACTTTCAATTTGAATGTCCTAAGATAGCTAAATCTGTAGTTAACCAAGCCAAACCAGCTGAAGGAACAACTAAGAGAAATGTGCGGGCTTTCCAGCTGACCACTCAAGAAGCCGAACTCATTCCAGATGTGATAGCTGGTACGTTCTTAGTTCACAACGTATTTGCAAAAGTATTATTTGACTCTGGTGCGAACCAAAGTTTTATAAATACTTTATTTTGCCAAGATCTTAAGTTACCTTTAACCACTCTTAGGCAAATCTTCACCGTAGAAACCGCAGAAGGAAATTCTGTGAGAATAGATAAAGTCTGGCAAGAAGGAAAAATAGAATTATTAGGCCATAAGTTTTCTGCAAATTCGTTACCAATGAATTTAGCAGGATTCGATGTAGTATTAGGAATGGATTGGTTAATAGCCAACCATGCACGAATCCTATGTGACAAAAATGCTGTAGAAATTCAAACACCTACAGGAGAAGTAATTTTAATTACTGGAGATAAACCTCGAAAGCCACTGAAATTCATTTCTGTAATGAAATTGGCTAGTTATTCGAGAAAGCAGGAAATGGTGTATATGATTTCAGTAATTATTAACACTAAAGATAAGGAACTTCAGGACATCCCGGTAGTGTCAGAATATCCAGACATTTTTCCAGAAGAATTACCTGGATTACCACCTGATAGAGAAGTAGATTTTAGAATTCATTTAATTCCAGGTACTGCACCAATAGCTAAAGCACCCTATAGATTAGCACCTACCGAAATGTTAGAATTGAAAAAGCAATTAGAAGAATTATTAAGCAAAGGATTCATACAACCTAGTTCATCCCCTTGGGGTGCACCTGTGTTGTTTGTGAAAAAGAAAGACGGATCGATGAGAATGTGTATCGATTATAGGGAACTGAATAAGGTTACAATTAAGAATCGATACCCATTACCTAGGATTGATGATCTTTTCTATCAATTACAAAGAGCTAGGTATTTCTCTAAGATAGATTTAAGATCCGGATACCATCAGTTGAAAGTACAAGAAGAGGACATACCTAAAACTGCTTTCAGAACTAGGTATGGTCATTATGAGTTTACAGTCATGCCCTTTGGGTTAACGAATGCCCCAGCAGCATTCATGGACATGATGAATCGGATTTGTAAACCATACTTGGATAAATTTGTAATCGTTTTCATCGACGATATACTTATTTACTCCAAAAGCCAAAAAGAACATTGTGAGCATTTACACGTTCTCTTAACTTTGTTAAGAAAAGAAAGGCTTTATGCCAAATTTTCGAAATGTGAATTTTGGCTGCAAGAAGTACAATTTTTAGGTCATGTGGTAAATCATGAAGGTATCCATGTAGATCCTGCTAAGATAGAAGCAATTACAAAATGGAAAGTCCCACAAACAGCAATGGAGATAAGAAGTTTTCTAGGCTTAGCTGGATACTATAGACGATTTATCAAAGATTTTTCTAAGATAGCCGTACCTTTAACCAAGTTAACCTGTAAAGCCGCTAAGTTTGAATGGGGACCTAGACAAGAAGAAGCTTTTAAAATTTTAAAGCATAGATTGACGAATGCACCAATCTTAGCCTTACCCGAGGGAACAGAAGACTTTGAAGTATATTGTGATGCTTCAAAATTAGGCTATGGATGTGTGTTGATGCAACACAAGAAGTTAATTGTGTATGCTTCTAGACAATTGAAAAAGCACGAAGAGAATTATACGACTCATGATCTAGAACTAGGAGCCATAATGTTTGCCCTTAAAATCTGGAGACATTATCTGTATGGAAGTAAGTTTACTGTTTATACAGATCATAAGAGTTTAAGATATATATTTGGGCAAAAAGAGTTAAACATGAGGCAAAGAAGGTGGATGGAGATGCTGAGCGACTACGACTGTGATATTCAATATCACGAAGGAAAGGCAAATGTAGTTGCAGATGCTTTAAGTCGTAAGTACCATGAGAAACAGAAACGAGTCCGTGCTCTGAGATTAAATCTCCAAGTAGATTTAATGGCACAAATCAAGGAAGTTCAGAAAACAGCAATCAAAGATGATGCTGAAGGAATGAAAGGTTACCTAAAAGAAATAGAACACGGGAATGATGGAATTTGGAGATTCCATAAGAAACGAATTTGGGTACCTAAGCAAGGAGAGTTAAGAAATAAGATTTTAGAAGAAGCTCATAAATCTAAGTATACCATGCACCCAGGAAATAATAAAATGTACCAGGATTTAAGGAATAATTTCTGGTGGATAGGAATGAAAAAGGATATAGCCGAATACGTATCTAAGTGTTTAACTTGTTCACAAGTTAAGGCTGAACACCAGAAACCTTCAGGATTACTCCAACAATTAGAGATGCCTGTATGGAAATGGGAACTCATAACAATGGATTTTGTTACTAAGCTACCCAAAACCAAAAGAGGTAATGATGCAATTTGGGTAATTGTAGACCGATTAACCAAGTCAGCTCATTTTCTACCAATAAAAGAAACCTTTAGCATGGAAAGGTTAGCACAACTGTACGTGGTCGAAGTAGTATCCCTACATGGAGTCCCACTCTCCATTGTATCGGATAGAGATAGTCGATTCACTTCTCATTTCTGGAAAAGTTTTCAAAAAGCAATGGGAGCTCGACTAAATCTAAGTACTGCTTATCATCCACAAACAGACGGACAGAGTGAAAGGACAATACAAACTCTAGAAGACATGCTTCGGGCATGTATAATTGACTATCGTGGTAATTGGGATAGCCATTTGCCATTAATAGAATTCTCCTATAACAATAGTTATCATTCAAGCATCGAAGCTGCACCATTCGAAGCACTGTATGGACACAAATGCAGAACTCCAGTATGCTGGGCAGAAATCGGAGAAGTCAATTATCAGGTCCTGAAATAGTACAAGAGACTACTGACAAGATAACCCAGATCAAGGAAAGACTGAAAACAGCTCGAGATCGTCAGAAGAGTTATGCAGATAATCGTCGCAAACCTTTAGAATTTCAAGTCAGTGATAAAGTACTTTTAAAAGTATCTCCTTGGAAAGGAGTAGTACGATTCGGTAAGAAAGGAAAGCTAAGTCCAAGGTACGTTGGACCATTCCCAGTGATTCAACGAATCGGACCAGTTGCTTATCGTTTACAACTACCAAAAGAATTGGCTGGAGTACATGATGTATTTCATGTCTCCAATCTCAAGAAATGTTTAGCAGATGAATCCCTGGTAGTACCTCTTCAAGATATAGAGGTAAATGAAAAGTTGAAATCCGTAGAGAAACCATTAGCGATCGAAGATCGAAAAGTCAAATTCCTCAAGCATAAAAGACTGGTATTGGTCAAAGTCAAGTGGAATTCGAAGAGAGGGCCAGAATACACTTGGGAGCTGGAATCAGAAATGAAGCGAAAATATCCTCATCTATTCCAGTAAATCTCGAGGACGAGATTTTTCTTAAAGGTGGGGAGGATGTAACAACTGTCAATAAAACCGGTAATTAGGATAATAATTATCCAATAAGAAAACCCTAATTAAAACACCCAAGTAATTTGGCATAAACCCTGAAATTTCCGGAACAATCGGAATCAGGATCAGGGCCCCTAAAACTCGAGGGGGGCAAACCCTAATCGACAATTATCCTAATTAATTCGTTGCTAGATGCCAATTGGCTGAAAATTTGATTCACCAAGGCTACAACCGAACTCAGCTAGGCTAGGAAGTAGGCTAGACCCTTTACGGACCGTAAGGAGTTAGCCTTACGGACCGTAAGCAGACCAAACAGCCTTACGGACCGTAAGGGGTTAGTCATATGGTCCGTAAGGGAGTCGAATTTCTGGCTATAAATAGCCGACCTTGGCATGCAGTCTGTGAACTTAAATCGACGAAGAAATACTCTCTGTAGGACGAGATATCACTATTATATCACAATAAACACACACAATCACGAGACGCTACCGCAATCAGGGTAATAACACGATCGCTATTACGATTCAACGTCCGATCGATTATAACTATCCAACGATAGTCCAGGTGCTCCTCAATTGAGCTTATACTTTGATTATTCGTCGCGATTTCGACTTGAATATTAGAGTGCTGTTCGAATTCGGACTATGCTCTGTTATTCGTTATGAATCCGATTGAATTATCGAGTACTGCACTGATTAATCGTTGTGAGGGTTTAATCTCGTGAATTGACGTAACTGCTGTATTCGTTACTAACCTGCCTGTGTGTGCATTGTGTTAAACTAGGTGTAATCAAGGCTAATCAGTAGGCATTATCTATTTGCTCGTTAATCTGCAATGTGAGTCAATCTCCTTTTTAAATTGTTTTCTCACAGTTTGTGAGTAAGTATTACAATACCTCAAATTATTTTCAAGATTATAATTACAGGGATTAAGTCTTTGTAATCACCAAATTACAGCTGGTATGTGGGGTATTGTGCACATTACTATTTCTATCACTCTATGTGAGTGAGTATTACTCTATGTGAGTGATTATTACTCTGTGTGAGTAAACCGTCACTATTAGGGCAACGGACCCAATAGTGGTATGACCACAGTCACAGATCCGGTCGAGTGACAAATACCCATTCTTGATAATTGGTTGATAGAAACATTGTAATCGCTCTTAATACTGTAAATTATAACTAACAGGTCGTTTTAGAAAATGGAATGATTCACTCAGTATTTCCCCGCTGACAAAACCTTTTTCAAACATGTTTCAGGTGATCTGTGTGATCCAGGAAAAGTGCAGGAAAGCGCTATCAAGCTCAGGAAAGTGGCTCATTGTAATTAAATAAAACATGTTTTTGGAAAAATAAAGATTTCTGTGTGAAATCAACTTATTGTAAATTTTGGGGATTTATTCCTTAAACTTTGTGTGATATACTAAACAAGTATTTTCCGGTGAAAAGATCCTGTTAATCAAAGACTTCCGTTGTCACATTAAATAAATACCACGAGTACCACGGGAACTGCCTCGCGGCCTCCGACTCCGTCCAGGGTGGGTCGGGGAGCCGTGACAATCTGACACACCAAAACCGATGGCGGAAACACCGGGGCATGGCACTGAGCGAAACAGATTGTTCAAGAGAAATTCTATAACAACTACATTACCTGATAGTTAATATTATGTCACATACCATAACCCATCAAGCAAATTAAGTTATTACAGACAATGATATCTCAAAAACAAATAACATGTTCCGACAACTCAGATTTAAATAAATGGTTCGTTTGTTTCTAGACTCTTCCTAAGTCGATTCCACAAAGCAAGCATCCTAGCAGATAGCATCCTAAACACCTGTCACATACGTTAAAATTGAGGTCAATACACATAGTGTAAAGGTGAGCATACAAGTTAGATATAGCATAGTAGAGTTCAAAATAGTTTACGGATAACCAGCATGAAACATGTATAAAGTGAAGGCAAGTAGGTTATCGACAGAGAAATATGCACAGACGTGACTGCGAGTTATAGAATGCGCAACACATATCCCCGCCGGGACACGTGAAGTAAAGCCCTTAACACCTGTCCACGACAGGTGCTGAGTCCAAACTATAGTACTATCGTTGCTAAGGTGTCAGGCAACAATCACTGTGTTAACATAACACACAAGCACTCATCGAATAACACGTAGCATGCAATATCGGTTAGCGTATAAATAGTGTTTGCGTTGTGTGATAGATGTGATTTGAATATAGGTAACGTATGTAACACCCAAAAGTGCATAAAGCAAAAAGGGATCGAGTATACTCACAGCTTGTGTTTAACAAGTAAACACGCTCTTAGATTGAAGGGAGCACAGAGAGAGATTAGCCTGAACAGTTAATGATAGCATAAACGATAAGCGGTGCGTAAATCGGTGCAACGTACCAAGTATCGGATGGTAATCCGATCAGATGGCATTCCGATCGGATGGCCAGTCGATCGGGTGTCAATCCGTTCGGATGGTCATCCGATCGGGTGGCCATTCGATTGGATTGACATCTTGTTTGGTAAGGATGTGTTTGTGTATGATGGCTTTGAAGTTTTCGTTGTAGCATTTTGAAAACAGAGAAGTATCTCTACCCTTCATGTCAATCGATCGAACGGCGGTTCGATCGGGTGACGATCCGACTAGTAGGACACTTTAGTGAGAACAAGTTCACAGCAGGTTGTCACTCGATTGGATAGCAATCTGATCGGGTGGCAATCTGTTGGTCTTTGTCCATGCATTGAATATGTTGAAAATTGTTTAAGTGTTGAAGTCCAAACATCTCATGGTCGGATGGTCGTTCGATCGGATGGCAATCCAATCGGACGGCAATCCGTTCGACATTCAAAACTTTTGAAAAGTTGAAATAAAAGTTTTAGTGTGGAACCAAGTGTAAGCCGATCGGATGGCTGTCCGGTCGGATGGCAATCCGATCAGATAGCAATCCGTCCCAATGACCTAATCGTCTTTGACACTTGATTGTTTTGAAGAACAACAGAAACCTCGTCAAGACAACAGGAATCAAGTGACCCGATCGAACAGGAATCACCCTAGTCCGGTCAGTTCACGGTTCGAGACGGTTGTTTATGTTTAACTCGTGGTCGGTAGTCTCTTTGATAGAAAACAGATCTTGAACCAACACAACACTAAGAAGGAGTAGAAGATCAGAACAAGCTCCGATTCTATTGGTTTTGAGTGCATTGAGTGTAAAAGAGTTGAAAGAAAGTTAGAAAACCATCTTTCAATCCTTTTAACCGTGAATCTGTGTAGATCTATGCGAAAACGTTGTTGATTCATGTGGAAATCCTTCAGATCTAAGTTGTTCTTGGTGGAATGAGGCCAATACTTGAAGTTCATAAGAACTCCATGATGACATCATCCTAGAACACCTCAAATCCGTTGATTTCATGGTTAAAAGTTAAGATTCAAAAGAGAAAAAGATGAAGGAGTGCGTGTAGATCATAGAAGTGCAAGATTTAGGTTGAAAACTTACTAGAATCGCGAGAAATTGAGAGAAAGAAGGCTGGAGTGCGGCTGGGTCGAGTGGAGAGCTGTCACATCAAGTGATGTGACAAGTGAGGGTATTTATAGGTTGCCAAAAAGGGAAAGGGCACTTGGATCAGATGGGCCACCGATCGGATGGCAACTCGATCGGGTGGCAATCTGATCGGATGGTCACTCGATCCGGTGTCTGGCGTGTTGAGTTTTGTCGTTTCGATTCGCGGGTTGAGCGTTGCGATGCGTTTCGAGTGAGCGATGTGATAGATTAATAATAAACACACAAATACTATATCTAACATTCAATTATCATAATTAATTGGCGTTTAGCGTTTGCGATTCGATTGCGATAGAGTTGCTATCGCGTTTCGATTAAACACCACAACATAAACATAAATAAGCATGCACAAGTAACACATTAAGAGCACACACACGTAAAACAATATCCAGAACGCATAATTCGAGTTGCAAATGCGATTGCGATGCGATAAGCGATAAAGCGATAAACATCGATTAAACCTCGATTATTAGCAAGTACTCCACATAATACCACTAATGCGATAAAATAAATAGATTATCTACAGGTCAAAGAAGTCAAAACAGTAGTTAAGCAAAGAGTGACAGATTGCAATCAGCAATCTTTTCTTCCTTTCACTTCAATCTTGACTTTGACTTTGACTTTCGAAACACGGAGAGTTATAGCGTGGTCGCCACGCACCTGACACATACGAAAAACGTGCCCGACACACCTGACGTGCCCCTGCAAAAGCAATTGTTCCTCTTCGACAAGACAGCCACCTCAGACGGCAGAACGTCAGTCAGGCGTCAGAGGTCAAATCTCACCATACCTAGAAACCAACAAAAGGAACTTCTTGAAGAAATCCTAATGAAAATTCTCATACGCGTATGCCAAAATGCATGCGCATTTTTGGCTCAAATCTGTACGCCAAAATCCATGCGCTTTTTTGGCTTAATTCTATACACCAAAATCCACGCGCCTTTTTGGCTCAAATCTGTACGCCAAAATCCACGCGTTTTTTTAGCTCAATTCTCTAAGCCAAAATGAACGCGCTTTTTAGGCTCAATTCTATACGCCAAAATCCACGCGCTTTTTTGGCTCAATTTTGTACGTTAAAATCCACGCGCCTTTGTGGCTCAATTATGTTCGCCAAAATGCATGCGCTTTTTTGGCACATTTATGCACGTCAAGTTCCATGCGCTTTTTGGCTCACTTCTGTACGCCGAAGCCCATGCGCTTTTTGGCTCATTTCTGTACGCCAACTACACGTGCGATTTTGGCTCAATCCTATACGTAAAACAATGTTTCATGAAGATATGATATTTGTGTAAAATGAAATATGTCTAACTTGAAATGGTTTAAATAACGCTACGATATGTAATATCATAAAAGCACTTATATATAGGAAGTACCAGCGGCGTATCCACCATGCTTTTATCATATTACACACGCCTCGTTATTTAAATCATTTACCAAACAAACCACCAATGTAAAAATGTTCATGTATAATCAATTTATACTTTGGTTTTGTAAATAACATATCAAACTGCTTTGGTTTTGAAAATAACATATCAACTATGTTTTGGTTTGAAAATAACATATCAACTATGCTTTAGTAAATAACAAGGCAACTAGTATATTAAAATATATGTTGGTTTTGTACATAGTATATCAAGTTATACTTTGTTAAATAATATCACATTTGAAAGCACATCAAACTATACTTTGGTAGTATATCGAAATATACAAAAGAAAATGTCATTTGGTATTTCATTCAAACCTTAGTGCATTAAACTACACCTTAGAGACTATAGAAATACCACAAAGGCAATTTCTATTTGGTTAAAATTTGGTTTCTGACATTCCATACAACAGGAATGAGGTGTCTAGTCCTATAGCGCTATATCGTACTACCAATCGGCTTGATGAATGTATAAAATAAGTACAATCCAACAATTAGTTTTATAAATTTTTTAAAATTTGTGTTTAAGCCATAGATAATCATTCAATTTGTCAAAAGATAAGTACTAGCATGTATAATCATATAGCTGAAATCATGAAAATAACAAATAGGCACACATGTTTCACCCCAAAACATTTGAAAACAGTAAAAGAGGGGACTATGTACTCACTTGAGGATGCTTAGAAGTCTTGAATAACAACCAAGCAAAGCTAGAGGGATCATGGAATCAAACGACACCTAATATAGGTAACTATATTAATAAACCGAACCTAAATCGGGAGATCGGATAGAATGAGGTTTCGTAAACCAAATGAGTATAGGAACTCATGTAATATGGTTTAACAAAGCCTACATTCTAAATCGAAACCTATCCTAAGTGCTTACGACCCATTACGACCCGTTTAGGTAGCTTACGCTACTTTAACGTGTCGTTCGCGTAAAACGCGTTCGGACCGCCTAACTAGTCCTATGACAAGTATTATATGCCTTAACATGTCTAATAATGTTACCTAATTAGTTTAGATGTAAAAATTTAGGTTACATATGCTTAAAATGAATTTATGCGTAAAAAGGGCATTTTGGTCATTTTCCTAAGGCATATAAATTACCTATCATACAACTAACTAAACGAAGTGACCATAAGTTTTAACCTTGGAAGGTTATTCCCTATACAATTATGGTCACAAAACATGTTTGGTCGGATCCTAATGATCGACCAAACGGGTCGGGTTCGAAAGTCTAAGCGGTTGTTTAGACCGCTTATCTTACGACCCTATATAAGCACTAAACTAAAAGTGACGAGTTAAACATGTTAAAACATGTTTAACGAAGTTAGAAAACAAGTTTGATATCAAAACAAAGGGTTTTGATACCCAAGAATAGTTTGGTTGCAAAATACGCATGGATACGCATTTTGACCGAAACTATGACTCGTCACTATACCTAATCAATGTGGTAATCAGTAGGTATAGTCACAAGGGACTATGACCATCGTGATTGCGCTCACGTTGCGAAGTTCAAACGAACTTCGTGTTGACCAAAACGAGGTCAAAGCAGAAAGTCAAACACTGTTTGACTTTCATGCTTGAAATACATGAACAAGCATGAAGGAAACTTACAAAAGGTCCAAGACTTGAAGATTTGATCAAGAACAACTCAGGTATGAAGCCTTCATAGATGAGAGCTTCAACTTAGTGTTGAATTTGAATCAAATGTGTGGAGAATGCAAATGGGGAAGGTGGATATTTATAGAAAGTTAAGAACCGTTAGGATCGTCCCTCGATAATTGAGCTTCGATCTTGACCGTACATGTAAGGCACATGGTTTTGGAATACTAGGGGTGCCCAAAAACCATCATACGTTATTGCAAATGTTACAAAAGAGACCCTAAACTTCAAGTTAAATGCTGAAAATGGACCTGCTGATGCTGAACTTGACTTTCTACCTAGATGAGGCTGTGGCGTCGCGCCACAGCAATACCATATAGTGGTGGCGCAGCGCCACCACATGCCAGCTACCAGAAAGTTTCAATAAATGTCAGGTTTGGTCCCTAAAACTTGTTTAGGCCATTTTCGATGCATTTAAACCCCGTTAACCCATTTTCAAGGCTCCATAATGAAGCTTAAGTATAGGAAACATGAAATATGCTCAAAAACATCACGGATGTCGGTTCGTTTGGTCGTACAATCACGATGTTCGGTTAATTACAACGAAACACGAAAGGACGCGAAAAACGATCCAAATTACGCGACGAATAGAATTTTATCATGCCAATCACTAAAATAAAATATTTTAATCATTACATAAATTTTTGGATGTCCGGATATACTCAGAACGTGAGATATGCACGAAAATGCAAACTTATGCACTTTTGGACGCTTTTAGTCCCTGTTGATCAAATAAGTATATTTTTGCGCACCAAACACCTCTAAGCCTATTTCTAAGTTATGTAAAGGATATTTAGGGCATGTTTAACTTATGATCATATTCCGGAAGGTTAATCGGCAAACTTTAGCAGCTTGACGCAAATAGTCCTTGCGATCGAATAAACTTGATTTCGACACACCAAACCCTCCAAAACTTATTTCTAAGTTATGTAAAGGTTATTTAAGGTATGTTAAGCCCATGTCACTATTCCAGAGTGTTTGTCGCGTTACACTAATTACGTTTACGCATCAGTTTGCGTATAACTTTCGAGAAAGCGATTTAGAGCTCGAAATTGAACGAGAATTGATATGTGCAAATGATACACATAATTATACAAATACTAAACATGAAAAACAATATTTCATTGATTTGGTATTTGTTTGATGGTCGTAGAGACACAGGTGTCACAGTCTCCCCTACTTCAGGAAATTTCGTCCCGAAACTCATTTAGAGGAAACTTGTGAGAGCTCGAAACATGAAGTCGAAAAGATAAAACAACACTGGTTAGGGTTCTGAACTTCTAGTAACTTTAAATAACATCATGCTTGCAATGTAAGAGGGACACGTATATACAAGTATATGAAGCGCCATTGGTGCGTCCACCGTACCTCCATTACATTGTTTACATTTCGTTATTTTTGCCACTATAGGTTCTTACACATGATAAGTCTTACTGTGGTTTCCGTGCACTGAATTTCATAATTATGTATGCATCCATTATTACGTAATTCCTTTCATAGTCCACACAGTGCATCTTATAATGTGTAGGGGAAGAAAACAATGAACGAATCTGTGATGATTGTGACTAGACCACCATGGGGTCCTTTTAATTAAATCACTAAATGATCTCTTTAAATAGACTACCAAGGAGTCTTTTCAGCTATATCATCATGTGTCATTCTTAACCAGATTTTTGAATCAATCTTTTTTACTAGACCACTCAAGGGGTCTCTTTGAATTATGGAATGGTACTATATAATCCAAGGGTCTTAACTATTACGTAGAAGCCCATTAAGGATTTAAGGTTGTACCTTTGGATATCCTACTGTGAATCCCTCATGGAAGATTCTACGAGGATTTGGATAACGAAAATTCAGATTACACAAAAAACACAAAAGAAAACACATAACACATAATCACATAATTGTTTAACTTGATCTTCAATTTGTTATCATTTTGGACACGGGTATTTAAAGCACACCAGGAATCCAATCCGTGGATTTCATTTGGCACTTTAAACATCTTCAAGGATCTAACCATGAAGATAGGAAGATCTTAATAGGAATTCGGCTTTGTCCTTATTGAATCGTAATGTACGTATTGAAGCATACAATGATTTCAACTAAGGACTCCGATTTGAGTGATAATCATCCACAAGGATCTAATTGTGAGGATAAGAAGATCCCATATGGATTTTAGAATTTGAAAAGCGGGAGATGTTTCAAAACCTTGCACTAGACGTGCTTAAGTCGATAAACGAGGTAGAATGAAGTTGAGATGCTAGATATGCCAAGGCGACATATGAAGCAGAATTTGGAGGTTGTGTACGTTAAGTCAATCATATGAGCAGAATGTTTTCGAAAACTATGCATGGGGTTCTTTTAAAAATGTGTTTAATGTTTTTGAAACCTTACGTAATACTTTTGAAATCATACGGTAGATGTATTAGGTAAATATGTTTATAAAATGTTTTAAAATCATGTGAGATAAAATTTAAAATTATGTATAAGGTTTTTGAAAACATGGATAATGCTTTTTGAAATCATGCACTTGATATATTAAGTAAATATACTGTGTTAAAATTGTTTTCAAACTAAATGAAATATTTTGAAATCATGAAGGTTGTTTTGAAAACCTATACTATGTATGTTGTTATGGAAACCAGAATGTAATGATATGGGTATGAAATCGAAAAATACCCTTAGTTATCTAACCAAGGATTCAAAGTGACATTTTGAGTAATCGTCTAAAATTGTCACTTATATTCTGTACTTTGTTTCTTAGAATGAAATGAGTACTTAGAATTTTCAAGGAAATCGTGAGTGATCACGTGAATGGGAGAACTACAAGAGTAGTTTGTAAAGAACATAGTTCTTTGGTGTAGGTATCGTAGGGGTATGCCATACACACATGTAACTACACTTGTACATCAGAATTGTGAACAACGATTTATTTGTAAACCAAACCGATTATTTCAGAGTTCAAGAAAACAAAAGAAACAAAAGCATAAGATTCAGATTATTTCAAGCAGCAGCAGGATTTGCAACATCTTTATTTTGGATGGCAAAGCAGCACACGTTAACCAAATGTCCCCATCGTCCGCAGTGGGTACATTTAAAACAGGGTATTTGATTCGGATGATGTCGGTTGCATTGATTGTACCAAGAAGCGGTTCCCTTGTACGGCTTCATCCCTGAGGCGAGTCATGGTGATAGCTAAATCAACGGTCCTCTGGAGTACGACGCCTATTTGTTGGGCAATTGTAGCACCTAGTTTGGACATTTGAGTGTTGTTACGATGAAGAGGCATCTTAAAGATAATGGAAGACATGGGAGGAAACAAGTGAAATGTTATCGGATAATCAAAACAGAATGACAACGGATAAAAATTGTGATCATTTGTTTGTTACCAAAGGCAAACAAATGAGACAGTGACTAATCAAAGTAAGCGGGTCATATTAATGTATCGCGAAGACATGCTTTAGCCTAAAAGTGGACACTCACCCCAAGAGTTCAAAGGTAAGAGTGACTAGTCCGATTATGTGGATTTGTACGAACACTCTAGCCTTAGACAGAAAACTCAGAGTACAGGCATCCACCCTTCCAGATTGCACGTGTTCACATTATAAGACCCAACTTTGATGAGATTTTGAAAACTTTGAAGGTTCAAAACCTTATAATAAATCTTCCTAGAACAGATGATTGGTTTTCAAAGCGGATTTGAAATTTGTGTTCTTGTTGTGGTTGTCACTTAAAGATAAGTGACGGTATTGTTTTAAGATCTAAACACAAGAATCTTGTGTTAGGGTCCTAGGAAGGTTATAGACTAGGTCAAATTATTACTAATAACCTAATTCCCTATAACCATGAGCTCTGATACCGACTCTTCTGTCACACCCCGACCGCGTAAAACAACAATCGTGGCGGAATCGTCGGGGAGTGTTGTGACAGAATCATTGTTTCATGACACATGGAAATATGAAGTTTTGTTTATTGAATTAAAAGAGGTTACAATGTCTTAAAAACAAGAAACATAACATAATTAACTAGTCTTGCATCTTTTATTATCACTAAGGCCCAAGTCCGCCTAAGTGTATCTTCATCAATCCTATGCATCAGCTCCTGAAAACACGTGTGAAAATAGGTACATTAGCATAAAAATACCTGTGAGATACATAGGTTCTATTAAAATAGGATTCATGACTTGTAAGTTTGAAAGAATGTTTAACAAAAGTAGTCATGAACTTATAAAAATGTTTTCTTTTATAAATCATACAAAAAGTGATAAGAAACCAGATGATATAAATGAAAGATGCATAGATAAATAAATAACCAAGTAAAATGAGTTTGTGTAAAATATGTTGTTTGTAAAACAATGTTTCATGAAGATATGATATTTGTGTAAAATGTAATATGTCTAACTTGAAATGGTTTAAATAACGCTACGATATGTAATATCATAAAAGCACTTATATATAGGAAGTACCAGCGGCGTATCCACCATGCTTTTATCATATTACACACGCCTCGTCATTTAAATCATTTACCAAACAAACCACCAATGTAAAAATGTTCATGTATAATCAATTTATACTTTGGTTTTGTAAATAACATATCAAACTATGCTTTGGTTTTGAAAATAACATATCAACTATGTTTTGGTTCGAAAATAACATATCAACTATGCTTTAGTAAATAACAAGGCCAGTAGTATATTAAAATATATGTTGGTTTTGTACATAGTATATCAAATTATACTTTGGTAAATAATATCACATTTGAAAGCACATCAAACTATACTTTGGTAGTATATCGAAATATACAAAAGAAAATGTGATTTGGTATTTCATTCAAACCTTAGTGCATCAAACTACACCTTAGAGACTATAGAAATACGACAAAGGCAATTTCTATTTGGTTAAAATTTGGTTTCTGACATTCCATACAACAGGAATGGGGTGTCTAGTCCTATAGCGCTATATCGTACTACCAATCGGCTTGATGAATGTATAAAATAAGTACAATCCAACAATTAGTTTAATAAATTTTTGAAAATTTGTGTTTAAGCCATAGATAATCATTCAATTTATCAAAAGATAAGTACTAGCATGTATAATCATATAGTTGAAATCATGAAAATATCAAATAGGCAAACATGTTTCACCCGAAAACATTTGAAAACATTAAAAGAGGGGACTATGTACTCACTTGAGGATGCTTAGAAGTCTTGAATAACAACCAAGCAAAGCTAGAGGGATCACGGAATCAAACGGCACCTAATATAGGTAACTATGTTAATAAACCGGACCTAAATCGGGAGATCGGATAGAATGAGGTTTCGTAAACCAAATGAGTATAGGAACTCATGTAATATGGCTTAGCAAAGCCGACATTCTAAATCGAAACCTATCCTAAGTGCTTACGACCCGTTTAGGTAGCTTACGCTACTTTAATGTGTCGTTCGCGTAAAACCCGTTCGGACCGCCTAACTAGTCCTATGACAAATATTATATGCCTTAACAAGTCTAATAACGTTACCTAATTAGGTTAGATGTAAAAATTTAGGTTACATATGCTTAAAATGAATTTATGCGTAAAAAGGGCATTTTGGTCATTTTCCTAAGGCATATAAATTACCTATCATACAACTAACTAAACGAAGTGACCATAAGTTTTAACCTTGGAAGGTTATTCCCTATACAATTATGGTCACAAAACATGTTTGGTCGGATCCTAATGATCGACCAAACGGGTCGGGTTCGAAAGTCTAAGCGGTTGTTTAGACCGCTTATCTTACGACCCTATATAAGCACTAAACTAAAAGTGACGAGTTAAACACGTTAAAACATGTTTAACGAAGTTAGAAAACAAGTTTGATATCAAAACAAAGGGTTTTGATACCCAAGAATAGTTTGGTTGCAAAATACGCATGGATACGCATTTTGACCGAAACTATGACTCGTCACTATACCTAATCAACGTGGTAATCAGTAGGTATGGTCACAAGGGACTATGACCATCGTGATTACGCTCACGTTGCGAAGTTCAAACGAACTTCGTGTTGACCAAAACGAGGTCAAAGCAGAAAGTCAAACACTGTTTGACTTTCATGCTTGAAATACATGAACAAGCATGAAGGAAACTGTAAGACCCTTGTTATGAGGACGAGATTAACTAATAAGTTAAATGAATTTCATTCTAAATTTGAGTTCACAAAAGTTTTCATAATTTAAGACCAAACATATTCATGATAAGTACAAAACAAGGTTTTAAAGTAACACCTACTAGTCAACTACCGACTTGTTTAAAGCATTCAAAACATGGTTAACAATTCATTTACATCAAAATCATTGTCTAGACAAAGTTAAGTTGACACGGAAGCTTCAAAATGCGTGTCCGGTTCTTGATAAAGTGCTTGATCACCATCCGGGAGGACCCCATCCTTACCTAGAGCCAAAACCACTTTGAAAGTTAGTCTTGACATAATTATAATGCATATAAACAAGTTCTAGTATCAGATCATCAAAATAAAAATAAAATTTCGATTTTGATCCTGTCGCGTGTCGCGACAGGTCTTCGCGTGGCGCGGGAGGCCCCGCGTGTCGCGCCAGAGTCTTGTGCTCCCCTCGCGTAGCGCGGGGGAGTATGTTTTCCAGCAGGTCCAGTTACTGAACCTGCATTTTACCCAGCTCCGGAAGTTCCCCAAAATCCAACTTTAAATCCTTATAACTTTTTACTCGGTTATCCGTTTTAGGTGATTCTTTTTCCTATGCGTCCGTAATAAAATTACGGAGCCAACCACATAAATTTCATGATATAAGAACCGAATTACGAGTACACGGTTTACCAAAATCCTTGTTTCAATTATTCGACCCATTAGCTATATGTGTCTATTACCAATTTCTCATTCTAAATCCTTTTTGATGTAATTACCCAAGTTCCCGGGATTATAAATCTTGGTGTATTTTTCCCCAACACCAACAAGATATGAGACTCTCAAGTCTTTTTAAAGCGAGATTATTTCACAAGCATACTTTGACCCGTTTGGTTGTCTAGTGAAAACCATCACTTCATTGACAAACCAAACTACCTCTAACCTTTATATTGACCCGTTTGACTACCGAGTGAACTTCGTCATTTCAATGATGCATCAAACGTGTATGTTGCACTAATCAATACTGGCAACTTATGAGACTCTTTAGTTCCTTTATTCATGATTATTTCAATGCATAATCTTAACCCGTTTGGTTGTCGAGTGAAAGCCATCACTTCAATGACAAGCCAACTACTTCTAACCTTTATATTGACCCGTTTGATTGCCGAGTTAACTTCGTCACTTCAATGACACATCAAACGCGTAATTTATACTACGACACTATTTGTACACTAATACCAAATTTATATGCATAATGTAACGGGACTCAAGTCGGGTACCTTTCAAGCACCCCTTTCAAGCGCGCGTCACCACCGGCTTGTTCACTTGAGGCTCCGGTTTCTTTTCCTATAGAGTTCAATCACAAGCCCGTTTAGAACTCTTTTGTTTACATAATTCGCATAACTTGCCATAACTATACAAACACGTGTTTTAGCTCAAATTTCCAGTTTTAACCCTCTTTTAGGCATTTTCACAAACACCTTAAGGGCATAATTCTTCAAAATTTATAATGAAGTTCAACACTTGTTATTTAGCCTAGATAAATATCAATTTAGGCTAATTCACATCAATCTTCATATTACTCAATCTACACTTGTTTCATAGAACCCAATTTATACTAAGATAACTTCAAAATTCCTAATGTTCATCATACTTCTACAAACCCATTTATCACTTTCAATGGTGATTATGGATTTCACAAGAATTAAGCAAAGTTTTCACAAGTAATTGACTAGGGTTTATCCCTAGACACTATTTCATTCAAAACAACTAACATCCAACATCAAATGCTGAATTCCATGAATTCACTCAGAATTTGGGTGAAGATTTTGCATAGAAATTACATACCTTATGATCCCTTTTTAGAGGAGATCACAATTTCGTGCTTGAAAATCGATTTGGAACTGATTTGAAGCCCCAATTTGATCAATTAGCACAAGTTAGGGTTTTGTAGGGGAGCTCCTGATCGCCCCTGTTGTTTGATCGACCAGACACACCTTTGAGTATGTTTGGTGGGTGTTATTTTGTTTTAATTCAATTAAGTTTCAAGTTCTACACATAAGCCCCTCAACTTTTGTCACACCCCCAAAATCCACCTGCGGAGTATCACCGCTTGGGAGCGTGACTGACCAGGATCAAGCCACCAATCATATTGAACATGTAATTAATATATAAAAGTAAATGCCATTCAACCACCAATATGAAAGGTGTTCAAAACATAAGTATGTTATCACTGTTTAGCGGAAGCGTATAAATAAAACCCAACATGATAAAATATGAAATGTCATAAAATGTTTAACGAAACAATCACGATCCAAGCCCACAACGACCAGCTCCTCCCTATGCAAGCTCCATGCATCTAACGACCTGCAAGGCATGTAACAGAGGATCAACAACTAGTTGAGCGAGTTCACAGAAAGTAAATGCGTAATAGTAAGTTCGTTTGTAACATGTGGCTCTACTGGGCCGATAGTACGTTCTATTGGTGGGGGCTTCCCATGTTGTATATCCACTAGACTATTTGTAACCATAAGTGTTCTTCTTAATCTGAGAACAGTAATACGTACAATATTTACGTAGGATTTACGTAAGTGCCCTTCACAACCGAGGACAGGGTACGCGGGGGCTTACGTAGGTTTTACGTAAGTGCCTGACACAACCGAGGCAGTAGTGAGTATAAGTTCACGTAGGTTTTACGTGAGTGTCCTTCGCAACCTGAGGACAGTGAGCAATACAAGTATACGTAGGTTTTACTTATGTGTCCTGCACAACCGAGGACGATGGTAGGTAGTCTAGTAACAGTGTAAGTACGAATCTATTCAATCTCATTCCTTTAGTCCCATTCCCAAGCCCTGGGAATCCCATGCCTTAGTAAAGAGTGTGAACTCACCTTGGTTTGCTCGGTATGTTATTGCTTCTAGGGTTAACTATTGTTTAAATCTGTTACACACGACCTAAGTACATTGCACATGATTTGACGTAAGTGTTTGCATTCAATTAGGGTTTACAAGTCCTTGATATTCAAGCAATTGTGTTATGTGTGTTCATTGTGTACAGAATGATATGAGGAGATTGTTCACACATACAGGATCATACAGTTGCATTCAGTAGTATACAATCATATACAGAATCATACAGTAAGCTTCAACACTGATGTTTGTCATAAGCATATATCATATGTGGAATTCTGACTAGTAACATGCAAATCAGGGTGGCATCATGTTTAATTCACAAAGGTTGAACATAACAACACAACAAAAGGTCAGACAACATTCCAGGGCAATAAATTCGGACCAAGGGGGTTCCTTACCTAAAAACTCGGACAGGAGGGGGGGTTTGAGGCCAATAAACTCGGACAAGGGGACAAGGGTTCACAAGGTCGGACAGGGGAGTCCCCCTTCACAAATCTCGGACTAGGGGGAGGCCTTCCCTCCTTAAAAGTTCGGACAGGGGTATCCCCCCTCATAAAATTCGGACCAGGCCACTAGCAAAACCCTGACTCCCATTCCCTAGGTTAAAATCCGGACTAGGGGTCTCCCCCCTTAAAAGTTTGGATCTCCTATGTTGTCTATGTAAAATTCGGACCTTGCACATTGTTACAAAACTCAGACAAATGTTCAACACACAAACTCAGACACCTTTGTTCCCAGGTTAAAAATTCGGACCATGCTTATTGTTAAGGGATTCAGACTTTTAAGCATAAAACTCAGACAAACAACTTGATAACCAAAACTCAGACAATCATACAAATCAAAACTCAGACCCTTGTGACTTCACAAAGCTCTGACTGTTAGCTACGAGTTTCAACATACGTGATTTCCAAAGCCAATTCACATAATCAAAGCAACAGTTACATTCATACATTCATACGATCAAAACCCTAATTTCATTGCATCTATACTGCAGTAATCCAATTAACCATCAATCATTCTACAATTCTTGTATCTTAATCATCAGGCAATCGATTATACGACTAATCAACATCATTATCACAATAATCAGAATCCAATCAATAATCACAGAATATCATATGAAGAACTAGGGTTTAGTATAAATCAATCAACCAATGATTAACAATAAACAATGATTAAGCAATTACCTTGAATTGATTCTAAACAAAAAGAGGAAATCAAGAGTGATGAAGAACTTGTGCCAATGATGATGATGATGATTGCCAGAGATAATCAGAGAATATGCAAGTACGTGTTTTGGTTGTGTGTGGTGATTAGTGAATGATTAGGGTTAAGAATGATTAGGATTTCACTAATTACTCTATACATCCCCAAGTATTAACTTTTACATAAGTACACCATCTCAAAATAATTCACAGTTTCACCACCAAGTTCATACATTTGACAAATCTTTCATAAGTAACACATAACCATGCTCAAATACAATATACTTAACTGAATCAAAACGTTACAGTTTCACAGCAAACTAATTGTGCAAGTAAACAACTAAACAAACAATGAACGTGCAATAAATGCGAAAATGGAATCTTGAAAACTCGAGTTGTCACATTATCCCCAACTTGAAAGAAATTTCGTCCCAAAATTTAGCATGTGGTTACTGAGGAAGCTAGGTAAGTTGTGTTGTTTACTGGTTTTCCTGGGGTGTCACATCATCGCCCCGTTGATTTGGAATTTCGTCCCGAAATTCTGTAGTAGTAGCTTCAGTGTGACAACTCGAGTTTCCAAGATTCCATTTTCGCATTTATTGCACGTTCATTTTTTGTTTAGTTGTTTACTTGCACAATTAGTTTGCTGTGAAACTGTAACGTTTTGATTCAGTTAAGTATATTGTATATTGAGCATGGTTACGTGTTAATTATGAAAGATTTGTCAAATGTATGAACTTGGTGGTGAAACTGTGAAACTGTTTTGAGATGGTGTACTTATGTAAAATATGATACTTAGGGATGTATAGAGTTATTAGTGAAACTCTAATCATTCTTAACCCTAATCCCTTTCACTAATCATCACCCAAGAAATCCAAACACGTACTTGCACTTCTCTGATCTTCTCTGGCAATCATCATCTCCATCATTGGCACAAGTCTTCTGCATCAATCTTGATCTTTCAATCTATTTAGAATCAATTCAAGGTAATTGTTAATGATTGTTTGTTGTCACTGATTCTTGATTATGTGATTCATGTAAACCCTAGTTCCACATGTAATGATTCTGTGTTATTGAATTCTGATTATTGTGAATTGATGTTGATTGTTGTGTAATCATTGCCTGATGTAAGATACAAGAATTGTAGAATGATTGATTGATAATTGGATTACTGCAATACAGATGCAATGAAATTAGGGTTTTGATTGTATGAATGTTAGAATCTAACTGTTGTTTTGATTCTGCGAATTTGCCTTGGAAATTACGTATGTTGATAGTCCGTGGATTAGGTCAGGGCTTTGTGAAGTCACAAAGGTCAGAGTTTTGATTTGTGTGTTTGTCAGAGCTTTTGTTATTGAATGAAGTCAGAGTTTTGATTCGCATGATTGTCTGAGTTTTGGATTAATAAGATTGTTAGAGTTTTTCTTGTTGTTGCATGAGGTCCAAGTTTTATCCTAGGGAAGAAAGTCCAAGTTTTATCCTAGGGAAGAAAGTCCAAGTTTTATCCTAGGGAAGAAAGTCCAAGTTTTATCCTAGGGAAGAAAGTCCAAGTTTTATCCTAGGGAAGAATGGGAGTCAGGGTTTTAAAAACCCTTGTCCGAATTTTATGCCAGGGAAGCCCCCTTCCCTTTTGGTCCGAGTTTGTGAAGGGGTCTACCCCCCTTGTCCGACTTTTTGAAGGGGAAAACCCCCACCCTTGGTCCGACTTTTGAAAGGGGAAGCCCCCCTTATTCCTGTCCGAATTTTATGGCCCCAAACCCCTCCCCTTTTGTCCGAATTTTGTGAATGAAACCCTAGGAAGTCTGAATTTTAAAGGGGGAACAATTGTCAGAGTTTTGTTGAGGCTTTCATGGGTCCGAATTTTAAAGGAGGGAACCCTGAGTCCGAATTTCTGGCCTTGGAACATTGTCTGACCTTTTATTGTGTTGTTATGTCCAACCTTTGTGAATTAAACATGATGTTACCTTGATTGCATGCTAATAGTCCGAACTTTACAAGTGTTGTCTGTATCAAAGCTTGCTGTATGATGCTATATATGATTGTATGCTACTGAATGCAACTGTATGTTCCTGTGTGTGTGAACAATCTCTTCATATCATTCTGTACACAATGAACACACATAACACAATTGCTTGAATATCAAGGACATGTAAACCCTACTTGAATGTAACACTTACATCGAATCATGTGCAATGTATCCTAGGTCGTGTGTAACGGACTTAGACATTTAATTAACCCTAGAAGCATTAACATACCGAGCAAACCAAGGTGAGTTCACACTCTTACTAAGGCATGGGATTTCCCGGGGATAGGGAATGGGTTGAATGATGGAATTGAACAATTACGCGTACATACACGGTTACTAGACTATCTACCATGGTCCTCGGGTTAAGCAGGACACTTACATATAACCTACGTAAACAATAACATGCTACTGTCTTACGGAGTCAGGAAGGACACTTACGTAAAACCTACGTAAACCCCACGCGTACCACTGTCCTCGGGTAAAGAAGGAAACTTACGTAAAACCTACGTAATGCTTGTACGTACTACTGTTCTCGATTGTGAAGAACACTTATGGTTACGAATAGTCTAGTGGATATACAACATGGGAAGCCCCCACCAATAGAACATAATATCGGCCCAGTAGAGCCATATGTTACAAACGAATTTACTATTACGCATTTACTTTCTGTGAACTCGATCAACTAGTTGTTGATCCTCTGTTACATGCCTTGCAGGTCGTTAGGTACATGGAGCTTGCACAGGGAGGAGCTGGTCGTTGTGGGCACGGATCGTGAATGTTTTGTTAAACACTTTATGACATTTCATACTTTATTATGTTGGGTTTTATTTATACGCTTCTGCTAAACAGTGATAACATACTTATATTTTGAACACCTTTCATATTGGTGGTTGAATGGCATTTACTTTTATATATTAATTACATGTTCAATATGATTGGTGGCTTGATCCTGGTCAGTCACGCTCCCAAGCGGTGATACTCTGCAGGTGGATTTTGGGGGTGTGACAGATTGGTATCAGAGCCATTGGTTAGAGAGAACTTGGTTTTAATATGGGAAAACATTTTATTAAAACCAGACTATAACCAGAACAATGCTCTCAACGATCCACAACGACGCCTCGATCCACGTGCAAGACTCAACATCCTAGGTAATAAGGTTTATGTTTATTACCTGCTTGCTAGAACTACATAGAACTTTGCTCGTGGTATGCTTAGACTACATTGCTCACTATTTGTTATTGCTTGAGAACACTTGTGTGCTTACACTCTCCTGTCATCGCACTATTCGCGAACCTCTCTCACTTACGTTACATTTGCTAGGAAGATCATGGCCGGAAATATCAACATGACACAAGCCCAGTTGACGGCTCTCATTAACGAACGGATTGCTGCGGCACTTGCAGCCATACAAGCAGGAGGTATACCCTGCAGTCGTAACTAGGATCTTTAGATCCTACACTCCTAAACCAACTCTTGTGTTTAACCTTGTCCTATTCTTATACACAATAGGTCAACACGCTCAGCCACCTGTTTACACCTTCAAAAATCTCAAGGATTGCCAACCTAGTACCTTCAGTGGAACTGAGGGAGTTGAAGGCCTCCTCCACTGGTTCGAGAGGCTCGAAACTGACTTCGAGGTGTGTGATTGCCCTGAGTCTCGTAGAGTAAAGTTTGCTACTGGAACACTCGAAGGTGCTGCATTAACCTGGTGGGAAGCACAGGTTCAAATGTTATGGCTGGCAGCTGCTAATGTCACTCCCTGGAACGAGTTCAAGGACCTAATTAAGGAAGAGTTTTGTAGTCGAGAAGACATCCACAAACTAGAGGTAGAGTTCCTCAACCTACAGATGGTGGGGTCTGAAATTGGAGTTTATACGAAGAGATCGAATGAATTAGCCACATTTTGTCCCACTATGGTAGACCCTCCCACCAAACGCATCGAACTGTATCTCAAGGGTCTGGTGCCCGAAATTCAGAGTCATATGACCACAGCTAATCTTGGCACTATCCAGCAAGTCACTCGGCTTGCTCGTCTCACAGACCAGGCTGTAGAACAGAATAAACTACTGAAACGTGCTAAGACTGATACTACATGTGCTTCTAGTGGTAACAAACGCAAGTGGGATGAAAGCCTGAGCAAGGAATTAATTTTGGTCCAGCCTCCGGCGCAGCAGCAAAAGATAGATGACTACCAGAGCCCCAGACAGCAGTTTTCTAGTAGTCGGGGGCAGAGTGGATAACGAGGTATCATCCAAAGTGTAACAGATGCAATAGACACCACAGTGGTCAGTGCAACAAGGGTCGTTGCCAGCGGTGTCTCAAGATTGGGCATGAAGCTAAGGATTGTCGAAGCTCACGTCCTGTAACTCAAGAACAGCTACGGCCGCCTCAATCTTCACAGAATCAGCAGCAACAGCAAAGTTTTAAAGGATGTTTTCAGTGTGATGCTAAAGATCACTACAAGAGACACTGTCCGCATATAAACCAGGACCAGACTCAGAACCACGACCATGGCAACAGGGACGACAATGGGGATAGCATTGGGGGAAACAATGGAAACAATGACGCCTGGGCCGCATGTACGTGATTGGTTAGGGTGACGCAAGGAACGATCCTAATGTAATAATGGGTAACTTTCTTCTTGACGACTTTTATGTTACTGTCTTGTTTGATTCGGGTGTGGATACCAATTATATGTCCTTAAAAGTTAGTCAAATATTAAAATGTGCACCAACTTCGTTGAACACCAAACCTGTCATAGTGTTAGCTTATGGTACAAGTCTAGAGGCCATTCATAGTTCAGGGTTGTAATCTTATCCTCGCTGGGCAGACGTTCCCTATCGACTTCATTCCTATAGTTCTGGACAGCACCTATAGCTCGCGCACCGTATCGTTTAGCTCCAACTGAACTGGAAGAACTGTCTAAGCAACTACAAGAGCTCTTGGATAAGGGCTTTATTCGTCCAAGCTCTTCGCCTTGGGGAGCTCCAGTACTGTTTGTGAAAAAGAAGGATGGCACTTTCAGGATGTGCATAGACTATCGCGAACTGAACAAAGTCACAGTGAAGAACCGTTAACCTCTTCCTCGTATTGACGACTTATTCGACCAGTTGCAAGGGTCGAGTTACTACTCCAATATTGATCTAAGGTCCGGTTACCATCAGTTGAGAGTCCGGGATGAGGACGTCTCCAAGACAGCATTCAGAACTCGCTACGGTCACTACGAGTTTCTAGTCATGCCATTTGGGCTTCCGAACGCGCCTGCAGTTTTCATGGATCTTATGAACAGGGTGTGCAAAACCTATCTTCACAAGTTCGTCATCGTTTTCATTGACGACATTCTGATCTACTCCAAGAGTCAGGAGGAACACGAGCAGCACTTACGTCTTATCTTGGAACTTCTTCGAAAGGAACAACTGTACGCCAAGTTTTCAAAATGCGACTTCTGGCTTCGTGAAGTCCACTTCTTAGGCCATGTGGTGAACAGGGATGGGATTCATGTCGATCCATCCAAGGTAGATTTGATCAGGAACTAGCCTACACCTCGCACACCGACGGAAATACGCCAATTCTTGGGTTTGGCAGGTTACTACAGGCGATTTATCAAAGACTTTTCGAAAATCGCACAGCCACTTACACTACTGACACAGAAGGGTGTCACCTACCGTTGGGGAGATCCCCAGGAAACTGCTTTCCAGTACCTAAAGGATAGGCTTTGCAGCGCATCTATTCTCTCATTGCCAGAGGGCACGGATGATTTTGTGGTTTATGGTGACGCGTCGATACAGGGACTTGGTTGTGTATTGATGCAACGGGATAAAGTTATTGCCTACGCTTCTCGTCAACTCAAGGTTCATGAACGGAACTACACGACGCACGATTTAGAGTTGGGAGATGTTGTTTTCGCGCTTAAGATATGGCGACACTATCTGTACGGTACCAAGTGCACTATTTACACCGATCACAGGAGTCTCGAGCATATCCTTAAGGAAAAGGATTTGAACATGCGTCAACGAAGATGGGTCGAACTTTTAAACGATTACGAATGCGCCATCAAGTACCACCCAGGCAAAGCCAATGTTGTGGCTGACGCTCTCAGTCGAAAAGACACTCTACCTAGGCGTGTACGAGCTTTGCAGCTCACTATTCAGTCTGATCTTCCTGCACAGATACGAGATGCTCAGGTGGAAGCATTGAAACCAGAAAACTTCAGGGCTAAAGCCTTACGCGGCTCAAGGCAACGATTAGAACCAAGGGAAGACGGAGCCTATTATGTAACTGGACGTATTTGGGTCCCACTATGCGGCGGTTTACGAGAACTCGTGATAGACGAAGCTCATAAGTCTCGCTACTCGGTACATCCAGGATCGGATAAAATGTACCACGATCTTAGAACTACATACTGGTGGCCTAGCATAAAGGCCCACATCACTACTTACATAGGCAAATGTTTGACTTGTGCGAGAGTCAAGACAGAGTACCAGAAACCCTCAGGCCTACTTCAGCAACCAAAGATACCGCAGTGGAAATGGGAAGAAATTTCCATGGATTTTGTTACTGGCCTGCCTAGATCCCAGCGTGGGAATGATACTATTTGGGTGATCGTAGATCGACTCACAAAGTCTGCTCATTTCTTGGCTATCAAAGAAACGGATAAGTTCTCTACTCTAGCAGACGTCTACTTGAAGGAAGTTGTTTCGAGGCACGGAGTGCCAACCTCCATTATTTCGGATCGGGATGGACGATTCACTTTAGAACTATGGCAAGCAATGCATAAAGCTTTTGGCTCTCGATTAGACATGAGTACAGCTTACCACCCTCAGACGGATGGGCAGTCTGAGCGCACGATTCAAACCCTAGAAGACATGCTTCGGGCATATGTTATTGATTTCGGCAACAGCTGGGAAAAGGATCTCCCGTTAGTGGAGTTTTCATACAACAACAGTTACCACACCAGCATACAAGCCGCTCCATTCGAGGCATTGTACGAACGTAAATGCCGGTCACCTCTCTGTTGGGCAGAGGTGGGGGATAGTCAAATCACAGGTCCAGAAATGGTAGTTGATGCTACTGAACGAATAGCACAGATACGACAACGCATGGCGGCAGCTAGTGATCTCCAGAAAAGCTACGCTGATAAACGCAGAAAACCGCTCGAATTCCAAGTTGGGGATCGAGTGCTACTCAAAGTACGATATGTTGGACCGTTCGAAATCACTGAAAGGATAGGCAAAGTAGCCTACAGACTAAACCTACCAGCTGAACTCGGCGCAGTTCACAATGTTTTCCACGTGTCGAATCTGAAGAAGTGTCTGTCAGATGAGACTCTCATAGTTCCTTTTAAGGAACTCACTATCGACGAGCGGTTGCAGTTCGTCGAGGAACCAGTTGAAATCACGGACCGGGATGTTAAGGTCCTCAAAAACACTAGAATACCTCTTGTTCGGGTTCGTTGGAACTCCCGTCGTGGCCCAGAGTATACCTGGGAACGTGAAGATCAAATGAAACTCAAGTATCCCCAGTTATTCGAAAACCGTGCAACCACTACTGAGGCTGAAGCTACTACTGCAGAATTTCGGGACGAAATTCCAAATCAACGGGGGGGGTGATGTGACACCCCAGGAAAACCAGTAAACGATATAACTTACCTAGCTTCCTCAGTAACCGCATGCTAAATTTCGGGACGAAATTTCTTTCAAGTTGGGGATAATGTGACAACTCGAGTTTCCAAGATTCCATTTTCGCATTTATTGCACGTTCATTTTTTGTTTAGTTGTTTACTTGCACAATTAGTTTGCTGTGAAACTGTAACATTTTGATTCAGTTAAGTATATTGTATATTGAGCATGGTTACGTGTTAATTATGAAAGATTTGTCAAATGTATGAACTTGGTGGTGAAACTGTGAAACTGTTTTGAGATGGTGTACTTATGTAAAATATGATACTTAGGGATGTATAGAGTTATTAGTGAAACTCTAATCATTCTTAACCCTAATCCCTTTCACTAATCATCACCCAAGAAATCCAAACACGTACTTGCACTTCTCTGATCTTCTCTGGCAATCATCATCTCCATCATTGGCACAAGTCTTCTGCATCAATCTTGATCTTTCAATCTATTTAGAATCAATTCAAGGTAATTGTTAATGATTGTTTGTTGTCACTGATTCTTGATTATGTGATTCATGTAAACCCTAGTTCCACATGTAATGATTCTGTGTTATTGAATTCTGATTATTGTGAATTGATGTTGATTGTTGTGTAATCATTGCCTGATGTAAGATACAAGAATTGTAGAATGATTGATTGATAATTGGATTACTGCAATACAGATGCAATGAAATTAGGGTTTTGATCGTATGAATGTTAGAATGTAACTGTTGTTTTGATTCTGTGAATTTGCCTTGGAAATTACGTATGTTGATAGTCCGTGGATTAGGTCAGGGCTTTGTGAAGTCACAAAGGTCAGAGTTTTGATTTGTGTGTTTGTCAGAGCTTTTGTTATTGAATGAAGTCAGAGTTTTGATTCGCATGATTGTCTGAGTTTTGGATTAATAAGATTGTCAGAGTTTTTCTTGTTGTTGCATGAGGTCCAAGTTTTATCCTAGGGAAGAAAGTCCAAGTTTTATCCTAGGGAAGAAAGTCCAAGTTTTATCCTAGGGAAGAAAGTCCAAGTTTTATCCTAGGGAAGAAAGTCCAAGTTTTATCCTAAGGAAGAATGGGAGTCAGGGTTTTAAAAACCCTTGTCCGAATTTTATGCCAGGGAAGCCCCCTTCCCTTTTGGTCGGAGTTTGTGAAGGGGTCTACCCCCCTTGTCCGACTTTTTGAAGGGGAAAACCCCCACCCTTGGTCCGACTTTTGAAAGGGGAAGCCCCCCTTGTTCCTGTCCGAGTTTTATGGCCCCAAACCCCTCCCCTTTTGTCCGAATTTTGTGAATGAAACCCTAGGAAATCCGAATTTTAAAGGGGGAACAATTGTCAGAGTTTTGTTGAGGCTTTCATGGGTCCGAATTTTAAAGGAGGGAACCCTGAGTCTGAATTTCTGGCCTTGAAACATTGTCTGACCTTTTATTGTGTTGTTATGTCCAACCTTTGTGAATTAAACATGATGTTACCTTGATTGCATGCTAATAGTCCGAACTTAACAAGTGCTGTGTGTATCAAAGCTTGCTGTATGATGCTATATATGATTGTATGCTACTGAATGCAACTGTATGTTCCTGTATGTGTGAACAATCTCTTCATATCATTCTGTACACAATGAACACACATAACACAATTGCTTGAATATCAAGGACATGTAAACCCTACTTGAATGTAACACTTACATCGAATCATGTGCAATGTATCCTAGGTCGTGTGTAACGGACTTAGACATTTAATTAACCCTAGAAGCATTAACATACCGAGCAAACCAAGGTGAGTTCACACTCTTACTAAGGCATGGGATTTCCCGGGGATAGGGAATGGGTTGAATGATGGAATTGAACAATCACGCGTACATACACGGTTACTAGACTATCTACCATGGTCCTCGGGTTAAGCAGGACACTTACGTAAAACCTACGTAAACAGGAATATGCTACTGTCTTCCGGAGTCAGGAAGGACACTTACGTAAAACCTACGTAAACAATAACATGCTACTGTCTTCCGGAGTCAGGAAGGACACTTACGTAAAACCTACGTAAACCCCACGCATACCACTGTCCTCGGGTAAAGAAGGATACTTACGTAAAACCTACGTAATGCTTGTACGTACTACTGTTCTCGGTTGTGAAGAACACTTATGGTTACGAATAGTCTAGTGGATATACAACATGGGAAGCCCCCACCAATAGAACATAATATCAGCCCAGTAGAGCCGCATGTTACAAACGAATTTACTATTACCCATTTACTTTCTGTGAACTCGCTCAACTAGTTGTTGATCCTCTGTTACATGCCTTGCAGGTCGTTAGGTACATGGAGCTTGCACAGGGAGGAACTGGTCGTTGTGGGCACGGATCGTGAATGTTTTGTTAAACACTTTATGACATTTCATACTTTATTATGTTGGGTTTTATTTATACGCTTCCGCTAAACAGTGATAACATACTTATATTTTGAACACCTTTCATATTGGTGGTTGAATGGCATTTACTTTTATATATTAATTACATGTTCAATATGATTGGTGGCTTGATCCTGGTCAGTCACGCTCCCAAGCGGTGATACTCCGCAGGTGGATTTTAGGGGTGTGACATTCAGCCTCAGTAGTGGTTGCACGGTTTTCGAATAACTGGGGATACTTGCGTTCCATTTGATCTTCTCGTTCCCAGGTGTACTCTGGGCCACGACGGGAGTTCCAACGAACTCGTACAAGAGGTATTCTAGTGTTCTTGAGGACCTTGACATCCCGGTCCGTGATTTCAACTGGTTCCTCGACGAACTGCAACCGCTCATCGATAGTGAGTTCCTTAAAAGGAACTATGAGGGTCTCATCTGACAGACACTTCTTCAGATTCGACACGTGGAAAACATTGTGAACTGCACCGAGTTCAGCTGGTAGGTTTAATCTGTAGGCTACTTTGCCTATTCTTTCAGTGATTAATCTGTAGGCTACATTGTGAATTGCACCGAGCTCTGATATCAAATGTGACAACTCGAGTTTTCAAGATTCCATTTTTGCATTTATTGCACGTTCATTGTTTGTTTAGTTGTTTACTTGCACAATTAGTTTGCTGCGAAACTGTAACGTTTTGATTCAGTTAAGTATATTGTATTTGAGCATGGTTATGTGTTACTTATGAAAGATTTGTCAAATGTATGAACTTGGTGGTGAAACTGTGAATTATTTTGAGATGGTGTACTTATGTAAAAGTTAATACTTGGGGATGTATAGAGTAATTAGTGAAATCCTAATCATTCTTAACCCTAATCATTCACTAATCACCACACACAACCAAAACACGTACTTGCATATTCTCTGATTATCTCTGGCAATCATCATCATCATCATCATCATTGGCACAAGTTCTTCATCACTCTTGATTTCCTCTTTTTGTTTAGAATCAATTCAAGGTAATTGCTTAATCATTGTTTATTGTTAATCGTTGGTTGATTGATTTATACTAAACCCTAGTTCTTCATATGATATTCTGTGATTATTGATTGGATTCTGATTATTGTGATAATGATGTTGATTAGTCGTATAATCGATTGCCTGATGATTAAGATACAAGAATTGTAGAATGATTGATGGTTAATTGGATTACTGCAGTATAGATGCAATGAAATTAGGGTTTTGATCGTATGAATGTATGAATGTAACTGTTGCTTTGATTCTGTGAATTGGCTTTGGAAATCACGTATGTTGAAACTCGTAGCTAACAGTCAGAGCTTTGTGAAGTCACAAGGGTCAGAGTTTTGATTTGTATGATTGTCTGAGTTTTGGTTATCAAGTTGTTTGTCTGAGTTTTATGCTTAAAAGTCTGAATCCCTTAACAATAAGCATGGTCCGAATTTTTAACCTGGGAACAAAGGTGTCTGAGTTTGTGTGTTGAACATTTGTCTGGGTTTTGTAACAATGTGCAAGGTCCGAATTTTACATAGACAACATAGGAGATCCGAACTTTTAAGGGGGGAGACCCCTAGTCCGAATTTTAACCTAGGGAATGGGAGTCAGGGTTTTGCTAGTGGCCTGGTCCGAATTTTATGAGGGGGGATACCCATGTCCGAACTTTTAAGGAGGGAAGGCCTCCCCCCTAGTCTGAGTTTTGTGAAGGGGGACTCCCCTATCCGACCTTGTGAACCCTTGTCCCCTTGTCTGAGTTTATTGGCCTCAAACCCCCCCCCCTGTCCGAGTTTTTAGGTAAGGAACCCCCTTGGTCCGAATTTATTGCCCTGGAATGTTGTCTGACCTTCTGTTGTGTTGTTATGTTCAACCTTTGTGAATTAAACATGATGCCACCCTGATTTGCATGCTACTAGTCAGAATTCCACATATGATATATGCTTATGACAAACATCAGTGTTGAAGCTTACTGTATGATTCTGTATATGATTGTATACTACTGAATGCAACTGTATGATCCTATATGTGTGAACAATCTCCTCATATCATTCTGTACACAATGAACACACATAAACCAATTGCTTGAATATCAAGGACTTGTAAACCCTAATTGAATGCAAACACTTACGTCAAATCATGTGCAATGTACTTAGGTCGTGTGTAACGGATTTAAACATTAGTTAACCCTAGAAGCAATAACATACCGAGCAAACCAAGGTGAGTTACACTCTTTACTAAGGCATGGGATTCCCAGGGCTTGGGAATGGGACTAAACGAATGAGATTGAATAGATTCGTACTTACACTGTTACTAGACTACCTACCATCGTCCTCGGTTGTGCAAGACACATACGTAAAACCTACGTATACTTGTATTGCTCACTATCCTCAGGTTGCGAAGGACACTCACGTAAAACCTACGTGAACTTATACTCACTACTGCCTCGGTTGTGTCAGGCACTTACGCAAAACCTACGTAAGCCCCCGCGTACCCTGTCCTCGGTTGTGAAGGGCACTTACGTAAATATTGTACGTATTACTGTTCTCAGATTAAGAAGAACACTTATGGTTACAAATAGTCTAGTGGATATACAACATGGGAAGCCCCCACCAATAGAACGTACTATCGGCCCAGTAGAGCCACATGTTATAAACGAACTTACTATTACGCATTTACTTTCTGTGAACTCGCTCAACTAGTTGTTGATCCTCTGTTACATGCCTTGCAGGTCGTTAGATACATGGAGCTTGCACAGGGAGGAGCTGGTCGTTATGGGCTTGGATCGTGATTGTTTCGTTAAACATTTTATGACATTTCATATTTTATCATGTTGGGTTTTATTTATACGCTTCCGCTAAACAGTGATAACATACTTATGTTTTGAACACCTTTCATATTGGTGGTTGAATGGCATTTACTTTATATACTAATTACATGTTCAATATGATTGGTGGCTTGATCCTGGTCAGTCACGCTCCCAAGCGGTGATACTCCGCAGGTGGATTTTGGGGGTGTGACAACTTTCATTTGGTTTATAATTTAGGCTTTTTAATTCATTCATGTGTTACTACAAAACTCCTAACTAACTGGGTTATTTATCCTAGTTAGTTTATTCTTGTTTATTTTACACTTTATAATTCTAATATAAAGTTTTATATTTTCGGGGTGTTACAAGTCCACCCCCCTTAAAAGGGTTTCGTCCCCGAAACCGAAATACGTACCAAATAGTGTAGGGTAGAGCCGTTGCATCTCCTCTTCGGACTCCCAGGTGGCATTCGAACCCTTCCTGTGTTCCCACTTGACCTTTACTTGTTTAATCACTTTGTTACCTAAGCTTTTTACTTTTCGGTCTAGAATTGCGATTGGTTTTACCGCGTCGTTGAGGCTGTTATCCACCTCGATGTCATCGTAGTGGATAAGAACAATTTCGTCGGCTAGACATTTTCGGAGATGGGACACGTGGAATGTGCTATGTATACCGCTCAACTCCTCGGGCAGTTCGAGACGGTATGCTACTTTACAAACCCGTTCTATGATTCTGAATGGCCCAATAAATCTTGGGTTCAACTTTCCCCTTTTTCTAAACCGAATTATTCCTTTCCATGGCGATACTTTCAACATCACCTTATCATCTACTTGAAATTCAATCGGCCTTCTTCGTTTATCCGCATACGACTTTTGCCAATCCTGAGCTACTTTTAAGTGAGTTCGGACTAAGTCGATTTTCTTGTTCGTAGTTCGGATTATATCAGTATGTGCTAGTTGACATGGACCCACTTCTCCCCAACACACCGGGGTTCAGCACTTACTACCATATAGCATGTGACAACTCGAGTTTCTGATTTTCACTTTCGCATTAAATGCGCGTTGACTTTGACTGTTTAGTAGTTGACTTGTTGGACTTGTAATTGTACGCGTTGTGTTTTAATGAAACGTGTTGTCATTGTGCATACATGTAACTACTTTTGGTTGTAAAAGATAACATTAGAATTATTATTTAATACACTTAGTCTAGATCGAAGCATATCCTTCGATTCGAAGGATCAACTTCGGTTCGAAGGATCTCGAAGCATATCCTTCGACCAAGGACTTTATCCTTCGACATCCTTCGGCCACGAAACATATCCTTCGGCTGGAATTCAGATCCTTCGGCCCAGTCTTTCAGATGGGCTTGGCCCATTTCTGTGATAAGTTTAAATACGTGACTGCATGTAAGTCATCAGTTAGTTTTCAGAAACCCTAGTTCTATTGTGTGTGTGTGACGGCATATAGCAGACCTACTCTCTGTTCGAAGGATTTCATTCCGTAATCCAGATTTCCGGTTAGTGTGTGGTGTTGTTTACGATGCTTTGATTTCACGATGCTTTGATTTCATGATTTATCTATTGTCTTGCGATATATTGTTGTATGCTAATCGGATATGCATGACTATCGGATCTGTTTTGATGATGTTCAATGATAATATTTTATGGATCGGTTATGATAACCGGATATGTATGTTAGGTAGTTGAACCGAATGATGATTATGTTTACATGACACATAGATGACGATTCGGATTTGGTTGATGATTGATTCTATTACCGTTAAATGATTTCTAGGAATGATAGTAACTGTCGTAGATGATCTTGTGCCTTCTGTGTAATGTAACTGATGAGATGTGCTTGTTAATGATGATGACGGCTGTAGATGATTAGGGTTTCTGTTTCTGTGATTGACTGCGTGATATCCGTAACTGATTGTGATCAAACGTAACTGATATGTATCGAAAGATACTTACTACTCGAAACATAGTTGTTGTCGAAAGATGCTTGCTAGTCGAACCATAGTAGTGTTAACCGAAGGATAGCTTTGACCGAACCATAGTAACTTTGACCGAAAGATAGTTTGACCGAACCATAACTTTGACCGAAAGATAGCTTAGTTTCGAAACATGACTGTTGGTCGAAAGATGACTGATGAATCGAAAGATATTAGGGTTTTTTTTTTTGAAAATGCTTTGAAAGATGGAATTATATGCTTGATTTATTTGACATGCCATGCTAGATGATGAATGTTTACATTTGTATTTGTGTGACACCCGAATTGCATGCGATCATTGTGAACATGAACTGATTCGTTATACGTGCATACAATAGGACGTGATTAATTACTTGTGAGTGCATAACCTAGCATACCGAGCAAACCAAGGTGAGTTCACACGAGCCAAGGCATGGGTTCCCAGGGTGGGAATGGGTTGGATGATTACTTGTGCATACTTTGATATTATAACGAACGATTAAACTGTTGATGCTTACGAACTGCCTTCGCACACACCCTGGTCGGTAAAGACTATGGTCGCGAACAAACTACTCAACTGCCTTCGCACACACCCTGGTCGGTAAAGACTATGGTCGCGAATTGATTAACCGCCTTCGCACACACCCTGGTCGGTAAAGACTATGGTCGCGAACTATTCGAACCTAATCTTCGCACACCTGCCTGGGAGGCCGCGATGGAACTAATCATATGGAACGTAACGATTAAACCATTACTCATACTATACGATATTGAACTTTAAACTGTGAACTCGCTCAACTAGTTTGTTGATTATCTGCTGCATGCCTTGCAGGACCTTAGGTACTTACTGGAGCTTGCACACGGAGGAGCTGGTCGTTGTGGGGCTTGGATCTTGATTATCTTATTGAACATTTTTTTGATACTTGATACTTTATTGCTATGGGTTTTACAATAATACGCTTCCGCTAATCAATGACAACTTACTTATGTTTTGGAACACCTTTCATATGGAATTGGTTTGGATTATATTGCACTTACTTTTATTTTATACAATGTTCTGTATGATTGGTGGCTTGATCCTGGTCAGTCACGCTCCAAAGCGGTGATACTCCGTAGGTGGATTTTGGGGGTGTGACAGATTGGTATCAGAGCCATTGGTTATAGAGAACTTGGTTTTAATATGGAAAAACGTTTTTATTAAAACCAGACTATAACCAGAACAGTGCTCTCAACGATCCACAACGACGCTTCGCTCCACGTGCAAGACCCAACTTTCTAGGTAATAAGGTTTATGTTTATTGCTTACATGCTAGAATTTGCATAGAACCTTGCTCGTAGTATGCTTACATTACCTTGCTCACAACTTGACATTGCATGAGAATATTTATGTGCTTACACTCTTCTGTCATCGCACTATTCGCGAACCTGTCTCACTTATGTTGCCTTTGATGTGAAGATCAATGGCCGCACGAATTACCATGACTCAAGCCCAGATAGAGGCTCTCGTTGCTGCGGCAGTTGCAGCCGCCCAAGCAGGTAGTATACCCTGCAGTATAGACACTAGGATCTTTAGATCCTACATTAATTCTCGTACTTAACTTTGCCCTATTCGTACACAATAGGTCAACCCGCTCAGCAACAACCTGGGTGCACCTTCAAGAATTTCATGGACTGTCGTCCTAGCTCGTTCAGTGGCACGGAGGGGGCAGTTGGACTCCTCCACTGGTTTGAAAAGCTCGAGTCGGTTTTCGAAATGTGTGAATGCCCTGAGGCTCGCAGGGTGAAGTTCGCCACTGGCACACTTGAAGGGATTGCGCTCACTTGGTGGAACGCACAAGTGCAGATCTTAGGGTTGGCAGCTGCTAACGCCACACCCTGGAATGATTTCAAAGAACTGATCAAGAGGGAATACTGCACTAGAGAAGACATTCACAAGTTGGAGGACGAGTTGTATAACTTGAAGATGGTTGGTTCGGAAATTGAAGCTTACACCAAGAGATCGAATGAGTTGGCTGTGTTATGTCCAACTATGGTAGACCCTCCATACAAGCGTATTGAGTTGTATCTCAAAGGGTTGGCGCCAGAAATACAGAGCCACGTTACCTCGGCTAACCTCAACAATATCCAGGAAATACAGCGTCTCGCTCATCGCATCACCGATCAGGCAGTGGATCAGAATAAACTGCCAAAGCGTGTCGGCGCTACTGCTACAGCTGCTACTTCAGTCACTCCAACAGCTGCTACTTCTGCCACACCCAGCGAGAATAAAAGAAAGTGGGACGGGGATTCCAGCAGGGGATCAGCGTCTGTTCAGTCCCAAACTCAGCAACGTCGCACCAACGATTACCAGAGTCCGAGTCAGCAATCATCGGGCAGTCAGGGACATAGTGGTTATAAGGTAAATCACCCGTGGTGTAACAGGTGCAACAAACACCATAGTGGAAGATGTCGCAGGAGTCAATGTCAAAGATGTCACAAGCCGGGTCATGAGGCTAAAGATTGTAGAAGCTCGCGTCCAGCAAACCAGCACCAGCAACTTCCACCGCCAGCTCCACAGAATCAGCAGCAGCAGCCACAGCGTGGAAACCGGGGGTGTTTCCAGTGTGGGGCAGAAGGTCACTACAAACGTGATTGCCCTCAGTTGAACCAGAATCGCAATAACAACAACAACCAGGGCAACGGGAATAACAACAATAATCAGAACAACGGGGGAAACAACAACAACAACGGCAATGAAGCTCGTGGTCGTGCTTTTGTGTTAGGTCGAGGAGACGCAGTGAATGATCCCAATGTGGTTATGGGTAAGTTTCTTCTCGACGATATTTATGTTACTGTCTTATTTGATTCGGGTGCTGATACAAGTTATATGTCCTTGAAAATGGGTAAATTATTAAAACGTACACCAACACCCTTAGACACCAAACACGTCGTAGAACTAGCCAATGGTAAAAGTGTAGAAGCCACACAGGTAGTCAAGGGTTGTAGTATTGTTCTAGCGGGTCAGACTTTCTCGATTGATCTCATACCCATAGTTTTGGGTAGTTTCGACGTCGTCATCGGTATGGATTGGTTATCCCAACATCATGCGGAGATCTTATGCAAAGAAAAAGTTATTCGTATTCCGCGCTCCAGTCAAGAACCTCTCGAGGTACAAGGTGACAAGAGTGGTGCTGTGGTTGGCATCATCTCTTACTTAAAGGCGCAGAAATGTTTACGAAAGGGACATACTGCCATTCTGGCACTTGTCACTGACGCATCAACAAAGGAAAAGAAGCTGGAGGATATACCAGTTGTGCGTGATTTTCCTCAAGTGTTTCCTGAAGATTTACCTGGGTTACCTCCTCATCGTCAAGTCGAGTTTCAGATTGAATTAGCTCCAGGAGCAGCACCAATAGCCCGCGCACCGTATCGTTTAGCTCCAACCGAACTGGAAGAACTGTCGAAGCAGCTACAAGAGCTCTTGGAAAAGGGCTTTATTCGTCCAAGCTCTTCGCCTTGGGGAGCTCCAGTGTTATTTGTGAAGAAGAAAGACGGTACGTTCAGAATGTGTATAGACTACCGGGAACTCAACAAGGTGACGGTGAAGAACCGTTATCCTCTTCCGCGCATCGACGACTTATTCGACCAGTTGCAAGGGTCGTGTTACTATTCCAAGATTGATTTAAGGTCAGGTTATCATCAGCTGAGAGTCCGGGATGAGGACGTCTCCAAAACCGCTTTCAGAACTCGCTACGGTCATTACGAGTTTCTTGTCATGCCATTCGGGCTTACAAACGCGCCTGCAGTCTTCATGGATCTTATGAACAGGGTGTGCAAACCCTATCTCGACAAGTTTGTTATCGTTTTCATCGACGACATTTTGATTTACTCCAAGAGTCAGGAGGAGCACGAGCAGCACTTACGCCTTATCTTGGAACTTCTTCGAAAGGAGCAACTGTACGCAAAGTTTTCAAAATGCGACTTCTGGCTTCGTGAAGTCCACTTCTTAGGCCATGTGGTGAACAAGGATGGGATTCATGTTGATCCATCCAAGGTTGATTCGATCAGAAACTGGCCAGCACCGCGTACACCGACAGAAATACGCCAATTCTTGGGTTTGGCGGGTTACTACAGGCGATTTATTAAAGACTTCTCAAAGATCGTGCAACCACTTACTATGCTAACACAGAAAGGTGTCGTTTACAGGTGGGGTAATACGCAAGAGACCGCTTTTCAGTACTTGAAAGATAGGCTTTGCAGCGCACCTATTCTCTCATTGCCAGAGGGCACGGATGACTTCGTGGTTTATTGTGACGCATCGATACAGGGGCTTGGATGTGTATTGATGCAACGTGATAAAGTGATAGCCTACGCTTCTCGGCAACTCAAGGTTCATGAACGGAACTACACGACGCACGGTTTAGAGCTGGGAGCTGTTGTTTTCGCGCTTAAGATATGGCGACACTACCTGTACGGTACCAGGTGCACGATTTACACCGATCACAGGAGTCTCGAGCATATTCTTAAGCAAAAGGATTTGAATATGCGTCAACGGAGATGGGTTGAACTTCTGAACGACTACGAATGCGCCATCAAGTATCATCCAGGCAAGGCCAATGTTGTGGCTGATGCCCTCAGTCGGAAAGACACTCTACCTAAGCGCGTGCGAGCGCTACAGCTTACTATTCAGTCCAGTCTTCCTGCACAGATACGAACAGCTCAGTTAGAAGCACTGAAACCCGAAAACGTCAAAGCTGAAGCCTTACGCGGCTCAAGGCAACGCATGGAACAAAAGGAAGACGGCGCCTACTATGTAACGGGGCGTATTTGGGTCCCACTTTATGGCGGTCTACGCGAACTTGTGATGGATGAAGCGCACAAGTCTCGCTACTCGGTACACCCAGGGGCAGATAAAATGTACCATGATATCAAAACAACATACTGGTGGCCAAGTATGAAAGCCCACATCGCCACCTATGTTGGCAAATGTTTAACCTGTGCGAGAGTTAAGGTTGAATATCAGAAACCAGCAGGTCTACTTCAGCAGCCCAAGATACCGCAGTGGAAATGGGAAGAAATTTCCATGGATTTCGTTACGGGTTTACCTAGATCCCAGCGTGGGAATGACACTATTTGGGTGATCGTTGATCGACTCACAAAGTCTGCTCACTTCTTGGCTATCAAAGAAACGGATAAGTTTTCTACTTTAGCAGACATTTACTTGAAAGAAGTTGTTTCGAGGCACGGGGTGCCCATCTCTATTATTTCGGATCGCGATGCACGATTCACGTCAGAGCTATGGCAAGCAATGCATAAATCTTTCGGCTCACGGTTAGACATGAGCACAGCTTATCACCCTCAGACGGATGGGCAGTCTGAGCGAACTATTCAAACTCTAGAAGACATGCTTCGAGCGTGTGTTATCGATTTCGGCAACGGCTGGGAAAAGCACCTTCCTTTGGTGGAGTTCTCGTACAATAACAGTTACCATACCAGCATTCAAGCCGCGCCATTCGAGGCATTGTACGGACGTAAATGCCGGTCACCTCTCTGTTGGGCAGAGGTGGGGGATAGTCAGATTACGGGTCCAGATATTGTAGTGGACGCCACAGAAAAGATTGCACAGATACGACAACGCATGGCGGCAGCACGCGACCGTCAGAAAGCCTACGCGGACAAGCGTAGAAAACCATTGGAATTTGAGGTCGGGGACCGGGTTTTATTGAAAGTTTCACCCTGGAAGGGTGTGGTTCGATTTGGTAAACGAGGCAAACTAAATCCGCGGTACGTCGGACCATTCGAAATCTTGGAAAAGATTGGCAAAGTAGCCTACAGATTAAAACTACCAGCTGAACTCGGTGCAGTTCACAATGTATTTCACGTGTCGAATCTGAAGAAATGTTTATCAGATGAAACCCTTATAGTTCCTTTTAAGGAACTCACTATCGACGAGCGGTTGCAGTTCGTCGAGGAACCAGTTGAAATCACGGACCGGGATGTTAAGGTCCTCAAACACAAGAGAATCCCTCTTGTTCGAGTTCGTTGGAACTCCCAGCGTGGTCCAGAGTATACCTGGGAACGCGAAGACCAGATGAAAGAAAAGTACCCCCAGCTATTCGAAACCAATGCATCCACTTCTGAGGCTGAAGCTACTACTACTGAATTTCGGGACGAAATTCCAAATCAACGGGGGGATGATGTGACACCCCAGGAAAACCAGTGAACGATGTAACTTACCTAGCTTCCTCAGTGAGTGCGTACCAAATTTCGGGACGAAATTTCTTTCAAGTTGGGGATAATGTGACAACTCGAGTTTCTGATTTTCACTTTCGCATTAAATGCGCGTTGACTTTGACTGTTTAGTAGTTGACTTGTTGGACTTGTAATTGTACGCGTTGTGTTTTAATGAAACGTGTTGTCATTGTGCATACATGTAACTACTTTTGGTTGTAAAAGATAACATTAGAATTATTATTTAATACACTTAGTCTAGATCGAAGCATATCCTTCGATTCGAAGGATCAACTTCGGTTCGAAGGATCTCGAAGCATATCCTTCGACCAAGGACTTTATCCTTCGACATCCTTCGGCCACGAAACATATCCTTCGGCTGGAATTCAGATCCTTCGGCCCAGTCTTTCAGATGGGCTTGGCCCATTTCTGTGATAAGTTTAAATACGTGACTGCATGTAAGTCATCAGTTAGTTTTCAGAAACCCTAGTTCTATTGTGTGTGTGTGACGGCATATAGCAGACCTACTCTCTGTTCGAAGGATTTCATTCCGTAATCCAGATTTCCGGTTAGTGTGTGGTGTTGTTTACGATGCTTTGATTTCACGATGCTTTGATTTCATGATTTATCTATTGTCTTGCGATATATTGTTGTATGCTAATCGGATATGCATGACTATCGGATCTGTTTTGATGATGTTCAATGATAATATTTTATGGATCGGTTATGATAACCGGATATGTATGTTAGGTAGTTGAACCGAATGATGATTATGTTTACATGACACATAGATGACGATTCGGATTTGGTTGATGATTGATTCTATTACCGTTAAATGATTTCTAGGAATGATAGTAACTGTCGTAGATGATCTTGTGCCTTCTGTGTAATGTAACTGATGAGATGTGCTTGTTAATGATGATGACGGCTGTAGATGATTAGGGTTTCTGTTTCTGTGATTGACTGCGTGATATCCGTAACTGATTGTGATCAAACGTAACTGATATGTATCGAAAGATACTTACTACTCGAAACATAGTTGTTGTCGAAAGATGCTTGCTAGTCGAACCATAGTAGTGTTAACCGAAGGATAGCTTTGACCGAACCATAGTAACTTTGACCGAAAGATAGTTTGACCGAACCATAACTTTGACCGAAAGATAGCTTAGTTTCGAAACATGACTGTTGGTCGAAAGATGACTGATGAATCGAAAGATATTAGGGTTTTTTTTTTGAAAATGCTTTGAAAGATGGAATTATATGCTTGATTTATTTGACATGCCATGCTAGATGATGAATGTTTACATTTGTATTTGTGTGACACCCGAATTGCATGCGATCATTGTGAACATGAACTGATTCGTTATACGTGCATACAATAGGACGTGATTAATTACTTGTGAGTGCATAACCTAGCATACCGAGCAAACCAAGGTGAGTTCACACGAGCCAAGGCATGGGTTCCCAGGGTGGGAATGGGTTGGATGATTACTTGTGCATACTTTGATATTATAACGAACGATTAAACTGTTGATGCTTACGAACTGCCTTCGCACACACCCTGGTCGGTAAAGACTATGGTCGCGAACAAACTACTCAACTGCCTTCGCACACACCCTGGTCGGTAAAGACTATGGTCGCGAATTGATTAACCGCCTTCGCACACACCCTGGTCGGTAAAGACTATGGTCGCGAACTATTCGAACCTAATCTTCGCACACCTGCCTGGGAGGCCGCGATGGAACTAATCATATGGAACGTAACGATTAAACCATTACTCATACTATACGATATTGAACTTTAAACTGTGAACTCGCTCAACTAGTTTGTTGATTATCTGCTGCATGCCTTGCAGGACCTTAGGTACTTACTGGAGCTTGCACACGGAGGAGCTGGTCGTTGTGGGGCTTGGATCTTGATTATCTTATTGAACATTTTTTTGATACTTGATACTTTATTGCTATGGGTTTTACAATAATACGCTTCCGCTAATCAATGACAACTTACTTATGTTTTGGAACACCTTTCATATGGAATTGGTTTGGATTATATTGCACTTACTTTTATTTTATACAATGTTCTGTATGATTGGTGGCTTGATCCTGGTCAGTCACGCTCCAAAGCGGTGATACTCCGTAGGTGGATTTTGGGGGTGTGACATAGCATCTCTTATGGGGCCATTCCTATGCTCGCGTGATAACTATTATTATATGAAAATTCGACCAAGGGTAGATAGACATCCCAGCTACCTCCGAAGTCGATGATGCAAGCCCGTAACATATCCTCCAACGTCTGTATTGTTCTTTCACTTTGCCCATCCGTTTGTGGATGGTAAGCAGTGCTAATGAACAGCTTAGTTCCCATTTGTTCTTGGAATTCACGCCAAATGTTTGAGGTAAACCGAGTATCTCTGTCAGACATAATGGATATCGGTACCCCATGACGTGCCACGATTTCATTGGTGTATACCTCTGACATTTTCTCGGATGTATACCACGACTACCCATATAGCATCAAACCCGCGGTTGGTCTTGGGCAGTTTGGTCAGCAAGTCCACGGTGATTTGTTCCCATTTCCAAACTGGGATGTCCAACGGTTACAGCTTACCATATGGCTTCTTGTGTTCTGCTTTGATTTGCAAACAGGTCAGACACTTCTCCACATATTTCACAATATCTCTTTTCATTCCGGGCCACCAATAATTTTGTTTTAAATCATTATACATCTTGGTCGCCCCCGGATGTATCGAATAACGAGATTTATGGGCCTCGTCAAGTAGAAGTGCCTTGGCTCCACACGAATTTGGAACCCAAATCCTCCCAAATCGAGTTTTCAATCCTTGGTTACAGTCCACCAAGTCTTTTAACTGCCCAACTATTCTTTCCTTTTTCACATTTTCTTCCTTCATTGCTTCAGTTTGTGATTTTCGGATTTGTTCGAGCAAAGCCGATGTCACAACTAGTTGCATCGATCGCACTCGAATAGGCATATAATCTGTCTTTAGGCTCAACGCATCCGCCACTACATTAGCTTTCCCGGGGTGGTAATATATATCACAATCAAAGTCTTTGACAGTTTCTAACCACCGCCTCTGCCTCATATTTAATTCCTTCTGATCGAAGAAATACTTCAAGCTTTTATGGTCGGTAAAGATAGTGCATTTTACCCCATACAAATAATGCCTCCATATTTTCAAGGCGAACACCACTGCTGCCAACTCGAGGTCGTGTGTAGGATATTTCTTTTCATGAGTCTTTAGCTGCCTCGAGGCATAGGCTATAACCTTGCCTCGTTGCATCAAAACGCAGCTAAGCCCCGAATGTGATGCATCCGAGTAAACTACCATATCATCCGTTCCATCCAGGAATGATAATACCGGTGCATGGGTCAGTTTTTCCTTAAGCGTTTGGAACGCCCTTTCTTGATCTTCGCCCCAAATAAACTTTTCATCCTTACGAGTTAGTTTGGTTAATGGCATAGCAATTTTGGAGAAATCCTGTATGAATCTCCGATAATAACCCGCAAGCCCCAAGAAGCTTCTGATCTCCGAAGGGTTCTTTGGGGGATTCCAACTCGCCACTCCTTCTATTTTCGATGGGTCTACTAACACCCCATTTGCACTAATAACGTGCCCTAGGAACTGCACCTCTCGTAACCAGAAAGCACATTTTGAAAACTTTGCATACAATTTCTCTTTTCTAAGCGTCTCTAATACTTCACGCAAATGACTTGCGTGTTCCGCTTCATTCTTCGAATATATCAAGGTGTCGTCAATGAACACGATCACCGACTTATCTAGCATAGGCTTGCAAACCCGGTTCATGAGGTCCATGAAAGCCGCGGGTGCATTAGTTAACCCGAAGGACATCACAAGGAACTCGTAATGTCTGTACCGTGTACGGAAGGCCGTCTTCAATATATCTTCCTCTTTGACTTTCAATTGATGGTACCCTGATCTAAGGTCAATCTTGGAGAATCAATTTGCGCCCTGCAATTGGTCAAATAAGTCGTCGATTCTTGGGAGTGGATATCGATTCTTCACTGTGAGTTTATTTAACTCCCGGTAATCGATACACATCCGCATGCTCCCATCCTTCTTTTTCACAAATAGCACCGGTGCGCCCCACGGAGAGACACTCGGCCGGATAAACCCTTTGTCTAGCAGATCTTGGATTTAAGACATCAATTCTTGTAATTCTGATGGCGCGAGCCGATACGGCGCCTTGGCCATAGGTTTCGCGCCCGGAATCATTTCGATTCCGAACTCTACCTCCCGTTCTGGCGGTATTCCTGGTAGATCCTCCGGAAATACATCGGCATATTCACGTACTACTGGTACGTCTTCAATCCTTGGCGATCTTTTGTCTGGTTCGTTCGCATATATCATGAATGCTCTGCATCCACGTCTCATGAGCTTATGAGCCTTTAACATCGAGCACATAACGGGATTACCCCCTTTTTCTCCATAGATGGTAACATGTTTTCCACTTGGAGATGTTAATTTAATCTCCTTGAGAAAGCACACAACCTTCACGTGATGTCGGGATAGCCAATCCATCCCAACTACTACTTGGAATTCTCCCATCGACATTGGAATTAAGTTTATCAAGTATTCTTTGCCGTCAATATTCATTCTACAATTTTGGCATACGTCACATACGATAAAGCTTTTGTTATCACCTATTTCTACTTCTAAAGGCATAGGTAATTTTGTCAGTTCGAATGAAGGATGTCGAATAAATCCATGCAAAATAAATGATTTATTCGCACCCGTATCAAATAACACATGTGCGGGAATTGAATTTGTGGCAAATATACCTGAGACCACATCGGGATCCATTTTCGCCTCCGCTGCTGTTAACTGGAAGGATCTTGCTTTTGCTCTTGGTGTCTCTGTATGCGTATCCTTGTCATCTTTCTTTTCGATCAACTCCGGGCACTCAGATTTCTTGTGACCCGGTTGATAACATTTGTAACACACCGACACCTTCCCTGGGCACAACGCTGCCGTGTGCCCTGTTTTCCCACAAATAGGACACAGCTTGTCCTTAAACCGGCACTCACCCTTGTGCCCCTTCCCGTATACCCTGCAGTTTGGTGACCCGCCTTTTCCTTCTTATTTCTTCGATGATTCGGTCGTGCGCGCCTTTTTCGTCGGGCTTGGATTAACTATCTGTGTCTTTCTTTCTCCTCTTTCAATCTATTTCTTCAACTCTATCTCCCGTTCCCGAGCAACGTTTATAATCTCGGTGAGGGTCTCATACTTTGAAGGAGTCATAAACTCCCTATACTCGGCGCTCAACATATTATAGTAATAATATATTTTCTGCTCTTCATTCGTTATCAGCTCATCACAAAACTTCATTTTATCCATGAATGTTCCCGTGATTTTATCGATAGATTCACCCTTGTGTCGAAGCTGCATGAATTCTTCCTTGATTTTGTTAATGACTGCCTTTGGACTATGATGTTTAAGAAATGGCGTCTTAAACTCGTCCCATGTCATAGCCTTAGCCGCTTCACTTCTGATCTCTTTCTTCTTGTTATCCCACCAATCTTTCGCCTGACCCCTTAACTGACCCGTGCCATAGGCTACGTAGTCATCTGTATCGCAATGGGTCCTTTCGAATACTCCCTCCATATCACTTAGCCACCGTTGGCATATTATCGGGTCAACATCCCCATTGTAAATTGGCGGTTTACATGCCATGAACTCTTTATATGAACAAGGCTTTCGTCCTCCCAACTTTTCCTATGCTAAATTGTTATTATCCTCCAATTTCTTGATTCTTTCATCCACCACTGATAATACCGTGTTTTGAATTTTGTCAATAAAACCCGACAAACTGTTTTCGATTGCCTTTCCTACCTCCTCAGCAATCACTTCTCTCATCTGTTCGGTGACTCTCGGCACCGCATCATCGTTACCTTTATCCGTCATCTTTAACTGAAATGTTTACATCAAACGTTAAACATTTCATCTATAGCATATGGTTTAATTGCTTCGGTTTATTCAAGTTCATAACTTGTTTTCACCGCTCTTATTTAATGCACTTTTCGGGTTTGAGTGTGTTAACACGCTCTTCCAATGCATATCTATTCATCATTTCCTTTTTATACTTAGTAACTCTACTTAGAACAATTAACTCTTACCGAATGCTTGATCAAGCTTGAACCGAACACACTTTGCTAACAACCTTAAGCTCTGATACCAACTTGTAAAACCCTTTTTATGAGGACGAGATTAACTAAAAGTTAAATGAATTTCATTCTAAATTTGAGTTAACAAAAGTTTTCATAATTTAAGACCAAACATATTCATTATAAGTACAAAACAAGGTTTTAAAGTAACAGCTACTAGTCAACTACCGACTAGTTTAAAGCATTCAAAACATGGTTAACAATTCATTTACATCAAAATCATTGTCTAGACAAAGTTAAGTTGACACGGAAGCTTCAAAATGCGTGTTCGGTTCTTGATAAAGTGCTTGATCACCATCCGGGAGGACCCCATCCTTACCTAGAGCCAAAACCACTTTGAAAGTTAGTCTTGACATAATTATAATGCATATAAACAAGTTCTAGTATCACATCATCAAAATAAAAATAAAATTTCGATTTTGATCCTGTCGCGTGTCGCGACAGGTCTTCGCGTGGCGCGGGAGGCCCCGCGTGTCGCGCCTGAGTCTTGTGCTCCCCTCGCGTGGCGCGGGGGAGTACGTTTTCCAACAGGTCCAGTTACTGGACCTGCATTTTACCCAGCTCCGGAAATTCCCCAAAATCCAACTTTAAATCCTTATAACTTTTTACTCGGTTATCCGTTTTAGGTGATTCTTTTTCCTATGCGTCCGTAATAAAATTACGGAGCCAACCACATAAATTTCATGATATAAGAACCGAATTACGAGTACACGGTTTACCAAAATCCTTGTTCAATTATTCGACCCATTAGCTATATGTGTTTATTACCAATTTCTCAATCTAAATCCTTTTTGATGTAATTACCCAAGTTCCCGGGCTTATAAATCTCGGTGTATTATCCCCAACACCAACAAGATATGAGACTCTCAAGTCTTTTTAACGCGAGATTATTTCACAAGCATACTTTGACCCGTTTGGTTGTCTAGTGAAAACCATCACTTCATTGACAAACCAAACTACCTCTAACCTTTATATTGACCCGTTTGACTACCGAGTGAACTTCGTCACTTCAATGACGCATCAAACGTGTATGTTGCACTAATCAATACTAGCAACTTATGAGACTCTTTAATTCCTTTATTCATGATTATTTCAATGCATAATCTTAACCCGTTTGGTTATCGAGTGAAAGCCATCACTTCAATGACAAGCCAACTACTTCTAACCTTTATATTGACCCGTTTGATTGCCGAGTGAACTTCGTCACTTCAATGACACATCAAACGCGTAATTTATACTACGACACTATTTGTACACTAATACCAAATCTATATGCATAATGTAACGGGACTCAAGTCGCGTACCTTTCAAGCACCCTTTTCAAGCGCGCGTCACCACCGGCTTGTCCACTTGACGCTCCGGTTTCTTTTCCTATAGAGTTCAATCACAAGCCCGTTTAGAACTCTTTTGTTTACATAATTCGCATAACTTGCCATAACTATACAAACACGCGTTTTAGCTCAAATTTCCAGTTTTAACCCTCTTTTAGGCATTTTCACAAACACCTTAAGGGCATAATTCTTCACAATTTATAATGAAGTTCAACACTTGTTATTTAGCCTAGATAAATATCAATTTAGGCTAATTCACATCAATCTTCATATTACTCAATCTACACTTATTTCATAGAACCCAATTTATACTAAGATAACATCAAAATTCCTAATGTCCATCATACTTCTACAAACCCATTTCACTTTCAATGGTGATTATGGATTTCACAAGAATTAAGCAAAATTTCCACAAGTAATTGACTAGGGTTTATCCCTAGACACTATTTCATGCAAAACAACTAACATGCAACATCAATCCTGAATTCCATGAATTCACTCAGAAATTTGGGTGAATATTTTGCATAGAAATTACATACCTTATATCCCTTTTTAGAGGAGATCACAATTACGTGCTTGAAAATCGATTTGGAACTGATTTGAAGCCCCAATTTGATCAATTAGCACAAGTTAGGGTTTTGTGGGGGAGCTCCTGATCGCCCCTGTTGTTTGATCGGCCAGACACACCTTTAAGTGTGTTTGGTGTGTGTTATTTTGTTTTAATTCAATTAAGATTCAAGTTCTACACATAAGCCCCTCAACTTTCATTTGGTTTATAATTTAGGCTTTTTAATTCATTCATGTGTTACTACAAAACTCCTAACTAACTGGGTTATTTATCCTAGTTAGTTTATTCTTGTTTATTTTACACTTATAATTCTAATATAAAGTTTTATATTTTTGGGGTGTTACGGAAACTTACAAAAGGTCCAAGACTTGAAGATTTGATCAAGAACAACTCAGGTATGAAGCCTTCATAGATGAGAGCTTCAACTTAGAGTTGAATTTGAATCAAATGTGTGGAGAATGCAAATGGGGAAGGTGGGTATTTATAGGAAGTTAAGAACCGTTAGGATCGTCCCTCGATAATTGAGCTTCGATCTGGACCATACATGTAAGGCAATGGTTTTGGAATATTAGGGGTGCCCAAAAACCATCATACGGTATTGCAAATGTTACAAAAAAGACCCTAAACTTCAACTTAAATGCTGAAAATGGACCTGCTGTTGCTGAACATGACTTTCTGCCCAGATGAGGTTGTGGCGTCGTGCCACAGCAATACCATATAGTGGTGGCGCAGCGCCACCACATGCCAGCTACCAGAAAGTTTCAATAAATGTCAGTTTGGTCCCTGCAACTTGTTTAGGCCATTTTCGATGCATTTAAACCCCGTTAACCCATTTTCAAGGCTCCATAATGAAGTTTAAGTATAGGGAACATGAAATATGCTCAAAAACATCACGGATGTTGGTTCATTTGGTAGTACGATCACGATGTTCGGTTAATTATGACGAAACACGAACGGACGCGAAAAACGATCCAAATTACGCGACGATTGGAATTTTATCATGCCAATTACTAAAATAAAATATTTTAAGATTACATAAAATTTTTGGATGTCCGGATATACTCAGAACGTGAGATATGCGCGAAAATGCAAACTTATGCACTTTTTGACGCTTTTAGTCCCTGTTGAGTGTTGATCAAATAAGTTTATTTTTGCGCACCAAGCACCTCTAAGCCTATTTCTAAGCTATGTAAAGGATATTTGGGGCATGTTTAACTTATGATCATATTCCGGAAGGTTCGTTACCATACGAATCGGCAGACTTTCGCAGTTTGACGCAAATAGTCCCTACGATCGAATAAACTTGATTTCAACACACCAAACCCTCCAAAACTTATTTCTAAGTTATGTAAAGGTTATTTGAGGTATGTTAAGTCCATGTCACTGTTCTGGAGTGTTTGTCGCGTTACACTGATTACGTTTACGCATCAGTTTGCGTATAACTTTCAAGAAAGCGATTTAGAGCTCGAAATTGAACGAGAATTGATATGTGCAAATGATACACATAATTATACAAATCCCAAACATGAAACACAATATTTCATTGATTTGGTATTTGTTTGATGGTCGTAGAGACACAGGTATCACAATAAAAGAAAAAAAAACATAATCTCACTCTTAATAATCTCCAAGACTTCAACAAAATTGTCATTTTATTTTTTTCCAACGGCTAAATCGGTTTCGAAGTTTAATAAATGAAACCAAACCTATCCTAACTGAACTGCCATATCATTGTTGGGTTGGAGATCAAAACTGACCCAGGCATACACACCCCTAACATATACCTTGTATTTTTAAATATTTTGTCATGGTTGGGTTGCAGGTCAAAACCGACCATGCACACCCCTAGTATTTTTAATGATATTTTTTGTTGAGGGAGGGGAGAACATATGTAAACTAAATTTTCAAAACGTAAAAAAGAAAATTCAATAAAAAATAAAATAAAAAAAATAAAGGACCGGTTCTAAGTTTCAAAGCTAAGTTTTTAAAATGTAAACTAAATCATACGAGTCGGAACCAATAGATTTGTTTTGGGTTTAAACTTTCTAATCGGTTTCAACTCTTTCTAAAGCCATGTGTAGTGGTAAGATCTTTTATGGGGGATTATGTAATAAATGACAAAAAAAATGAAATGTGGGGTTATAGAGGGTTATATAAATGTGCGTGAGAGAGAGACAAAATTTTTGCGAGGGTTCACCCCTACCGTGGTATGCTCCTAGGGCGGTGTTCGCCGGCGCCATACGATGCTATGGGGGGTGGTGGCGCTATATGAGTTACGACTACGGAGGGTCTAAAACGCATAATTTGAAGTCCATTGAAAAGTTTAAACATAAACAATGATAATAGAAAAAGGGAAAATATTAATAATGATAAATTAACATTTAGTGGACATTTTAGAAGTATTAGAAACTTAGAAAATAAACAGTTGTAAATTTTGAAGTATAACAAATTTTAACGAGTTTGATTAATACTTACCATATCTAAAATATGATTATATAAAGGGGTAGGCTAAATATACCCCCTCTTATTACTTTTTATACTCCCTTTCTATAAAATCACATTAAAACTTTTAATATTTACCCTCCTATACAAATCATCATTTTAAAAAATATTCTTTTTGTTACAAGACAAATTCAAAAGTGTAAAAAAAGATTACTGACATTTTTTTAAATATTTATTTTTTAATTTTTATTTAAATCATATTTTTTAAAAGTTTTCATATATTGTTTCTAAAGACACTTTCTCAAATAGTATTTTGATTATGTTTTTTTATTGAACATCCAAATAAATAATAACATTTTTTCTTATAAAAATAATAAAAAAGGTTTTGAACTTTCTTTTTGAAAAAAAGTCTATGTTATGTTTTTTCCTCGTCTAGTTTGTATTTTAAAGGTCTTACTTTTATATTTTTTTAATACTTTTGAGGTGTTTATAAAATAATTAACAATTTTTATTTATTAAAAAAGCAAAAAAAAAAAATCTTTTAAAATAGCGTTTACAGCCCATCTATGTAAGTGAACAAATAAACAACAGATACTAAAATTATTTTATCAAACTAAAAATTAACAATCTATATAAATTCAAATTTAACTAGTGTAAAGAATATGTTATAAACAAGTTAAAACCAGTTTAAGACTTGGAACGAAGTGAACACTTTTCTAAAGCAAAACAAATGGATAGGGTTGATTCACAAATATTTTTCTCTTCTTCGTTTAAAAAATGTTATCAAACTGTTGATTTCAAAAATATATGTGGATTTTTTTTGTAAGCAAAAGTAGGTCATTCGAAACCAAAAGTCACGTAAAAGCATAAACTTAATTAGGAATAATCATCGGTTTTCGACCACACATCAGATACCCACTTCAAGTCATTCCAAAATAAAAAAAAAAACACTTTAAAATATTAAAAATAATAAATATAAGACATTTAAAATACAAACTAGACGAGGAAAAAAATATAATGTAGACTTTTTTTCAAAAATAAAATTCAAAACTTTTTTTATTATTGTTTTTATATGAAAAAAGTAATTAGTAATTTGTAAAGATGTTCAATAAAGAAAACATATTCAAAATACTATTTGAGAAAGTGTAAAAAATATTTGAAAACCTTTTAAAAAAATATGGTTTTTTAAATAAACATAATTTTTTTTTAAAAAAAACATCTATAGTATATTTTTACACTTTTAAATTTGTTTTGTAACAAAAAATAATACTTTAAAAAAATATGACTTGTTTAAGGGGTAAATATGACAAGTTTAAATGTGATTTTTATAAAAAGTAACAAGTGGGGGTACGTTTAGTAGCCCCCATATATAAATCTGACACATCTATCACAATTGAAAAAATAAAAATTACCTTTTTTTATGAAATATTACTATCGTTACTATTTATATTTACATTTACATTTACATTTACATTTACATTTACATTTACATTTACAAACATATACATTTACAAACGTAGGGAATAGTGCTTTCCTGCCATTGGTCGTAATGGGCGACTGCCCCTATTCTATTGGACCAACCATTTTATTATTTTATATTCACTTTAAAATTACGGTTTTGCCCCCCAGCTTAAAATTACGCTTTTCTCCCGACTAAAAAATATAATAACCCTTTTGCCAGCAGCTAAAAATTACGACTTTGTCATCGGTCCAAAAATTACGATTTTACCCTAAGCTTTTTGTTTTATTCCCGCTTTAAAATTACGGTTTTGCCCCCAGTTTAAAATTACGTCTTCGCCCCCAGTTCAAAATAAAATTTTGCTTTTGCCCCCAGCTCAATATTATGATTTTTCCCTAGGTGCAAAATTACGATTTCACCCTCAGTTTAAATTTACTTTTTTGCCCCCAGCTAAAAATAAAATTATGGTTTTCCCTACCTCAAAATTACGATTTTACCCTCGGTTCAAAATTATGATTTTCCCCAAGTTCAAAATAAAAATATGACTTTACACCCAGCTAAACCGAAAATACGATTTCACCCTCGGTAAAAAAAATTACGCTTTTACCCTCAACCAAAATTACGTTTTCGCCCAGTTCAAAATAAAATTTTGTTTTTCCCCCGCTCAAAATTACGATTTTACACCAGTTTATTATTTTATATTCACTTTAAAATTACGTTTTCACCTCAGTTCAAAATAAAATTTTGTTTTTTCCCGCTCAAAATTACGATTTTACACCAGTTTATTATTTTATATCCGCTTTAAAATTACGTTTTCACCCCAGTTCAAAATAAAATTTTGTTTTTCCCCCGGCTCAAAAATACGATTTTACACCAATTTAAAATTACGTCTTTGCCCCACGTTCAAAATAAAATTATGTTTTTGCCCCCAGCTAAAATTGACGATTTTCCCCTCGGTTCAAAATTACGATATCACCCTCAATTCAAACTTACGTTTTTTTGCCCCCGATGCAAAACAAAAATATAGTTTTCCCCTACCTAAAAATTAGAATTTTACCCGCGGAAAAAAATTGATTTTCCCCCATGTAAAAATAAAAATATGACTTTGCCCGCAGCTAAAAATCGTGTCAACGAGCTGCCTAACACTCTTTTTACTTTTTCATTTTAGCAAAACTATGGAACTGTTTTTTTAATTGATTGAGAATTATTCGACCATCGCCCCGCAACACGGGCAGAGCAACACCTAGTTTATGACATATGTCAATTTAAATAAACGAGAGAACCGTCAGTAAATATTTTTTTAGGACGGCTACGTTATTATATATCAATAACTAGTATCAAACCCCTGCGTTGCAGCGGTTGTCATAAAATTATGTTAAGCAGTAACAATACTATACCATTGTCAGCGACCACCAACATCGGAAAAGCTCGTAAAAAAAATAAATAAAAACGGTAAAAAAATAACGCCGAGCGAAAAGCAGACGTAAAATCTTTGAATCACGCACACTCGTTGCTGAGAAATTAAATCGAAACAAAAAAACATAGAAAAAAAATAACTAAGTCCATTCAGGACCCGCGTGTTGGACGAACTTGTTAAACGCAGGAATATAGATGTGACACGACGGGTCAGTCAAACGGGAAAAAATATACGAAAAAATATTGAGCCCCACACGCAAGTTGCGGTGTGTTAACTCACAAAATTTAGAACGAAATGAAAAACTTGGGAAAAATGAAAAGTATGATGGACCAAAATTGAAAATAAAAAAAAGTTAGGATTAAATTGCAAAAGATGAAAAACTTTCGGTTAAAAGTAAAAAACAAGGGTCTAAATTGCAAAATTAAAGTTATTTATTAATTTTAGATAAATATAAGGATAAAAATAAGTGATATCTATATATTGGTTATTAATTAATATTAATATTAAAAAAATTATTAAACAAATATAAATAAAATATATGAGGTTGTAGGACAGAATGACATGTACTATTATTTGGAGTGTTAGATTGTGTTAGATTAGATACTAAATTATTGTTATAAAATTATAAAATATACCAACTATTATCTCTTACATATTTATCAAATATGCATTAGTCAATTTCAAGAAATTCATCTTACAATTCCATGCGTGCCCCTGAAACAAATTCACCTTAACATTAACGGAAATTGTTTGGGTATTTTGGTAATATACTATTATCCGATAATGAGATCTCCTTCTTGTCCCCACGTCATAATCATCAAGATATGGGAAAGCGATGTTTGGTATTCTCAACTTCCCTATCTTTTTTTTTTATTAAATCAAGGGCAAAAACATATATACGTTCAAATATTCCATGATTTGGTTGAAAAGAAATATATCTAACAATTTTAATCAAAGAATCATAAATGTGATAAACTAGTTGACTATGTAATTGCCTGTACTTTGGATTATCGTTCATGCATTATGTCTAAACACGTCTATATGTATAAGGAAAAGTTCGTTTGAGAATCACTAATTATGTTGAGAATTTTGCGGTTCAAAAAAAAAAACACGTTGTGAACCATCATATACTCGTAACAAATCTGTATCTTTTTGGTTTAAATGTTATATGTTATGACAACATGCGTCACTGCTTTTTCTCTTTCCGATTAAACAATCAATGCATAAGTATACATGTTTTTTTTATGTTTTCGTAGGTCTCAACATAATATTGGTTCTGAATAAAATGCGTCACTATATATATTACATCTATGTTCTTTTTAAAAGATATTTTTTAACAGCAAATGCTACTCCTACTATATTTACACCAATAATCATTTGACCAAATTTGAACACATTACCTCCCTTCTAAAATACATGTACCTCTACCAATTAAACAAATCCTTTTTATCGTTCAAATGTTCGATGTGCTCATTTTTATGTGTCGTCTTGGTGTGTATTCAATGGACTTTTTATATCAAATCAAATTTTAGAAAGTCATGTTTTTTTATTGAAACCCAAATATAACAAATATTAAGCATTTAATTAATATTTTTTCGTAGGATTACTCATTATTAATCAATGGATTGTGCGGCACAATGACAACTAACTTGATTACTGTCACACCCTCAAAATCCACGTGCGGAGTATCACCGCTTGAAGGAGTGACATAACCAGGATCAAGCCACCAATCATATTGAACATTATAAGTAACAAGTAAAAATCATTCATCAATACGAAAGGTGTTCAAAAACCAAAACAAAATCAAATGTGTAGCGGAAGTAATAATGTAAAACCCAACATAAGTTATAAGTTGAAGTGTCATAAATGTCTATCATGGCATCCACGATCCATGTCCACAACGACTGCGCCTCCCAGTGCAAGCTCCATGAGTACCTATTGACCTGCAAGGCATGTAACAACGAGTCAACAACAAAGTTGAGCGAGTTCACAGTTGGTTGTTTAGTTGTAGTATTCGTTTCGTAATTCTCATGTTCGTTTTGTAAACCATGTTTCGTTTTTATTTGTATCTGTTGGGATTGAACCCTACCAAAGGAACAGATAATGAAAGCCAAAACCGGATCACAATAGTGGACTCACAATAAGCAGCAGTTTACTATACGCTTTCCCCTTGACTGTGGCTCCAACATCTGCTATACTCCAAAGTACTGCTTCTATCAACATCTGCTGACCTACAACTGCTGTTCTATTCAAGGACTGACGAAGACTAAAAGCCCTGCTGTTCAATCTGCTGCCTTGAGTCAAGCACTGCTGATCATGACAAATACTGCTGGGTTCACAGCAGTAGAATGATGCAGCAGCAGTTTTATTCATCTCATGTAATGTAATGCAATATCAGTAGTTAGCAAAGCAGTAGTTGTATAGATCAGTAGATAGAGTTTGTTAGGTTGTTAGATGTCACTTTCATGGTAACGTCAGCTGAGATGCTTCAGTGGTTTGGATTGTCTATAAATGTAACAGTACTCTGTACTGTTACATTTGATCGTTTTGAGTGAGTTCTTCTCCTCAATTCAATCCCTTCATCTTGTGCAACCAACCTTGGGGTATCAGGCTGAGGGGGAGTTTAGTTATGTAAGCATGCTTATAATCTTTTGATTTTCATTGTAATCATTCAACTTAATGAGAAAGCATGTGTTTATCAAACTATTCTCTTCTTTGATTATGTTTATAAAGTTTGTATTCATTTCCGCTGCACTTTACATTGTTTTATATCCATTGATTTGTCAAATTCTTACAAACAAGCATAATCATGACAGCCTCCGATCCTAACAATTGATATCAGAGCTTGGACAGTCAAATTCGATCTAACAATCAATTTGACATAACAGTTCAGCTCAAAATTCATTGATACTAAGGTTGATTATATTTAGTTGAAAAACAGAGCAAGTGAAATCATGTTCAAAATGATGAATCTGATTCTCTGTAAAACAACCAAAATGTCATAAGATTCACAAATTTCAAACAACAAGTGATGTCATGCACAAATCGCTCACAGTGTCCAGATCTAGAAACTTATCTGGTAACTATGATATATCTTCATTCAAAATTGATTTCAACTATTGTTATGAAATTTGTGATGATTTCATCATGTTTTATGCTAAAGTATGAACCTCAGATTAACAAAACCTATGTTCATAATAAACACTAGTGTTTTGCTAACTTAGAAAGAGGGAAATAAAACTTTAGTCATGAAATCTTATGTGTTAAAAGGCAGGTCGAGAATCCTCAAAAGGACCGAATCAACTCTGTTAAAACACATGAAGAAAATCTGGGGTCAAAACTGTCCAAATCATATGTAATGTGAGAACTTGTAATAAAACATGTACAAATGTTGCCAGATCTCTCAAAACATTGCTGAAAATGATTTTGGATTGAGGATTCTTTCATAAAAACCTCCCAGTAAGTAATTTATTATTTATGAATGGGAAAGGTAAAAAGGAAAGAAAGAAAATGAACAAAACTAGTGTGCTTATCTCAAAACTCTTGAAGCCAAAAGAAAAAGAGTATAAGCATAAAACACTTATGAGGTCAAAGTTAGGTAAACAGTGGTCATCATGCAACTTTGTGCTTTCATCAAATACAGGAATCGTTCAGGTAACTATGGCATCTCCAGTAATTGTCCTTAATGGGAGAATTTACAATCAATTGTCAAGAAAATGACCCTAAACAATGGTCAAAATAACTTGAGAATGATATGATCATGTTCTTACTTGAAAAGCTGTCAGATCCTTTTGATGTTATTTTCAAAACATCCTTCAACTATTTCTTAAGTTGTTTTTCTCAAATAAAACCGGATATATTACTTCATTTTCTTTGAATAATATATTTTGGACCTTTACTCATTTTTATAGTAAAATATTCATCTCTGGTCAGGATGTAATTTCCTTATTTTTGTGAGAAATTACTATTCCTAAACCTAATCAAAAGGAAATGATACACATGTCAAGGTCATGTCAAGCTCAAGTTAGTTTATCACTAATCAAAAATTGATTGTAAAATGATTTTGAAATACTAAGATACTCATGTTCTAATTCAAATAATTAGACATAAAATGAGTAGCCTTAGTAGAAATGTCTTCATCTCTGTGATGCTAAACCACTGTCAGAGATACTGACCATGTGGCAAAACCTTGAACAAAGATTTCTGAGATAACTGCTGGCAATTTAAACTTGATAATTTACATCTAAAATGTATTTTGTTAAGCATAGCATTCCTGAGGCTAAACAGATGTTGGACATGATATTGTGTTCACACAAGCCAAAATCAATTCCTACATCTGAACAAGCAGATGCTAACATTATTTGTCAAAAGTTAAACCATTGCTGCACTAACAGTTGTTATACAAATGGTCCTCATTTTTCTACCACTGTTCTCCCTTAACTGTTGTCGTGCCTTAACATCTGCTCCCTAATATCTGTCCATGGCTAAAAGTCAACCCATGTTCTCAGTTTCCTTTGATAAGCACTGATGTTCAAAATCAGTGTTGTATCCACTGATATGCCATCCACTGATGGTATAAAATCACCCACTGCATCATTTATTACTGTTGTAACCACTAATATTTGTTTCATCAGTGCCCCCCCCCCCCCAAACAACTATCCTACATTATTTACTCTTTCATCAGGGGTTGGCACGTGGTCAGCTTTTAGCCGTCAGATCATTATAACCGCTGCCACATCAGCATTCACTTTTTTCCTAAAATAAAACCCTGATTAAACCCAAACAGGGGCTCACACTGTCGAATTGAATTCCAAAAATTCTCTTCTCAAAGCAGTTTCCCACTCTTCTTCACAAAAACTTTCTTCGATCTTCTTCATCAAAAATGACGAAACCAAAATCGAAGTCAAAATCAAAACCATCTTCTTCCTCCACCCCAACAGACGCCACTCAAATGGCCGTCGAAACCACAGAAATCCGTTACAAAGCCCCTCACAATTACGTGGGTATACTCACAAAACCCACAACTGACAACACCTTCGACTCCATCATTGATACCCTATCTGCATCAAAGTATAAAACTTTGTTAATAGCAGACGCTCCCATTTATCTTCAAACCCAGAGAGAGTTCAGGAAAAATGCCACCCTTGAAAAATAAGGAGACATCATCACAGCCATCAACTCCTCGATACAGGGTAAGAAGGTTCAAATCTCTCCACAATCTATTTCTGAAGTCTTCAAACTCGATGACTTGAAAGGTAAAACCTCATTTTCTAAAACCGAGTTGAAAAAGGATTTCATGAACAGGGGCTATGCAGAGCAACCAAAAAGGGATACCTTACAAAAGGGTTATTTTCCTTCTGCACCCAGATTTTTATTTCACACACTGTTAATGTGTGTTTCTAATAAAACAACGTCTTTTAATGAAATACCAACAAAAATTCAATGCCTGGGGTATGCCATTTTAAACAATGAAAACTTTAATTACTCCCAGGAAATATTTGATGATTTGGTAAAAAAACGTTGATAATAAGGCATTTCTGCTCTTTCCAAGATTTTTAAGCTACTATTTTGAACAAAAATTTGTGGAGAAAGATGCAGATTTGCCCAAACAAGGTGCTTCTTTTAAAATAAACTGTTTAACACCTGAAACATTCTCTAGAATGTTGGCACCAATAAAAACAAAAGCAGAGGTGCCTGAGCAGAATTTAGCAGATGAAACTGCTCCTCAAGTATCTGTTGCTGAGCCCACTGCTCCAGGTGATCAAAGCAGCACACCCACTGTTTTGAAACCCACACCTGCCACCAGTAAAAAGACAAAAAGAAAAACATCCAGAAAGCCCACCAAACCCAAACCAAAGGCAACTCTGGAAGATGAGATCCCAGAGTTAATGCCAGTGACAGCACAAAAGTCACCAATAACCACTGCTGCTACTTCCTCACAGCAGATGGAAGAAAGATCTCAACCCTTGCCTCAAACTCCTCCTGCATCCTCACAAAAGGATCAGGTTGTAAGCACAGGGACCCCACAATATGAAGCTCTGGACCCACTCGGATCCATCTTCCACAGTCCTGATCCCAAAGACATGTCTCTTTCAACCCCTTTACCCTCACCCCACATAATACCACCATCCACTATACCCTTGTTGCATGCAGCTGATGTTACTCAGACACAAAACCAGTTCCTCTCAAACACCTATCACTGAGAGTATACTTCAACAGGTGACTGGGTCTGATGTTGACATTTCTGTTATCCCAGCAACAACTGAGGAGGTTACACTGCAGGAGTTACAAGTAACTCCTGTCAGTAGTTCAAGCGGAGCAGCAACTACAAATGTTGGATCAACAGATCTGCATTTGGGCAGTTGTTTCATTAGTAAGACTCCCTTGAAGGCAATTTCTACAATAACACCTATGATAACCACCAGTGAGTATGTATTGCCCTCTGGTACCCTCAAAAGGTTATCTAGTGTTGAAGAAAGAAGTCCCCAGTACCAAGAACAAGGGGCATCAATGAATGACTTCTGGGATTCAGTTCCAAAGTCACACATTGGTACAACCACTGCTGGTGGGGATTCAGATGATCCTGTTAATTCAGGTGATGATTCAAAATATCAGGAATTGACGGGCAGGGTCGAAAACCTTGAAACCTCTGTTACTGAAATAAAAGATATGGTGCAGCAGCTGTTAAAAGCTCAGAAAGCCCAATCCAATGCTCCTCCTGCTCAAGCACCTGCTCAACAGGCACCTGCTGCAAATGAGTTATGGAACATGTTCCAACCACTGCTGGAAAGACAAAAGCAGATGGCAGATCAGCAGCATGCTATACATGTTCAAAAGCTGACAAATATGGTGGAATCAAGATTCAAAGATACCCAGGCAGATATCAAAGCTATCAAAGCTCACATTCAAAGTGCCTCTCGAAAAGTTCCCTCCACTGTTCTTTTCATGAATGAACCCTTCCCAGATAATGCCAAAAAGGGGGAGAAGATCAAGTGGAAGAAAAAGGGAATTGATGATGGTATGTATGTTGAGCCAGAAAATAGTCAAACCAAAACTGCAGTATCAACACACACCACATCACCACACACCACCACAACTACTGCCCCACCACCATCTGTGTCTACAGCACCAAAACCACCATCACCATCAAAAACAGCCAACCCATCATCACCTCCTGCCAAAAAGCAGAAGACAGCAGATGTTATAACATCTGTTGTAATGACAACAATGATTGAAACACCAGTTGTTTCAACTACTGTTAGTCAGCCACTCATCACCACTCAAACAACTGCCATCACAACCACTGCTCAAAAGCAGAAGACATCTGCTGATACATCAGTAGTTGTAATGACAACAGCGGTTGAGGCAGCAGTTGTTTCAACAGCTGTTAGTCAACCATCCACCACTGCTCTCACCTTTTCTACATCACAACCAAAGCTCTTCAACAGAAAAAGAAAGCCAATCTCTGCCGATGAGGGCATACATGATCCTAATGCTGCAAAATATCCACTGGAACTTGAAGCTATCAAAAATGAGATGAGGCAATTCTATACAGAAGAAGATCCTTCAAAAAGAAGATTCTCCTCACTCATAGGCTACATGGCACCAGAGGATATGGATGATTACCTCAAGATCAAGGCAAGGCAAGCTAAAATAAGAGCTAAAGTTGAGAGTGAAAGTGAAGGTTTAAGTGACGAAGGCATTGCTAAAAGACTGGATTTCTTCCTCACAAAAGTAAAGCAGATAGAAGAGTTTGCACAAGAACTAAACAAAGAAAAGGCTGATCAACGAAAAAAGTTAAGAAAACAATATCTAGCCTACATCATGAAAGAGAAATTATATCCTGCTGAAGAAAAGCATTTTGAAGAATGGCCAATAGTTGCTTTAAAGCATGAGGCAGAAAGGATTGAAAAAATCAAGAATGATCCTACAAAGAAGAAGAATGCTCCAAACTGGAGCAAATACAAAAAGCTCATTGCTGATCTAACTGCTGAGTATAAAGGAAAGAAAAAGGAGCTGGTGGATGCAAAAATGGATACTGCTGAAGCCATATCAAAATGGTCAAAGCAGCAGACTAATGAAGCCTATGAAAGGCTAAAGAAAAGAAAGATAACTGTTTCAGGTGCTTCAAAGAAACGTGAACAAATGATGAAGCTTGAACAGCAGATTGAAAGCCTCAAAACACTGTTCAAATCAGCAGATAATCCTACTCTTGTGTCAAACCAAGAAAAAGGAATACAACTGTCTGAAGAAGAGGTCAAGGAAAAGGAAGCTGAGTACTTCAATGATGCCATCATGAAAATGGGATTAAAAGAAGAGAACTCAACAAAGCTTCAGAACCTTTTTAAGAAGGTATTAACCAAGCCTGCATCACCAAACACTACAACAGGCATGACAGACATTGAAAGGCAAGAGATGATCGAAAAAGAGACTGCAGAAGACATAGCTGCAGCTAACAATGTCATTGAGATGGCCGTCAAAAGAATGTCTGAAAGTCTGCAAGTCTGCAAGTGTTCACAAGGCCATCATCTCCAAACTCATCAAAGAATAAATCTATCCCAAGAAACCCATTAGGTTTAAAAATACTAAAGTGGATATCTGATCAAAAGACCCACGTATTGACTCTGGTCAGAACCAATGGTGAAGTGAAGTACATATCAAGGAAAGAAGCACTAGGCCTTAGTGTTAAAGATTTGCATGATCTCCTTGAACTTACACTGTGTAGGGATGAAGATGACCTGAGTTCCAAGGAATTTGAAGCTGAATTTAAAAGACAAGCTAAGGAACTTTTGATGAGAAATAAAGGTCTAGAATAATGAAGGGTTTTGGCATTATCTGTTCCAGGGGGAGATTGTTGGGATTGAACCCTACCAAAGGAACAGATAATGAAAGCCAAAACCGGATCACAATAGTGGACTCACAATAAGCAGCAGTTTACTATACGCTTTCCCCTTGACTATGGCTCCAACATCTGCTATACTCCAAAGTACTGCTTCTATCAACATCTGCTGACCTACAACTGCTGTTCTATTCAAGGACTGACGAAGACTAAAAGCCCTGCTGTTCAATCTGCTGCCTTGAGTCAAGCACTGCTGATCATGACAAGTACTGCTGGGTTCACAGCAGTAGAATGATGCAGCAGCAGTTTTATTCATCTCATGTAATGTAATGCAATATCAGTAGTTAGCAAAGCAGTAGTTGTATAGATCAGTAGATAGAGTTTGTTAGGTTGTTAGATGTCACTTTCATGGTGACGTCAGCTGAGATGCTTTAGTGGTTTGGATTGTCTATAAATGTAACAGTACTCTGTACTGTTACATTTGATCGTTTTGAGTGAGTTCTTCTCCTCAATTCAATCCTTTCATCTTTGCAACCAACCTTGGGGTATCAGGCTGAGGGGGAGTTTAGTTATGTAAGCATGCTTGTAATCTTTTGATTTTCATTGTAATCACTCAACTTAATTAGAAAGCATGTGTTTATCAAACTATTCTCTTCTTTGATTATGTTTATAAAGTTTGTATTCATTTCCGTTGCACTTTACATTGTTTTATATCCATTGATTTGTCAAATTCTTACAAACAAGCACAATCATGACAGCCTCCGATCCTAACAGTATCGCGGCCCTCCAGGCATGTTTGCGAAGATTAGTGGGGGCTTCCCATGTATCCTAGACTAGTTGTATTTGTATCGCGGCCCTCCAAGCATGTTTGTGAAGATTAGTATTCGTATCGTGGCCAGTCCAGGCATGTGTGCGAAGATTAGTGGGGGCTTCCCATGTGTTACTAGTCTAGATGTATCTATAAGTGACCTTCCCCTAACGAGGTCAGTGGTACGTATTTCCGTAACGATAAATGTACAAGTAATCATTCAATCCCATTCCCAACCACGGGAATCCCATGCCTTGGTTAGAGTGTGAACTCACCTTGGTTTGCTCGGCAGATACACGAAAAGGGTACTTGAGTTATAAGTGGTCAACCACGTCCGATTGACAGAAGAATGGAATCAATCCGGGCAAGAAAGCTTTGAGAGATGGGAGTGTTTACCGTCGGCTTCGAGAGAGAAGTGTTAGGGTTTGGTGTGTGTGTTGTGTTTTGCAAGCTATGAGAAACAAACCCCTAAGTTGGATATGTGCATGCATATAAAAAGAGTGGGCCGAACCCTCCCTTGTGCTGCCCTTGGTTTCGGATACAAGAAATACAGCCCAAATGGGCTTGTGCGATTGGACGGGTGTTGTGCGGTCGGTTCGTTTTGTGTAGTCCAATTACGTACATACATGCACATATCATAACCACATAACATTTCAATTAATCCACAAGTTCACATAATCACATAAACAAAGTACACTAAGAGGTTTGAAATACGAGTTGTCACATTATCCCCAGGTTGAAAGAAATTTCGTCCCGAAATTTGGTACGTACTCACTGAGGAAGCTAGTTAAGTTGCATGGTTTTCCTGGTTTTCCTGGGGTGTCACATCCTCCCCCCGTTGGTTTGGAATTTCGTCCCGAAATTCCGCAGTAGCTTCAGCCTCAGTAGTGGTTGTACTGTTTGCGAACAATTGGGGATACTTTTGCTTCATTTGGTCTTCGCGTTCCCAGGTGAACTCTGGGCCACGACGGGAGTTCCAACGAACTCGAACGAGCGGTATTCTGGTGTGCTTGAGGACCTTAACATCCCGGTCCATGATTTCAACTGATTCCTCGACGAATCGCAACTGTTCGTCGATAGTGAGCTCCTTCAAAGGAACTATGAGGGTCTCATCTGACAGACACTTCTTCAGATTCGACACGTGGAAAACATTGTGAACTGCACCGAGTTCTGCTGGTAGGTTTAGTTTGTAGGCCACTTTGCCTATTCATTCTATGATTTCGAATGGTCCGACATACCGCGGATTGAGCTTGCCTCGTTTGCCAAAATGAACTACACCTTTCCAAGGTGAAACTTTGAGTAGCACTCGATCCCCAATCTGGAACTCGAGTGGTTTCCTGCGCTTATCGGCGTAGCTTTTCTGACGATCACGAGCTGCCGCCATGCGTTGCTGTATCTGAGCAATTCTTTCCATTGCGTCTACCACAAGTTCTGGATCAGTGATCTGACTATCACCCACCTCTGCCCAACAAAGAGGTGATCGGCATTTACGCCCGTACAATGCCTCAAATGGAGCGGCTTGAATGCTGGTGTGGTAGCTGTTATTATATGAAAATTCTACTAATGGCAGATGCTTTTCCCACCTGTTGCCAAAGTCAATAACACATGCCCGAAGCATGTCTTCTAGATTCTGGATAGTGCGCTCAGACTGCCCATCCGTCTGAGGGTGGTAAGCTGTGCTCATGTCTAATCGAGATCCAAAAGATTTGTGCATCGCTTGCCACAGTTCTGAAGTAAAACGTGCATCACGATCAGAGATAATAGAGGTTGGCACCCCGTGCCTTGAAACCACTTCGTTTAAGTAGATGTCTGCTAGTGTAGAGAACTTGTCTGTTTCCTTAATAGCCAAGAAGTGTGCAGACTTAGTGAGTCGATCCACGATCACCCAAATGGTATCATTCCCACGTTGGGATCTAGGCAGGCCAGTAACAAAATCCATGGAAATTTCCTCCCATTTCCATTGTGGTATCGTTGGTTGCTGGAGTAGGCCTGATGGTTTCTGATATTCCATCTTGACTCTTGCACAAGTCAAACACTTGCCAACGTAAGTTGCTATGTGGGCCCTCATGCTAGGCCACCAATACGTAGTTCTGAGATCGTGGTACATCTTATCTGAACCAGGATGTACTGAGTAGCGAGACTTATGTGCTTCATCCATCACCAGCTCGCGTAAGTTTCCATAATGTGGGACCCAAAATGCGTCCTGTTACGTAGTAAGCGCCGTCTTCCTTTCGTTCGAATTGTTGCCTTGAGCCGCGTAGGCCTTCAGCCCTGACGTTTTCTGGTTTCAATGCTTCTACCTGAGCATCTCGTATCTGTGCCGGAAGACTAGACTGAATGGTAAGTTGTAATGCTCGTACACGCCTAGGTGTAGTATCTTTTCGACTGAGGGTGTCAGCCACCACATTGGCTTTGCCTGGATGGTACTTGATGGCACATTCGTAGTCGTTCAAAAGTTCGACCCATCGTCGTTGACGCATGTTCAATTCCTTCTGCTTGAAGATATGCTCGAGACTCCTGTGATCGGTGTAGATGGTGCACTTGGTACCGTACAGGTAATGTCGCCATATCTTAAGCGCGAAAACAACAGCTCCCAGCTCTAAATCGTGCGTAGTATAGTTTCGTTCATGAACCTTAAGTTGACATGACGCATAAGCAATGACCTTGTCACGTTGCATTAACACACATCCAAGACCTTGAATGGATGCGTCACAATAGACCACAAAATCGTCCGTGCCCTCTGGCAGTGAAAGAATAGGCGCGCTGCAGAGTCTATCTTTTAAGTGTTGGAAAGCTGTTTCCTGGGTATTACCCCAACGATAAGTAAGACCTTTCTGTGTCAGTAGCGTAAGCGGCTGTGCAATCTTTGAGAAGTCTTTGATGAACCGTCTGTAATAACCCGCCAAACCCAAGAATTGGCGTATTTCCATTGGTGTACGTGGTGCAGGCCAGTTTCTGATCGAGTCTACCTTGGATGGATCAACATGAATCCCATCCTTGTTTACCACATGGCCTAGAAAGTGGACTTCATGAAGCCAGAAGTCGCATTTCGAAAACTTGGCATACAGCTGTTCTGCTCGAAGTAGTTTCAAAATGAGTCGTAAATGCTGCTCATGTTCCTCCTGACTCTTAGAGTAGATCAGGATGTCGTCGATGAAGACAATCACAAACTTGTCTAGGTAAGGTTTGCACACCCTGTTCATAAGATCCATGAAGACCGCAGGCGTGTTTGTTAACCCGAATGGCATAACTAGAAACTCGTAGTGGCCGTAGCGAGTTCTGAATGCTGTTTTTGAGACGTCCTCATTCCGGACTCTCAGCTGATGGTAGCCTGACCTCAGATCTATCTTCGAATAATAGCTCGACCCTTGCAATTGGTCGAACAAGTCGTCGATGCGTGGAAGAGGATAGTGATTCTTCACGGTCACCTTGTTGAGCTCACGGTAGTCTATGCACATTCTGAAGGTACCGTCTTTCTTCTTCACGAATAATACTGGAGCTCCCCAGGGCGAAGAGCTAGGACGAATGAAACCCTTTTCCGAGAGTTCTTGTAGTTGCTTGGACAGTTCTTTCAGTTCTGATGGAGCTAAGTGATACGGTGCACGTGCTATTGGTGCTGCTCCTAGAGCTAACTCGATCTGGAATTCGACTTGGCGATGAGGCGGTAGCCAGGTAAATCTCCAGGAAACACCTGAGGAAAATCGCGTACAACTGGGATATCCTCTAATCTCTTCTCCTTCGTCGACGCGTCAGTAATGAGTGCCAAAATGGCAGTGTGGCCCTTTCGTAAACACTTCTGGGCCTTCAGGAAGGAGATGATGCCAACCACGGCACCACTCTTGTCGCCTTGAACTTCGAGAGGTTTCTTGACAGAATGGGGAATACGAACAATCTTCTCCTTGCATAGGATCTCTGCTTGTTGTTGAGATAACCAATCCATCCCGATAACGATGTCAAAACTACCCAGAACTATGGGATGAGATCGATAGAAAAAGTCTGGCCAGCGAGGATAAGATTACAACCCTGAACTATGTGTGTGGCCTCTAGACTTTTACCATTAGCTAACTCTACGACATGCTTGGTGTTTAAGAGTGTTGGTGTGCGCTTTAACAATTGACTAACTTTTTGAGACACATAACTGGTATCCGCACCCGAATCAAATAATACAGTAACATAAAAGTCGTCAAGAAGAAACTTACCCATCACCACGTTAGGATCATTCCTTGCATCACCCTGACCCAGCACAAATGCTCGACCCCTAGCGACGTTGTTATCATTGTTTCCACCGTTGTTGTTCCCATTGCCCTGATTATTGTTGTTGTTCTGGTTCTGGTTTAACTGGGGGCAGTCTCGCTTGAAGTGGCCTTCAGCACCACACTGATAGCATCCCCTGTTGCCCCGCTGCTGTTGTTGCTGCTGGTTTCGTGGAGCTGGTGGTTGTTGTTGCTGGTTCTGGTTCTGGTTCGCAGGTCGTGAGCTCCTGCAATCTTTCGCTTCATGACCCATCTTGAGACACCGCTGGCAACGACCCTTGTTGCACTGGCCATTGTGGTGCCTGTTGCATGTATTGCACCTTGGGAGGTTTCCTCGATATCCACCCTGCCTTTGACTACCAGAAAGTTGCTGACCAGGTGTAACACTTAAAAATTTCTAAAGCGTAATAATAATAGTAATAATAATAATAAAAGTTTTGTTTTTTGTTGAAGACCGATGCACTTCAATTTGCTAATTAAGTGAATTTATTTTTATTTTTTTTATAGCCACGTTTGTGTGTATATGTGTGTAGTAGTCATTTTATAATAATACATACTATCCCTTCTTATTCATCGATTTAAGTGTTTTAATAGAAAATATGTATATTTGTTTATGAGCCTTGAAATTTTTACTCCATGCCATCATAAGGTAATAGCACCTGTGTTACCAAAGCACCTACCATTTGGATTATTATAAATAACATATATACAATACTCACGTAGATAAGTTTGAAATAATATGAAGTGATAAATATGGTGTGGAACCTAGTTGCTATATTTTCCAACACTGATTTAGTCAATCAACTCCAATAATATTAGGAGATCATTTTATTGTATTTAAAATGATTGAATTCCTTATTTAATATACAAAATATCAATTCTCATTACATACATACTCAATCTCCTTAATTTCGTGACCCATAATCAAACCATTGTTCCGCATCCACCAAGGACCACCACCACCACCACCGGTACTCCGCCGCGTCATCTTGCCAAGATCGCCACTTACCACTTCACACAACACTACTGCCAGCGAGCACTTGTCTGCGATCATCTGTGTCGGCAACACAAACCACCCTTGCTGCCACTCGAGTCGCCACTACTACTCGAACCAACAAATTGCGAACCACCAACTCCGTCGCCGCGCTACTCCGTTGTGACTAGCACCACAAAAATCTGTTTTCCCGGAGCTTGACAGCCGTAGACCACCACATAAATAACAAAAATCAGCCTCACGCGGCTGGTATTCTGCTGCTACGTCACCATCGGTTTTGAATCCTCTGGTCAAATCTCTGACTCGTGAAACCAGCCCCGTACACCGCCGTCAACTGTTGCTCACATTGAGTCATTGATGTGTGCTAATCTGAAAGCTCCAACCCCTTGATTTCCGACCCGTCTCTTTTTATGATTAAGGTACCTAAAACGATGTCTCATCATATTTTATTTTATTTTTTTTATTTCAAAATGGACATACCGATTCTGGTATCATTACGATTTGGTTCCGGCGACAAAAACATTATAACCTTAATAATAAGCGCATTATAAAAGTTAAGCATCTATTTCATTTTTTTTGTGTTGTCTCAATGTGTTAGTCTTGTTCCACCAGATTAGATGGAACTTTTGTGATGGATGTTATTTTAAAACCTAGATGAATGAGGTTAGACATGTTTTTATACACACAGATGCATGTCATAACTAAAGTAGAAAACCCAAATCATATTTCCTCATAACAATATGAACCATACACTGATCCGTAAATATAAGTCTTATAAATCGATCTAACTACAATAAATACTTGAAATATAAAATAGAGTTCAAACATCTGCTTCATGAACCACAAATTGGTATAAATAATTTCCATGTCTATAATTTTTGTAAATGAGAATGTTAATAATTATTATAATTAAATATTAAACATTTACTTTTAAGAGATTATTAAGAAGGTGGAACTAAAGGCTATTATGAAGACTCCATGAAACGGGTGGACTCGTTTAGTAAAATTTGTGAAGGTTCTTATAGGAGAGGGTATTAATTTCTCAAATATTAGTTTATATTACATTAATTACATTTAGAAACTTTGCATGTAACTTATTCTTTTTATTTAAACATGTCGATACTCACAATTAGAGAATATTATATTAACCAATGACAGTAATAAAAGTTTAACATCTAAGCAAGAACCTTAAGTTTTCGTCGCCGGAAAAAAAAATTATTTAACGGATTACCCAACATAGATTAAGTTTGAATACCTTATCCTAAATTAACTGAACCGTAGGTTCTCGTATGGGTTGTGGGAAAGGTTCACTTTATTTTGCTTCTCGCTTGACTCAGGTACGAATTCCGTTTCTTTTACATTATAGTATAATTTTATTTTTCTGTACTCGTTGGTACGGATTCTTTGGTCTTCTCATCATAGTATTTATCTTCATCATATCCATCAATTTGTAGTGCGGATTTTTGTCTCCGTCTTAAAGTCTGATTTTCATGATTTAATACATGTGTGTGATACGTTATCTGAGTCAGTGTTGTATATGTCTACTTGTTTATTAGTGTGTTGTAGCATGCCATACCTCAGACTTGTATCATGGTCGCATGTTCCTGTTAGTATCATTTTCAGTTGCCTGTAAATTATTTATAAGGCCTTAGTATTTGTACTCTGTCACCCAAGCATGTCTGGCTTGTCGTTTGGGCGTCAACGGCATGGCACTTGTCGTGACAGTGCGTAATCAAAGTTCACGGCGTCTCTAGCTCGTGCTTGTGTAGCACCTTGGCCACTAGAGGCGTATAGATCGATCTTAGCTCTGAGTTTGAGTTTGTTTGTCTGGAGATGGAATAATGGGTGCACGCCACACTCACCATCTCATAGGTGCATGGACTCGCTAGCTGTGTACCAGTCTGTTTCTATTTCTGGCTTTGGGTGCTTCTGTGTTACACAATTATTCTGTTGATATATACTCGTGTAAGTTAGTATATGTTTCTGTATGTGAATATGTCCAATATCTGTTCTGATATGTCTGATATGTTTTGTACACGTCTGATTATGCTTCCCATCGTGTATCTGGTTATGCTTCCGATTATGTTCTCTGTTCCGATATGTCTGATATGTTTGTACGCATTTGGTTATGTTCTGATAATATATCGAGTTAGTTATGCTTCTGATTATCTGTGTAGTATCCGATTCTGATATGCATCAGTCTCGATTCGGATTGAGATTCCATGTTATACGTTTAGTTTGTATCCGTCAGTATCTGTATTCAGTATTTGATTCAGCGTTTGTTCGATATTTTTCGTTGAATATGTCTTTGTTTCATGTCGATTTTCTAATCGGTTTATGAAGTTTCGTAAGGATTTTATTCTTCAACATATAAACTCACATTATCTAAATTATTTCATTTACTAAGTATAGCTTATGAATAATAGCTTATGAATATTGATTAACTAATGGATATGGATTTTACTCTAGATGTTATTTAAAGATAATGGTTTTGATAATCCTTTCTTTTAAAGATTACGAGATTTTAAATGGTATTTAAAATGTCTCGGCTTCCCATGTCAGTTTACGAAACTTTTTTTTAAGTATTTCATTTTGAAATACAAATTATATAAAATATTCTATTTCTCAAATATAGTTCATGGAAGTTATAAAATTTTATATTTTTGTCTAATAAGGAGCCGCTATGAAATATGTAAATTATTTTGTTTTATCTAAACATTCACTATAAGAAAATATCTTTGCCAAGTAACTCGCTTTAAAAATATTAACACTATTAAATGATGTTTGAAATATTTGATAGTCAATAGTTTCTTATTCCTTCAAACATTTTATTAAAGACGCTAGGTATGAAAAATTTCTTATTATACAAATAGTAGATAATAAACGACGTTTATTATACAAGATAAAATGCTTTGGTTTTCATGGTCAATGATTTATCATTCACTACATCGGTTTTGCGTCGGGTTCGGTATCAATTATGTATATGACTGACTTTTGTTTCCGTATCAATTTCCGTTACAATTTCAAATCAGTTCGTGTATCCGTTTTGTATCAATCTTGTGTCTGCGTCTGTTTTCAGTACTCGTGTCAGTAACCGTTTCAGTTCGGCTTTAGTCCTGTTATATTGTGTTTTGCTTCCGCTGATAAGACTTTTACTTGTACTGTTGATTTCTCCGTTACTGAGCAATTTTTGGCTCAGCCGTATTTTCTTTTTGTGTTTGTCTTATTTGTTTTACAGGTAATCTGGAATAATCTAGGATTTTGGTCAGGAGCGTTAGGAAGTCGCTGGTCAAGATTCTTTATTTCAGTAATGTAATAAATGTAATTAGGATTTTTTTATTTAATGCTATGGATTGGTTTTTAGTTTTGATATCTGTAAGAGTGGCACGTCAGCCCTAGCAGGGTTGGGGTGTTACAATTATGGTATCAGAGCAAAGGCTCTTTCCTGTAGAAAACTTAAACCTTAAAATAAAACCAGTGAGGTAATGGGTAGACGTTGGGTTAGGATTTCGACTTCCGATCAATGTTCGTAATCATCAGTTTGTGTTCTTTGTTCAATCCTTTAGAGTTTTTTTTTTGTCATTAGTTGTGACTGTCATATTCTGCACTGTGACTGCATCGAATAAATTAATCTATCATCTTGCGAAGGTCACGAATAACTCAAAACATGGTGGATGACACGATCGCAGTGACCATGTCATCGAACGAACTCGAGTACGCGACACATGGACATTGGTACAATACATGCTTCAAGAGGTGTGGGGCATCGGTAATATGTATCCTCGTGAAATCGGCGCATGTACCTTAGTTATTTTCTCGTTATCCCTTAGAATATATCGTTTGACTATAATTCCTTTATCGTATTTTTTTTTTTTTTTGCCTGCCTTACAATTTGGATAAGCCATCAAGATGCATGACATAAGGACAATTAGGGCACTGATGTAAGGTGATTGACAATTACGGTCATGAACGTAATCGTGAATTACAGGTACATGCGTGTGCTTTTGGGTCCTTATTATGTGGATTGGTGCATATCTGAAACCGTTTATGTTCCGGTGCTCTGAATCCCAATCTGTTTGATTTGGTTGTGATCACGTTTATATTTAATTTGATTCTGTCCATGCTTACCTTGTCATGTCGGTAACTCGGTATTATTTAATTAGGTATGATACACGCTTATGCAGTTTGAAGTCAATTCTGTATGTGTTAGATGCCTAAATTTCATAGACAAAAGACACTTATTCATCTTCAAGAATTTTTAAAATAAAAAAAAAAGTTGGTATTACGGTCATCATCATTACCATTATAGTGTTAAATAATATACTAGCTTTCGATGAACATTACAAAGATATAAATTTTTACCGGTGACATTTGAATTCGAAAGATTTAGAACTTAAGATGTAGAATATTAAATAATTCAAGCTTTTGAATAATCCAAATATTGTTTTGAACTTTGAATTTGAATTAATAAGATGTGTTAGTATAACATAAAGTTTTGGTATATAACATTAATTATGATGATCTATTTGTTTTAAGAGGCGTACTTTGGTAATATCTTGAAAATATTAATCTTGAGTGGTAAAAATAATGATCAATAACCATATCATATATCTTTCAAAAAAAATAAAAATAACCATATCATATAAATTAAATAAAAACTATTTTTTATAAAAAAAAAAACGTTGTTAGTGATTTAATTAATTTCATTACTAATTAATTTAATTTTATTATATCTTTTTATAAGGCTTAAATGTATTGTATGTTATCCAAACCTATTTATATCTTGAAATACCATTCCTAATTAGCTGAAACAACTATGTATGAGTTTAAATTTTGATATTATCTCTGCCATTCAAATTCTAAGTTTAAAAGTTTAATCCTAAATCTTGAATCATATGGCTTTGATACTTGGTGATCTGGACATAAGATATTTGCACAAGTTTTGTAAGTTTTACTCTACTAAGCAATTTCGAGGACGAAATTTTTTTTAGAGGGGAAGAATTGTAACACTTAAAAATTTCTAAAGCGTAATAATAATAGTAATAATAATAATAAAAGTTTTGTTTTTTGTTGAAGACCGATGCACTTCAATTTGCTAATTAAGTGAATTTATTTTTATTTTTTTATAGCCACGTTTGTGTGTATATGTGTGTAGTAGTCATTTTATAATAATACATACTGTCCCTTCTTATTCATCGATTTAAGTGTTTTAATAGAAAATATGTATATTTGTTTATGAGCCTTGAAATTTTTACTCCATGCCATCATAAGGTAATAGCACCTGTGTTACCAAAGCACCTACCATTTGGATTATTATAAATAACATATATACAATACTCACGTAGATAAGTTTGAAATAATATGAAGTGATAAATATGGTGTGGAACCTAGTTGCTATATTTTCTAACACTGATTTAGTCAATCAACTCCAATAATATTAGGAGATCATTTTATTGTATTTAAAATGTTTGAATTCCTTATTTAATATACAAAATATCAATTCTCATTACATACATACTCAATCTCCTTAATTTCGTGACCCATAATCAAACCATTGTTCCGCATCCACCAAGGACCACCACCACCACCACCGGTACTCGCCCGCGTCATCTTGCCAAGATCGCCACTTACCACTTCACACAACACTACTGCCAGCGAGCACTTGTCTGCGATCATCTGTGTCGACAACACAAACCACCGTTGCTGCCACTCGAGTCGCCACTACTACTCGAACCAACAAATTGCGAACCACCAACTCCGTCGTCGCGCTACTTCGTTGTGACTAGTAACCGTTTCAGTTCGGCTTTAGTCCTGTTATATTGTGTTTTGCTTCCGCTGATAAGACTTACTTGTACTGTTGATTTCTCCGTTACTGAGCAATTTTTGGCTCAGCCGTATTTTCTTTTTGTGTTTGTCTTATTTGTTTTACAGGTAATCTGGAATAATCTAGGATTTCGGTCAGGAGCGTTAGGAAGTCGCTGGTCAAGATTCTTTATTTCAGTAATGTAATAAATTTAATTAGGATTTTTTTATTTAATGCTATGGATTGGTTTTTAGTTTTGATATCTGTAAGAGTGGCACGTCAGCCCTAGTAGGGTTGGGGTGTTACATCAGGGCTCTGGTAATTATCAGTCTTTCGCTGTTGAGCCTGGGACTGAGCTGTAGCTGAACCCTTGCTGGAATCCCCATCCCATTTCCGCTTGTTGTCACTGGGAGTAGCGGAAGTAGTAGCATTTGTAGCACCGATACGTTTGGGCAGCTTATTCTGTTCCACTGCCTGATCTGTGAGGCGATGAGCAAGGCGTGTAATATCCTGGATATTGTCAAGGTTGGCTGATGTCACATGAATTTGAATTTCTGGTGCTAGCCCTTTGAGATACAACTCAATACGCTTGATAGGAGGGTCCACCATAGTTGGACACAAGATGGCCAGCTCGTTTGACCTCTTTGTATATGCTTCAATCTCCGACCCTGCCATTTTCAGATTAAAGAATTCCACCTCCAACTTGTGGATGTCATCACGAGTGCAGTATTCCCGCTTGATTAGTTCCTTGAAATCGTTCCAAGGGGTGGCGTTAGCAGCTGCCAACCCTAAAATCTGAACTTGCGCATTCCACCAGGTCAGTGCAATGCCTTCGAGAGTACCAGTGGCATACTTCACCCTGCGAGCCTCAGGGCATTCACACATCTCAAATACGGACTCGAGCTTTTCAAACCAATGGAGGAGTCCAACTGCTCCTTCTGTGCCACTGAAAGTGCTAGGACGACAGTCCATGAAAGTCTTGAAGGTGCATACAGGTAGCTGAGCGTGTTGACCTGTTGTGTATAAGAACAGGACAAGGTTTAACACAAGAATTGGTTTAGGAGCGTAGGATCTAAAGATCCTAGAGTGAATTTGCGACTGCAGGGTATACCTCCTGCTTGTGCGGCTGCAAGTGCCACAGCAACTTGTTCGTTAATCAGAGCCGTCAACTGGGCTTGAGTCATGTTAACGCGTCCACTCATGATCTTCATATCAAAGGGAACATAAGTGAGAGAGGTTCACAAAAAGTGCGATGACAAAAGAGAGTAAGCACACAAGTGTTCTCAAGCAATAGTCGTTATGTGTATCTAAGCATACCATGAGCAAATTTCTATGTAATCTAGCAAGTAGGCAATAAAACATATACCATATCACCTAGAATGTTGAGTCTTGCACGTGGAGCGAAGCGTCGTTGTGGATCGTTGAGCACTGTTCTGGTTATAGTCCGGTTTTAACAAAAATCTTTTTCCTTTTATTAAAACCAAGTTCTCTATAACCAATGGCTCTGATACCAATCTGTCACACCCCCAAAATCCACGTGCGGAGTACCACCGCTTGGAGGCGTGACATAACCAGGATCAAGCCACCAATCATATTGAACATTATAAGTAACAAGTAAAAATCATTCATCAATACGAAAGGTGTTCAAAAACCAAAACAAAATCAAATGTGTAGCGGAAGTAATAATGTAAAACCCAACATAAGTTATAAGTTGAAGTGTCATAAATGTCTATCATGGCATCCACGATCCATGTCCACAACGACTGCGCCTCCCAGTGCAAGCTCCATGAGTACCTATTGACCTGCAAGGCATGTAACAACGAGTCAACAACAAAGTTGAGCGAGTTCACAGTTGGTTGTTTAGTTGTAGTATTCGTTTCGTAATTCTCATGTTCGTTTTGTAAACCATGTTTCATATTTATTTGTATCGCGGCCCTCCAGGCATGTTTGCGAAGATTAGTGAGGGCTTCCTATGTATCCTAGACTAGTTGTATTTGTATCGCGGCCCTCCAGGCATGTTTGCGAAGATTAGTATTCGTATCACGGCCAGTCCAGGCATGTGTGCGAAGATTAGTGGGGGCTTCCCATGTGTTACTAGTCTAGTTGTATCTATAAGTGACCTTCCCCTAACGAGGTCAGTGGTACGTATTTCCGTAACGATAAATGTACAAGTAATCATTCAATCCCATTCCCAACCCCGGGAATCCCATGCCTTGGTAAGACTGTGAACTCACCTTAGTTTGCTCGGCAGATACACGAAAAGAGTACTTGAGTTATAAGTGGTCAACTACGTCCGATTGAGAGAAGAATGGAATCAATCCGGGCAAGAAAGCTTCGAGAGATGGGAGTGTTTGCCGTCGGCTTCGAGAGAGAAGTGTTAGGGTTTGGTGTGTGTGTTGTGTTTTGCAAGATATGAGAAACAAACCCTTAAGTTGGATATGTGCATATGTATAAAAAGAGTGGGCCGAACCCTCCCTTTGGCTGCCCTTGGTTTCGAATACAAGAAATACGGCCCAAATGGGCTTGTGCGATTGGACGAATGTTGTGCGGTCGGTTCGTTTTGTGTAGTCCAATTACGTACATACATGCACATATCATAACCACATAACATTTCAATTAATCCACAAGTTCACATAATCACATAAACAAAGTACACTAAGAGGTTTGAAATACGAGTTGTCACATTATCCCCAGGTTGAAAGAAATTTCGTCCCGAAATTTGGTACGTACTCACTGAGGAAGCTAGTTAAGTTACATGGTTTTCCTGGTTTTCCTGGGGTGTCACAATTACAATAATTGGTCTCAAACATTCACCACACGTTTACCCTCTTCTACAATTTGTAACAGACTAAGGAGTTGTTTGGCAACATCTGAATGGTTAAGTGCTGAACCAGAAAGAGGTCTGAACCATTAAGAGCCTGTATAATACTTAACCGTTCAGAGGCAAATGTCTGACCAATTCAGATTAGAGAACTTAACCATTCAGACTCTGTATAATGCTTAACCATTCAGAGACAAATGTCTGAACCATTCAGACATCTGCTCGTGAAACAAACAGTCTAAACCATTAAGTGCTGAACCAGTAAGAGGGTCTGAACCATAAAGAGCCCCATTAAGAGGTAAACAAACAACCCCTAACTTGATTGCTATAGTATGTGTTTGGAAACAGGCCCTTGATGTAGTTCTAACTTCTAAGTTCTAACCATGAACCATCCTTTTGTTTTGTGAAAGACACTAAAGTCCCCATGAGGTCCATACTAGATCCAAACACTAGTGACATCATGTCTACTCATTTGTTCGGGGATCTTTAGTATCATCAATGATCTTGTTATGTTACAACAATTGTATATGCCTTGTCAATGTTTTTTCGAAAATTGACTAAGTTGAGTTAGTTTTTCCGGTTATTCTAGTTGTTTATTAGTGATGTGATGTGAGTTTAAATTGATTTGTTAAAACTACTTGTATATGCCAAGCATATTTTTAATTAGGGGTGAACAAATTAACCATCATAACCTATAACTGAATCATAACCAACATAATCAAACCGATTTTAACCGATAACCAACATAACCAATAGTTATAGTTATAAAGCTTTGATTAACCGACCAATCGGTTATGGTTATGGTCAATGTTGGAGCTAGCCCGTCAATTTAGGGGTATTCCAAAAAAAATTACCGGTCAACATAGTAGCAACAAGGGCGCTGGGGGTCTGGGATGATTGCAATTATGTGACGTTCTGTTTCTTACGTTGCCGCCCATACACAAAACAAAAGGATATTTTATTGTTTTGGGGCTATGGCTATGTTTGTCAATTGGGCCTTTTTCTATTATATTATACATAATTTGGTTTAACTCTATCATTTGGACCTAATTATTATACAAGTTTGGTGTTGTAAAAGGTTTGGGCTTATAAAAGTTCGGAATTTTAATAAATTAAAGTATCCTGTTTTTCAAGGGTACCCTCGTATTTGTTCTGTGATATCCTTTATATAAAACCGAAAAAAATACACTATGAATACGGGTTGAGTCGTAGCCCGTGATACCTTTGCCACTGGTTATGGTTTTGAAGTTTTGGTTAACCGGTATAACCGAAACCGAACTGAACGTGTAATGTTTTACAATAATTCTATGTAATGGATTTATGTTTCAAAATAACCATGTAAAGGTTTTTTTACTAATATAAAAGTATGTTAGTAACAAAATTATATTGATGCAGATGCCCTTTTATTGTGATATTTATAACACTGAGTGCATAATTGCTTTATTAAAATAGATCCACATTGGTAGTTTAACCAAAAAGTTTAGTCCTTGTCATCTTTAAAAAAATATCCAAACTAAGTCCAATATGGTGTGTTTCGTTCTTATTTTGCAGGCCCATTCGCATATAACTTTTTTTTAACTTTAGCCGAAAAGTTAGTTTCGCTTAAAGTTTTTGGTTAACAACCCGAAAAGTTAGTTTTATTTAAAGTTATGGTTAATAGCTGAAACTGGACCTTAACCAACTTCATAACCGATTAACCGTAACCAAAGTTCGGTTATGGTTAAGAAAATCCATAACCGAAGTTAGCGATTATGGTTATAGTTATGATTATGATTAATGGTAAAAACTGAACCAGACCAAACAATGCACAACCCCAATTTTTATTATTAAACTATAGCTAAGATCTTTTACACTGATGGTGATTTATTTACAAGGAATACATGTTTGTTCGGCATTGCATGACACTCGTCTTTTCACTCTCATATCTAATGTATGTATGTATCATATATTACATCTATGGTACCTCCTATGTGTACGTGTTTAAGATGCAAGTTGTTTGTACATCAAATGCAACATGAAACCCACCATGATCATTGCCCATGGTTTTGCAGCCTAGTAATATTTTGAGGTGGGATAAGTCTTTGAAATCAACAGGTCCTGGATTCGATTTTTACAAGAGGGGCTTTTCCATATACATTGGGTTTCCTCATAAATTGGTGTAAAGGCATTATGCTTAGTAGAGATGGATATGATCGGGTGGTTCCGTTGGTGACACGATGATACTCTAGTGGTCCGTCAGTTATCCAAATTTGCCATTAAAAAAAAACTACCATGATCAAAATTGCGATGTTTGCATATGTAAATGAACTAGGTTATAACCCGTGAATACTCACGGGTTGTTAATCTATCTTTCTAAACAAATAGATATATACATATATATTAATAAACGAAAAATTGTATGATGAATAAGGTGCATGAATAAATGATAAAACCGTCTGTGGCTGATTATATGAATGGATACCATAACAAAAACTGCATTGGAAGTCGAAACAATTATCGATAAGTTTGCACAGTGAATAATGTCAAAATTGTGTTATCCGTTAAAAGAAACACTAATAGTAAACTAACATATGATAAAATGTAATAACTTAAAATTCAAAACCATTAAACATTGTTAAAAACTAATAACCATAACAAAGTAAATGTGTATCATATGAAAACCAAATATCCAAAACCTAAATGTAAAACAACTAATCAGTACTCCTTTTGTGAGGTACAACCAATTCAACATTCAAGACTTGATCAGTTTCATCAAAAGAAAAGTGAACCGTATCACCCTCCTTAATGCGAGCACGTTTCATGAATCTCGACCAATTGCATAACGCATAACGAAAACCTTCTCCTTTCTTTTCACGTCTTGTACGGTTGGTAAACTCCTCTTGCTGAGTCAAATGCAGAAGTCTGACATTCATAGGTTTTACATCAGAATCAAGTTTAGCCATCCTTGAAACATTGTCAGGCAGCCGCTGTATTGTTTTTAAAATAAAATCAATAAGAAAAAGAATATAAAAATAATAATGTATTTTTATGTGAATAAAAAATGTAATATTTAATATATAGTAGTTCCAAAAATAATATTAAAACTTACGAAATCTTTAGAAGCCATACGAACAAACTTATAAACACGGCCATCTTGTTGTTCATCAATAGCTAGCTCAGCAACTGCATCAATAGGTGCAACTACAGGCTGAAAATCACATATAACATTTATTAGAATAACAATATAGTAATTAAATATATAAAGAAGCAAGCAAATGTATAGTTACCTCATCAACTTCTACATCAGCAAAATTAATTTCAACACCATTTTTACCAAGAATTGTTAAATGGAAATAATTCCCAAAACCTCTTTTGAATATTAAATAACAACCGGCCTTCAATTGAAACATATTAACAATTACATCAATACCAATGGAAAAACTGACTTTACCATCAAACGTTTCAATCTTGACGTGAAAGATTTTGTTGCCTATATCTATAATGGAAATTATATCGTTTGATGTATAATCATAGAAGTTGGGCATGATAGACTCTGGAATGACCTATAGAAATAATAACAAAAATAATAAAAATGTTAGTTTTGTAATCAGTTCATAAAACGTAAATACATTAACACAGATAAAATGAAAGTAAAAAATAATCTTACAATAAAGTTAGATGTTGTAGATACCAGAGATGTCCAGAAAGATGTACGACTCAAACAATCATTGAAATATGTTAGTTTGAATGTAGTATAACCTACAGGATTGAATACTACCAAACATCTTTTTTTCAGTGTTAAATGTACGACAACATTCGACCAACCATGAAAAAAGAAATACTTTCCTTTTGATTCGGTTAAAGAAACATTAAATGTTCGGCCATCCTCACTTTCTATCAGAACATTTGTAGGCGCTTTATCCCTACCCCACAATTTGGACGCAGCATCAGAAGGAATCGCCTGATAAAGAAAATTATAAAAAAATAGTTATAATTATAATTAAAATATATAAAGAATACAATAATAATAAATTGTCTTTCATTATAACAACAAAAAGAAAGTATAATTGATTAATTGATGTCTGAATTTAGAAAATACCAGTAAAACTTCATCGGCTCGATTCATGTGCCTAAAAAAGGAAGGATCTCTGACACTGATACTCTAGTGGTCCGTCAGTTATCTAAATTTGCCATTAAAAAAACCTACCATGATCAAAATTGTGATGTTTGCATATGTAAATGAGGGAAAAGATCAAATAGGAAGTTTATTTTGGCTAGGAAGTGTAGGAAGCAATAGGATTAGGACATGTGGCAACATTTAAAATAAAGAAAAAGGGTATTTTAGTCAATCCAACCCTTTCTTCTTCCTTTTTTAAAACCCAGTAACTTCAAACCCCACCATTTTCAAAACCCACCATCTTCAACCATTTCTTCACTTTCTATCTCAATAATCACTACATTATAGTGCGATTTTCATCACCAATCAATGATTCAAACACCCGATCAACGTGTTCTTCAGCTTTTCTGAAGAAAACCCAGTTTAATTTCTTAAAAAAATCTCGTTTTTTCCGGTGATTTTGGAGATAATCACTCGATTCGAGCGCTGATAAATGTTTCAATCATTCAAAATTCGTCAATTATTGAAGAAATCACTTCGATCCATGTAAGAAATTCTTTAATTTCATTTTTATGGGTTTTTGATTTAGTCATTGCGTTTTACGATCATGACGGGGGTCCGGGGGCAGCGCCCCTGGTAGCGGGGTCCCAGGGGCGGCTATTGCTGTAATAAAAATGCATCAGAAAAATTAATTTTCCAGAAATTGGCTCATTTCGAAGACAGTAATTCGTAGACAATTCAGACAGTTCACAGTCACAAACAGTTCCCAGACAGTTTTATTTGTCCATTGCGTTTTAGAAATAAGAGAGTTTTATGTGTTTTCTGACTATTGCGTTTTAGAAAAAAACACATTTTTAAGTGTTTTTAGTCATTGCGTTATAGGTAAAACACATTTTTGAAGTGTTTTTAGTCATTGCGTTTTAGGTAAAACACATTTTTAGGTGTTTTCAGTCCATTGCGTTTTAGAATGAGTCATTTTTAAGTGTTTTCTGGCCATTGCGTTTTACAAATAAGACATTTCTTTGTGTTTTTTGTGCATTGCGTTTTAGAAAACAGACATTTTAAGTGTTTTCTGGCTATTGCGTTTTACAAATAAGACATTTGTTTGTGTTTTTGGTGCATTGTGTTTTAGGTAAAACACTTTTTATGTGTTTTTAGTCCATTGCGTTTTAGAAAATACATTTTCTTTTGAGTTTTTAGGCTATTGCGTTTTAGAAATAAGACATTTCTTTGTGTTTTCTGGCCATTGCGTTTTACAAATAAGTCATTTTCTTTGTGTTTTTGGTGCATTGCGTTTTAGAAAAATGTCATTTTTTAGGTTTTTTTTTCATTGCGTTTTGTAACACCCCAAAACCCGAATGTTTATACTTGTCGTATGTTCCTATATAACTTAGTATGAAATAACTAACTAGGCTAATTAACCTAGTTAAGTGTGTGGTTAAAAGTCTTAAATGACCAAAATAGTGCAATTTATGTTAAGTGACAAAGATGAGGGGCCAAATGGAACAAGATGAAAGTTAAGTTACTAAATAACAAAACTCTCACACACAAACACACATATCGTGTGTTCGAGAATGAGCAGGAAGCTCCCATGGAGCCAAGAACCCTAGCTTCATCCTTTTCATCAAATTGGAAGGGTAAATGAAGCTCAAATTCAGAACCGAACGCGAATTTGTGATCACCTACACTAGGGGATCATAAGGTATGTCTTAGATTCTAGATTTGATGATTACCCACGAAGTGGGTTATGTTGTAGATCATGAATTGGTATAAAATTGAGCATGAGTATGTGTTAGATTCATCATTTGGAACATGGATTATGCATGGTTTAGGTTAATTTGATGTTTATGGGTGAAACCCGTTTGTTATGGTGAAGATGATGACATGGGTAAATCATCTATGTCTAAATTCTTGCTTAAAATTGATGTATTTTGATTTGTAAGATGGATTCTTATGAGGGGAATTGAAAGAAATGTGATAATAGTATGTTTGATGTTTATGCATGTATGATTCATGTTGATTAGAAGGAAGAAATTGATGAATTATGTATGAGATTAGAAGGATATGCATGAACTAGTTGTACACTATGCTTACAAGGTAGTACACATATCAAAATTATGATGAAATTATGAAGAACTTAAGATTAGATCACTTGTAAGTGATTAATAAGTAGTTATGAAGTGGGTTTTAGATGATGTAATGTAAATTGATGATTTACTTATGTTAACAATGTTTGGAATCATACATGTGTGTGAGTGTTTAAAGAAATTGGATAAGAAATGGTGAATTGTTGTTAGATGAAGTGAACAAAATGTGATGATAATATGTATGATGTTTAATTTTAAATACCACATGTTGATTAGTAGAAGGATTTGATGAAATATGTATGAATTTAGAAGATTGTGCATGAATTAGTTGTACGTTATGCTTAAAAGATGGTACGCACCCCAATCGTATGATAAAATGTATGTATTGTCGTCCGTATAGTCGATTATGATGTTGCGGGTATATAATGATAGGTCGAAAGTTAAACTAAATGAACCGTTGACTTCTAAAAGTCAACCGTGTATAAGAAGGATGGTTAGACGAGTTGTTATAATTGTAAGATTAAGGTAAGTTATATGGAGCGTGTTTGACGAATGTGTGTTTAATGCGATGACATGATGGTTTACATGAGTTTGAAATGATATGAATTTGGTCACATATATTATGCTTGCTAGAAGTAACTAATGAAAGTCAAATAGGAATTATGCGATCGATATGATCGTTAACATGTACAATTATGTATGCTAATAAGAATGTGATTTCGATGCATGGAAGTATAGGAATCATGTCGAGACGGAATCAAGCACGGAAGGCTAACGGGTCAAAAGTGGCGAGGAAACGAGTATGAACATGGACGCACGAGGTAAGTGATTTTTTTGTAATCACTTCTTAGTTGTTTATGTAAAGTTATGTGCAATTTAATTAAGTATGATGATCGAGGTCAAGTAGGAAAGAATTGTATGAGACCGATGAAGTATTAAACGGATCTTAGTTTTGATCCGAGCGAGGTATGTGTGATTAAGAACTGTAGCTAAGTGGTAGGATTGGTTACTTATGCAAGGGAGTCCTTTGTTGTTGAGGGTAGAGCAAAGTTGACAAAAACGCCCTTGATGGGTAAAACAAGCAAATGGTCTTAAAAGTTGATTACAAACAAGCTATTTGATTAAATGAATGTTTTGAAAAAGCAAGAAAGCGAGAAATATGGTTGTCGTAAGCTAAAGACCTTAAAATGCGCAAATACCCTTAACGGGTCAAAATAAGCTCTTGAGCGAAAATGGGTCAAGAGGATGCAAGACATCCGAGAATTTAATCTTGTATGATATACAATGTTGACATTATTAGGTTCATAAGAAGTCTTGGTCAAACAAACAAGTTTTGTGAATGAAGGCATGAACGGGTCGAACAAATCATAAATGAATGATAACGCGATAGCGTGTAAGTTAAGAATTTCCTTAATCCGGATATGGGATTTTAAGTTCATATGATAGAATGTGAATTTACAAGCATGTATGAAGAAACGGGAGGTCAAACGGGTAAATGGTTCAAAAGTTACGTGCGTTTTAGTGCGTACGGACGACGAAACGAACCTGCAGAAAACTGCAAAAACTAGAGGGCGTCGCCGACGGGTAGGGGGCCGTCGCCGACGGGCAAGGGAAAATCAGTTTTTGTGCTGACGGGTTAATTACCTGTCTACGGGTTTTTGGGCTACGGGTAAATGCAAGGCCCGTTGCCGACGGCCCTAGGGGCGTCGGCGACGGCCTTCCCAAGTCCCAAAAGCTGAAATCTTGTTATTTAAGTTAATTTACGTACCGTGGGCTTCGGTTTGATATCCGTGGACTACGGTGGACTTTCCAAACATGATTTTGATGGTTCCTTAGATGTTTATGGGCTATAAAGCTAAGTCTAAGACCCATGTTAATAATGTATGATTATGTAAGAGGTACGCGTGATCTAGGACGTGTTCGTTAAAGTATGTACGTATGTAGATGTGTATGTATGCATGTATAAAGATATGTACGAGTGTATGCATGTACGTAACGATGTAGGAAGGGTATGTATGTATGTAGAGGTGTATGTACGTATGCATAAAGATATGTATGAGTATATGCGTGGATGTAAAGATGTAGGAGAGGTATGTCCGTATGTAGATGTGTATGTATGCATGAATGTAGAGACGTATGAATGTAGGTACGTATGTAGAAGCGTATTTATGTATATATGAAGATACGTATGATAGTATGTATATATGTGAAGGCGTAGAAATGTATGTATGTATGCAAATGTGTATTTGTGTATGTATGGGAGTACGTGTGATCGTAGGCATGAATGTAGAGACGTATGAATGTAGGTACATATGTAGAAGTGTATTTATGAATATATGAAGATACGTATGAGTGTAGGCATGTATGTATTGAGGTATGGATGTATGCAAGAGTATATGTAAGTATGATTTTGGATACGTTAAGTGTTAATGATATTAATCATGTACCTGGAAAACGAAGATTTACGCAGGTACATTATTGAAGACTCACAAGGGAATGGATACGCTAATTATATGCTTAAAGTTAGAGAGAAAGCTGAATGGAAAGTGTACATGTATTGAGTCTTGTTTATGTATTGTATACTAATGTGATGAATGTATGTGGTGAGTGCAGGTTGTACGAATCACGGGTGGTTATCACGAGGAATAGAGCTCGAAGAGCGAGTCACAAGCTAGATTGTACGGGAATAACTGAATATGTATTATTAGTAATCAGGGCTTATGCTTTATTTTTTTTGTAAAAGATACATATTAAAACGTACTTTCAAGTAAGTCATGACGTTAGTAATGAAAGAAATTTTATGGCACGAGTTTCCGCTGCGACTTTTTGTCAAATACGAATTAGGGTGTAACACGTTTTACGTAACTGGGGGTTTTTCTATTGCATTTTACGCAACTGGGTTTTAATTTTTTTTTTGAAAATATAGCAATAGTATACTCGTTTTAAAGATAAAAAAACGCTCGTTTTTTTGGTGCAATTTTTATAAAAAAATAATGTTGTATGAAAGAGTTATTAACGTTTAAAAAATGGGGGGGGGGGAATTGAAGGAGAGAGAAATTATTAGCTTGGATTGACTAGAACGAAACAAACTCATGCGCCTCTTTTCTTCCCTTCAATTTCCATCATTTAATCTTAGCCCTTGATTAACTAAATGGATGGTCAAGATCACTTCCTAACTAAATAAACTTTCTATTGTATCTTCGTAAATGAATTGTTTCGTTACTTTAGTATATAATTACAAAATTACAAGGCTAGAAGCTAAATTCGTGTCAATGAATATATATATCTCTCAACAAGAAAGGAACCAAAAAGGAAAGTTAGTCTTCCATATATATCAATTTAAATATTAGTAGAACTGATTTATTATATATTTTTTTACTTATATAAGATAACTAGTTGCTTACATTTAGCATGGAGCTTTTAAAAGTTTCTAGCTTTAAGTCTTGTTTAGTTGTTTGGTTGAAGAAGCTTAAAGCTTTTAGGTTAGGAGCTTAAAGCTTTTGGTTGAACGCTCCTACTAGTAGCGTTTAGAAGGAGCTACAAGATTTTAGGGAAAAATGACTATTTTAACCTCTAAAGATAATGATTTTTTTAATGCACAAGCTTTTTAAATTTTTAGTTATGTCCATTTTGGTCATTTTATACATTTTATTAAAAGCTTCAGCTACTCTGCCAAACACCAAATATATCTAAAAAGCTACAGCTACTAGTTACCAGCCACCAGCTAACAGCTTCCAGCCACCAGCTACTTTTGCCAAACATACCCATAGTCTCTTAAAACTAGAAAGTCGTAGGAAGGGTATTAAACAGACTCCGGTTGAACTCATTCTAGCGGCAATGAAACCGTCTCGCTGAACTCTACGATCTTAGATTTTTAGGTTTTCGCTTTTAGATCCTAAAACTAGAAAGTCGTAGGAAGGGTATTAGACAGACTCCGGTTGAACTCATACTAGCGGCAATGAAACTGTCTCGCTGAACTCTACGATCTTAGATTTTTAGGTTTTCACTTTTAGATTTTTAGCCTTTAGATTTATAATTTTTGTTTAGATTATTGTGTCTTTTTATTTGATACTATGTCTTTTATTTTCATCATTATGTTTTTTTTTTTTGCGATTCATTGTGTCTTTTTTCCTCGGCATTATTTTATGTTTTGCGATCCACTATTTTTTTATACCCTTCTAAATTTGGAAGACTTTTGTATGATAACTTTACTAATAAAACTAATTTAATAATAAACATTAATAAAATTAAAGATATACAAAATATTATATATCACATTTATTAATTTTCTGTATATTTTAAACGTTTTAATGAGAAGTTGATTACGTATTATACATTCTATATAAAGTAGTTATATTATCACTTGCATTATATAATATATTATATATAACAATTTTATAAGCTAAGCAACAATTAATAAGGTTGGAGGATACGGAATGGAGCCCTTAGACCATATGTAATGGGGCTTTATAAGGGCATGAAAGATTTTGATAATGCCCTTACACCATTACTCATGGGCATTATAGGGGCATGAAGAGGGAGGAACATTTCTATAATAATGCCCAAAGAGAAGAAAAATAATGGAAAGTAATAAATGAAATGGGCATTAACCATTACACCTTTTTTAAAAGGGCATTATGATGATGATGTGGTGAAAAATGCCCCTTAGTGGGCATTAACCATTACCTATGGTCTTATGGGCTTCATTACGCAACCTTAGTGTCATCTTACTCACATTACACCTATATCATTCAATCTCGCCTCCCAATAAATGGATAACGCCTCCCAATAACCAATAGCACTCCTTGTTATTAATAATTTAATATTGGTATGTGTTTTGGTCAAAAATCACACAAGGATAATGCAATCAAATTCGATTTTGTGAGGTGTGATGCTTGAAAAGATGAACAAATGTATGAACAATGTATGAATTGGACACAAGGATTTATACGAGGAAAAAGCCCTTGATCAATGTATGATTTCCGGCACAAAAAACCTCGATAGAAACTACCGATCACCAACTATATTAAACAAACAATGTATACAATTCAGGATGACAACAAACTTGTTACAAGGATCACTAGTGTGCAAAAAGTGTGTAATCGCCAATAAGTTGCAGAGAGTTCTCGAGAGTGTGTGTGTGTGTGTTACTGATTGTTCTATCTAATCAAGCTTGTTATCCCCTTAGAAAAATAGAAATAAGCTAACAAACTAACAATCCGAAAAAGGTGCTAACTTCCCACGATCTCCACTGTAACTCCCCGTGTTTTCGAATGACAAAGTCAAAGTCAAAGTCCAAGTCAACTTTGACTTCTTTGATTGTAATTAGTCGATTTTATGTTCTATTTGTATTATGTGGAGTAAGTGTTGTTAATCAGAATGAATCGAAGTAATCGAACGTTTAATCAATGCGACCGCTTATCGACTGTGAATAGTAGGAAGTAACAATGCGATAAAGTTAACTAATCAATAATCAAACCGATCTAACTATCATCAAACTCGAATCTCGAATTCACAAACTTTGGTTGTTGTTATACGTGTGTGTGTGCCTTATGTGTTACCTGTGCGTGTTTACTTTATGTTTTGTGTGGTGATCAATCGAATCAATCGAAACTCGAATCAAAACTCGAAACTCAAGTCAAATGCAATCGAAATCGAATTACGACGAATGATAACGTAAGGATAGGATAAAATATAGGTGATTGTATGTAAGATATAGTAGTTGGGACTAAAAGTAATTTGACTAAAAGTAATTTGAATAGGAAACTCTCCCGTACTCGTATCGCCTTCAATCGAAATCGAAATATCGAAAATCGTCGCGCCGAACACTCGAACCAGGCTGTTGATCGAACAGGCTGTCAGCCGATCGAACAGCCCAGCCGATCGGATGGACTGTCCGATCGAGCAGGTTGTTCGATCGGGATGCCTGGCCGATCGGCTAGCCCTTTCCTCTTTTGGAGCCTATAAATAGGGTTGTCATTGTCATTCTTTCCACTTTTGGAAACTCTCTGACCGACCAGCTCGTGCTCCTCACCTTTTCTCAGATTTCTTCCGATTCCGGTAAGTTTTCATCCTAAATCTTGTACTTTCTTGATCAAAACATGCTCCTACACCTTTCTATCTTTCGAATCTTGATTTCTAACCGTGAAATCATCAAGATCTAAGCATTCTAGGATGATGTCATCATGGTGTTCTTCAAGAACATCATGTTTTGGCCTTAATCTACCATGAATAGCTCGGATCTAACCGATTTCCACATAAAAAAGCTAAGATCTATCACAGATCTAAACATTTACATGATGTAAGGGATTGAAAGGAAGATTTCCAACTTTCTTTCAACTCTTTTACACTCAATCCTTCAAACGGTAGAAACGGAGCTTGAGCCAACTCACTAATCATTTTAATGATTGTGTGGTTCAAGATTCGGATTCTATCTACGAAGTTCACCGACTTCGGGTTAAACGATAAACCACCGTTCCGAACCGTTCACTGGCCGGATTTGGGTAATTCCTGTCCGAGCAGGGGAAACAAGTAAGAACGAAGGTTCCATAGTTCAGCTTGATGTCAAACTACCTCAATATAACGTGAAGTAATCAGGACAGCCAAGTGTTAGACGAACAGGCCGACCAGGTCAGGATGCTGGTCGAACGGTTAGGCTGTTCGAACGAACAGCCCAACCGATCGGACGTGCCAGCCGATCGACCAGGCCAGCCGATCGGCTAGCATATGGCCCCACACTTTGACAATTTCATGAAGTATAGCATTGAAAACGAGGTGATGTTCGATCGAACGAGCTGTTTGATAACATTACTCATCGGATCATGAGATACTATGCTTCAACCCTTAATCGATTTTCAACTCGTTGGACGTATTGGAATGCCACCCGATCGAGCATGTTGTTCGATCGAGTATGCTGTTCGATCGAGTGACATCCTGCTGGGGACTACTACTGAAGTTCCTGACCGATCGGTTAAGCCGGCCGATCGAACAGACCGTTCGATCGATCGACCTGAAAGGTAAGAACACTTCTGTGTTCTCAAATACTACAACGAAAACTTCAAAAGGTCAAACCATCATACACAAACACATCCTACTCAAAGGAAGAAACAATCCACTCGAACAGTACAGCCGATCGGGCCTACCGGCCGATCGAACAGACTGTCCAAACGGACTGTCCAGCCGAACGAACAACCCGTTCGATCGAACCTGCTGTTTGATCGACCAGGCTGTTCGACCCACCATCACTTGTTTCCATTTTTACGTGTATTTATCGTTATGCTATCGAACTGTTCAGGCTAACCCTACTCTCAAGCGCTCCCTTCAATCCATTAACCAATCGCTGTGAGTATACCCGATCCCTTTTTGCTTTTAGCACTTTTGGGTGTTACATACGTTACTTATCAAAAATCACAATCGAACACACTACTCAAACTATTTGAACGCTAACCGATTATGCATGTATTACGTGACTAAATGAATGCTTGTTGATTGTGTTTACACGTGGAATGTTGTCTACCTGCCTTAACGACGTAGTACTATAGTTTGGACTCAGCACCCGTTCTCACGGGGGTTGTTAAGGACAATTACTTGCATGGATTACGGTGGTAATCATGTATTGCGAACTGTCTCGGACAGTCAACCCGCAGTCATTGGTATCGATAGATCCATGTCGATAATTAACATGCTTTGTTTTCCTCTGTGTACGTGTTGGTTATGCGTAAACTATTCGAACTCTATATGCTAATATCAAACTTGTATGCTCACCTTTACATTATATGTATTGGCTTTATTTTAACGTATGTGACAGGTGTTTAAGATGTTTGCTTGCTAGGAAAGCGAGGCTAGAATAAAGCTCTAGAGGCCCCCAACAAATAGTTGTTTGTCAGGAACGAGCAACTAGAGCATAGTTGTCTGTAGATCTTGTCAGGCTGGGTCATTAGGAGCATTTGAACAATATTTATTTGTTTTAATTAAATCTGAGTTGTCGGAGCAGAATATTTGACTGGTTGTTATCCGTAATAATTTGTTTGTTATTTGGGACATGGTATGGGACGTGTCATTTAAACTGAATAGTGATGATAATTGTTATGGAAACTTCTGGACAATCTGTTTCGCTCAGTGCCATGCCCCGATGATTCCGCCATCGATTGGGGTGTGACAGATTGGTATCAGAGCCATAACTATAGGGAATTAGGCAGGACACGACCTAGTCCGGGTCGTTGTCTTAGAGACCTAGACTATAGTTAGGAACCAACAGACCAGGATTATGTGCTATATTCTAATACTCTCCACTATCACTGCACTCGAATTTTCAAATAGAATCAAGCGATTTAGTCAGGATTAGGTGTGAAAACCGCAAACTCCCGACTAAATTACTTGGTTAATGCCGATTTTATCAATTTATCTACGTTTTCCCCGTTATTTTTGATAACAAACGAGGAGAATTATACCAACTCAGGAGTGGAATCCATATTTTGATGAATAATCTCCTCAAATTTTACTAAAACAAGGAAGAAATTGCTAAGCCAGGGGTGAAACCCGAACCTTGGCGACTTATTCCAACCTTTACTCATCTCACCAAAGCCTCGACGGACTCCAACGACCTGAACTCACAAGTATGACCTAGGGAATACGCATTAAATGCCCAGGAATCGAGGCAGAAACGCGATCCCGAAAGTCGAAAAGTGACGACAAGTCTACTGTGAATAGTCGAATCGCTTTGGGTAGTCAATGTCTAGTAGCCGCAGACAATCTATTTCCCGATTTTTATATGTTTCAATTCTGAGCCCGCAACCGCAGACTCTGATGATTCGTCGATTTTATGTGTTTTATGTGTAATTACCTGTTTACATGTTTAAATTTTGGTATTTGTTCGATTTTTTCTATCACTTCGATCGAACACACACAACTCGTATTGCTATTCTATCTCAAAACGCTAACAAGTCGTTACGAACTTAGACAATACTATGCTGCGATATACGCTATACTATACTATACTCGACATGCTATACGATTATACGATACTATTCGATATACTATACGCGATCGCTATATACGAACGACTCGCGAGCTTTGAATGATAGGTTTCTGTATTCTGACTACCTCTGTGATTAAATGTGTATGTGTTTCTGTGCTTAGGTGTCTCTGTGCTCTACGTGCCTACGTGCTTATGTGCTTCTGTGATTATGTGAATTCTGTGAATTTGTGTTTAAGTGATTATGTGATGCATGTTTCGACGTGATTCTAAGCTTTAGTAAGTAGTAGACGTGTGAGGTGAGATTCGATTGTTGTGTCTGAGACCTACGACGATGTCTGTTGCAGACCATGTCGTCATCTGGACACCGAACCCCACTTACTCGCCAAGAGAAGAGAGACATGCGTCTCGCTACTATCATTGCCAAGAGTGTGGCGAAAGCTGAGAGCGATGTCTTTGAAAACGCCAGCAAATCGTCTGAGGAGTCGCGAATCGATGCTCCTAAAGATACCAACAAGACTGGTTTCAGTTTTAAACAGTTCAAGGCATGCGGACCAAAGGAATTCACCGGAGAAGATGGCCCAACAGCTATGTTTCAATGGTTCGATTCTATCGAAGTCACTCTGCGCCAAAGCGGCTGTCCAGAAAATCTCCACACCCTTAATGCTACAGGTGTCTTCCAGTCCCGAGCTCTAGACTGGTGGACGGCCGAACGAAACAAACGCGGGAATGATGCAGCTTATGAGCTGACATGGAAGGAGCTGAAAGCCATCATGATGGACGAATTCTGCCCTCCCCATGAACGCCAAAAGCTGGAGGACGAGTTTTGGAACATAAAGCAGAAGGATGGAGATAACGTTGCCTTGACTGCACGCTTTAAACAGCTCAGCATCATTTGTCCCGATCAAGTCAAGACGTCAGACATGGCCATCAAGAAGTATATTCGAGCTCTACCCGATTGTGTTGCCGATTTCGTTCATGCTGCCAAGCCATCATCGATCAAAGAGACCTACCTGCTTGCCGCTGAGATCAATGACAAGCAGGTAAAGTCTGGTTTTTGGGATAAGCATAACAAGTCTTTGCACCAAGCCACCACCGCATCGACCGTCGACACCGGCACTGCTCAACCCTCCAAGTCATCAAGAAGAAAGAAGAAGCACAACAACAACAGCTCCAGCAACAAGAACTGTGCTGTGACAATGACTGCTGCCCCTCTGCAAGCCGTACAGGCTCAACAGCAGTCTCACCACCGACAAGCTCCAGTGGTCAATGCGCCGCCAGCTAAACGCGCTTACACAGGTCCCCACCCGCTCTGCCCGACATGCTCATATCATCATCCGGTGGGAATCACCTGTCGTTTCTGCGCCCACTGCAACCTCTACGGGCATTTCACTGCGAACTGTCGCTATGGTCCCCGTCAAGCCCCAGTTCAAGCCGCCGCTCATCAAGCTCTACTTCCAGCCCCTCAAGGCCAACCTGCAGCTCAAGCACCCGCGGCCAATGCTCGAGTCTGCTTTGCATGTGGTGACCCTAACCACTTTGCAAACATGTGCCCGAACCGGGTTGTGAAACAAGAACCCCAGCAGCAGCAGCAACAGCAGCAGCCTCAGCAGCAACAGCAAGCGGCCCGTGCCAGAACCTTTAACATCAACGCCCGTCAAGCCCAGGCTGACAACAACGTGGTTAATGGTACGTTCCTTGTGAATGGTATTTATGCATCATGTTTGTTTGATATTGGAGCCGATAACTGCTTTGTGTCGTTTGAATTCGAGAAGCTCCTTAGTCGTAAGCGCTCTTATCTCCCCTCGTCATTCGAAGTCGAAGTTGCTACTGGAAGAACTGTCGCCGTTAATTCTGTTCTCCGTGATTGTACCCTCGAGCTCAACAATCACATCTTCCCAATCGACTTTATTCCCATGCAACTCGGAAGTTTTGACGTTATAGTAGGCATGGACTTTCTTCGTGAAAACCATGCTGAAGTTGCGTGTTTCGAAAAGATGATTCGATTCTCACTCGCAAATGGTGATTTATTATGTGTGTACGGTGAAACAGCTTCGAAAGGTCTCAAGCTCATGTCATGCGTCCAAGCTAGCAAGTATCTCGGCAAGGAATACATCGCTTTCTTGGCCAACATTGTAGTAGCAGAGAAGGAAAAGAAAAAGAAGGTTGAAGTCAAAGACGTTCCAGTGGTTCGTGAATTTCCTCAGGTGTTCCCTGATGATCTTCCCGGACTACCGCCAAGTCATGATATCGACTTTCATATCGACCTAATTCCTGGAGCTAACCCTATTGCCAAAGCCCCTTATCGATTCGCGCCATCCGAAATGAGGGAACTCTCAAACCAACTCCAGGAGTTACTTGAAAAAGGCTTCATTCGCCCGAGCACCTCTCCTTGGGGCGCACCAGTCTTTTTCATAAAAAAGAAGGATGGGTCGTTCAGGATGTGCATCGACTATTGGGAATTAAATAAGCTGACCATCAAGAACCGTTACCCTTTGCCTCGAATCGACGATATATTTGATCAGCTGCAAGGTGCATCGTGTTTCTCGAAGATCGATCTACGTTCAGGTTATCATTAGTTACGCATTCAAGAGGAAGATATACCCAAAACCGCTTTTCGAACTCGATACGGCCACTATGAGTTTGTTGTTATGCCTTTTGGTTTAACCAACGCACCCGCGGTTTTTATGGATCTGATGAATCGCGTGTGTAAGCCTTACCTTGACCGTTTCGTCATCGTGTTCATCGACGATGTCTTGATTTATTCCAAATCGAAAGCCGAACACGTGCAACATCTACGTTTGGTTCTCGAGTTACTCCAGGGGAACCAACTCTATGCCAAGTTCTCCAAGTGCGAATTCTGGTTGGAGGAGGTTCAGTTTCTGGGTCACATCGTGAATAGTCAAGGTATTCATGTCGATCCTACGAAGATTGAAACAGTTAAAAGCTGGATTACGCCAAAGAACCCGTCTGAAGTCCGATCATTTCTTGGATTAGCGGGCTATTATCGATGATTTATCGAAGGATTCTCTAAGATCGTTGTGTCGCTTACCGCTCTTACTCATAAAGACAGATCTTTTGTTTGGGGAACCGAACAAGAATCTGCTTTTCAAACCCTTAAGCGCAAGCTCTGCAATGCTCCCGTTCTCACGCTGCCGGACGGATACAACGATTTCATCGTCTACTGTGATGCTTCCAACCTAGGTCTTGGCTGTGTTCTCATGCAACGAGACAAGGTTATAGCCTACGCATCTCGTAAGCTCAAAATCCACGATAAGAACTATACGACCCACGATCTCGAGCTAGGCGCAGTTGTTTTTGCATTGAAGATTTGGCGACACTACCTGTATGGTACCAAGTGTATGATCTTCACCGATCATAGGAGTTTACAACACATCTTTAATCAGAAAGAACTTAACATGCGTCAACGCCGATGGGTGGAACTTCTTAGCGATTATGACTGTGAGATTCGTTATCACCCAGACAAGGCAAATGTTGTAGCCGGCGCACTCAGCCGACGGAGTTATTTGCTTAGTATTCGCAATACCCAAGCCCAGCACAACCTCGAAGCTCTCATCCGCGAAGCCCAGCATGCTTGTTTTAACGAACGCACTTTGAAGAAGGAGAGAATCTATCACGATGGAGCTCAGCTTGTAAGCAAAGCAGATGGGATTTTCTATTATCTGGACCGAATTTGGATCCCTAAGCGGGCCGATTTGCGAAAGATTATAATGAATGAAGCCCACAAATCCCGGTATTCTATTCATCCTGGTGCCGATAAAATGTACCAGGATCTTCGTTACAAGTACTGGTGGCCGGGTATGAAGCGGGATATCGCCCTCTATGTTGGAAGTTGCCTGACTTATGCAAGAGTTAAGGCTGAACATCAACGACCTTCTGGCTTACTCGAACAACCTCGAATCCCCATATGGAAGTGGGAGAGTATAGCTATGGATTTCATAACCAAACTTCCGCCCACGCCATCAGGTCACGACAGCATTTGGGTTATAGTTGATCGTCTGACCAAATCAGCCCACTTTTTACCAATACGGGAAGACTACAAGGTAGAACGACTAGCCCGAATCTACACCGACAAGATCATTTGTAATCATGGTACGCCTCGTGACATCATTTCAGACCGTGATGCTCGGTTTACTTCGCGATTGTGGGAAACGTTTCAAGCGGCTCTTGGTACGTCACTTAACCTGAGTACTGCATTCCATCCTCAAACCGACGAACAGACTGAAAGAATGATACGTACTCTTGAAGACATGCTCCGCGCGTGTGTCATAGACTTCGGAAGTAGTTGGAACAAATACCTGCCGTTAGTCGAATTCTCACACAACAACAGCTATCATGCCAGCATACAAATGGCGCCATTCGAGGCTTTATATGGAAGAAGATGTCGTTCGCCTATTGTGTGGCATGAGATCGGTCACTCGCAATTAACCGGTCCCGAGTTACTACAAGAAACGACTGACAAAATCCTCCAGATTCGAGACAACTTGTCGAAAGCCAGGGATAGACAGAAAAGTTACGCCGATAGAAGATGCAAGCCCCTTGAATTTGACGTTGGTGACTACGTAATCCTAAAGGTATCACCTTGGAAGGGTGTAGTCAGATTCGGCAAGAAAGGGAAACTAACGCCTCGATATGTTGGACCTTTTAAGATTCTGGAAAGGATCGGCAAAGTCGCCTACAAACTCGAACTACCGGAGGAACTTAGTAACGTCCACCCGACTTTCCATGTGTCAAACCTCCAAACATGCCTAGCTGATCATGATCTGATTGTACCTCTCGACGATCTTCAGATCAATGAAACGCTACACTTCGTGGAAAAGCCTGTCGAAATCATGGATCGCCAAACCAAGAAACTCAGGCGCTCGCGCATCCCTATTGTGAAAGTCCGATGAGAAGGCAAACGAGGCGCGGAGTTCACTTGGGAACTCGAAAGCGACATGAAGGCCAAGTACCCGCAGTTGTTCAAATAAAGATCTGGAGCGTCAAATTGGTAATTCACGGTGCTGTGCAGCTTCGAGCCTAATTTCGGGACGAAATTCCCTAAACAAGGGGAGGCTATAACACCCCGTGTTTTCGAATGACAAAGTCAAAGTCAAAGTCCAAGTCAACTTTGACTTCTTTGACTCTAATTAGTCGATTTTATGTTCTATTTGTATTATGTGGAGTAAGTGTTGTTAATCAGAATGAATCGAAGTAATCGAACGTTTAATCAATGCGACCGCTTATCGACTGTGAATAGTATGAAGTAACAATGCGATAAAGTTAACTAATCAATAATCAAACCGATCTAACTATCATCGAACTCGAATCTCAAATTTCGCGAACTTTGGTTGTTGTTATACATGTGTGTGTGCCTTATGTGTTACCTATGTGTGTTTACTTTATGTTTTGTGTGGTGATCAATCGAATCAATCGAAACTCGAATCGAAACTCGAAACTCAAGTCAAATGCAATCGAAATCGAATTACGATGAATGGTAACGTAAGGATAGGATGAAATATAGGTGATTGTATGTTAGATATAGTAGTTGGGACTAAAAGTAATTTGAATAGGAAATTCTGCCGTACTCCAATCGAAATTGAAATATCGAAAATCGTCGCGCCGAACACTCGAACCAGGCTGTTGATCGAACAGGCTTTCAGCCGATCGAACAGCCCAGCCGATCGGACGGAGTGTCCGATCGAGCAGGCTGTCCGATCGGCCAGCCCTTTCCTCTTTTGGAGCCTATAAATAGGGCTGTCATTGTCATTCTTTCCACTTTTGGAAACTCTCTGACCGACCAGCTCGTGCTCCTCACCTTTTCTCAGATTTCTTCCGATTCCGGTAAGTTTTCATCCTAAATCTTGTACTTTCTTGATCAAAACATGCTCCTACACGTTTCTATCTTTCGAATCTTGATTTCTAACCGTGAAATCATCAAGATCTAAGCATTCTAGGATGATGTCATCATGGTGTTCTTCAAGAACATCATGTTTTGGCCTTAATCTACCATGAATAGCTCGGATCTAACCGATTTCCACATAAACAAGCTAAGATCTATCACAGATCTAAACATTTACAAGATGTAAGGGATTGAAAGGAAGATTTCCAACTTTCTTTCAACTCTTTTACACTCAATGCCTTCAAACCGGTAGAAACGGAGCTTGAGCCAACTCACTAATCATTTTAATGATTGTGTGGTTCAAGATTCGGATTCTATCTACAAGGTTCACCGACTTCGGGTTAAACGATAAACCACCGTTCCGAACCGTTCACTGGCCGGATTTGGGTGATTCCTGTCCGAGCAGGGGAAACAAGTAAGAACGAAGGTTCCATAGTTCAGCTTGATGTCAAACTACCTCAATATAACGTCAAGTAATCAGGACAGCCAAGTGTTAGACGAACAGGCCGACCAGGTCAGGATGCTGGCCGAACGGTTAGGCTGTTCGAACGAACAGCCCAACCGATCGGACATGCCAGCCGATCGACCAGGCCAGCCGATCGGCTAGCATATGGCCCCACACTTTGACAATTTCATGAAGTATAGCATTGAAAACGAGGTGATGTTCGATCGAACGAGCCGTTTGATAACATTACTCATCGGATCATGAGATACTATGCTTCAACCCTTAATCGATTTTCAACTCGTTGGACGTATTGGAATGCCACCCGATCGAGCATGCTGTTCGATCGAGTATGTTGTTTGATCGAGTGACATCCTGCTGGGGACTACTACTGAAGTTCCTGACCGATCGGTTAAGCCGGCCGATCGAATAGACCGTTCGATCGATCGACCTGAAAGGTAAGAACACTTCAGTGTTCTCAAATACTACAACAAAAACTTCAAAAGGTCAAACCATCATACACAAACACATCCTACTCAAAGGAAGAACCAATCCACTCGAACAGTACAGCCGATCAGGCCTACCGGCCGATCGAACAGACTGTCCGAACGGACTGTCCAGCTGAACGAACAACCCGTTCGATCAAACCTGCTGTTCGACCCACCATCACTTGTTTCCATTTTTACGTGTATTCATCGTTATGCTATCGAATTGTTCAGGCTAACCCTACTCTCAAGCGCTCCCTTCAATCCATTAACCAATCGCTGTGAGTATACTCGATCCCTTTTTGCTTTTAGCACTTTTGGGTGTTACATACGTTACTTATCAAAAATCACAATCGAACACACTACTCAAACTATTTGAATCCTAACCGATTATGCATGTATTACGTGACTAAATGAATGCTTGTTGATTGTGTTTACACGTGGAATGCTGTCTACCTGCCTTAACGACGTAGTACTATAGTTTGGACTCAGCACCCGTTCTCACGAGGGTTCTTAAGGACAATTACTTGCATGGATTACGGTGGTAATCATGTATTGCGAACTGTCTCGGACAGTCAACCCGCAGTCATTGGTATCGATAGATCCATGTCGATAATTAACATGCTTCGTTTTCCTCTGTGTACGTGCTGGTTATGCGTAAACTATTCGAACTCTATATGCTAATATCAAACTTGTATGCTCACCTTTACATTATATGTATTGACTTTATTTTAACGTATGTGACAGGTGTTTAAGATGTTTGCTTGCTAGGAAAGCGAGGCTAGAATAAAGCTCTAGAGGCCCCAAACAAATAGTTGTCTGTCAGGAACGAGCAACTAGAGCATAGTTATCTGTAGATCTTGTCAGGCTGGGTGTCACACCCTGGCTTTGCGGAAGCGTGGTTAATTTTGTGTGACTTCTTAATACCATAGCTTAACCATAACAAAGCTATATGAATAAAAACCATGCAAGATCATCCATTCGATTAAGTTTTAAAATCCAAAAACAACAACATTGTCTTAAAGGGAAAAACACCCTAACAACCATAACATTGTTCAACAAACAGTACAAACTCAAACATAACATAAACATGGTTTAAGGACTGTGACTTGTCCAGGAAAGAGTCACATTCCCTAAACCCGGATGACCTCGGAAATAGTGCAGCAGGAAAACGTGCCATACCGTGCCAGATCCTTTGATTCCCTGAAATACATGTATGTTGAAAAATCAACAATAATGTTGAGCGAGTTCATGTGTAAGTGAGTAAATAAACCTTTGTATTTTATCGAAATCCTGGTATGTAGCAAATAAGGAAAAAGAGATCACCAATGGTTTGCAAGGCCATTGATATGTGTGAAATGCAAGTAGGAAGGCTCAAACCTAGCAGATTTATGCGCCGGGTACAAAGTCATCCCGAGGTCCGTTATGCTGGACCTGGGACTGGGCTCGCTACACCCAAATAGATCTATCGCTCCTGCCCCTCGGTCCTACCCTGAGGATTAATGACCTCAAGTTTCCGCCTACCCATTCACATGATCTAAATAGTAACCCTCCTTACGCTAACCATACCATGTATAAAGTATTCATAATCAAAGTAACATGTATTTCACCCCCGCAGTTTAGAAAACTGAAAACACTTAAGAGAAAAGGGGGACATGAACTCACAGCGGTGCGTCTCTACCAAGTATACTCCAAGTCAAGCAGCTGTGCAACGACCTACATGTACTAACTCTATTAGACGGACGGCCGTGCCTTAGCTTTATAGTTTAGGTTTTTGGAAATAGTTAGACAACTATTTCGTGTTTACATTCCGTATATACTTGGTAATTATTTTCCTTCCCAAGGATGGGGGATTTAATACATGTGCGTTCGAATAATATCATTAAGTCGCACTTTATATATATTTATTTCCAATCCCAAAATATAAATATTTTTCTCAAAAATATTATATTTTTACTTCACAAAATTTTCCAAAATAATACTTTGTCAAATATACGCGTGTATGAATATTTCCGTAAATTGCGTAAGTTACGTTTAACGATCGAGTGGTAATAGTAATTACCGGTGTAACTTATATATTTATCGTGAAAGCGTTCGTATTATTTTGGATCCGTTACGTTTGATAATATTATTTTTACCCTAAAAATAATATTTATACACTTCACAAAATAATTGACAAGTGACGTTGTGAAAAATATATTTACTAAATATATACTTGTCACGTTTAATTTTGTGAAAATCCCACCTCCGATATTTTGTAAATAAAGTCGTGGCGAAAACTTATATTTTGAAAACGTGTCGAAAAGTATTTCTAACACTTTTAGTGAAAATATTTGTAAGTGTTAGGTTTTTAGAAAAATTTCGCCAGAGTTTCCTCTGTAACTGGAGGTGGCCACGCTTTCAAGCGTATCATTTTCTTTTACAAATCCATTCAACAATTTCTTTATTCGATCAAAACAATATTCAACACAACAAACTAGTTAATATATATATGAATCGCAAAGATTTCATGAACTTGTGATTTACTCAAAAATACGAAGTAAATCTCATTACTTTTAGCGGATCTTAATATAAATTAGTCCGGTTTCTTTACATCTTCTTGTAGATTTTACAAAAATTGTTATTTTGTCGAAACTTTGCGTTACACAAGTGTTAATACACTTGTGTGTTCTAAAAATCATTCTAGTTATCATAAGATCCGTCTTCAGAAAAACATGATTTTCTTGACACTCGGTCCTTTGAAAATACCACTTGTAGATCCGTAGATCTACTAGTTTTAAACACTATTTTACAGGTAAAAACGCTTTTACACAAGTTCATGATTCGTGTGTGGTAGAGTTTCACCCTTTAACCCTTGCTTCATTCAAAACAACCTTATGTCATGATTCATGATCATAACCAACCCGGGTTAAATGATGATCTGAGCTACCACAACATAGATCAGGTCCAAATAACCACACAAAATAAATACTACAACGTTTACACATCATATGAGCTTTTAACCATCATTATTTGTGTTTTTAGTAAACTTTAATGCATCAACTTGCAAGATTTCGAGTTTTAACCGTTACGCATCATATTAACCACTTCAAAATAGTTCGAGTAGGTGATTTAAGCAACATACCACTAGCTCGAGGCTAGGGAAGAATCTAAGCGCAAAATGAGAGGATAAAAGCAATAGAGTGAGGTCCTTCGCCCTCCGAATGCACCAAGCCTCCTCGAATATGATCCATAACACTTGTGTGACCTTGGAATGGCTTAAACAAGATTCAAAAAATTGATGGATGTTTAGGGATGTTTGGCCGTGAGCTTTCTAGAGGGAGAGAGGAGAGTTGTTTGGTGAAATGTTTAGTGAATGATCATGTGGGATTATGTCTTCTACTTATAGACATTTCATTAGATTATGATCCAATGGTTCTTGTGTAGGCTTGATACTAGACAAAGGAGATTATTATAATCAAAATGGTACATGATATGGTCACAATGTGACCGAGTTCGACCAGGGGGGGGGGTCACTTGGTTAGTTTTCAACTAAAAGTTAAGGCATTAGTTAGTTAGGTTAATTAAGTTAGTTTAGGGATTAACCCGATTATTAATGTATTGTGCATTACAGTGGGTGTTAGGGTATTCAGGGACCCTAACTGGCTCAGAAAAAGACAAATATTGTTAATGGCAATATTTTCATGTTCCGGGTATAGTCCGGTTGTTCGGTTGGATAGTAATCCGTTAAAGCGCTTAACAAAGCTCTTAAGTGTCGTTAATACCATTTTTAGTGACACAACTTATTCCCGACACTTTGGAAAGTGTCTAGTAATATTTTTCTCATGTTTTGGCACTTTATTAGTTAGCTAAAAGCTGAATTGTTAATTAAAGTGCTGAGTTTTGTGCTTAGTGTATGTCCTAGGCACATCCTGTCATTGTATCTTATTCCTAGTGACGCAGTTCTACAACCCTTGTATCCCTACACTCACTATGGGTGTAGTAAAATCTTTCTGGCTCATACAGGCCTTAGAGGCAGTGTCTGCCTGATGCTGGCTTATCAGCATGTTCAATAGGTTATCCGTTCATAGTGCTACTGTGCTTTTGTGCATCATGTTTGTCACTAGAGTTCAGTATGTAAATAATGTAGTGACGGTATGTAAAGTATGATGCAGGAATATACAAGTATTAGAAATCAAGTAGCAGTTCATCAGTAATTTCAAGCAAGCACAGTAATTAAGCAGTAATAAATTATTAATTAAACCGTACGGATACCTGATTTGGTGAGGGTTGTCACATTCTCCCCCCGTTAGAAAAATTTCGTCCCGAAATTTTAAGTTCTGCTTGTAGAAGCAGGGTTCTTAGGAAATAGGTGGGGGTATTTCTCTTTCATCCGGTCCTCACGTTCCCAGGTGTATTCAGGACCCTGTCTGGCATTCCAACGAACCTTGACGAGCTTGACACTGCTCCGGCGGGTCTTGTTCACTTTCCAATCCGTAACCTCAACGGGTTCTTCAATGAAGTGGAGCGTGTCGTCAACATGAATTTCGTCGGTAGGAATGACAACGGTATCTTGTGTTGGACTCTTCCTTAAATTTGATACGTGGAACGTATCATGAACACCATTCAGTTCAGCAGGTAAGTCCAGCTTGTATGCTACGGACCCAATTCTTTCCAGAATTCTGAACGGGCTAATATACCGCGGATTCAACTTCCCACGCTTCCCGAAGCGTGCCACACCCTTCCAGGGTGATACCTTCAACAAAACCATATCTCCTACCTCAAATTCCAGAGGCTTCCTTTTTCGATCCGCGTAGGCTTTCTGACGGTCACGAGCCGCACTGATGCGATCTCGGATCTGTGCAATCTTATCTGTGGTTTCTTGGACTACATCAGGACCAACCAACTGTCTGTCACCTGCGTCAAACCAACAAAGCGGTGATCTGCACTTGCGGCCATATAGAGCTTCGAATGGTGCAGCACCAATACTGGCGTGATAGCTGTTGTTGTATGAAAATTCGACCAAAGGCAAATGCTTATCCCAGCTACCGCCCAAATCCATAACACATGCTCTCAGCATGTCTTCCAAGGTCTGTATCGTCCGTTCGCTTTGCCCGTCGGTCTGCGGGTGAAACGCGGTGCTCATATTCAATTGCGAGCCAAAAGCTTCTTGGAAGGATTGCCAAATCCTTGATACGAACCTTCCGTCTCTATCAGAGATGATCGAGAGAGGTACTCCATGGCGTGTAACAATTTCTCTCATGTAAATTTCGGCCAACTTGCTCGTATTATCCTTCTCTCTGATAGGTAAGAAGTGCGCTGACTTCGTTAATCGATCCACTATTACCCAAATAGTGTCATGGCCTTTTGGCGTTCTTGGCAACTTCGTAACAAAATCCATGGAGATTTGTTCCCACTTCCACTTGGGAATTTCCGGTTGTTGCAGAAGTCCTGAAGGCTTCTGGTATTCCGCTTTAACCTTAGCGCATGTTAAACATTTGCTCACATAAACAGCCACATCGCCTTTCATCCTAGGCCACCAATAATAATCCTTAAGGTCCTGGTACATCTTATCCGCTCCAGGGTGGATAGAGTACCGCGATTTGTGAGCTTCATCCAAAATAACCTTCCTTAAACCTCCAAACAAAGGAACCCAAATCCTTTTCTCAAAACATAACGTTCCTTCCTTGTTTGGTACCAATAGCTTCTCCATCCCACGGAGATATTCTTCTTCAAGGTTCCCTTCCTTGAGAGCTTCTTTCTGCGCGGCACGAATGCGCAAGGAAAGATCGGTCTGAATTATCATTTCTAAAGCCCTAACCCTTATGGGCTTGATCCTTTCTTTTCGACTTAGGGCATCGGCGACCACATTCGCCTTCCCTGGATGATACTTTATCTCGCAGTCGTAATCATTCAGCAACTCGACCCATCGTCTTTGCCTCATATTCAGCTCCTTCTGGTTAAATATGTGTTGGAGGCTCTTGTAATCTGTGAAGATTGTACACTTCGTACCATAAAGGTAGTGTCTCTAGATCTTTAAAGCAAAAATCACTGCGCCTAGTTCCAAATCATGTGTGGTATAGTTCTTTTCATGTACCTTCAGCTGGCGTGACGCGTAAGCAATAACCTTTTGGCGTTGCATCAACACGCAACCCAATCCTTGACGTGAGGCGTCACAGTATACCACAAAATCATCTGTACCTTCCGGTAGTGCTAAGATTGGCGCATTGCAGAGCTTATCCTTCAATATCTGGAACGCTTCTTCCTGTTTGATTCCCCAATCAAACTTCTTATCTTTCTGCGTGAGGAGCGTCAATGGTTGAGCGATTTTTGAAAAATCCTCAATGAATCTCCGATAGTAGCCAGCCAAACCCAAGAATTGCCGAATCTCGGTTGGCGTCTTTGGCGTTTCCCAATTCTTAATCGCTTCGATCTTGGTTGGATCCACGTGAATTCCACCTCCATTCACCACGTGTCCAAGGAACTGGACTTCTCGTAGCCAAAACTCGCACTTAGAGAACTTGGCATACAGCTGTTCCTTCTTCAGCAGCTCCAAAATAGCTCTTAGGTGTTGTTCGTGCTCGGCCTTCGTCCTTGAATAAATCAAGATGTCATCTATAAACACAATCACGAACTTATCCAAATATGGCTTGCAAACTCTGTTCATCAAATCCATGAACACTGCAGGTGCGTTTGTCAACCCAAACGGCATAACGAGGAACTCCTAGTGTCCATATCGAGTTCTGAAGGCTGTCTTCGGGATACTCTCCTCTTGTATCCTTAACTGATGGTATCCAGATCGAAGATCGATCTTAGAGTAAAAACTTGAACCTTGCAGTTGGTCGAATAGATCATCAATCCTTGGCAGAGGGTATCTATTCTTGATCGTCAGCTTGTTCAACTCCCGGTAGTCGATGCACATACGAAAACTACCGTCCTTCTTCTTGAGAAACAAAACTGGAGCTCCCCAAGGCGAGAAGCTTGGTCGGATAAATCCCTTGTCTAACAACTCCTGAAGTTGTGTTGACAGTTCTTGCATCTCAGACGGAGCAAGTCTATAGGGTGCCTTAGCCACAGGCGCGGCGCCTGGAACTAAGTCGATGTGAAACTCTACTTGCCTCTGAGGCAGCAATCCAGGCAAGTCCTCTGGGAAGACTTCTGGATATTCCTTCACGACAGGGGTGTCTTCGACCTTCGGTTCCTCAGCTTTCTTATCTATAATGTGTGCCAGAAAGGCAGCACATCCCTTCTATAAACATTTTCGCGCTTTGAGGCAGCTGATAATCCTTAACGGCGGATCACGCTTCTCTCCGTGAACCACAATGGTCTCACCATCTTCGATTGGGATACGAACGACCTTTTCGTGACAAACTATTTCTGCCTTGTTGCCTGATAACCAATCCATTCCTACCACCACGTCGAAGCTTCCTAACTGGACTGGTAGTAGATCCAGAGCAAACTCACGCTCTCCCAATTCGATCACACAACCCTGGATAACTTCATTGGCTTCTACCAACTTTCCATTAGCCGATTCGATTGAGTTCGGAATATCTAATTTACTAGTGGCTAAACCAAGCATATTCTTAAACTCTAATGATACGAAGCTATAATCGGCGCCAGTATCAAATAAAATGGATGCATAGCGTTGGTTTACAGGGAATGTACCAGTGACAACATTGGGATCCTGGCGCACCTCCCTCGCTTCCATGTTGAAAACCCTTCCACGGGCTTGGTTCAACTCTGGGCAATTCCTCTTGTAGTGCCCAAGATCACCACAGTTGAAGCATCCGGATCTTTGCTCATTTCCACCAGCTTGATTATTCCTCTGATTACGATTCACAGCGCCCGCTTGATTAGTATTGTTAACTCGATTTCCATCACCTCCATTGTTCACTTGTGGGCGATTTCCACTTCCGCCCCAGTTGGTGTTTCTGTTTCCAAAACCTCCCTGGCCTCTCTGGCCAATAGTGGCCCAACAAGAATCCTTCAAGTGGCCAGTCTTTCCACAAGCTTCACAAACTCTCAAACCACAACGGCCAGAATGGTGGCGCTGGCAGGTATTACACTTGGGCTGGGTGCCCATGTATCCTTTTCCTTTCTTCCCACTACCAGCTGTAACCTGAGCTGGCGTGCTTGCTTCTCCTTTCTTAACCACCACACTAGTGCCTTGCTTGAAGTTCGAGAACTTCCGTTTGTTACCTCCGGATGACTCGACGTGAGTCTCCTTGCCAGGGTTTGCAAGTGTTTCTAGTCTAACAACTTCCGTAACGAGTGCCAAGCCCATCTTACTTGCAGCCATAGATGTTGGTGGCGTGGATGCTGTCATTAAGCTCAGGACTTGAGGTGCCAGTTCCCAAATGAAATGTCCTAATTTCCTCAATTCTGGTTCTACCAAGTACGGAATGACTCGTGCCAAATCATGAAGTCTTTGCATGAATTCCAACATTTTCGGACCTTCCATTATCAGGCTCTGGAATTCACCTTCTAACCTCTGTGTTTCTGTTTGGGTGCAATACTTCTTACGCATTATTCCTTTCAACTCATCCCAAGTCAACGCGTATGCTATAGTTAGGCCCATTATTCGAACCTGAACGTTCCACCATAATCGAGCTCCATCATGAAATAACTCAGAAACGTATGGGACTTGTTGTTCTGGCGTACAACCACTCATTCGAAAGATGGATTCCATACTTTCATTCCACTTCACAAAAGCTATGGCACCCCCAGTGTCGTCGAACTTCGGAGGCTTGTAATTGAGGAAGTGCCGGTAGGAACAACCGTTATTTCCTGAGGTGCCTCTGCTAGGTCCGGAGCGTAGGGCCTCGTGCTGTGCGATAGCTGCAGCAATTATCTTTTGAAGTTCCGCCTCTGAGGTGGGCATGCGCATTTCACGTCTTGGCGGCATCTTCTAAAAGATGTTTTACGTAGGTTAGGTCATAGCAAGTCATGTGCACGTATGTATTCATCAATATCAGCACATAGCATCTCATGCTATAAATAGATCAGCCACATAACATCTCATGTTATAGAACATAAACAATAGATCACTGCGATTTGCACTGCCACAAATCGAGACCAAAATGCAAATCTTACAAGTACACAACTGTATCATACAACATCAATGACTTAGTAGGGGACGACCCTAGACAAGCCGTGAGATCGCTGGACGTATTCAGGAATCCTTGGTTTGTCCATCTTCAAATTCCAGAACTCCACCTCAAACTTTTGGATTCCATTCCTAGAACCACATTTCTTCTCAATCATTTCCTTGAGCTCGTCCCAGCTTAGTGCATAAGCAGCATTCTGTGCCAAGGCCTGAACCTGATGGTCCCACCATGAGACTGTGCCATCTAGAAATGACCCCGAGGTAAAGGTAACACTCTGTTAGGGCAAACAGTTAGTCATTCTTAGAATGGAGTCAATCTTTTCGGGCCAATGAACAAATGCAACGGCGCCTCCTGTCTCGTCGAAGTTCTAAGGCTTGCAGTTCAGGAACTGCTTATAGGTGCGGTCAGTTGGAGGGTTATTTCCAGTAGTGCCATTGCTGGGCTAAAAGCGGAGAGCTTCATGTTGTGCAATTGCCTGTGAGTTGCGTTTTTGCAGCTCGGCTTCTATCCTTGGCAACGTATGGGTGTTTGTGTCACGCCTGGGTGGCATTCTCTTCTGCCGAAAAGGGCATGAAGTAGGTTAGACAACTTTCCAATTGTCTATGAGTTACATAGCACCATAAGCCATCATGTACTCACCCAATTTTACACGTAAATATACTCAATGTATGGGTGGGGAAATAAATTTCTGAGCCTTCACACAGGCTTGCCAATGGCTTGTTGCTTGAAATAGAATGAACTCGAGGCTTCATCGCCTTGGCCATTCGTGTTCGAGTTATTTCCTGCTACATTGGTTTTCATTAGCTTGACCTGCAGAGTCCACCAGGATTTCTGTGCACTACAAGTCGTTATTACGTGGGCCCCCGTAATAATAAATTGTCTTGCACAATTACCCCAAATTTTCTCTCATCCAAGCAGATGATCAATCAAGGAGCAACAACAAGTGCATCGGCATGAACAGGGTCATGCTCCAATGCGGTGTTAGGAGCAACGCCTGGCTTAGGGGCCACGGCTGGCTCTGGATCAACAAACTCCATCTCAAAATCAGCTCGATCAACCATCACAGGGGGGTTGCAGGATCCTCCAAGGGCTGGTCTAAGTGTATGAACTCAAGGTCATGGTCTGGATCAAAACCAGGAGGAAGAACAGGATCACCCTCAATACTGTGATCAAACTCAAAGCTGTGTGCGGGAACCGATGCAGCTAATGATGCCGTATCAGGGTCGGCATCGTGTGAATGGTGCTGCACTCCCTGTATATGCGAAAATGCGGATGTCAGAAACTCAAATGAGTCTGGGACAGGGGAATGGGCATGAGTTTCCCCCGCAGGAGCGTCCGCGAGCAGTAGGCTAATACCAGCAGCAACAGGGCCTCGCCCTCGAATGGGTTCTTCTCTAGTAGATCGTTATCGTCGTCAGAGGCCACGTCGGGGGGGGGGGGGGGGGGGCATATCAACAACAGGATAAGTGGTAAGGGGCACAGGAGCAGGGATCACCGCGAGTGGCAAATTCCCAACAAGATGGCCATCAGTAGGCTCTGCTACGACTTAAGGCAGCGGAAAAGGGCTGAAAGTCGTCATTGTCTGTGCCGGTAGTATTGGAAATGTACACCTCATGCTTAGATGAAACTATGTCGTCTGATACTATGGCCATGGGATTCGTAGTGTCCATCTTTCTATTACATGATGAAAGCATGACGTTTGTAACACAAACACATATACGTATAATAATCAATCATATAATCATATAAACATGTTAGTCAATAAGCAATCAAATAATTCTCCTAGTCCCACTAGCCTTCCAGTCTCCTAGACTGATACTCCTAGTCCCACTAGCCTTCCAGTCTCCTAGACTGATACTCCTAGTCCCACTAGCCAAACTCTCCCAGCCTCTAAGACTGCTCTATCATCCACCTCGATCTCTTAGATCGAGCCTCGGCCTCCAAGACCGAGCCTCAGCCTCCAAGACTGAGCCTACTCTTCCTAGTCTTACTAGCCATCTACCTCGATCTCTTAGATCGAGCCTCGGTCTCCAAGACCGAGCCTCAGCCTCCAAGACTGAGCCTACTCATCCTAGTCTCACTAGCCATCTACCTCGATCTCCTAGATCGAGCCTCGATCTCCAAGACCGAGCCTCAGCCTCCAAGACTGAGCCTACTATTCCTAGTCTCACTAGCCATCTACCTCGATCTCCTAGATCGAGCCTCGATCTCCAAGACCGAGCCTCAGCCTCCAAGACTGAGCCTACTATTCCTAGTCTCACTAGCTATCTACCTCGATCTCTTAGATCGAGCCTTGGCCTCGAAGACCGAGCCTCAGCCTCCAAGACTGAGCCTAAAAATAAATAAATAAAATGTGCTCAACATTTGTTTATAAAAAGGTTTTGGATCTGGACTTAAGTGGTATGAAGTAAAAAGGATTTCGTGAGAGCCCTAGTGATCATAGTCTAGACTCGAGAAGGAATCCTAGTTCGCTATGATCAGAGCTCTTATACCAAGCTGTCACACCCTGGCTTTGCGGAAGCGTGGTTAATTTGGTGTGACTTCTTAATACCATAGCTTAACCATAACAAAGCTATATGAATAAAAACCATGCAAGATCATCCATTCGATTAAGTTTTAAAATCCAAAAACAACAACATTGTCTTAAAGGGAAAAACACCCTAACAACCATAACATTGTTCAACAAACAGTACAAACTCAAACATAACATAAACATGGTTTAAGGACTGTGACTTGTCCAGGAAAGAGTCACATTCCCTAAACCCGGATGACCTCGGAAATAGTGCAGTGGGAAAACGTGCCATACCGTGCCAGATCCTTTAATTCCCTGAAATACATGTAAGTTGAAAAATCAACAATAATGTTGAGCGAGTTCATGTGTAAGTGAGTAAATAAACCTTTGTATTTTATCGAAATCCTGGTATGTAGCAAATAAGGAAAAAGAGATCACCAATGGTTTGCAAGGCCATTGATATGTGTTAAATGCAAGTAGGAAGGCTCAAACCTAGCAGATTTATGCGCCGGGTACAAAGTCATCCCGAGGTCCTTATGCTGGGCCTGGGACTGGGCTCGCTACACCCAAATAGATCTATCGCTCCTGCCCCTCGGTCCTACCCTGAGGATTAATGACCTCAAGTTTCCGCCTACCCATTCACATGATCTAAATAGTAACCCTCCTTACGCTAACCATACCATGTATAAAGTATTCATAATCAAAGTAACATGTATTTCACCCCCGCAGTTTAGAAAACTGAAAACACTTAAGAGAAAAGGGGGACATGAACTCACAGCGGTGCGTCTCTACCAAGTATACTCCAAGTCAAGCAGCTGTGCAACGACCTACATGTACTAACTCTATTAGACGGACGGCCGTGCCTTAGCTTTATAGTTTAGGTTTTTGGAAATAGTTAGACAACTATTTCGTGTTTACATTCCGTATATACTTGGTAATTATTTTCCTTCCCAAGGATGGGGGATTTAATACATGTGCGTTCGAATAATATCATTAAGTCGCACTTAATATATATTTATTTCCAATCCCAAAATATAAATATTTTTCTCAAAAATATTATATTTTTACTTCACAAAATTTTCCAAAATAATACTTTGTCAAATATACGCGTGTATGAATATTTCCGTAAATTGCGTAAGTTACGTTTAACGATCGAGTGGTAATAGTAATTACCGGTGTAACTTATATATTTATCGTGAAAGCGTTCGTATTATTTTGGATCCGTTACGTTTGATAATATTATTTTTAACCTAAAAATAATATTTATACACTTCACAAAATAATTGACAAGTGACGTTGTGAAAAATATATTTACTAAATATATACTTGTCACGTTTAATTTTGTGAAAATCCCACCTCCGATATTTTGTAAATAAAGTCGTGGCGAAAACTTATATTTTGAAAACGTGTCGAAAAGTATTTCTAACACTTTTAGTGAAAATATTTCTAAGTGTTAGGTTTTTAGAAAAATTTCGCCAGAGTTTCCTCTGTAACTGGAGGTGGCCACGCTTTCAAGCGTATCATTTTCTTTTACAAATCCATTCAACAATTTCTTTATTCGATCAAAACAATATTCAACACAACAAACTAGTTAATATATATATGAATCGCAAAGATTTCATGAACTTGTGATTTACTCAAAAATACGAAGTAAATCTCATTACTTTTAGCGGATCTTAATATAAGTTAGTCCAGTTTCGTAAAAACCCCGTTTTTATAGAAAGTACTTCTTTACATCTTCTTGTAGATTTTACAAAAATTGTTATTTTGTCGAAACTTTGCGTTACACAAGTGTTAACACACTTGTGTGTTCTAAAAATCATTCTAGTTATCATGAGATCCGTCTTTAGAAAAACATGATTTTCTTGACACTCGGTCCTTTGAAAATACCACTTGTAGATCCGTAGATTTACTAGTTTTAAACACTATTTTACAGGTAAAAACGCTTTTACACAAGTTCATGATTCGTGTGTGGTAGAGTTTCACCCTTTAACCCTTGCTTCATTCAAAACAACCTTATGTCATGATTCATGATCATGACCAACCCGGGTTAAATGATGATCCGAGCTACCACAACATAGATCGGGTCCAAATAACCATACAAAATAAATACTACAACATTTACACATCATATGAGCTTTTAACCATCATTATTTGTGTTTTTAGTAAACTTTAATGCATCAACTTGCAAGATTTCGAGTTTTAACCGTTACGCATCATATTAACCACTTCAAAATAGTTCGAGTAGGTGATTTAAGCAACATACCACTAGCTCGAGGCTAGGGAAGAATCTAAGCGCAAAATGAGAGGATAAAAGCAATAGAGTGAGGTCCTTCGCCCTCCGAATGCACCAAGCCTCCTCGAATATGATCCTTAACACTTGTGTGACCTTGGAATGGCTTGAACAAGATTCGAAAAATTGATGGATGTTTAGGGATATTTGGCCGTGAGCTTTCTAGAGGGAGAGAGAAGAGTTGTTTGGTGAAATATTTAGTGAATGATCATGTGGGATTATGTCTTCTACTTATAGACATTTCATGAGATTATGATCCAATGGTTCTTGTGTAGGCTTGATACTAGACAAAGGAGATTATTATAATCAAAATGGTACATGATATGGTCACAATGTGACCGAGTTCGGCCAAGGGGGGGGGTCACTTGGTTAGTTTTCAACTAAAAGTTAAGGCATTAGTTAGTTAGGTTAATTAAGTTAGTTTAGGGATTAACCCGGTTATTAATGTATTGTGCATTACAGTGGGTGTTAGGGTATTCAGGGACCCTAACTGCCTCAGAAAAAGACAAATATTGTTAATGGCAATATTTTCATGTTCCGGGTATAGTCCGGTTGTTCGGTTGGATAGTAATCCGTTAAAGCGCTTAACAAAGCTCTTAAGTGTCGTTAATACCATTTTTAGTGACACAACTTATTCCCGACACTTTGGAAAGTGTCTAGTAATATTTTTCTCATGTTTTGGCACTTTATTAGTTAGCTAAAAGCTGAATTGTTAATTAAAGTGCTGAGTTTTGTGCTTATGTATGTCCTAGGCACATCCTGTCATTGTATCTTATTCCTAGTGACGCAGTTCTACAACCCTTGTATCCCTACACTCACTATGGGTGTAGTAAAATCTTTCTGGCTCATACAGGCCTTAGAGGCAGTGTCTGCCTGATGCTGGCTTATCAGCATGTTCAATAGGTTATCCGTTCATAGTGCTACTGTGCTTTTGTGCATCATGTTTGTCACTAGAGTTCAGTATGTAAATAATGTAGTGACGGTATGTAAAGTATGATGCAGGAATATACAAGTATTAGAAATCAAGTAGCAGTTCATCAGTAATTTCAAGCAAGCACAGTAATTAAGCAGTAATTAATTATTAATTAAACCGTACGGATACCTGATTTGGTGAGGGTTGTCACACTGGGTCCTTAGGAGCATTTGAACAATATTTATTTGTTTTAATTAAATTTGAGTTGTCGGAGTAGAATATTTGACTGGTTGTTATCTGTAATAATTTGTTTGTTATTTGGGACACGGTATGGGACGTGTTATTTAAACTAAATAGTGATGATAATTGTTATGGAAACTTCTGGACAATCTGCTTCGCTCAGTGCCATGCCCCAATGATTCCGCCATCGGTTGGGGTGTGACATCCACAACGGTCACGAAGGCCATGCACGTGTAGAATTAGAAGGCATATTCCCCTGGAATCTCGGCAAGACCAAGTCCCATTCGAAAACTCCTGCAAAACAAGTTCAAATATAATGGAAACAATCATTAGTATAAGGATAATAATGAGGATCATGGATCCTTATTCCTGCCACGTCTTCTGAGGATCATTAATTCAAACTGAAGTGAGGATCCGTGATCCTGGCTGCACTTGAGGATCCGTGATCCATAAGCTATGAAAATCCATCCCTAACAGTATGGCCCCACAAAACATATGTAACGTTTCGTATTTTCACACTTTCTATTTTTAGAAAGCTTGTACCGTTATTTCATTTCAATTCTTGTAATCTCGAGACTTTGATCATAATGGAAATTTCATCTTATTCATAGTTGTTTATTCATACATACATGATACATGATCAATCACGAATACACGTTTTATATACGAAATTGAACCATACTTTATATTTATTTTATGTTCGGAATATTATTCATACACATTCATACCTTACACAAGCTTATACATGCCTTAAAATGCCATAAAACAATTAACATGTTAAAGATATTGCATAAATGAACAAACCACCAAACAACAAGGGCCAAAAATAGAAAAATTGGAATCTAACATGCCTTACGGACCGCAAGGGACTCAACACAGGCATAAACTTGGCCAGCTCGCAAATTGGTCCGATTTTCACCTTTTTATCCACTTCTTTTCACCCCTAATCACCTTCTAACCTCATTAAAACCCAAACCCTAATCCCCTACTACAAATCTAAACCTCCCACATCTCATTTTCACTTTCCACACTCTAATCCACTCTCAAAACACTCAAAGTCATCAAGAACTTTGCAAGTTTTTGGCTGAAAGTTTCAAGTGTAAAAGTGAGCTTTCAACTCACTTCTTCCATCTTTTCTTCTTGTTTTCTTGTTTCATACCACTTGGATAACCTATAGGAATGTTTCCCCAAGTTTACCATGGTAAACTAAGTTGGGACATCACCATATTTGAAGTCCAAAGTTGGTTTAAAATTGTGTTTATAACAAACTGTTTCAAACATTGTTCATCCTCCTTCATTTCTTGAACATCTTCAAGTTGCCACAAATCCCCTTGTTGGGATAGGTTGGATTGAAGATTATTACAAAAATGATAGGTGTTTTAACTCACTTTCTAGGTCACCAAACAACTTCCAAGTAACAAAGTGAACAAGACTATACCAAGTCTCCAAACATTATCCATGTTTTGAATGCACTCCTCTAGTCAAGTCACTTGGTTGCTTAGGTGATTAGATGATTTAGATACTTGTATTTACATTCTTGTAAAATGTTCCATGACCCTCCAAATCATCCATGTTATGATTAGTGCATTGGTGAACAATAAGGTTAATGGATTCATCCAACCCATGTATGACCATACTTGGCAATCTATGACTTAGATTTAGAATTATGACTATATACATATATATATATATATATATATATATATATCTAATCCAAAACCAAACCATGGTAAGTACCAAAATAATGGTAGGATATTATGTGTTAAGGTGGATAAAATATTAGTTCTTGATTCCTCAATTTGGACTTCTAATGGGTGAATTAGTACCCATGAAAAACACACTAAACATAGTGTTCAAATGAGTGTCTAGACAAAAGATGTAGTTTTATATATTTTCATACTTATAAATTCCCATATCCATTCCATCATCGAATCCATAAACTCATACAGCTTTTTTTTTTATCTTTTTAGGAGAACCTCGGTGTTCCATCCTTCAAATCACTCAAGACTCACTTTATGGAAAGCATTTGTAAACCGTGAGTATACTCGATCCTCTATCATTTTAAACCATTTTTGGGTGTAACATATATAATCTATCATATTCACAAAACACAAACAATCAATCTTATGCAAACACTTAATCCATTAAAAACATGCTACTTGTTATAACTGACGTTATACATGTTAGAATACATTCATGCAATCTACTTGTCATTAACTTCGTGAGCCTACCTTAACATGTATAGCGCTATAGGAGTAGCATACCGTCTGTTTTGGGGTCATTGTTAAGTAATCATTCTTTACGGTCTTATTCAATGCGATGATAAAATTACGCTAGTGGACACTTGGGTTTGACATATAATTTTTACATGCTAGTATGATATGTAACTTTGTACACAAATTGCCATGTGGGATTTGAGGCGTTATATATATATATATATATATATATATATATATATATATATATATATATATATATATATATATATATATATATATATATATATATATATATATATATATATATATATATATATATATATATATATGGAGAGGATCATGAGAAAACTACATATAAATGAGAAAACTAGAAAACTAACTAAAAAACCTAAAAAAAAGCTAAAAAACATACCAATTTTTTTTACAATTTTTTATAAAAAATCGCAGGTTTTTATATATAAAAAAATTTCAAAGATCTGCACATGTGCATTATATGTGTACTACATATGTGCACTATATCCGTAATAGTGCACATGTGCAATACAACATTTTTTTTTTTGAAAATTTTTTTCCATGCATAAAAACCTGCGATTTTTTTATAAAAATTAAAAAAAAATGGTATGTTTTTTAGGCTTTTTTAGTTAGTTTTTTGGTTTTCTCATTTAAACTAGTTTTCTCATAATCCATCCCATATATATATGTTGACCAAACTTGTATGCTCACCGAATCTTTTTGTGTTGACGGATACTTTAATACATGTTGCAGGAAATGTATGATGACGCTCAAGAAATCAACTTAGGGCGAACTAGAAACGCACCAAAACTTTACTTTATGTATTTCCTTTATGTTAGTCATGTTAAATTGAAAAGTATTGTACTTTCCTTTCAAGAAGATTGTATCTTTGAAGTTAGCAATGAAATGAAATTTTGATTTCTTAACTATTGTCATATTTTAGTACGTTATGATGTTTTGAGCAATCTCGTTCGTCTCAATCCGATGTTTCCGCTATCGACTGGAGTTTGACAACATCCATTAGCCGTCGTTATTGTGTTGGTGAGCATTCAATAATGCCCCCCAATGGCCCCTAAGAAATGGGGAGATGGAAGGAGTATTCTTCTTTTCTGGCTGACTTGGAGGAGGCAGCAACCCATACCCTCTAATCTAAAACATCAACTTAATGTCTAATAAATCAAAGGGTTAAATTAAAGAAGATATTAAATTCTCGCATAACAAACAACATAACATTAGTCAAACAAAAATTTAAGTACTTTTGTCATCAAGATAATTTTAATTGTGTTAGTACTGGAGGGAAGGGTCATGACGTGGCAGAGTGATCAATTTCATTACAACAATAAAATTTAAATTAGGTTTAAGAAAATAAGATAAAGCGTCAGTTATGCTGAGGTTATACAACCACTATATTGAAGGAAAGAAGGTGATTGATCTTTAGGTTATAATGACGGATAATTAAATTTCAAACTTTCACCATATAACCAATATATCGTACCGTGTTAATATATCATGTATTAATATCTTGCGTATGAAATTTCAAGTTTTCACTTTATAACATAATATCTCGTATCGTCTTAGTATCACGTGCCCAAAGAGTTGTATAATAGTAGTAGTAATAATAATAATAACAACAATAATAATAATCATAGATAATTAGTTAATTTATGTCTCATATAATTAGTTAGCCCAACTTTATTAACTTATCTCAACTTAATCAACTCAATCTCATTAAATTTTTATACACTACCATAACCGACTGGACAACCTATTTTAAAACATCCCATAGCATCTACCATAACCCATTTTATACACTCTCTCACAACTCGTTTCAAAACATCCCATACCGTCTACCATAGCCCACTCTTTACGCTCTCTCACAACCCATTTTCACACCATTCTACCATACATTCACCTACCATTCCACCACATATTCTTATTTTTATTACGGCTTTTATTGGTCAAAGATTGTAAGAACTCATGTTTAGCAATCATTCTTTTATGTTTATCTTTAAGCAATTAAGTTTGATGTTGTTTATTTTTATAGCCATGAGTGTCTAAGTTCTTGCATCACTTAGGGAAATGAACCTTTAATGGCTCTATGACCCCCAATGTTATGGATAACTTTAAGGTGTGTGTTAATGACTTTAAGCAACTACTCACTATATTGAAAGTGAATTTTATTAAACTCTTAAAAAACAAATCATCAACATTGTCTTTGTTGAGTCAAACATTCACATTTTCTATGTTTATGTAGTTCATAACATGTTATCACTTGAAAGAGGATTAAAGGTTTTGATTTAGGACTTTGAATTTGGTAATTCTTGCCTCAAAGCGGTGGCAAATGACATGATCCAAGTTCATCACCCTTACTCTTGTATAGGAAAAACCGAGCAAGAGGTCCATAATGGTTGGTAGTTAAGATCCCTTATGAGTGGTTTTTACTTAATACCTTAATCTAACAATGGGTAGGTGTTGCGCCAACAGATTTTCATGATACCTATTTCCATTGTTGTGGGTTTGATCCTGAAATTGCGAATACCTATTTCATGTGGCTTTTGTTCAATATTGTTGAGGGTAGTGTCACCTACAAAATGGGGGCCTATCACCTAATGGCATTAAAACACAAATATTCAGGTTTTTCACAGAACGATTTTAGGTAGTTGTCATGTGATGAGTGATCGTGGCAACTTTCCAAAAAAAATGTATGATTTGGTAACCAGACCAGGAGCCATTTCTATTTTCGTATAACGATCTTTTGGAAGTCCATAACTAATTGGGTAATCTTGTTATTATGGGGAAGTTAAACCCAAGTGATTCTTTGAGGGTGCTTGGCATTGCTTATTTAACTCTAAAAGTGCTTTGTTGTTAAAAGTGCTTATTAACTTATGACTTTTTCAAAAGAAGTTTTTTAAAAAAGTGTTTGGATTAGTTTTTATGGTGGGAAAAGTAAAATGACAAAAAAAAAGATATGATAAATTTCCATGTTTAGTTGCTATTTTAAAGGGTGAGGTTAGATCGGTACTTTTATGTCCAAAAAGCCGAAAGTCATTTAAAAAACCAGGTTTTGTGGCTTTTGAAAAACAACTTTTTACTGCTTCTCAAAAAGCCAAAATGAAAATCACTTTTATTTTATCATTGTCAAACATTTTTTAACTTATTTGCTTTTTGAAAAAGCCAATAAGTTAATAAGTTATTTTCAAACTCAATTCTGAACTCCCTCTTTGTTGTGATTGATTTTAGCCGTCCATCCAAAAGTCATTTAAAAAACTAGGTTTTGTGGCTTTTGAAAAACAACTTTTTACTGCTTCTCAAAAAGCCAAAATGAAAATCACTTTTATTTTATCATTGTCAAACATTTTTTAACTTATTGGCTTTTTGAAAAAGCCAATAAGTTAATAAGTTATTTTCAAACTCAATTCTGAACACCCTCTTTATTATGATTGATTTTAGCCGTCTATCTTTTAGCTTTTTTATTTTATGCTTTTAAATTTTAAAAGTCATTCAAAACAATGCTTTACTTTTTGGTTTGATTAAACGTTGTATGCATCACGATATTAAGAGCTCTTTAAAATTCAACTTAGTATCATATTTATCAACAAATCATGCAAGTATATTAACATCTAAAGAAAAGGATGAGAAAATAAAGTTAAAGGGTGTGTGGGCATGGGTCGGGTCATCAATGCCACATAGGACTACTAGTGGATTGCTATAACACCCGCTTGTCTCATCCATCATGATTACGATATTAAGAGCTCTTTAAAATTCAACTTAGTATCATATTTATCAACAAATCATGCAAGTATATTAACATCTAAAGAAAAGGATGAGAAAATAAAGTTAAAGGGTGTGTGGGCATGGGTCGGGTCATCAATGCCACATAGGACTACTAGTGGATTGCTATAACACCCGCTTGTCTCATCCATCATGGTTGGCATGGATTAAACCATGACAACTATGAGCCTCCTTTTCTTTTTCAATATTTCCTTTTCCTTTTCACAAAAATAAATTAAAATAATAAAATAGTGGTTTTGGTCATGACCACCCCCATAGGGTAGTGGTTTTGGATGATGGATTAGAAGTAGGTGACATGGCGCTGATGTGGAGGGTTAAGACCACACCCTATAGCCTAAGGATACCAAACGAATTTTATGATTATGAGAAGCTTATTTAGAAGGATTTAACAAGAAGATGATCAACCAAATATCTTTAGATTCATATAATGAAGGTAGTGTGATAGATGCATCAAAGTGCAGTGTGTCTTAAGGTGACGAGTTTTCTCTGAAACTAGTGATAATGGGCTTGGGCTATTGATGTGCGTAAAATATAACATATAAATTATATTAAACACGGGGTAAAATCAACCCTTTTTCGGTACTAATGTTGGAAAAAGCTTGTTTCTTTGTTCCTTTTTAATTTACAGGGTCAAAAGAGCTTAAACGCACAAAAGGAGCAAAATAGCAGCAAAAACCAACATAAATACAGAGAAGGAGGATTGACACAACTCGCCAAACCCCCATCCACATCCAAACCAACAAAATAGCAAGATCAGAAGACCTGGCACGGGGCCGTGCCCACCAGGCATGGGTCGTGCCCAGTCAAGATTCTCTGTAGAAGAAAAAGAGAACATCAAAAGACAAACCAAACAACCAACACGGGGCTGTGCTAAGGCAACATGGGGTATGGTCAACTCTAAGATTCGCAAGATCTAAGATAGTACAACAAGTACAATGGCCACGGGCCGCGCCATTGACGCACGGGGTCGTGTTAGTACAAGACCTGACACTACAGTTAATGAGGAAGAAAGAGAAAGATGGCCATGGGGCCGTGCCAGCTGGGCACGGGCCGTGTTGAGCGTCTGACTTCAGCTATAAATAGGGGTGCTTGGTTCCATTCCAATCCATCCCTTGGCAAACCACTTCTCTCAAACTTGCCACCATTCCACCACCACTACAACACCAACACCCACCACCAGTCTCGGGATCCAAGATCAATCGTAAGAGTTCTTGTCAAACAAAGGCCATGCTTGGCTAAACTCTTACATCACTTGGTGAAGACAAATCTTTTATGTATTACTTTTTTATTTCCAATCTTTGGCTCCTTTTTATTTGGGTATGTATTAATGACTTTAATAGCTAGTTTTTATATTAAAGGTGAATTTATCTAACCATTCTTCATAAGTTGTTGATTCACATATTCGTGTCTTTACGGTCTATATAAAGCGCGTTAATTACTTGAAAGGGGGTTAGAAGGGTGGTTGGGTAATTCTATGTCTCGTTCAGTGTATATATCCTGCGAGAAGCTGGTTCAAGCTTAGTAAGACTTCACGAGTGGGCGGTAATGTCTGTATCGGGAGAAGTAAGAAACCGCTTGAATCCCTTATATATAAACTACTATTAAAACTTTAAACCAACCGTACGATTACTGTATCCCCGCTGACTCAGACCAAAGGGTTGAGGGTAACGCTGCCTGGAAGGAGGCCTACCACTTTTCGTATTAATAACTTACTTAATTATCTTTCAATAATCCGACCTTGCGGGACTGTATCCCTGCTGACTCAGACCAATAGGTTGAGGGTAACGTTGCCTGGAAGGGAGCCTACTACTATAACTTAAAGATATTCTCTTAAAATGCCCAAAGTGCGGAAATCATTTAAAGGCTACATAAAAGATGAGTCGGAACCAAGTGATTCCTTCTTATCTATTTGTTTTTTCTTATATTTTATTTTTGCTTTTTAGTTTGTCTTTTTATAACTTTAAAAACCTTTTTATCATAATTTGGTTCGATTAGACGTTAACGATAAGCCGGTATTAAAATCTCTTGTGTCCTTGGACGATGATGTGTGTGTGGTGTTATATATTTTTTATGTATATTTTAAGCCCTTTTACACTTTTTAGCCAAGTTTTAAATTTATAAAACACGATATTTACTAACACTAAACACACATATGGGCAAGTGCACCCATCGTGAGCGTAGTATAGTGTTGGTAAGATACCGAGGTCGTCCAAGGACACGGGAGCTTTTAGTACCGGTTTATCCTCAACGTCTAATCAAATCAAAAGTTAGAAAAAGATTTTTAAACTAGAAAAATAAAACTAACTAAAATGCTGAAAAATAAAATAAGAATAAAACAGATAGACAAGATGAATCACTTGGATCCGACTCGTGTGTAGTGTAACCTTTGATTATTTACGCACTTTTGCACTTTTTAAGAGATTATCTTAGTTATTGTAGTAGGCCCCTCTTTTGAAGGTGACGTTACCCTCAACCCAGTAGTTTGAGTCAGCAAGAATACAATCCTAAAGGGTCGGATTATTGAAAGATAATTAATTAAGTTATTAATGCATAATGTGGTAGGCCCCTCTTTTGAAGGTGACGTTACCCTCGGCTAAGTAGTCTGAGTCAGCAGGGATACAGTCCTAAGTAGCCGGGTTAAAGTTTTAATAGTAGCTTACATATGAGGGGATCAAAGAGTTTGGACCCCCGCCATCCAATACCGGTGAGTATTGAAGGAGATCCTACTAAATTTGACCCAGGTCCTTGCAGGATCTATATGCTGAACAAGGCAAGACTCTTACCAAACCGTTCCCTTAACCCCCGACCAGGTAGCCAACATATCTCCATATAGACCGTAGAGATATGAATGGTGAAAATCTTTTATTTTATATAGACACTAAAATAATGCCAAGAAACCACGGACAAACGATAAGGAAGAATCACCTTCAACATAAGAAACTAGTTATTAAAGTCATTAATACATAACCAAATAAAAAGTGCGAAAAGATTAAAAATAAAAAGTATTACACTAAACACTTGTCTTCACCAAATGATGTAAGAGACTTAGGCAAACATGGCCTTTGATTGTCAAGAACTCTTACGATCAATCTTGGATCCCGAGACGACTCACACACTCTATGATGGATGATGGATGATGGATGATGGTGGTGGATGATGGTGTTGTGATGGTGGTGGTGGGTGGGTGAAGTGTGAGAGAGGTGGTGTGTAAATGGATGGTTTGCAAATGAGCCAAGCACCCCTATTTATAGCCTAAACAACAGCTCGGCACGGTCCCGTGTCCATCCTCCTTCTCTTTCTTCATTAATTGCAGTTTGTCTGCATTAGTTGACCACGCCCCCGTGTCCGCTGGGCACGACCCCGTGTGCAGAAGCGTATCTGTACTATCAAGATTTCCCAGATTCTGCGAATCTTAGAGTTGACCACGGCCCCGTGTCCGCTGGGCACGCCCCCGTGGTGGGTGATAGAAGCTTCTACAACTTTGTCTTTTCTGCAGACACTTGGGCACGCCCCCGTGCTCACTGAGTACGGGGCGTGTTCAGCCTTCTGTTCTCTTGTTTTTGCTTGGGTAGATGCTATCGGGGGGGGGGTCGGGCATGACACGTTTGTTCCTTTTCTTGTATTTATGTTAGATTTAGCTGCCCTTTTGCTTCTTTTGTTCATTTAAGCTCATTTAATCCTGAAAATACAAAACGAAGACAAAAACACACTTTTTCCAACATTAGTACTAAAAAGGGTTAGTTTTATGCCACAATTGATGTAATTTATATGTTGCATTTTGTTGACATCAGACGACATCGGTATCTTGCCATCACTATACTACGTCCGCGATTGGTGCACTTGCCCTAACGTGTGTGTAGAGTGATAGTATTATATCGTGTTTTATAAATTTAAAACTTGAATTTGTGAGTAAAAAAGAGCTAAAATATATCTAAAAATATGCACACCCGCACTCACGTCAGCTACCCAACGCTCTCTAGAGTCATCTTTTGCCATTAGGTTATCTCGGGTAGCTGAATATTTATTTCGTTGACCGTAAAAAACTAATAATATAAATCTACTTATTATTTTTTGAACGGCATAAAAATACTCATCTAACCTTTTAACTTTCTAAAATGTATATAAAATCATATTTTGTATAAAATTTTATTCTTATAACATGTAAGACAGGTCCTCTCTCTTTACACTTATTATTTAGCCCATATCAATAACACATAGAAATAAACAAATTACCTTATTTACATTCAAATAAATAAAAGTTATAAACGGCAGTATCTAAAAATAATCTAACTTTAAAATATATACAAAATTATTTCTATGATACCGTATATCTACAGTCATAAAATAAAATACATAAAAATATTTCATGAATCCATTTTCGCCTGTTTATCGTTTCGAAAGTGTTTTAGAGTTACAAAACTATCGGCCGTTCTAACAAAATAGAGTTAACTTTCGTTTTGCTGCATGTGGTTTGTTCATTTTAACGGTTTTATCTCAATCAATGTTGTAGAAGGCGCTAGGCGTTAGTCGGGCGGTGAGGTACCGCATAGGCATTAATCGGATTGGACTTTTTACGTATAATTTTACAAATTTTTATATATATATATATAGATAACTTTATACTTTTTATTAATAAATTTACAAGTTTAGGAGATAACTTTATACTTCTTATTAATAAATTTAAAAGTTTAGGAACCATATGTAAACTAGTGAAAGATAGAGGGGGTTAAATGTTAAAATACATAAACTTAAATATTAAAATAGGTTTATAACTAAAATTTGGGCTTTAAACCATGGGCCAGGTTTCAAAAATTGGGTTTTTTGGGTCAAAAAACATGGGCCCGATTAGTCCAATTTTGACCGATTTTGACCAATTTTGTCCGACTTTTACCGACTTTGACCATAACCTATTTTTTGACCGACTAGCTTAAATTTAGGCAGTAACCCACCGACTAGCGCCTAAGCGCCGATTAATCGGCCGCCTAGGCCGATTTCTGCAACATTGGTCATCATTTAAAAACAGTCATTTTCCTCCATGATGTTTCGATCTTGTCGCCAGTTTGCTCCCCGACTCTAACTCCATCCATATTGTATATTAACTGAAAGGGTATTTTTGAAAATATCAAGTTAACATACAAGATCCAAGTACCTTTACGTTATACTTGAAATTACCAAAATACCCTTCCAGTTAGCACACAATATGGATGGAGTTACAGCCAGGGAGCAAACTGGCGACAAGATCGAAACATTAAGGAGGAAAATGACCGTTTTTAAATGATTAGTGGAAAACCGTTAAAATGATTAAACAACAGGGAGCAAAACGGAAGTTAACTCAACAAAATAAATTAAAGACATTTAAAAATATTAATAAATAAATTAAAAATTGTAAAAAAGGTTAACTTTGCATATTTCAACACATTTTCAATACATAACAATACATACAAGACTAAATAAGGTTAGAAGATATTGAATTGTTTTATAAGGTGTTGTTATTGAAGGGAGGGGGGACAAGAGCGTATCTTGAAAAATCCTGAAAATTCGATCCAGTCGCTTTATAAAGTAAGGTCGCCAAACATATCCTTCTTTTTTATTATTAATTTTTTCCTTAATTTCCTATTCACCCTCCCCCTCCATTATTAAACAACTCATCTTAAACCATTAAACAAACACACTTGTATCCAAATTACACCTTCTTTTTTATTATTAATTTTTCCTTAATTTGCTTGCTTCTTGCTAAAATAAATCTTCTAAATTGTCTTAGATTTCATAAGATTTCTTTTTCTTTTTTTATTCAAGATTACAGAGAAGAAAAACAGTGAATGTGCTGCTGCTCTTTGTCTTGTTCCTCCACACTTCTGCTTCTTTTTTTCCTTTCACAAACTCCAATTTTTAATTCAATTCAAACCCAACAAAGTTCCTTTGGAATTTGGGCTTTTCTGCATCTTTTTAGGGCTGCAAACACAGCCATGCTTGTCTCTTGAAAGATCAATATAGTTATAATTGTTTTAAAGATTGAAACTTTAAAATACCCTTTTTCTGTTTCTCTTTCTCTCTCTCTCTCTTTAGGGTGTTTCTTGTTTTTGATCATTGTTCTTTAGTGTGTTTTCTGGGCTTGTGTGTTTTCTTGACTAAATTCACACAAAACAATGCTGCAATTATATGGTTTTTGAATTTTTTTTTTTTATAAAAATTAAAACTTTATATATATTTTTTTTCCTGAAAAAGGTTCTCTGCCAACAACTGGCTGTCCTGTTAACATAAAGTCTTCACATCCTCATACCTTTGTCACTAACTTCTGTCACCCCCCAAATACCCTTTCAGATTAGGGGCATGAAGGTTTGAGATTAAAGAAAAATGGGTGTGAAAATGCAAGGGGGGCATCATCATCTAGTGGCAGTGAGTTTGAATGAGCAGCAATTGGGGACAAAAAGGAAGTACAGATCATATGTTCCAAGAACAAATCAAGGGAAATATTTAATATTATGGATAATTGTTTTTGGGTTTGCTGCAATTCATGTTTACAGAAGTATAGATGCAGAACATCAACAGAGGATCCAAGAAGGCTTGGTTAGTATGTGTGATCAAAGAGCAAGAATGTTGCAAGATCAGTTTAGTGTTTGTGTTAATCATGTTCATGCTCTTGCTGTTTTGGTTTCTACTTTTCATTACTACAAGAACCCTTCAGTTATTGATCAGGTTTGAACTTTTTTTTTTTTTTTTAATCTTTTCTTGTGTATTTGTGGGTAATTCTTGAAACAAAATTTAAGGTATAATTTTTTAATACAAAAAAATAATTTCTGGAGTTCAAATAATGATAATCTTGTTTTCAAGATTCTTGTCTTTCTGTTTTGTGTTTTTTGTCTTTTGGTTGTTTTTTATTTATCTAATTGTGGGTAGGGCAAGAAACATGTTTGGGGAAGAAACAAGAAACCTAAATTGAGAAAAAAAAAGATTTATTAAAATAAATAAATTCAAAATTGAGGTGCATTGTTACAGATCTAGCTCATTTAATTTATGAATCTTTATCACTTGATTTAGATATTAAATATGGTTATAAATTGTTTCTTGCAACTTTTTTGAATCCATATTGAATCTGAAGTTGGAAAGTTGTTTAGTTTGACCTTGAAAGTCAAAGTCAAATAGGGAAGTTAGTTCTTGAATCTCCATTAACCAAATTCATATAATGCAGGATACATTTGCAGAGTATACAGCAAGAACTGCATTTGAGAGACCGTTATTAAGCGGGGTAGCGTATGCACCGAGGGTACTGAATTCCGAACGAGAAGACTTCGAAAGTCAACATGGTGGGACGATAAGAACAATGGCCAACAAGGAGCCGTCCCCTCACCGCGATGAATACGCACCCGTGATATTCTCTCAAGAAACCGTTTCTTACCTCAATTTGCTAGATATGATGTCCGGCGAGGTTAATTTCGTTACTCGTTAACTTTATGGATTCTAATTCGTTAATCTAACCGGTTTATTCGCGTATTTCTTGAATTTGATCACAGGAGGACCGAGAGAATATCTTGAGGGCTCGGTCAACCGGGAAGGCGGTGCTCACAAGCCCTTTTAAGCTTTTGGGTTCTCATCATCTCGGAGTCGTGTTAACCATTCCCGTTTACAAATCGAAGCTGCCCCCAAATGCATCGGTCAGAGATCGCATTGAAGCTACCGCAGGGTACTACTTCCCTTAATCGTTTGACCTTAAATGCCAAAGTCAAATTGGAATAGTTAGTTTCACACGAGTTAAAATATGAAGAAATCATTTATGTGTTAAATAGGGGTGCTAAACGGGTTGTGTTTGCGTGTTCAACCAGACCCGAACCCAAAAATCGTGCAAGACATATGAGCCCGAAAACAACATGAATCTTCGTGGGTCGACCCGAATATACCTGTTTAACCCGTTTGTTTTTTTATTCTTCATTTTTTTCGTATATTAATATTTCAAAATCAATGCTTTACTACAAAAATATACAACCACCATACCCAATACTACAAAAATGTACAATAATTATATAAAACAGTTACATTTTAATTTAAAATCTTATGTCAGTTTGCTTTTAAGTTATAATTGTGGCGTGTCGGCGTGAAATACCCGGCCAATTTAATTTATGACATAAAACACATTTTGAAAAAGAAAAAAGAATATAAATGGGTTAAAAGGCTCAACCTGCGAACCCGCCAGGTTGACACGACTTGTTTAGCTAAATAGGTTTGCGGGTTCAACCCAAAACTGACCCGAATCTGTTTATACTAAATCCAAACCTGCGAATTTCATGTTAGAAAATGATCATGAAAATTGAAACAGATATCTTGGTGGAGCTTTCGATGTCGAGTCCCTCGTTGAAAACCTGCTCGGTCAGCTTGCTGGAAACCAGGAGATTATCGTTAAAGTGTACGATGTCACCAACACGTCGGATCCTTTGATTATGTACGGCCGACAGACTCAAGAAGGTGACCCTACACGTGTACATGTCAGCAGGCTCGACTTTGGTGATCCGTATAGGAAGCACCATATGACGTGTAGGTATCTGCATGAGGCGCCCATATCACGAACCGCGATGATCACTGCAGTTTTGGGCTATGTGATTGTTATCTTAGTGGGTTACATGTTTTATACGGGTGCCATTCATATTGTTCAAGTTGAAGACGATTTCGACACAATGCAGAAGTTAAAAGTCCGTGCAGAAGCTGCTGATGTCGCCAAATCCCAGGTTAATTCCTTAAACTTTGAATCGTTAATGATGTTATAAACTATAAAATAAAACGTGTTAATTAATGTTTTATGTGTTTTGAATGCCAGTTTCTTGCTACCGTTTCACATGAAATCAGAACTCCCATGAATGGCATCCTCGGTATCATTTTTGAACTTAATATTTCAATCTTTTTTCTCGGAATAAAGTATACGAATGGTCCCTGTGGTTTACCAAAATTTTGGATTTAGTCCCTGGCTTTTTTAAAGTATACGGATGGTCCCTGTGGTTTGCACTTTGTAACTTATTTAGTCTCCAACTTTTGCCAAAAGTACATGGATGGTCCCAGTGGTATGCACTTCGTAATGCATTTAGTCACTAAACGTTGAGGACTAAATGCGTTACAAAGTGCAAACCACAGGGACCATCCATGTACTTTTGGCAAAAGTTGGGGACTAAATACGTTACGAAATGCAAACAACAGGGACCATCCGTGTACTTTTGAAAAACTAGGGACTAAATCCAAAATTTTGGTTAACCACAGGGACCATGTGTGTACTTCACACTTTTTCTCCATTGTTTATACATTAACGTGTCGGTTTTGATAAACGCTCGATTGTGGTTTCAGGGATGCTTGCATTGCTTCTTGATACGGATTTAAGTTCAACACAAAGAGATTATGCTCAAACGGCTCAGGCTTGCGGACGTGCTTTAATCACTTTGATCAATGAAGTGCTTGATCGGGCTAAGATTGAAGCCGGGAAGTTGGAACTAGAGGCGGTCCCGTTTGATCTACGGTCCATATTAGACGACGTACTCTCGTTATTTTCTGAAAAGTCCCGAAATAAAGGCATTGAGGTAACAATAATATATACCGTTTTTCAACTTTCGTCCTTGTGATCTATTTTTCTTTTTTTGTTGATCTATTTTTTTTTCTTTTTTTGGGAAATTAAAGTTGGCGGTGCTTGTATCGGATAAAGTCCCGCAAATTGTGATGGGTGATCCTGGAAGATTCAGACAAGTGATAACGAATCTTGTGGGAAACTCGGTTAAAGTGAGCGGATTTCATGATCTTGACTCGAATTTATATAGTGAAATCGTTACAAGATTTTTATAAATATTTATTCTTTTGACAGTTTACTGAACAAGGACATATATTTGTGCAAGTCCATCTGGCTGAACATTCTAAAGCGGTACAAGATGCAAAACTCGAGAGTTGTATGAACGGAAGATCTAACGGACCCCAGTCGAAAACGTTAAGCGGCCGTGAAGCAGCCGACGACCGGAACAATTGGGACAGATTCAAACATTTAATAGCAGACGAAGAATTCCCGTTTCAAGTGCTAACATCTGACGGGAACTCTCAGAACGTTAATCTTATGGTCTCGGTTGAAGACACGGGAATCGGGATCCCGTTACACGCTCAAGAACTCGTTTTCATGCCTTTTATGCAAGCCGATAGTTCAACCTCTAGACATTACGGTGGAACGGGAATCGGGTTAAGTATCAGTAAGTGTCTGGTTGAGTTAATGGGTGGTCAGATAAGCTTCATTAGCCGACCGCAAATCGGTAGCACGTTTTCGTTCACCGCTAAATTCACACGGTGCGAGAAAAACACGGTGGCGGACCTGAAAAGATCTCTTTATGACGATTTACCGACTTCTTTTAAAGGGATGAAAGCAACTGTCGTTGATACGAAACCCGTTAGAGCTGCGGTAACACGATACCATTTAAAACGGTTAGGTGTTTCAGTGGACGTTGTCAGTAGCATAAAAACTGCAGTTTCGGGTTCGGGTTCTTGTTCTTGTTCGGGTCAACCGGATATGATTCTAGTTGAGAAAGACGTGTGGTTATCGGGTGATGATTTGAACAACGTACCGGTTTTCGGGCACAAGTTAAAATCGCCTAAAATGATCCTTCTTGCTACGAATGTAACCGGTGGTGAACTTGATAAAGCGAAAGCCGCAGGGTTTTCAGATACTTTGATCATGAAACCGTTGAGAGCTAGTATGGTGGCCGCGTGTCTTCAACAGGTGTTGGGAACAGGAAAGGCGGAACAAGGTAAAGTTATGGCAAACGGGTCGGTTTATCTTCGGGGTTTGCTTCTCGGGAAGAAAATATTGGTCGTTGATGACAACCGAGTGAACCGTAGGGTTGCAGCCGGTGCGTTAAAGAAGTTCGGGGCTGAGGTCGAGTGTGCTGAAAGCGGGAAAGCAGCTCTCGATTTGCTTCAAATCCCGCACGGGTTTGATGCTTGCTTTATGGATATTCAAATGCCCGAAATGGACGGGTACGAATAATATTTTTACATTATTACACTTTCTAACTTGTATCGCACTATGAAATACTAAAATTCTGTTACTAAATTTCAGATTCGAGGCCACACGACGTATTCGGAAGATGGAAGACAAGGTAAACGAGCAACAAGACGGGTGTTGTGAGAGTCGAACGTGGCATTTACCGATCCTAGCGATGACCGCGGATGTGATCCAAGCCACATTTGAAGAGTGCCAAAAGAGCGGAATGGACGGCTACGTGTCAAAACCGTTTCAGGAAGAAAATCTTTATCAAGAGGTTGCCAAGTTTTTCGAATCCAAACCCGCTACCGATTCATAAGAAATCATAAAACAAATTTGCCAGCAAGTTTTGCATATTTTCTTGTGCTGGTGTGGTGCATAATTTCGGAATGTCGTGAAACCGGTGGTGTAGATTTGGGTAACCGGTTGTAACCGTAACCAACTTTCGATCTAACTCGATTTGCTTGTAGACGGATTGACCCGTGGGCGTGTTTGTATAGATGGTGGTTTAGGGTAAGTGCAAAGATTGTATCTTGTGACCGATTGTGTTGTCTTGTGTCGCTAATACGGTGTCGGTATAGATATTGTCTTGTGTCACTAATACGGTGTTGGTATAGATATTGAGAGGCTGCTGGAATCACACGTTTAGTGTTGCATGAATTGAGCAACATACTTACATTTTTGTTCCATTAACCATTACACATCTTTTGAAAGAGCGTTATGATGTCGATTTGGCAGAAAATGCCCCTTAGGGGCATTAACCATTACAGATGGTCTGACAAAGATCTAAACTGGGATCTATTTTTAATCTATAGATAACCAAGCGATATATATTCTACCATCATTTTAGCAACGCACACCTCTTTTTTCGCCTTACAAATACACCAACATGCTCTAAGAATAATTCTTTGTAATACTTTATTTTTTCGATGGCCTAACTTTGACGTTTTATGTAACATTAGCAAGTCGCGCACCAAAAAAAAATAGGAGGGACGCAACACTAACTCGAAACAAACTGCTAAACCAATGTGACAACATAACACGATGTCATCAAATTATCGCTTGAATCCTCATAACCCATCAAAAAAGGGATCCGATCCATTTCCGCGTTCCAAGTAAAGACATTAATTTTCTTCGGAATCCAATTATTCCCCGATTTTACACTTTTTAGTTATACCTCTACATGTAATCTTATTAAACGTATACGCTTTCACATGCTTAAATTCAACTTTGACATGACTTGTCGGTCTTGTGTATCACCCTTTTGGTTGATTGTACAGCATATCAGTAATGATAAACGTTTATCTGCTATGAATTTGTACAGCATATCAGTAATGCTTTTTTTTAGGATGAATTTCATATAAGACACCTCTATTTTTTTTAAATAAAATTATGGAGTTAATTGCCCAGACGGTTCCTGTGGTTTCACATTTTTTCACGTTTAGTCCCCACCTTTTGAAAATAACAGGTATACTCCCTACGATTTGTTATTTGTTACTCGGATGGTCCTCCCGAGTAGATATCAGTTAGTTTGGAAATAGCAGGTACTCCCTATGGTTTATCATTTTGTTACTCGGATAGTCCACTGAGTAAATGTCTGGGGACTATACGAGTAACAAAATGACAAATCATAGGGAGCATACCTGCTATTTCCGAAAGGTGGGGACTAAACGTGAAAAAACGTGAAACCATATGGACCATCCGGGCAATTAAGTCTAAAATTATGTATAAAGATCGAAAAGGCCGTTTAATTACAAATTTTTGGATCCTTCCTGTAAAAAGATGGTTTGATACAACATTTATGTTCGAAAGTAATATCAAGTCTTGTTTTTAAAATTTGATGTTAATCTTTAAATTTATTTATGTTTCACCATTGGTCCAGCCAAATTATGATTTTTTTCCGTTTAAATTTATAATTTTGCCATTGGTTTTATTTTTTTCCTCCCAGCTAAATTGCGATTTTGCACTCAGTTCAAATTTACAGTTTTACCACCGTTTTTGTTTTTTTCCCTGTCAAATTACGATTTTGCCCTCAGTTTAAAATTACAGTCATGTGACCGTTTTAGTTTTTTTTTTTTTTTTTTACAAAACTCTGGTAGTGTTCTGTTTTAATTGGTTGACTCGGTGTAATTTTGTTTCGTGCCAGACGGCTACCTGGCACAAACTCAGTTGTTCTGAAAAATTACAATTTTTCCTTCAGTTTAATTTTACATTCTTTCCATCCGTTTAGTTTTTTTTTTTTTAGCAAAAGTATGGTAGTGTTTTATTTTAATTAGTTGACCCGATGTAATTTTTTTTAGATCATGTTATAAGTAGTGTGTACAAGTAACTGAAACAAAGACATACATGTTATGAGAGAAATATTCGGCTTAGTGCCTCGCAAAGCGGGCAGGGAAAAAACTAGTTTGGATACACTTTATAAATATTTGTTTATTTAAAATAATAGAGTAAAGTCCTTTTTGAGTCCCTGTGGTTTGTATATTTTAACCATTTGAATCCAAAAACCAAACTTGTCTTGATTTGAGTCCTTGTGCTCTCTAATTTTAACCATTTGAGTTCATGTGGTCTCTAATTTTAACCATTTGAATCCAAAAACCAAATGTTTCTAATCTGAATGTTGTTTACGTTTTGGATTCAAATGGTTAAAATTAGAAACCAAAGGGACTCAAATCAAGACAAGTTTGGTTTTTAGATTCAAATGGTTAAAATGCACAAACCAAAGGGACTCAAAAAGAACTTTACTCAAAGTAATATTATTTTTTCTATAAAAAAAGTGAGTCTTTCATTACATAGTTAGTCCCTGTGGTTTGCACAAGATAACATACTTAGGTACTAATAGTTTAAAATCACCTTCTAGGGTATTAACTTTTCATTTTGTAACGTTTGGAGGTATTAACTTCTAGGGTATTAACATAGTTAGTCCCTGTGGTTTGCACAAAATAACATACTTAGGTACTAATAGAATATGATTTTAAACCTAGAAATAACGTTAATACCTTCAAACGTTACAAAATGAAAAGTTAATACCATAGAATGTGATTTTAAACTATTAATACCTAAGTATGTTAGTTTGTGCAAACCATAGGGACTAACTATGTAATTAACTCTTATTAATTATGTGAACATTGTACAACTGTTTATGAAGAATGTACAACACAGTAAGCTAACTAACATGTGCTTGAAGTGGCTACTGTAAGACTGTTGCACTGAGGCCAGAGAGGTCAGTTTACTGTATGAATTGGCTCATCTTTGACCATTTCTGTTTGGGTGAAAATTTATTTTTGGCCCATTATAGTTATAGTGGCTACAATTGCAATGATTTTGGTGTTTGACTCTTTCAATATATTGATTTAATATTGAAGTTATTTATTTTTGTTTATATACAAATATTGACATTATTTAGTTTAATTGTTATATATAAAAAAATGTTTAGTATAATGTATGTGAAAATATATAACTTTTTTTTACTGTAAATCACAAAGTGCTTATCAAGCTTTTTTCACTAGGAATGATCACATTGAAAATCTAACACGTTTTCATTCTATTTGTAATTGATACATTTAGGTTCCTTGTATTCGAAGCTATCAGTTTCCTGAAAAGAGTTCAGCGTGTCAGGGGCGCACCTATCCAATTTGAGGGGGTACCCGTGCTACGGCTCAACTTTTTCTCTGAAGTGTATTTTTTTTTTTTTACTTTTTTCATGTATGTATCAAATACCTTGAGAAAATGTTAGGATACCCTAGGCCGTGACAGAGCTAAAAGGAACAAACCAGAAGTTTTTTTTTTTTTCATGGAAGTATGCACGCAATTGACTCTGTATTTTTGGTGAAAAGGACGATAAGTTTTTTTCCTCTTTATATTATTATATTTAATAGTTCAATTCTACGATGTAATAATAGCTATTGGGTTATTCACACATATAATACAATTTTATATTTTTTTAAATGGCAACAGTAATTATTAGTTTATTTTATTTGAATTTAATAATTATATTTATTTTTTAAAAAGATATCTATCTATACTTTCTAAAAGGAGAAATCCCAATGACATAAAAAAAACTGATGTGTCAGCAGCAGAGGCTGTCAAACAAGCCTTTTTCTTATGTCATTATTACATCATAAACCTTAATATTAAATAACTTTAAAATTCAAAGCTGATCCACATTCAAAATCCAAAGGTCTGCCCACATAAAGTCTAATATAAAATATCATTTAAAATTTTGTTTAAACATCTGCCCTCAACATTTTATAATCAAATATCAGTTCCCAATAAACATCTGTCGAGATTCAAAATTCTGGCTCCACATTCAAAATTCAAAATTCAAACCATATATTCTAATCCTATAAATAAGATATAATTAGCTGGCTCCACATTCAAATCTCTCTCGCTCATATCTGTAAGTGTATATCTCTCTCTCTCTCAAATGCATCTTTCCCGTGATTCAGCCGCTAATCTCCGATTACACTTCTTTGTTCGAATGTTTGTCGATTCTGTTTACAAGTTATCGTTCCAGTATCATTGTTCCAACATCGTCGTTTCAATGAAGCTTCCCATCACTCATCAACCTTTCAATATCGATGTTGCAGTATCATTGTTGCAACATCGTGAAAAGTTGCATGTGCTACCTTCTTTGATGGGAGAGTTGCATTGTTCGATTTTCGTTAAATCGAAAGTCAGGTTTTCTTGCGTCAGTAAGATTTTCTCCTTTTATAAAAAGTATAGATTCGTGCAATATCGTGAAAAGTCAGATGTGCTACAACAGTTGAGAAGAGACCTTTGCATTTTAGGTTTGTTTCTTATTTTGATTAACTGTTGATGATGTTGAGAGTTTTTATTTACACTGGCATTTTAGAATATGTTAAGATGCATGTTTATATTATTAAAATGAACTACTACATAGAAAAATAGAAATTTAATGAAATATTTATAAAGTATTACACGATAGAGTTAACACTTGCTAGGATTTCGTAGACTCTGGCCTTTCTCCATGTGATTTTATGCTCTCTTTTGAATTTCAGGTCAGTTAGCATGTTGCAGATTTTCTGATCCTGTTTTAGAAGTTGTGTCAAAAACTCTTTTGCATTCTTCTGGAACTCTGATGTAGGAGATTGGAGGACTTCATCGAGCAATGTTATGGTGTTCCAGGTTTTGTTGTAATTAGTGTCATTGATTATGTCGACTTTCCTGTTTAGTTCTTCGTCTGTTCTTTGTTCTTTGAGTGACCACATCGAGAATTGTGTTTTAATATCGCTGGTGTCCGACCAGTGGCAGAAGCTGAAGTTTGCCATGTAGATTTTTTGTTGGTTTTCTGATTTGGAACAATTTTTGACAGAAAGTGATTTGTAGGACAATTTGTTGATGTTTTGAATCAAAAGTAATCATCTATCTTTTATAGAGTTTAAAAACGCGTCTCCATGGTAAATGAAGAGGTTAATTGTAATTGTGATAATCTGCTTTTGTTCTTTGAACTTCGAAATTTTGTCCCTTGGGTTTCTTGGTATTTAATTTTACTGTTTTCCCATAAAAGTTGGTGTTTGAAAAGGTTTTTGCATTAAAAGACTGCTGTTTTGAAATATACATTAATATGTTTATATTAAATGTACACGTTTTCATAATGACAAATTTCAGTATATAAACTCATAGTTACTTCACCTGTTTTTCATCACGTTTTCCAACGAAGATATCATACTTTCAGGAAAGTCGAGCAATATAGTTTATTCAAATGGCGTCATTCACAAATGCAAAATCAGATGATTTAAAGCAGCGTTTTGTCAGGCAAATCGAGGAACAGGTGTATGAAGATAGGGCTACTCTTCAAGAGCTGAAGAGATGTTTTGATGGATTGCAAGTTGGCCTGTTCACTAGAGAGCAGGTTTCCAGAGATCTTATGCGGATGCCTTCAACTTCCGTTTGTGAGCTTTGTGTTGTCAGTAATATAGAGTGCGGTGATAGAGACGTGCAGTTCATGGCAATGCTGAAGGACATACATCGAGAGGTTCAGCAATCGATGGAGTTGAAGCTAAACTTTCTTAATTCTTGTTGTTATTGTTAGATTTGAACTTTAATGTTGTTCAGTATGTGATGTAATTATTGGACTTTTAGTTTAATGTCATGAATACATAAATAAATTTTAATTTTATGAATCTATGTTGTGTTTTAGTTTTACTTATTTAGTGTTTGAGTAAGATTTAGATTATGTTGATGTTTAATTGTGTCTGAACATCTGTTTGGTAAGTCAACAGAGGTTTAATAGTGTCAAGGGTTGGTTTGATGGTGAATAGATTATGTTGAATTGTGTCTGAACATCTGTTTGGTAAGTCAACAGAGTTTTAACAGTATCAAGGGTTGTTTTGATGGTGAACAGATGAGTACAAAGATAAAACAAATGTTTAGAATTTGATCATTGATAGCAGTTTTTTGAAGAATCTGTGCTCCTGCAAATTACAGAGAGTCAATATTTGGAGTTGTAAAAGGTCTGTTGTAGTTAAAGTTTGGTAAAAGAGAACATCTGCTGATGATAAAACAACTGTGTATTCTAACGACTGTTGATTTACCACTGTTGACTAAATGAATAAATTTTAAAAGTATTAATCTTTGTTGTCGCATCTTCATATTAATTATTTCAGTAATTCCTAAGTATTATTGTATAATTTTGTTTATTAATAACAGTTTTTGGAAGAATTTACCGTATGTTTTGGTGTTATAAAAGGTGTGTTGTAGCTAAAGTTTGACAAAAGAGAGCATCTGCTAATGAATAAATGTCTGAAGATGCAAAGGTCTGCTATGGGTCAACAGATGTTAACAAACAACAGATGATATTCAATCTTAAAATGCTTAACAGAGGATTTGATACTAACAGTGGTTGGGCTAATGATGAATAAGTATTATTATATAATAACATCTGCTATAAGTATTATTATATAATTTTGTTTATCAATAATAGTTTTTTGGAAGAATTTACGGTATATTTTGGTGTTATAAAGGTGTGTTGTAGCTAAAGTCTGACAAAAGAGAGCATCCGCTGATTAATAAATGTCTGAAGATGCAAAGGTCTGCTATGGGTCAACAGATGTTAACAAACAATAGATGATATTCAATCTTAAAATGCTTAACAGAGGATTTGATACTAACAGTGGTTGGGCTAATGATGAATAAGTATTATTATATAACATCTGCTATAAGTATTCTTATATAATTTTGTTTATCAATAACAGTTTTTTGGAAGAATTTACGGTATATTTTGGTGTTATAAAAGGTGTGTTGTAGCTAAAGTCTGACAAAAGAGAGCATCTGCTGATGAATAAATGTCTGAAGATGCAAAGGTCTGCTATAGGTCAACAGATGTTAACGAAGATAGATGATATTCAATCTTAAAATGCTTAATAGAGGATTTGATACTAACAATGGTTGGGCTAATGATGAATAAGTATTATTATATAACGTCTGCTATAAGTATTATTATATAATTTTATTTATCAATAACAGTTTTTTGGAAGAATTTACGGTATATTTTGGTGTTATAAAAGGTGTGTTGTAGCTAAAGTCTGACAAAAGAGAGCATCTGCTGATGAATAAATGTCTAAAGACGCAAAGGTCTGCTATGGGTCAACAGATGTTAACGAACAACAGATGATATTCAATCTTAAAATGCTTAACAGGGGATTTGATACTAGTAGTGGTTGGAGTAATAACAGATGTTAGACTTACGACTGTTTAGTTACACCGAATGAAAACAACTGTTTTTGAAACTTCTGCTTGCCTAAAAATACATCCACTGCTAAAGGGTACCGTCTGTTGTCATAATTTCTGTTTATCCTAATGACTGTTGATTTACTATACTGCTGACTGTCATCCATTATGACAACAGAGGTTCTGACGTGGACAGATCTTAGCCATCAAATATTTGTAACTACTGCCACGTTAGCATTCACTTCTTCTCTCTATATAAAAGTTGTTTCATCCCTAAATCGAGGTTCTACCACTGTCGTCTCGAATTCAAAATTCTCAAAAACAGTTTCCAACATTAAAAACCCTCCAACTTAAACCCTGTTTCATCCCCAAATCACCTTCTTCTCCGATCATGTCTCTGAACATCAAAAACCCTCACAACTGCCTCCCCATCTTCAAGAAAACCAGCAAAAATTCCAGCTATCACTCAATAATTGACCTTTTAACGTCATCAAAATACAAATCAATTCTTACTGTTGATGCTTCGGTTCATACAGAAACACTCCAACAATTTTGGTTTAGTGCTGAAATAGAGGCTGAAGATAATAATCCAGTTGCCATCACATCTAAGGTCGGGGAAAGTGTGGTATGAATTTCTCCTTTTACAATTTCCACTACATTTGCATTGGATGACTTGGGAGGTAAGAACAACTTTGAAAAACTTGAACTTCATACAGAATTCATTGAAAGAGGGTATGATTCACAATTAAAGGAAGTTACTATCTACAAACCAAACTTCCCTCCGCCAATGAATTTTTTGTTTCATACTCTTTTAACTTGTCTCTCAGCCAAGACCACCGCATTTAATGAGATACCTTTGAACATTCTGTATTTGGGTTATGCTATTTTAACAAAATCTGATTACAATTTATCACAAGCACTGTTTTCTGATTTGTTGAATAATGTGAAAAATGTGAAAAAATTGAAAAAAGGTGCTCGTAGTAATGCTTTTCTGTTGTATCCAAGACTTCTAAGCTACTACCTACGAAAACAAGTGTCACAAACAGATTTTGAACAAGGTGTAGCTTTTCAAATAAATAGTCTTACAAGTAAAACTTTTACTAAACTTATGGATAAAGAGTCAAAAGTTTCAACAACTGAAACAAAGGGGGATGGGCCTATTTTAGATGCGTCCGCATCAGTTGCTCAAACTTCTGTTGTTGAGCGAACTGCTCCTGGTGATCATGACACCACAACCGGTGTTGTGAAACACACTCCAGGAAAACGCAAAAAGAAAGCTGTCACATCTAAACAGCCCACCAAAACCAAACAAAATAAAAAGGTTCCTCTGGAAGATGAGATCCCAGAGGTTAATGCAGTGACAACACAAATGTCACTTGAAACCACTGCTGCTACTTCCTCACAGTTGTTGGAAATATCTCAACCCATCCAAACTCCTCATGTATCCTCACAAAAGGATCATGTTGTAAGTATAGGGACACCATAACATGAAGTAGACCTTTTATATGAAAGTATGTTTAAAAGTCCCTCTCCCAGGGCAATCACGCTTTCTACACCACAACCCTCGACTCAAGTTCCATCAACAATATTACCTCTGTTTGAAGCAATTGAATTTCAGAAAGAAAACAGTTCCTCTAATGCACACATTACTGAGATTAGATCGCAACAAATGACTGTGTCTGAACCAATTCAATCTCCTATCCTACAAACAGTTGAGGAGGTTATCCCCGTTGAGTATTACGAAACTCTTGGTGGTAGTTCAAGTGGAGCAGCCAATACAACTGTTGAACCCATTGGTGATCAGTTGGACAGTGGTTACATCATTAAGACTCCCTTGAAGGCAACTACTGATGAGGTTAGAACTGTAATCTCTGCTTCAGTGGGAAGTCCCCAGAACGAAGAAAAAGGGGCATCTGTTTCTGATGATATGGAGACTTCTCCTATTATCAAAACAAATACAACCACTACAGGTGGGAATTCAGATGATCCTATAAAAGTACGTGATGAATTAACTTATAAGGATTTGACGGTTAAAGTGTCTACCATTGAAACAGATGTTGCTGAAATGAAAGAATTGATTAAGCAGATGATAAAGCTTTTTAAAAGTCAACCTACCAGATAGGAAATTGCCAATGATCTTTGGAATTCTATGCAACCCATCCTTCAAGCTCAGAGGAATTTGGCTGAAAGTAACCGCAATTTCAGTTTGGAATTTATCAGAAATTTGGTTGATGCCAGGTATAAAGACACACAAGCAGACATTATGAACATTAAGAAACATCTGTTGAAACTTACTGGCTCCACCTCTACATCAATCTTTGAGAAAGATGATGATGATAATGATGCCAAAAAGGGGGAGAAAGATTAACTGAGAAAGTTGCCACCAGATTCAAAAGCTAATCCTACAGAAATTGTATCCCCTACTCAACCTAAATCTCAACCTTCTCCAAAAAAACCACCACAAAAGAAGGAGAAAATACCTTCCACACCATCATCACCCATTTTGTCAATAGATGCTGGGAACACAAAAGTATCAGCAGATGTTTACCAAACAGTTGCTGAGACACCAGTTGTTTCAGCAGAAGTTTCTCAAACATCTGCCATGATCATTTTCACTACACCAACCATAATCCAACCATCTCCAACGTCACAAAGAATTCCCATACATTCATCTTCACTACCAAAACATTCTCCTTCACCAGAAATCATCTCCACACGTAAGAGAAAAACTCATATCGATAGAATCACAAAAATGAACAATGATCCTCTGGTAAAGCCAACTCCACCTAATTGGAAGAAAGTTAAAACAGTGGAGTCAGATAAGGTATTGAAGTTTAAAAGAATGAGAGCAGAGCTTGTGGTTGCTGGTTATGGTCCAGTTAGATCCATTGCCAGATAGTCTAAACTGAAGATAGTTGAGACCTATAAAAAGCTGGAAGAAGTTAGAGCTGAACATTCAAATGTTCTTCAAAACCCAGTCTGTTCTACAACTGCTGCTCTGTCTCTAAAAATCGGTACTCCAAAAAACCTTCTCTCATAATCTGATTTGTCTGAATCAATTGCAAATTTAGTTAGCAGACCACAATCACCAAACTCATCTTCAATAATTCTTTGCCGAAGAAAACCAACTGATCCAAAAATAGTAAAGTGGAAGTCATGCTCAAAAACCCAAGTATTGACTTTGATCAGATCAGATCAGATGGTAGAGTTGAAGAGATTAAAATGGATAGTGTATATAATCTGAATGCATACGATCTCCAAGATTTGTTGGACCTTCAACTTGAGAGGGATGATGAAGAAGACATGTTCTCCCTGGACTTTGAACTACAATTCAAAGGACAAATTAGGGAGATGTTGATGAGAAATAAAAATCAGTAATAAAGAAGGGTTTTCGTATCATCTGTTGTATAGGGAGATTGTTGGATCAGCAGCTGTTACATTGTTTTGCAGTAACATATTTAACCAGATCACACATGTAGCGAGGGACATGTTGTCGCGTAACAAATTCTTGAGTGAGGTTTGATGTATGTTGTTTAGGCAAGTGATCGTATGTTCTTAGTTAATGTTTGTTAAAGTTAAGTTGTATTCGAATTTTATTAAGTTTGTTAGACATCTTTTATATGTACTTATGTTTATAACAATTTATATTGTCAATGGGTGGATACTCTCTTTTTTGAATAAGAGAATGGAAATAATCATATGTAAGTGATGAATTTTATTAAGTTTGTTAGACATCTTTTAGACATCTTTTATTAAGTTTGTTAAATATCTTTTATATTTACTTCTAATTGTCTTTTAGCTATAATAGATAACACATTTTCGTACAATATCTATACATGTATCTATATGTTCTATCAATATGTGTTATGCATGGTTTTCTAAGAAACGATCCGTGTTTGCACACGGGTCTTACCGCTAGTCTACTATAATAAAAGAAACCAAGTTTTGGACACGTGTCATTCATAGAAGATATCCTCAAATCTATACTTATCTTATATTAATTAACTAAATAACTAAATAATAAATCAATATTAAATCTTATCATACTTTAATAAAATATTATCATCAAATCTAAATTGTTAATTTAATGTATTTTAAAACAAATACATCTCTTTCATACTTATCTTATATTAAATATACTAGGTTAGAACCCTGGACACGTGTCATTCATAGAAGATATCTTCAAATCTATACTTATCTTATATTAATTAACTAAATAAATAAATAATAAATTAATATTAAATCTTATCATACTATAATAAAATATTATCATCAATTCTAAATTGTTAATTTAATGTATTTTAAAACAAATACATCTCTTTCCTACTTATCTTATATTAAATATACTAGGTTAGAACCCCGTGTAATACACGGGTTGAATAAATGTAATTTTATATACCAAATAATAAAAAAAAATATCTTTAAAAACCTTGTTTATTACACGGGTTGAATAAAGGTAATTTTATATACCAAATAATAAAACAATATATCTTTTAAAAATCTCGTTTATTACATAATTTTTTTAGTAATGAAAATAAAAATATTTCATATATTAATACAAAGTTTGGTTTTCGTGATAAATAATTTGTTTTGTTTAAAACTATCTTAAATTAACCATTTAATTTATAGAATAATATTTATTAGAAAAATGGAAGAATGATATTCAAAATTTAAAGTAGGATGAAATTTAATATTAGTGTTAATTCATTTATTTATTTAATTAATATAAGATAAGTTTGGAAGTGAACCGAGAAAATCATAAAATAAATGTTTACAATGAAAGACAGATGTCACACATTAATGTTTTATTATATAGTATAGTATATATATATATATATATATATTTAAATTGATATAAATAGATTATTATATTGTAGTAAATTTTGTTAACGAACTGTCAATAAATTTAACTCTTTATTTAAAACTTGTAAATGTAACGAAGTCTCAATAAATTTAACCATTTATTTAAAACTTGTAAATATAGAAATGATAAATAATATTAGTTAATTTTATTTTAAGTTTCGTAAAATCTATTTGATACCAAACTAAACAAAACGTTCAAATATATAGTTAATATCAAGAGTAAATTACGATTTTGGCCTCTGTGGTTATATCACTTTTACCCTTTTAGCCAAAAAAAATTAATCTTTTAACATCTGAGTCTCCAACGTCTTTTTTTCTAATCCTTTTGGCCCCAAACACTAACCCTGCCCATTTACTTTTAAGGGCCAAAAGAGTTAGAAAAATGACGTTGGGGTGCAAAAGGGTTAAAAAAAGACGTTGAGTGCTCAGATGTTAAAAAAATCCTTTTTGGGCTAAAAGGGTAAAAGGGATATAACCACATTTCACCTATTTTTCTATACCGGTCCCACGTTAAAAAAAACTTGTTAAGCTTTTTTTTTTCAAATTACAAACAGATTTTTAGGGCTTTTGATCAGACGACGATACAAGTCCGTTGATGCAAAACTTACCTCGAAGTGATGCTCCAAATTACTTGATTTTTGTTAATTGAAAATTTAAACACCCAAATTGAAGCGTCGTTTTCATTGTTTGGAGCAACGTTTTGAGTTAATTTTTACATCAATGGACTCGTATCATCGTTCTGATCAAAAGTCGTAAAAATCTGTTTGTAATTTGGAAAAAAAACATAACTCCGTTAAGTTTTTTAAATGAGGGACCGGTGTAGAAAAATAGGTGAAAGGTAGGACCGGTGGGGGGAATATTTAAAGGTGAGACTGTCAATGGCCAAATGCCTCTAATTGAGATTATTACAGGCGAATTCACCTTTTATGGATAATGGTATTATATTTCATGCTAAGGTGTTTTTTTTTTTTTTATTTTGATTTTACTTTTAACTCAGACTTTTCATCTTTTGCAATCTAACCATAGTACTTTTGGACTTTGGTCCGCCTATACTTTTCAAATATGTTTCGTTCTAAATTTTGCGAGGTAACACGATGCAACGTGCGTGTATGGTTTAATGAATGTATGATAAAAAAAAATTACATTATATGAATGTACGGTAAAAAAAATTAGGGATACCCCTGAATTTTTCTTCTAATTCCGCCACTGCAGCGAGTCATGCACAGTAACTCATTGGTGTTGAGGAACCATAGGTTTGTTTTCAGTACGATTGGTTTTACCATTCAAAAGGGGGTCGTGACACAGCTTGTTACCTGCTTCCGTGCCTCTATTGTAATTGAATAAAGACATTAAGGGGTTGTTTGGCAACATCTGAATGGTTAAGTGCTGAACCAGTAAGAGGTCTGAACTATTAAGTGCTGAACCAATAAGAGATCTGAACCATTATGAGACTGTATAATGCTTAACCGTTCAGAGGCAAATGCCTGACTAATTCAGATTAGATGTCTTAACCATTCAGACTCTGTATAAAACTTAACCATTTAGAGGCAAATGTCTGAATCATTCAGACATCTACTCGTGAAACAGTCTGAACCATTAAGTGCTGAACCAGTAAGAAAACTGAACTATTAAGAGCCTCATTAAGAGGTAAACAAACAACCTCTAACTGTTTTAATATAAAACTATTATAATCACAACGTACTTATTAAGCTTTATTTATAGCAAAATCAGTTAAAACATGTTGAAATAGCACGAAAAGATAAAGATACACTATTAGCTCAATATAATGATATTTTTTTACTTTTATTTTCGACTTTAAACATGTTTCGTTTTGAACATGTTTTTTGTTGTAATAACATGTTTCCTTTTAAAGTTCAAAATCTAACAAAACAATGTTATGATGTGCAATTTAATCAAATTTTGGTTAATGAGTGAGAGTTGGTTCAATAACTGGCCTACTATTATATGGAATAGTTTGACAAGGAAAAACATGACACGATTAACCCAAAATTTTTTAATGGGCATAACTTGAGCTATTATATATATATTATATATATATTGTTGTTGAAGGACCATAAATAGTAATTTTAAATTTAAAATAATATATCGTTTTTTTTATATTTTATTATTTTAATATTATAATACCTTATTATTATATTTACTTTTAACATATATTTTTTTATTTTTTTAAACCGTATTCCCTTTTTCATTTACTTTTTGTTTTTCATAATTTTTAATGTTATTGCCTTTATCAATTAATTTAATTTTTTTTAATAACTGTCGTTTGTTAATTAAAAAGAAACTTGAGTATGCAATTGTGTTTATACAAATGTTGTTAAATATGAAGTTGTATTCAAACTAGAGTATTTATTTGGTATCGTTTTACGGTACGATAATAAACTAAACCTATTCTACCGTTTGGCTTTCGAAACAACATTCTTCATTTTCAAATATCGTTTGTTTAACATTATCATGTGCTCCGTTTCGCCGCAACGCGCGACACTAATAAAAACTAGAAATATATAGTTTTTGAAGGGCGATGAATAGTAATTTAAAATTTAAAACAATATATAGCTTTTTAATATTTTATTATATTAATATATTTGTTGATATTTACTTTTAACTTTTAACATATTTTATTTTTTCTATTTACTTTTAGCTTTTAACGTATTTTTATTTTTTCTTTTTTTAAAACCATATTTCCTTTATCATTTATTTTGTTTTTAATAATATTTTTTCCTTTTTTTAAAATCTATCTTTACTTTATCAATTAATTTGATTTCTTTAATAACTTATGTTCGTTAATTTTTTTTTCTAAAAACTTAAATACGCAGTTGAGCTTAATTTTTACCCTCAATTAATATAAGTTTTATTAAAAACGAATTTATATTCAAAAATGAAGTATTTATTTGCTATCGTAAAATGATACGATGATAAACTGAACCGATTCTAACGGTTTAGCTTTCTAAACAGCATGCTACATTTTCAAATAACGTTTGTTTTACATTATCATTTGCTCCGTTTCGCCGCAACGCACGACTGCAAAAACCTAGTGATTATTAAAGGAGGAGATCTCAACGAACCGGATTATATGGAAAACAACCATAGGTGATTTAGCCAGCTGTCAGGCACACAATCCTTGATTAAGGTGCTAATTTCTCCAATCAAGATTTTCTCTAAATTCGTTAATCTTTCGTACTTTCCTTTTAGTCAATAAACACGTATTACCTATACATTAAAAACAAAACCAAATGAACAGTAACACTACAAAGGGATAAGCCAATGGTATTGGTATTGGTACCGATACCGGTACCAAATTTACCAAACCGGGTACATTTTCGGTACCGACTTTTTACATTTTCGGTACCGGTTTTTACCTTTAAATACTGGTACCGTACCGGTGCCATACCAGGTATATTCGGTACCGCTACCCACTTTTGGAGGTTTTCGATACCGAGCTCATTCCTAACATCACCTTCGAGCTCATGCCACGTAGCAACGCAAATAATTGCACCGTTTAGATTATTTTTCATACACATGGTAAGTAAATTATATTTCGTTTAAATGAGGTTTTATATACACAACTTCTTTTGTTTTCTTTTTTGTCTTTTCTGTAATGAATGGATTGTAACATGTAAAATTAACTTGGATATTTAAATTATTGATGAGCAAATGGTATCAAATCGTGTAATCAAACCGGTATCGTATCGGTACCAAATTTACTATACCAAATCATTTTCGATACCAATTTGGTACCCACATTTTGGCGTTTTCAGAATCATTACGTTAGGTTCGACACCGGTCTAGCACCATACCTGTATTTACTTATTTTTACCTTCAAATACCATACTGTATAGTACCGAGCATTTTTGGTTCCGGTACCTAATTTTGATTATTTTCGGGATCGGTACTTTCAGTGCCATTACCGGTACAGAGCTCATCCATATTTTAAAGTGTTAGTAACGTCATAACTGAACTGAAAACAACTGAATTTCCAACGTGTAGGACGTGTGGTCCTACTATTATATATCAGATTATTTAAAATCGTTTTTTGGATGGAGTAACTATCGTTACTACGTCATTTTTATCTATGTTTTGATATTCAGTATCCGCTTGCCGTTGTGGACACGCGTTTTGCAGACATTGGATCCCCGCCGCAACGCGGGGTCGGAAAATCAACTAGTTTATAACAATTTTGGACTTTTAAAGAAATGTGTTTTAAATTAAAATTGACAATATTACGGTTTGTCCGTTAACTTTATACTAACTTGCACCGTGTGTCCTTTGTCTTTAGAAATTACATCGAGTATCCTTTATTTGAAACTTTTGCTCATCACAAGTCTTTTACGCTAACCTATATCCATTTTCTTAATTAAGACCAGTCAAGTGCCCCTCACGGGAGGGGCAAAACTGTCATTTTATCATTTTTATTTAAATTACATGTATTGTCCTTAAAAAACATCTCAGGTTTATATATGTGTGTGTGTGTGCGCGCGTGCGCATCGCCATTGATCAAATTAGGGCGTTTATTCAATTGTGTTTATTCCTAATTCTTTTGTACGAAAGATGTGTATAGAATTGTGTTTAATTGCTGCAACTACAGGCGTCGTACAATGTATGCATTTTTTGTTGCAATTGATAAAAACCTACTATCAATAGTCACATGATTTAAAAACCTGTTGTATGCAATTTATTTTGGTAAAAACTTGCTTTCATGTTTAGTATATGCAATTTATTTATTAAAAATTTGTTGTCAATAGCCCACATAATAATGTGATAAAAACCTGCACAAAACAAAGTTTAAAAACTACTCAAAACCATCCAAAAGTCAAACAATCAAATGACGTTTCCAAACTGTCCAATTACATACCATATTGTTTAAACAACCAAATTAGACAATGTTATTTAAACAACCAACCAACAAACCAAGTTCCAAAAGACTATATTGTTAAAACAACCGAAAGAACGAGTTCTAAAATAAATGAAGTATTACCGTATATTTCATCAATATCTTCTTGTTCGAGATGTTCATGAGTGAAGTATCGTTCTTGACGATTATCTGGAGAATAACCCATGGTGCACGTGAGGATTGTTAGGGTTTAAATTCAGATGGTTGTGTGTGAGAAGATAAGGAAATGGTTGAATGGGTTGCATATATTAACCTGTGATGTTTTTAAAGGACAATACATGTAATTTACATAAAAATGATAAAATGACAGTTTACCCCCCCCACCAGTGGCAGAGCCACACTTTGAAGAACGGTGTCGTCCGACACCATTGAATTTTGTGTAGCAAATACAATGTATAATAGGAAATATTCGAGCGACACCTTTGTTTTTTTACGAGCGACACCATTGTTGTCACACCCCAACCGATGGCGGAATCATCGGAGCATGGCACTGGGCGAAACAGATTGTCCAGAAGTTTCCACAACAATTATTATTACTATTCAATTTATATAATACGTCCCATACTGTACCTTAAATAGCAAACAAATTATTACAGATAACATTAAGTCAAATATTCTGTTCCGACAACTCAGATTTAAATATAAGAATTGTTCAAATACTTCTAGAGACTCGATCTGCAAGATCTACAGACAACTATGCTCTAGACGCTTATTCTAAGCTCGCCTTCCTAGCAGATAAGCATCCTAATTTCGTGTCACGTACGTTAAAATAAAGTCAATAAATAAAATGTAAAGGTGAGCATACAAGTTTGATAATAGCATATTAGAGTTCGAAATAGTTTACGCATAACCAGCACATACACAGAGGAAAACGAAGCATGCTAATTATCGACATGGATCTATCGATACCAATGACTGCGGGTTGACTGCCCGAGGCAGTTCGCAATACATGATTACCACCGTAATCCATGCAAGTAATTGTCCTTAACAACCCCCGTGTGAACGGGTGCTGAGTCCAAACTATAGTACTATCATCGTTAAGGCAGGTAGACAGCATTCCACGTGTAAATATAACAACAAGCATTCATTTAGTCACATAATATATGCGGTAACGGTTAGCGCTTGAAATAATTGAGTAGTGTGTTCGATTGTGATTTAGAATAAGGAACGTATGTAACATCCAAAAGTGCTAAAGCAAAAAGGGTTCGAGTATACTCACAATGATTGATGGATTGAAGGGAGCACTTGAGAGTAGGGTTAGCCGGAATAGTTCGATAGCATAACGATAAGCAACGCGTAAAACGTAAACAAGTGTTGGAGGGTCGGACAGCCTGGTCGATCAGATGGTAGGTCCGATCGGACGGCTTGATCGTTCGGTTAACCAGTCCGTTCGGACAGTCTGTCCGGTCGGTCAGTAGGCCGATCGGATGGACTGTTCGAGTAGGTTGTTTCTTCCTTTAAGAAGGATGTGTTTGTGTATGATGGTTTGACCTTTTGAGGTTTTTGTTGCAGTATTTGAAAACATCGAAGTATCCTTACCTTTCAGGTCGATCGATCGAACGGACTGTTCGATCGGTCGGCTTAACCGATCGGTTAGGTTCTTCAACAACAAGTTCTTATCAGGGTGTCACCTGGTCGGACGGCTCGACCGATCGGGTGGCACTCCAACGTGTTGAACAAGTTGCAAATCGATTAAGTGTTGAAGCATAGTATCTCATGATCCGAAGAGTAATTCAAATCAGACCGTAGTCCGATTGAACAGCACTTCGTTCAATACTAGACTTCACGAAATTGTTAGAGTGTGGGGCCATGTGCTAGCCGATCGGTTGGCCTGGTCGATCGGCTGGCTTATCCGATCGGCTGGGCTGTCCGTTCGGACAGTCAGCACGATCGATCAACTTCCTGACCTGGTCGACTTGTTCGTCTAACACTTGGTTGTTTTGGTCGTTTGACGTTATACCGAGGTACTTTTGACAACGAGTTGAACCATAGAACCCTCGTCCTTACTTGTTTCCCCTGCTCGGACAGGAATCACCCAAATCCGGCCGGTGAACTATTCGAAACGGAGTTTAACGTTTAACCCGAAATCGGTGGACCTCGTGGATAGAACCCGAATCTTGAACCACATAACTACTAGGATGATAAGTGAGTCGGTTCAAACTCCGTTTCTACCGGTTTGAAGGCATTGAGTGTAAAAGAGTTGAAAGAAAGTTGGAAAACATTCTTTCAATCCTTTTCACCGTGTAAATGTTTAGATCTATGATAGATCTTTGTTTGCTCATGTGGAAATCGGCTAGATCCAAGTGATTCTTGGTGGATTGAAGCCAAAACATGAAGTTCTTCAAGAACACCATGATGACATCATCCTTGAACACTTGAATCTTGATGATTTCACGGTTAAAAAATCGGAAGGAATCTGAGAAAAAGGACGAGAGCACGAGCTGGTCGGTCAGAGCTTTCTAAAAGTGGTAAGCATGACAATGACAGGGGTATTTATAGGCTTCCAAAAGAGGAAAGGGCTGGCCGATTGGTCAGGCACCCCGATCAGACAGCCTGTCCGATCGGACAGCAGTCCGATCGGCTGGGCTGTTCGATCGGCTGGGAGCCTGATCGTTCAGCTGCCTGATATTTCGATTTCGATTGCGATTGATGAGAATACGATAGAGTTTCCTATTCAAATTACTTTTAATCCCAAGCACTATATCTAACATACAATCACCTATATCTCGCGCTGTCTTTTCGCCACCAATTATCATAATTCGATTTTGATTGAGTTTGATTGTGTTTCGAGTTTCGATTGATTACCACACATAACATAAAGTAAACATGCACAAGTAACACATAAGGCACACACACACGTATACTAACACCAGAATTCGCGTAATTCAAGTCTCGAGTTCGATGATGATTAGATTAGCTCGATTGTTGATTAATTGACTTTATCGCATTGTTACTTCCTACTATTCAAGGTCATAAAGCGTTTCGCGTCGATAAACATTCGATTACTTCGATTTTTGATTAATTATTCCACATAATACAACTAAAGTAATCGTGAACACAAAATAGGCTAACTATGGTCAAAGGAGTCAATCTTGACTTTGACTTTGACTTTGGCATTCGGTAACACGGGGTGTTACAGCCTCCCCTTGTTTAGGGAATTTCGTCCCGAAATTAGGCTGAAAGTTGTACATCGCTGTGAATTACACTTGAGAACTTTCTCTCTCTAGACTTTCACTTGAACAACTGCGGGTACTTCGCCTTCATGTCGCTTTCGAGTTCCAAAGTGAACTCTGCGCCTCGTTTGCCTTCCCATCGGACTTTCACAATAGGAATGCGTGAGCATCTAAGTTGCTTGGTTTGGCGATCCATGATTTCGACAGGCTTCTCCACGAAGTGTAGCGTTTCGTTTATTTGGAGGTCGTCGAGAGGTACACTTAGATCATGCTCAGCCAGGCACTTTCGGAGGTTTGACACATGGAAAGTCGGGTGGACGTTACTGAGTTCCTCCGGTAGTTCGAGTCTGTAGGCGACTTTTCCGATCCTTTCCAGAATCTTAAAAGGTCCAACATATCGAGGTGCTAGTTTCCCTTTCTTGCCGAATCTGACCACACCCTTCCAAGGTGATACCTTTAGGAATACGTAGTCACCAACGTCAAATTCCAGGGGCTTGCGCCTTCTATCGGCGTAACTTTTCTGTCTATCCCGGGCTTTCGACAAGTTGTCTCGAATCTGGAGGACTTTGTCAGTCGTTTCTTGTAATAGCTCAGGACCGGTTAATTGCGAGTGACCGATCTCGTGCCATACAATAGGCGATCGACATCCCTTCCATATAGGGCCTGGTGCCATTTGGATGCTGGTATGATAACTGTTATTGTACGAGAATTCGACTAACGGCAGGTATTTGTTCTAATTACCATCGAAGTCTATGACACACGCACGGAGCATGTCTTCAAGAGTACGGATCGTTCTTTCAGTCTGTTCATCGATTTGAGGATGGAATGCGGTACTTAGGTTAAGCGACGCACCGAGAGCTGCTTGAAACATTTCCCACAATCGCGACGTAAACCGAGCATCACGGTCAGAGATGATGTCACGAGGCATACCATGATTACAAATGATCTCGTCGGTGTAGATTCGGGCTAATCGTTCCACCTTGTAGTCTTCTCGTATTGGCAAAAAGTGGGCCGATTTGGTCAAACGATCAACGACAACCCAAATGCTGTCATGACCTGATGACGTGGGTGGAAGCTTGGTTATGAAATCCATAGCTATACTTTCCCACTTCCATATAGGAATTGGCGGTTGTTCGAGTAAGCCAGAGGGTCTTTGATGCTCAGCCTTGACCCTTGCACAAGTCATGCATCTTCCGACATAGAGAGCGATATCCCTTTTCATACCCGGCCACCAGTACTTGTAATGAAGATCCTGGTACATTTTATCGGCACCGGGATGAATAGAATACCGAGATTTGTGGGCTTCATCCATTAAAATCTTTCGTAATTCGGTCCGCTTAGGGATCCAAATTCGGTCCAGAAAATAGAAGATCCCATTTGATTTGCTTACAAGCTGAGCTCCATCGTGATAGATTCTCTCCTTCTTCAAGGTGCGTTCATTAAAGCAAGCATGTTGGGCTTCACAGATGAGGGTTTTGAGATCGTGTTGGGCTTGGGTATTACGAATACTGAGCAAATAACTCCGCCTGCTGAGCGCGTCGGCAACGACATTTGCCTTGCCTGGGTGATAACGAATCTCGCAGTCGTAATCGTTTAGGGGTTCTACTCATCGGCGTTGACGCATATTGAGTTCTCTCTGATTAAAGATGTGTTGTAAACTCCTGTGATCGGTGAAGATCGTACACTTGGTACCATACAGGTAGTGTCGCCATATCTTTAATGCAAAGACAACCGCACCTAGCTCGAGATCATGGGTTGTGTAGTTCTTCTCGTGGATTTTGATCTGTCGAGAAGCGTAAGCTATAACCTTGTCTCGTTGCATGAGGACACAACCAAGGCCAAGGTTGGAAGCATCATAGTAGACAATGAAATTGTCGTTCCCATCGGGCAACGAGAGAACGGGAGCATTGCAAAGCTTATGATTGAGAGTTTGGAAAGCAGACTCTTGTTCGGTTCCCCAAACAAAAGACCTGTCCTTATGCGTAAGAGCGGTAAGCGGCACAGCGATCTTAGAGAATCCTTCGATAAATCGTCGATAATAGCCCGCTAATCCGAGAAAAGAACGAACTTCAGACGGGTTCTTCGGTGTAATCCAACTCTTAACTGCTTCAATCTTCGCAGGGTCGACGTGGATACCTTGACTATTCACGATGTGACCAAGAAACTGAACCTCTTCTAACCAGAATTCGCACTTGGAGAACTTGGCATAGAGTTGGTTCCCCTGGAGTAACTCGAGAACCAAACGTAGATGTTGCGCGTGTTTGGCTTTCGATTTGGAATAAATCAAGACATCTTCGATGAATACGATGATGAAACGGTCAAGATAGGGCTTACACACACGATTCATCAGATCCATAAAAACCGCGGGTGCATTGGTTAAACCAAAAGGCATAACAACGAACTCATAGTGGCCGTAGCGAGTGCAAAATGCGGTTTTGGGTATATCTTCTTCCTGAATACGCAACTGATGATAGCCTGAGCGTAGATCGATCTTCGAAAAACACGTAGCTCCTTGTAGCTGATCAAACAAATCGTCGATGCGAGGTAGGGGGTAACGGTTCTTGATGGTCAACTTATTCAATTCCCTGTAGTCGATACACATCCTGAACGACCCATCCTTCTTTTTGACGAAAAGGACTGGGGCGCCCCAAGGAGAGGTGCTTGGGCGAATATAGCCTTTTCCAAGTAACTCCTGGAGTTGGTTCGAGAGTTCCCGCATTTCGGATGGCGCGAGTCGATATGGGGCTTTGGCTACGGGGTTAGCTCCAGGAATGAGGTCGATGCGGAAGTCGATATCACGACTGGGCGGTAATCCGGGAAGATCGTCAGGGAACACCTGAGGAAACTCACGGACCACTGGGACGTCTCTGATTTCTGTCTTCCTTTCCTTTCCTTCTCCGCAACTACGATGTTAGCCAAGAAAGCTCTGTATTCCTTGCGGAGATACTTGCTAGCTTGGACACATGACATGAGCTTGAGACCTTTCGAAGCAGTTTCACCATACACACATAATAAGTCACCATTCGCGAGCGAGACTCGAATCATCTTGTCGAAGCACACAACTTCAGCATGGTTTTCGCGTAGAAAGTCCATGCCTACTATGATGTCGAAACTTCCGAGTTGCATCGGGATAAGGTCGATTGGAAAGATGTGATTGTTGAGTTCAAGAGTACAATCACGAAGAACAGAATTAACGGCGACAGTTCTTCCAGTAGCGACTTCAACTTCGAATGACGAGGGGAGATAAGAACGCTTACGACTAAGGAGCTTCTCGAATTCAAATGACACAAAGCTGTTATCGGCTCCAGTATCAAACAAACACGATGCATAAATACCATTCACAAGGAACGTACCATTAACCACATTGTTGTCAGCCTGGACTTGACGAGCATTGATGTTGAAGGTTCTGGCGCGTGCTGCTTGTTGCTGCTGCTGCTACTGGGGCTCTTGCTTCACCACCCTGTTCGGGCATATGTTTGCAAAGTGGTTAGGGTCACCACATGCAAAGCAGACTCGAGCGTTGATCGCGGGTGCTTGAGCTGCGTGTTGGCCTTGCGGGGCTGGAAGTAGAGCTTGATGAGCAGTGGCTTGAACTGCGGCTTGACGAGGACCATAGCGACAATTAGCAGTAAAATGGCCGTACAGATTGCAATGAGCGCAGAAGCGACAGGCAAGACCCACCGGATGATGATATGAGCATGTCGGGCAGAGCAGGTGGGGACCTGTGTAAGCACGCTTTGCTGGAGGCGCTTGAGTAACTGGTGCTGGTCGAGGATGAGACTGCTGCTGAGCTGGTACGACTTGCAGAGGAGCAGCAGGGGTAGTGACCGCACAGTTCCTGTTGCTGGAGCTGTTGTTGTGTTTCTTCTTGCGGCGTGACGACTTGGATGGTTGAGCAGTGGCGGTTTCGGCGGTTGATGCAGTGGTGGCTTGATGTAGAGACTTGGTGGGCTTATCCCAAAAACCAGCTTTTACTCACTTGTCATTGATCTCGGCGGCAAGCAAGTAAGTCTCTTCAATCGATGAGGTCTTCGCGGCGTGAACAAAATCGGCAACACAATTGGGTAGAGCTCGAATGTACTTCTTGATGGCCATGTCTGACGTCTTGACTTGATCGGGACAAATGATGCTGAGCTGTTTAAAGCGAGCAGTCAAGGCAGCGTTATCTCCATCCTTCTGCTTAATGTTCCAAAACTCGTCCTCCAGCTTTTGACGTTCATGGGGAGGGCGAAATTCGTCCATCATGATGGCTTTCAGCTCCTTCCATGTCAGCTCATAAGCTGCATCATTCCCGCGTTTGTTTCGTTCAGCCGTCCACCAGTCTAGAGCTCGGGACTGGAAGACGCCGGTTGCGTTTAGGGTACGGAGATTTTCTGGACAGCCGCTTTGGCGCAGAGTGACTTCGATGGAATCAAACCATTGAAACATAGCTGTTGGGCCATCTTCTTTGGTGAATTCCTTTGGTCCGCATGCCTTGAACTGTTTAAAGCTGAAGACAGTCTTGGTAGCGTCTTTGGGAGCTTCAGTTCTCGACTCCTCGGAAGATTTGCTGACGTTTTCATAGACATCGCTCACAGCTTTTGCTACTTTCTTGGCGATGATAGCAGCAAGACATCTGTCTCTCTTCTCTTGCGGGTAAGTGGGGTTCGGTGTCCGAATGACGACATGGTCTGCAACAGACATCGTCGTAGGTCTCAGGCACATCAAAATCGAATCTCACCTCACACGTCTACTACTTACTAAAGCTCAGGAACACGTCGAAACAAGTATCGCATAAACACTTAAGCACATAATCATAGATTCACGCAGTCACAAAAACACATAACCACGTAGGGCACGTAGAGCACAGAGACACGTAAACACAGAAGCACATTCCTATTTAATCACAGAGGCAGTCAAAATACAGAAACCTATCATTCAAGTTCGCGCGTCATTCGTATGTATATATTGGTCGGTTATAGCGTACCGAGTGGCATATTAAGTATAGTACAAGCGTATATCGTAGCATAATATCGTTTAGATTTGCAGCGACTTGCTAGCGTATTTAGATAGAGGAGCAATGCGAGTCATGTGTGTTGATCGAAGTGATAGCAAAAAAATCGAATAATCCTTCAAAAATCCAAACACATAAACAGGTAATTACACATGAACACGTAAAATCGACGAATTGTCAGAGTCGGCATTTGCGGGCTCAGAATTGAAACACATAAAATCGAGAGATAGAGTGTCTGCGGCTATTAGACATTGACTACCCAAAGCGATTCGACTATTCTCAATAGACTTGTCATCACTTTTCGACTTTCGGGATCGTGTTTTCGCCTCGATTCTTGGGCATTCAGCACATATTCCCTAGGTCATACTCGTGAGTTCAGGTCGTTGGAGTCCGTCGAGGCTTTGGTGAGATGAGCAAAGGTCGGAATAAGTTGCCAAGGTTAGGGTTTCACCCCTGGCTTAGCAACTTCTTCCTTGTTTTAGTGAAATTGAGGAGATTATTCATCAAAACATGGATTTCACTCCTGATTTGGTATAATTCTCCTCGTTAAACAAGCGTTCGTTACTGAAAAGAACGAAGAAATCATTGATAAAACAACATTGACCCAGCAACCTAGTCAAGAGTTTGCGGTTTTCACACCTAATCTCGACTGAGTCACTTGTCGTTGTCTTAAAATTCGGGTGCAGTGATGATGAGAATTAGCAGGATATACAGCACATAAGCTTGGTCTGTTGGTTCCTACTATAGTCTAGGTCACTAAGACTTCGACCCGGACTAGGTCGAGTCTAGCCTAATTCCCTACAGTTATGGCTCTGATACCAATCTGTCACACCCCAACCGATGGCGGAATCATTGGGGCATGGCACTGAGCGAAACAGATTGTCCAGAAGTTTCCATAACAATTATTATCACTATTCAATTTATATAATACGTCCCATACCGTACCTTAAATAGCAAACAAATTATTACAGATAACATCAAGTCAAATATTCTGTTCCGACAACTCAGATTTAAATATAAGAATCGTTCAAATGCTTCTAGAGACTTGATCTGCAAGATCTACAGACAACTATGCTCTAGACGCTTATTCTAAGCTCGCCTTCCTAGCAGATAAGCATCCTAATTGCCTGTCACATACGTTAAAATAAAGTCAATACATAAAATGTAAAGGTGAGCATACAAGTTTGATAATAGCATATTAGAGTTTGAAATAGTTTACGCATAACCAGCACGTACACAGAGGAAAACAAAGCATGTTAATTATCGACATGGATCTATCGATACCAATGACTGCGGGTTGACTGCTCGAGGCAGTTCGCAATACATGATTACCACCGTAATCCATGCAAGTAATTGTCCTTAACAACCCCCGTGTGAACGGGTGCTGAGTCCAAACTATAGTACTATCGTCGTTAAGGCAGGTAGACAACATTCCACGTGTAAACATAACAACAAGCATTCATTTAGTCACATAATACATGCGGTAACGGTTAGCGCTTGAAATAATTGAGTAGTGTGTTCGATTGTGATTTAGAATAAGGAACGTATGTAACACCCAAAAGTGCTAATGCAAAAAGGGTTCGAGTATACTCACAATGATTGATGGATTGAAAGGAGCACTTGAGAGTAGGGTTAGCCTGCATAGTTCGATAGCATAACGATAAGCAACGCGTAAAACGTAAACAAGTGTTGGAGGGTCGGACAGCCTGGTCGATCAGACGGTAGGTCCGATCGGACGGCTTGATCGTTCAGTTAACCAGTCCCTTCGGACAGTCTGTCCGGTCGGTCAGTAGGCCGATCTGATGGACTGTTCGAGTGGGTTGTTTCTTCCTTTAAGAAGGACGTGTTTGTGTATGATGGTTTGACCTTTTGAGGTTTTTGTTGCAGTATTTGAAAACATCGAAGTATCCTTACCTTTCAGGTCGATCGATCGAACTAACCGTTCGATCGGTCGGCTTAACCAATCGGTTAGGTTCTTCAACAACAAGTTCTTATCAGGGTGTCACCTGGTCGGACGGCTCGACCAATCGGGTGGCACTCCAACGTGTTGAAAAAGTTGCAAATCGATTAAGTGTTGAAGCATAGTATCTCATGATCCGAATAGTAATTCAAATCAGACCGTAGTCCGATCGAACAGCACTTCGTTCAATACTAGACTTCACGAAATTGTTAGAGTGTGGGGCCATGTGTTAGCCGATTGGTTGGCCTGGTCGATCGGCTGGCTTATCCGATCGGCTGGGCTGTCCGTTCGGACAGTCAGCCCGATCGGTCAGCTTCCTGACCTGGTCGACTTGTTCGTCTAACACTTGGTTGTTTTGGTCGTTTGACGTTATATCGAGGTACTTTTGACAACGAGTTGAACCATAGAACCCTCGTCCTTACTTGTTTCCCCTGCTCGGACATGAATTACCCAAATCCGGCCGGTGAACTATTCGGAATGGAGTTTAACGTTTAACCCGAAATCGGTGGACCTCGTGGATAGAACCCGAATCTTCAACCACACAACTACTAGGATGATAAGTGAGTCGGTTCAAACTCCGTTTCTACCGGTTTGAAGGCATTGAGTGTAAAAGAGTTGAAAGAAAGTTGGAAAACATTCTTTCAATCATTTTCACCGTGTAAATGTTTAGATCTATGACAGATCTTTGTTTTTCATGTGGAAATCGGCTAGATCCAAGTGATTCTTGGTGGATTGAAGCCAAAACATGAAGTTCTTCAAGAACACCACGATGACATCATCTTTGAACACTTGAATCTTGATGATTTCGCGGTTAAAAAGTAAGATTTGAAAGATAGAAAGGTGTAGGTGTGTGTATAGATCACGGAAGTACAAGATTTAGGATGAAATCTTACCGGAATCGGAAGGAATCTGAGAAAAAGGACGAGAGCACGAGCTGGTCGGTCAGAGCTTTCCAAAAGTGGTAAGCATGACAATGACAGGGGTATTTATAGGCTTCCAAAAGAGGAAAGGGCTGGCCGATCGGTCAGGCACCCCGATCGGACAGCAGTCCGAGCGGCTGGGCTGTTCGATCGGCTGGGAGCCTGATCGGTCAGCTGCCTGATTCGAGCGTTCGGTGCGACGATTTTCGATATTTCGATTTCGATTGCGATTGATGAGAATACGATAGAGTTTCCTATTCAAATTACTTTTAATCCCAACCACTATATCTAACATACAATCACCTATGTCTCGCGCTGTCTTTTCTCCACCAATTATCATAATTCGATTTTGATTGAGTTTCAAGTTTCGATTCAAGTTTCGATTGATTACCACACATAACATAAAGTAAACATGCACAAGTAACACATAAGGTGTGACAACTCGAACCTTAGACTTACTGTGATGTAACGTTATGTGCCTACGTGATACCACGATTTAATGAATGTTTTATTATTATGTGCACATGTGTATGTATTGCATGGTATGTATGTATGTTGTGAATGTTCACGAACCGAGTACACGAGCCCTTTGGGCCACATCTTGTTCACGGACCCTTAGTAGTAACCGGATGGGCTCGGCGGCCCACTCCCCACTCGCAACACAAAACCGGGACTAGGGATTTGTTCTACCACTTTTGCAAAACACAACACCCACAAGAACCCTAGGCTTTTCTCTCTCTCTCTCGGGTGACTAGAAGCCGACGGCACAAGATCAATCTTTGTTCTTCTCCCCTAATCCGGTTAGTACTTGGTATGCTTGTTGTATTGATGTTATGTGTGATCGATGATTTATGAGTATTCATGTTGAATGATAGTGTTTTGATAATCGGATCCCTTGTGCACTTTAATTGCAAGTTCAATAATGTTTATACATTTCTGGAATGCATGATCTAGTACCCGGTTACCATGTAGTGATTTGAATGTTGTTAGTAGGTTTGTAAATCGCATGCTTGTTATATCGGATATGATGATCGATTGTGGTGATGTTTATAAACCGGCTTCATACTCATGTAAATCGGATAGGTTGAATGTTAAAAGTTATGGTTCATATGCACAATTACTGATTCATTACTGGTTCGATGTTCTTGAATTGTTATGAATATGCTTGAAATCTGAATTAACTGTTGATTGATCGAAATTGTGAAACTGTCCAAGGTGTTAGCTGAAATCACGGATAAGTCAATGCAGGAATTATGGAAATCAGTTACACACACGGTTGCGACTCAGATTGCGAGTCGAAACCTCACCGTCTCGACTCGAGACCACAAACAGCACAAGCCGAGACCGGGGTTACGAGTCCCGTTGCGACTCGTAACCGGACCATGACGAACCGAGATCACCATTGCGACTCGCAACCAGCAGTTGCGACTCGTAATCTCCGGTTGCGACTCGAGATCGCCGGTTGCGACTCGAGACGAGTTAATGCACGTACACTGCTGGGCCTTCATTGTTACGGGCCCAATGATTTGATTTGTGGACTGTTTGCTATTGGACTTTTACTATTACAGGCCCAACTGATTGGGCCGGACACTTGGCTATTTGTTTAACTGTTTTGCTTTGGGCTGCTATTGGGATACGTGTTCATTGCCATGATCAATACGTGTTAGTAACTTACGTGTTTTATACAAACCTGACTTGCGTAATAACCATGATAGGACGTGAGTGACCATTTACTTGCTACTTGTACTTTCTGTGTATCTGCCGAGCAAACCAAGGTGAGTTCACACAGCCAAGGCATGGGATTCCCGGGTTGGGAATTGGGTTGGATATGTTATTGTAAAAGGAGTTACTCGTACTTACGCATATACCAGACTATAGACCATCGTCCTCAGGTTAGTCAGGACACGTTACGTAAAGCCTACGTAACCCAGTATATTTGCCATATGTCTCCCGGGTCGGGAGGACACGTTACGTAAAGCCTACGTAACCCAATACCATCTATTGGCTTCCAGGTCGGAAGGCCACGCTGCGTAAAGCCTACGTAGCCCCCACGCGTACCACTGTCCTCGGGGAAGGGCACGTCACGTAAAGCCTACGTGACCCTGTACGTTTTCCTGTTCTCAGTAAAGAAGAACACATGGTCGGAAGTTAGTCTAGTAAGTACCGTTAATGAGAAGCCCTCATTAGCCAGGATAAACATGGGAAGCCCCCCACGAGTATTATGAACACAAGGTTTGGGAAGCCCCCACCTTTAGTACACACACTAGTATGGGAAGCCCCCACTAGTTATACTTATGCATTATGTTATGAACTTACTTTCTGTGAACTCGCTCAACTAGTTTGTTGATTATTTGCTGCATGCCTTGCAGGACCTTAGGTACTTTATGGAGCTTGCACAGGGAGGAGCAGGTCGTTGTGGGATTTGGATCATGAACGATATTCAAACTTATAATTAATTTGAGATTACTTACTATGCTTCCGCTACTCAAAACAATGCTTGGTTTTAAAACATCGATCATGTCATGATAACCTATTCTAATGACTTTTATTATTATTTAATGCTATGTTTGATATGATTGATGGCTTGATCCTGGTCACGTCACGCTCCCAAGCGGTGGTACTCCGCGTGTGGATTTTGGGGGTGTGACAGATTGAGATTACTTACTATGCTTCCGCTACTCAAAACAATGCTTGGTTTTAAAACATCGATCATGTCATGATAACCTATTCTAATGACTTTTATTATTATTTAATGCTATGTTTGATATGATTGATGGCTTGATCCTGGTCACGTCACGCTCCCAAGCGGTGGTACTCCGCGTGTGGATTTTGGGGGTGTGACAGATTGGTATCAGAGCCATTGGTTATAGAGAACTTGGTTTTAATATGGGAAAACGTTTTTATTAAAACCGGACTATAACCAGAACAGTGCTCTCAACGATCCACAACGACGCTTCGCTCCACGTGCAAGACTCGACATCCTAGGTAATAAGGGTTATGTTATTGCCTGTTTGCTAGAACTGTTTAGAACTTTGCTCGCATTACGCTTAGATACACATGATACTATAGCATGAGAATCCCTACGTGCTTACACTTTTCTGTCATCGCCCTACTCGCGAACCATTCTTACGTATGCTACTTGTTGCAATGAAGATCATGTCTGGACGAATCAACATGACACAAGCCCAGCTAGAGGCTCTCGTTCAAGCTCAAGTTGCTGCGGCAGTTGCAGCAGCTCAAGCAGGTAGTATATCCTGCAGTATAGGCACACACTAGGATCTTTAGATCCTACATTAACTCTCGTATTTAACTTCGTCCTATTCGTACACAATAGGTCAACACGCGCAGCAGCCTGTCTGCACGTTCAAGAATTTCATGGACTGTCGTCCAAACTCTTTCAGCGGCACAGAAGGAGCGGTTGGACTCCTCCACTGGTTCGAGAAGCTAGAATCAGTATTCGAGATGTGCGAGTGCCCTGAGGCTCGCAAGGTCAAATTTGCCACCGGCACTTTAGAAGGGATAGCACTGACTTGGTGGAACGCCCAAGTTCAGATCTTAGGGTTGGCAGCTGCTAACGCCACCCCATGGAACGATTTCAAGGAACTCATCAAGCGTGAGTATTGCACACGTGAAGACATTCACAAGCTGGAAGACGAGTTGTATAATTTGAAAATGGTTGGATCAGAGATCGAAGCGTATACTAAACGGTCGAACGAGCTGGCCGTTCTGTGTCCTACTATGGTGGACCCTCCATACAAGCGCATTGAGTTGTATCTCAAGGGATTGGCGCCAGAAATTCAGAGCCACGTGACGTCGGCTAACCTCGAAAACATCCAGGAAATCCAGCGCCTCGCTCATCGCATCACCGATCAGGCAGTGGATCAGAATAAACTGCCCAAGCGTGTTAATGCTACTGCTAACGTCACCACCTCAGTTACTCCTGCTACATCTGATGACAGTAAAAGGAAATGGGATGGAGATTCTAGTAAAAGTTCAGCATCTGTTCAGCCACAAGCTCAGCAGCAGAAGATTGACCACTATCAGAGTCCCAGTCAGCAATCCTCTGGTGGTCACAGGCAGAGGAGATATCAGGGTAGTCAACCTAGGTGCCACAACTGCAACAGGCATCACCACGGCCCGTGTAACAAGGGTCGTTGTCAAAGGTGTCTTAAGATGGGTCACGAGGCCAAAGACTGTAGGAGTCCACGGCCTGCGAATCAGAATCAGCAGCAGCAACAACCCGCTCCACAGAACCAGCAGCAGCAGCAGCAGCCACAGCGTGGAAACCGGGGGTGTTTCCAGTGTGGGGCTGAAGGTCATTTCAAACGCGATTGCCCTCAATTGAACCAGAATCGCAACAATAACAACCAGGGCAACGGCAACAACAACGGCAGAAACAACAACAATAATGGCAACGAGGCAAGAGGTCGAGCTTTCGTTTTGGGAAGAGGAGACGCAGTGAACGATCCCAACGTTGTTATGGGTAAGTTTCTCCTCGATAATATTTACGTTACTGTTTTGTTTGATTCGGGTGCGGATACAAGTTATATGTCTGTGAAAATGTGTCAACTGCTAAAACGTGCACCAACACTTTTACCCACCAAACATGTCGTAGAGTTAGCTAACGGTAAAAGTCTAGAAGCCACGCACGTAGTTCAGGGTTGTAATCTTATCCTAGCTGGTCAAGCCTTCTCTATTGATCTCATTCCCATAGTTTTGGGTAGTTTCGACGTCGTGATTGGGATGGATTGGTTATCCCAACACCAGGCAGAAATCTTGTGCAGCGAAAAGATTATTCGCTTTCCTCGTTCTGGTCAGGAACCTCTAGAAGTTCAAGGCGACAAGAGTGGTGCAGTGGTTGGCATCATCTCTTTCTTGAAGGCTCAGAAATGCTTACGAAAAGGTCACACAGCCATTTTGGCTCTTGTTTCGGATGCATCGATGAAGGAAAAGAAATTGGAGGATATTCCAATTGTACGTGATTACCCTCAGGTGTTTCCTGAAGACTTACCTGGCTTACCGCCTCATCGTCAGGTCGAATTCCAAATCGAGCTCGCTCCAGGAGCAGCACCCATAGCTCGCGCACCATATCGTCTAGCTCCATCAGAATTGGAAGAATTGTCAAAGCAGCTACAAGAGCTCTTGGAAAAGGGCTTTATACGTCCAAGCTCTTCGCCTTGGGGAGCTCCAGTACTTTTCGTGAAAAAGAAAGACGGTACGTTCAGGATGTGCATCGACTACCGTGAACTCAACAAGGTGACGGTGAAGAACCGTTATCCTCTTCCACGCATAGACGACTTATTCGACCAGTTGCAAGGGTCGTGTTACTATTCCAAGATCGACCTACGGTCAGGATACCATCAGCTGAGAGTCCGGGATGAGGACATCTCCAAGACAGCTTTCAGAACTCGTTACGGTCACTACGAGTTTCTTGTCATGCCGTTTGGGTTAACGAACGCGCCTGCTGTATTTATGGATCTTATGAACAGGGTGTGCAAACCCTATCTCGACAAGTTCGTCATTGTTTTCATCGACGACATCCTGATTTACTCCAAGAGTCAGGAGGAACACGAACAGCATCTTCGTCTTATTTTGGAACTCCTTCGGAAGGAACAGTTGTACGCCAAGCTTTCTAAATGCGACTTCTGGCTTCGTGAAGTCCACTTCTTAGGCCACGTGGTAAACAAGGATGGGATTCATGTCGATCCATCCAAGGTAGACTCGATCAGAAACTGGCCTGCACCGCGTGCGCCGACAGAAATACGCCAATTCTTGGGTTTGGCGGGTTACTACAGACGGTTTATCAAGGATTTCTCGAAGATTGCTCAGCCGCTTACGCTATTGACACAAAAGGGTGTTACCTATCGCTGGGGAGAGCCCCAGGAGACCGCTTTTCAACACCTAAAGGATAGACTTTGCAGTGCACCTATCCTCTCATTGCCAGAGGGCACAGAAGACTTCGTAGTATATTGTGATGCATCCATTCGGGGATTGGGATGTGTGTTAATGCAGCGCGACAAGGTTATCGCTTACGCCTCCCGTCAACTCAAGATTCATGAACGCAACTACACGACGCACGATTTAGAGCTGGGAGCTGTTGTTTTCGCGCTTAAGATATGGCGACACTACCTGTACGGTACCAGGTGCACTATTTACACCGATCACAGGAGTCTCGAGCATATTCTTAAGCAGAAGGATTTGAATATGCGTCAACGACGATGGGTCGAGTTACTAAACGATTATGAATGCGCTATCAAGTACCATCCAGGCAAAGCCAATGTTGTGGCTGATGCCCTCAGTCGGAAAGACACTCTACCACGGCGCGTGCGAGCGCTACAGCTTACGATTCAGTCTAGCCTTCCTGCACAGATACGAGATGCTCAGATAGAAGCATTGAAGCCCGAAAATGTCAAGGCTGAAGCCTTGCGCGGCTCACGACAGCAAATGGAACAGAAGGCAGACGGCGCCTACTATGTAACGGGTCGTATTTGGGTCCCACTTTATGGCGGTTTACGCGAACTTGTAATGGATGAAGCTCACAAGTCTCGCTACTCGGTACATCCAGGGTCGGATAAAATGTACCACGACATCAGCACTACATATTGGTGGCCTAGTATGAAGGCCCATATCGCTACGTACGTTGGAAAGTGCTTGACTTGTGCGAGAGTCAAGGTTGAATATCAGAAGCCAGCAGGGCTACTTCAGCAGCCTAAAATACCGCAATGGAAATGGGAGGAAATTTCCATGGATTTTGTTACGGGTTTACCTAGATCCCAGCGTGGGAATGATACCATATGGGTGATCGCGGATCGACTCACCAAGTCTGCACACTTCCTGCCGATTAAGGAAACGGACAAGTTCTCCACTCTCGCAGACGTCTATCTCAAAGAAGTTGTTTCGAGGCACGGAGTGCCCACATCTATCATTTCGGATCGCGATGCACGATTCACGTCAGAACTATGGCAAGCGATGCATAAATCCTTTGGCTCGCGACTAGACATGAGCACAGCATACCACCCTCAGACGGATGGGCAGTCTGAGCGTACGATCCAAACTCTTGAAGACATGCTTCGGGCATGCGTCATCGATTTCGGCAACGGCTGGGAAAAGCATCTTCCTTTGGTGGAGTTCTCGTATAATAACAGTTATCACACCAGCATACAAGCCGCTCCATTCGAGGCATTGTACGGGCGTAAATGCCGGTCACCTCTCTGTTGGGCAGAGGTGGGGGATAGTCAAATTACGGGTCCAGAGATTGTAGTGGACGCCACAGAAAAGATTGCACAGATACGACAACGCATGGCGGCAGCACGCGACCGTCAGAAAGCCTACGCGGACAAGCGTAGAAAGCCATTGGAATTTGAGGTCGGGGACCGGGTTTTATTGAAAGTTTCACCCTGGAAGGGTGTGGTTCGTTTTGGCAAACGGGGCAAACTGAATCCGCGATACGTCGGACCATTCGAAATTATAGAAAAGATTGGCAAGGTAGCCTACAAGTTGAACCTACCAGCTGAACTCGGGGCAGTTCACAATGTCTTTCATGTATCGAACCTAAAGAAGTGCCTATCAGATGAAAACCTCATCATTCCTTTTAAGGAACTCACTATCGACGAGCGGTTGCAGTTCGTCGAGGAACCAGTAGAAATCACGGACCGGGATGTGAAGGTCCTCAAACACAAGAGAATCCCTCTTGTTCGAGTTCGTTGGAACTCCAAACGTGGCCCAGAGTACACCTGGGAACGCGAAGACAGAATGACAGAAAAGTACCCCCAGTTATTCGAAACCAATGCTACCACTACTGAGGCTGAAGCTACTACTTCGGAATTTCGGGACGAAATTCCAGATCAACGGGGGGAGGATGTGACACCCCAGGAAAACCAGTGAACAATACAGTTTATCTAGCTTCCTCAGTGAGTGCATACCAAAATTTCGGGACGAAATTTCCAATTAGTTGGGGATAATGTGACAACTCGAACCTTAGACTTACTGTGATGTAACGTTATGTGCCTACGTGATACCACGATTTAATGAATGTTTTATTATTATGTGCACATGTGTATGTATTGCATGGTATGTATGTATGTTGTGAATGTTCACGAACCGAGTACACGAGCCCTTTGGGCCACATCTTGTTCACGGACCCTTAGTAGTAACCGGATGGGCTCGGCGGCCCACTCCCCACTCGCAACACAAAACCGGGACTAGGGATTTGTTCTACCACTTTTGCAAAACACAACACCCACAAGAACCCTAGGCTTTTCTCTCTCTCTCTCGGGTGACTAGAAGCCGACGGCACAAGATCAATCTTTGTTCTTCTCCCCTAATCCGGTTAGTACTTGGTATGCTTGTTGTATTGATGTTATGTGTGATCGATGATTTATGAGTATTCATGTTGAATGATAGTGTTTTGATAATCGGATCCCTTGTGCACTTTAATTGCAAGTTCAATAATGTTTATACATTTCTGGAATGCATGATCTAGTACCCGGTTACCATGTAGTGATTTGAATGTTGTTAGTAGGTTTGTAAATCGCATGCTTGTTATATCGGATATGATGATCGATTGTGGTGATGTTTATAAACCGGCTTCATACTCATGTAAATCGGATAGGTTGAATGTTAAAAGTTATGGTTCATATGCACAATTACTGATTCATTACTGGTTCGATGTTCTTGAATTGTTATGAATATGCTTGAAATCTGAATTAACTGTTGATTGATCGAAATTGTGAAACTGTCCAAGGTGTTAGCTGAAATCACGGATAAGTCAATGCAGGAATTATGGAAATCAGTTACACACACGGTTGCGACTCAGATTGCGAGTCGAAACCTCACCGTCTCGACTCGAGACCACAAACAGCACAAGCCGAGACCGGGGTTACGAGTCCCGTTGCGACTCGTAACCGGACCATGACGAACCGAGATCACCATTGCGACTCGCAACCAGCAGTTGCGACTCGTAATCTCCGGTTGCGACTCGAGATCGCCGGTTGCGACTCGAGACGAGTTAATGCACGTACACTGCTGGGCCTTCATTGTTACGGGCCCAATGATTTGATTTGTGGACTGTTTGCTATTGGACTTTTACTATTACAGGCCCAACTGATTGGGCCGGACACTTGGCTATTTGTTTAACTGTTTTGCTTTGGGCTGCTATTGGGATACGTGTTCATTGCCATGATCAATACGTGTTAGTAACTTACGTGTTTTATACAAACCTGACTTGCGTAATAACCATGATAGGACGTGAGTGACCATTTACTTGCTACTTGTACTTTCTGTGTATCTGCCGAGCAAACCAAGGTGAGTTCACACAGCCAAGGCATGGGATTCCCGGGTTGGGAATTGGGTTGGATATGTTATTGTAAAAGGAGCTACTCGTACTTACGCATATACCAGACTATAGACCATCGTCCTCAGGTTAGTCAGGACACGTTACGTAAAGCCTACGTAACCCAGTATATTTGCCATATGTCTCCCGGGTCGGGAGGACACGTTACGTAAAGCCTACGTAACCCAATACCATCTATTGGCTTCCAGGTCGGAAGGCCACGCTGCGTAAAGCCTACGTAGCCCCCACGCGTACCACTGTCCTCGGGGAAGGGCACGTCACGTAAAGCCTACGTGACCCTGTACGTTTTCCTGTTCTCAGTAAAGAAGAACACATGGTCGGAAGTTAGTCTAGTAAGTACCGTTAATGAGAAGCCCTCATTAGCCAGGATAAACATGGGAAGCCCCCCACCAGTATTATGAACACAAGGTTTGGGAAGCCCCCACCTTTAGTACACACACTAGTATGGGAAGCCCCCACTAGTTATACTTATGCATTATGTTATGAACTTACTTTCTGTGAACTCGCTCAACTAGTTTGTTGATTATTTGCTGCATGCCTTGCAGGACCTTAGGTACTTTATGGAGCTTGCACAGGGAGGAGCAGGTCGTTGTGGGATTTGGATCATGAACGATATTCAAACTTATAATTAATTTGAGATTACTTACTATGCTTCCGCTACTCAAAACAATGCTTGGTTTTAAAACATCGATCATGTCATGATAACCTATTCTAATGACTTTTATTATTATTTAATGCTATGTTTGATATGATTGATGGCTTGATCCTGGTCACGTCACGCTCCCAAGCGGTGGTACTCCGCGTGTGGATTTTGGGGGTGTGACATAAGGCACACACGCGTATACTAACACCAGAATTCGCGTAATTCGAGTCTCGAGTTCGATGATGATTAGATTAGCTCGATTATTGATTAATTGACTTTATCGCATTGTTACTTCCTACTATTCAAGGTCATAAAGCCTTTCGCGTCGATAAACATTCGATTACTTCGATTTTTGATTAATTATTCCACATAATACAACTAACGTAATCCCGAACACAAAATAGACTAACTATGGTCAAAGGAGTCAGTCTTGACTTTGACTCTGACTTTGACATTCGGTAACACGGGGTGTTACAGCTGTCTTTTTGCAAACGGCACCATTGTTTTGTTTTCTCCTAAAAGAATTACATAATAAACAAATTTATATTTCAAAAATTAAGCCCAATTACTTGAATTTAATTAGTATACTTTAAGTCATTAAAGGTTCATGTTTAATTTTTATTTTTCTAATCCAGTAAGCATTATCGCCCATGTCTAATTGGTTTTGTTTCAATTGTCTAACCTAACAGGATGTTTGATGATCATTTGAATGATGCGTGCACTTGTTTGTTATATTGAAAATGAGGTTTTTTTTGCAAGTTGCCATTGGAAACATTATGAATCGTTTTCAAAGCATGAAAATGTGTATAGAGTAACTATTAAATGCATTTTTTTATATATTTTAAATGACTTCGTAATTTTAGTATGTGTTTTTATTCAATGACATTGTACTTTCACTGTGATATTATTTTGCTTTTATTATGTGATCTGACCCGACTAGATCCGAACCGATCCAAAAAGTTTGACTCCGGGTTACTATAAACCGGGGTATCAATAAAAAAGACACCATAAGAAAAAATTTCTCGCTCCGCCACTGTCCCCCCCCCCCCCCCACACACACACACACACATGAAGGACATATGACCGGTCTTGACCAACAAGAAAATGGATGGAGGTTAATGTAAATGACATGGTATGCAAAAGTTTTAAATAAAGGACATGCGGTGTAATTTCTCAAGACAAAGAAGTCACGGTATAATTTCTAAAGCGTGTCATTTACTGTTGAAAGAAAAGTGTAAATGGTAAGCCATAAGCGCATGTCTTGTCTCACGGCTATGTAAACTATAATTACATAAACGTGTCTAAGATTTAGGAATACAAACACGTAGTTACATAACAATTTTTTGTGTAATTTTGATAAACACATGACCATGTATGTGAGATTCACTGTTATAATATAGAAATTTTAGGATTTATATTTTAAAACATCATAATACAAGATATTTAGTGCATTTTTTCTTTGTAGTTCCATGGCCTTTGCCAGCAGTGACGGATCTAGAAAATTGTTATAGGGGTAACGTTTCAAAAAAAAGGGAAATGAAATCGAAAAAACGTCAAATTTATCCAAAATTTACACTTCCACTGGAGTGTCAAGAAGTAGCGGGGGCTACCTCTATTATAGTGCTAGGTCCGCCCCTGCTTGCCAGGGCTGTTCCAATCTTTTTGGAGGCCTAAGGCGAAACGAAATTGTGAGACCTTTTTTTTCTTCTTTGATTATTATAAACGATACTTCTTTATCCATGTTTGGAACCAAACAAAAATATAACACAACTATCACACATAGTGGTTTGCTTGTATAGGAATCAAACAAATCTAAAACAATAAGTTTGTACTAATATTAATAGTTAGCGAATTAATTTTCTTTTAAGTGGAGACCTTATTTTTTTTGGAGACCCCACGCCCAAACATAGATTACTTGTACTATAGGTTCGGCGCTCTCCTTCCATGTCATGTTCATTGTTTTGTTTTGATGACAGGAGTAGTTATATTTGCTTATTTTTTTTATGATTCTCTTTCATTTTGCTTATTGTATTTTGCCCATCTTTCTCTTGGCCCTTCTCTTTTATAAACAAAAAAATTCCGACCACTTGACTAAATTTAGAAACTCGATTAAATTTAGATGTGACTAATCACGACTTCAAGGACAGTGGGGGAAAAAAAGAAAGAAAAAAGGACCATAATGTTACTAGTTATTCTATTGTTACTTTTATTACTACTATATATGTATACTTCTTTTAAAGTAAAAAGATAATAAATTTAGATCGTGTAATTTTTGTCTTGTCAATTGTTATAGCCTATGAATCAATTTTCCATTAAAAAAAATTATAAAATCTTTTACTTTGATATATGAAACCGAAATGAACTTAAAATGGAATATTTTGAATCATCTTCAGTCCCATAAAAGATCATTTTTTTTAGGACGAGAAATGATTAAATTCTTTGGCTTAAAATAATAGTAATTAGTTTTTTATTTTTTTATTTTAAGTAGTTTGTTTACTACAAAACACTATTGAGATTATGAATTATATGATTAAACTCTTTAAGTGGGCCTTTGAGCCCAATATCTACTAAAAACACTATTGAGATTATGAACTATATGATTAAATTCTTTAAGCGGGCCTTTGAGCCCAATATCTAAATGCGTACAACTAAAGTTAGTGGGCCTATAGCAATCTTGTTAAACAAGATCGTTACAAGTTCACAACAATATTAGCATATAAACTTATTATTATAAGACTAGAAGGTATGGTGGCCAGCCTCAGGTCCATCCCTCCACAGCCGCCCCGGCTACCCCACCCCCGTGCTCTGTCGTCGCCCTAGGGGCGTCTTCTTCGTCCGCCAGTGGCCGCCCAAGCCGGGCCTTCCTCCCTCACACACACCTATACATACATGCATACATATAAAGAGGCTCATCCCCCACCCCTTAGATCCATCCCCTTTAGGCCTATTCTCACACACGCATACGTAGCGGTCCATCCCCTTGGGGATGACCCAAACCATACCTTCCAGCCTAACTATCCTTGAAATGAATACGATGACAAAATAAGGTTCGTAAATGAATATTATTCTTCTATTTATCTTTCAAAATGGTATCTAAGGTTTTAACTTCTACAGTTTTCTAACTCACGTTTTTACTTATAAAATATACTCTTTATCAGTCATAAAATAAGTTTTAATAAGAAAATAAAAATATGGCTTAAATGTTATAGTTAATGCATTGTTATAAAGTTAAATATGAATTAATCCCATATGAAAAAAACTGATAAGTACATCTAACTAATCGCATTTAACCAAAAAGCTTTTCTTCGTTATTATTAATATTCTTTTAAGAAATGATACCAAATATACTTCACTATATATATTAGATTTTCTATTAAATGCTATGTTTCTCTTAACACTTCAAGACCTTTAAAGGAAGCTTCACTTTTGACCTTCGAAGCAACGACATGAACATGGGAAGTCTTTCCATAGCTGCCTCCATGCCACCACGCCCACCTTCTTAAGAACCCAATTGTTCTAAGAAAATTCCTTTACAACCTCTTATTGGACGCTTCTTTCAGCCCATCTTTCAGACTGTTTACCAAAAGCATCATAACATATACGGAGCCCAAAAGCACCGATCCATAGATTATTCACATCTTTTAGATCTAAAGTCGCAACCAGATGCTACAACTCAGCTCTCTCGATAGCTAACGCCGGAGCCTTACACTGACATGCTTAGAAAGTAACAAATAAATGGACACATAACACAACCGAGTTTTAATGATAAAAACACTGATACTATCTACACACATTCTAGGCAAGCGTACCTATCAGTATATGGTATAGCCTAGGTAAGCACCCAAGTATCAACACATGGACACTAAGATCTATTAATTTATCTCTTTCATAATATCTAACCTAAGTAACTTTTAATGACCAAGAAAACACTAAACAACCTATTTGATTAAGTTTAGAAAACAATGATGAGAAAATAACCCGTTATGTTCAGAATCATCTCAATACATTTTCAAAGCTGTTGATTTTGGTTCTTATGAAAAACTCATCATAGTTGACACTAGTGATGAGGGTCTAGTGTTAAAAAGCTGGAGCCCTCTCATGTTAACCTTATGTCCCGAAATAACAAAGCTATAGACACATCCAACCATCCGGTTCTAATATCTAAGACATTGACTAATCTCTAGTGAGCTAAGAGTCTCTTATATTGTTCTAGCAACTATAGATTAACGAACCAAGCGAATTACTATCTAGGCTACTCAATAATTTCTAAATCTTTTTAATCAGATTCTTTCCGTAGGTGACCCATATGAATTACCAACACCCAAACGAGTTTGTTCTTTGCTTACTAAGCTTCCAACCCTAGACTAACGATCGATATATAGCCTAAAGATAAACAAAGTAGATCTAACATGCATAACTTCATAGAAAGATCTAAATTATCCACACAAACTCTTTTGAACATCAATACTCAACACACAGATTACACTATCACAAGATAATAAGCAAACCTTACTAAAACACACTTTCATAACAAAATCAACCAAATCATTGCAAAGTATCAAGAATCATCCTACCCTACCCGGCTATGGGACGGTTAGCTACTCATGGTAACAAACACAACTATTTGAATTCAATGAATACATGATTTGTAACACCCCAAAAATATAAAATTATAAATGTATAAATATAAGTTGGTCATAACCAAGGGTAGTGTAACTAGGAATAATTAACCTAGTTAGTTATATGTTTGAAAACAATAAAGAAACTTGAACTAGTTAACCCTTTTATTAAAATTTGGAACTAGATGGACTAAAAGGGGCAAATATGAAAATGTTTTAATTAAAAGAGAAAAATGCCCGGATAGTCCCTGTGGTTTCGCATTTTTTCACCTATAGTCCCCAACTTTCTAAAACTACCTGAATAGTCCCCAACTTTTCACTTTTTGTTCCCGGATAGTCCCTGGGTCTAACTTCAGTTTGTTTTCTCTGTTAAGTGGGTGTGAAATGACCAATTTACCCTTTCCTTTAAAAGGCCAAACCACAGGGACTATCCGGGCATCTTCTTCATTTTTAGAGAAAAACCCCACCACCACACTTCATCTTCAACCTCCACTCACCATCACCCTCCTCCACCCTCCACCATCACCACCACGGTCACCTGAACTGCCATAATCCTACCATCAACAATATCGCCTGAAACATCACATCGGCTGAAACATCATCATGTCCGGGGAATCAAGACCTGCTGTCCCGTAAACCACCATCGTCTTCATCATCATACTACCTCCGCTATCACCGTCGGTCACCAAAACCACCATCGTCTTCATCATCATACTGCCTGAACAAGCTCAACCCGGAAACCAAATCTGAGTCATCGGAGTTGACTTGTGTCCATGAAACAAACGAAAATCGGGATACTGTCTAGCTCAGCAAAAACCCATGTCAAACCGTTTATAACCCCTTTATTCGCCTTGAAGTATTTGTATGTGTAGTGTTTTTTCGAAACAGAATGATGATTTTGTGTAGAATAAGAGTGATGAAAACAAATAAATAGAATGACCAAAATATCGAGTAGTATAGTTCCGCCCATTGACACCCCATGACAAAAAACTCCTTCCATGTCCATGACAGGTCAGCACGTAACCCATTTAACGAAAAAGGCATCAATTCGGTTGAAACTTTAACACCGTTGTTATCAACTGCTTGGATTTCTAGCAAATATCTACTGGGAGATGGATCCACAAATGCTTTTGAGTTCCATGGGGCAGTGTATAAGTTATCCTTTTTACTCATGGAAGCTTCTAGAACCACCATATCAAGTCGGCTAGAGTCGTATATTTTTACCTTAACGGATGCGATGATAGCTGATGAAAAAACTAGGGCTCTGATATGAGATGTATCCTCCGTTGATTGCCATTTATATTTATTCAACATATACCGGGAATCCAATGGATAAGCAGGGCTCTGATATAAGATGTATCCTCCGCCGCCGTGATTCCTTCTCACTTCGCCACGTGTCTCTCTCTGCCTCTTAGCGCCGCCGCCACCGGACAGTGGTGGTGGTCGGCCATCCAGCAAATTCGAGGGAAAAGGGGGTGTGGCTGCGGGGGGTGAGGTCGTCGGAGTAACAGGGGTGTTTTGTCGGAGAATCCACCTACATCGTCTCCGATTCCACCAGAGAGGGGAGGGGTTTGTCGGAGAAACTCGAGGGGAGCAGATGTGTTTGGCTGAGTTGTGGTGTGTCTGTGGATGTATGTGTGTATTTAGATTAGGGTTAGAGAACTAAGGCCATTTGAAGAAGATGCCCGGATAGTCCCTGTGGTTTGGTCTTTTAAAGGAAAGGGTAAATTGGTCATTTCACACCCACTTAACAGATAAAATAAACTGAAGTTAGACCCAGGGACTATCCGAGAACAAAAAATGAAAAGTTGGGGACTATTCAGGTAGTTTTAGAAAGTTGGGGACTATAGGTGAAAAAATGCAAAACCACAGGGACTATCCGGGCATTTTTCTCTAATTAAAACAAAACAAAAACCCAAAACACACACACACACTATGTGTGTGTTTGGTCGATCTTTCCAGGAAAACAAAAGGGGGATTCCTCCAAAACCCTAAAACTCACAAATCATCAAAAATCAAAGAAGAATTTGAACAAAAATCAGTGCTAAAGCTAATTTCATGATCAACCACGTTAGAAGATCACAAGGTATGTCGAAATTTGATGTTTGGTGATGTTGTAAGTCTATGGTGAACATTCATAACTAGATGTCTAGTATGTATGTTAGATATAATGGTGAAATTGAAACGAATACTAGTCTAGGAACGAACCCTAGATGTGAATTTAGTGATTTAGTGCCATAAACTAGTGATTGAAGGATTAAGCTTGTATGTGGTAAATTGGTTTTAATGATAATGTGATGAACACTTGAATTAGAGTGGTAAATTGTGAAACTTGATGTTATGATGCAAGTTATAGATGTTGTTTATGTACACTAGACATCAAGGCTTGATTATGATGCTAAAACATGGTTAAGATTAATCATGATCTTAAACAATGAATGCATATAAAGTCTCGCCTACAAGATGTTTGTTAACATGCCTAAATGAATCTTGAAATGATGAAAATGTAAAAAATCATGTAATCGACTAAATTGGTAAATAGCGTGTGATAAGTGGTGAAATGAGTTCTAAACACGAAGTTGATTGAACTCTATAGGCAAAGCGGGTGAAGCGTCGAGTGGTCAAGTTGGAACGGACGCGCCCTTGAAGGATAAGCTATAAGGTATGTGACTTATGTTTCGTTACATTCTTATAGACGAGTTTGGTCATTGATATGTATAATGTATAGATATAGTGAAATTTGAATGTGTTTGGTATGTTATAGAAGTAATGGATGTCACTTAACAACCAAACGGGTCAAAACAAGAAAATAGTGAATTAGCGGTTTGTAAGTGAATTTTATGTCATGCAAACAAACCTTAAACTTGATGCGTAAGCCGAGTAACAGAAACACTAAATTTGGTTATGAACTTAGAATGGGTCGAAAACTTAGAGAATTAAGGTTCTTTGAGTTATTAAGGGTAAAACTTGTGCTTGATTAACATATGTCAAGCAGAATGTTGATGCGTATGCAAACCGTGTATTGGGAGCGAAATACGCTAGTGATAATAAGCCCGAGGAATGGGTAAAATGGTCAAGGGTTAGCCTTCGCCATAATATATGAAAAAGGGTATTAAAGGTAACGGGTCGAATAATTTATAAAGGATTTGTAAGCCGTTAGCTTATAAATCAAGATTTTGTGAACCCGAGGTGTCAAATACATAGGTAAATGTATTACGGTTGTTTAGAAAGAAGTTTCATGAAAAACAGATAGAAATTGTGAAAGTTATGAGTTAATAAGTGAAAAATGGTATAGCTGTGCAAATGTAGCTCAAAGAAACAAACTTTCTGTCAAAACAAGGCTGTCGTGCCCCGTGACGGATGAATCTAATCTCGGTCGCGCTCCAACAGAGCCTGTCGCTCCCCGCGAAGGCTTGGGGTGATACCGGTCGCGACCCGTGAGCCCTTTATAACTGGCAAAAACTCTTGTATTAATTATTTTGCATTGCGAACTTGATTAAATGTATTATAAACTATCATAACTATTGTTTATGACAGTTTTGTTTATAGGTGATCAGTTTGAACTTTTGGATGGCGATCAAGTTTGCAAAAAGAACCGAATACACATTAAAATGAAGCTTCCACGCTATCATAGTTTCTTTTGATGTTACGAATTGTGTAAACACTTTTAACTATGTTTGAATGTTTTAAACTTTAAATGAACATCGCTATGTAAATGTTTTGTAAAACGGCATTTTTTTCGTAAAATGCAAACTTTGAATGATGAAATATTTATAAATTTAGTAAGGATCTTACATGATTGAAATCAAAAGGAAAACGATAATACGAAGGGTCTAACTCAGTAAGGATTGATGTCTCGACTTCCTATACACTATTCTTCCTTGAATCTTCCTTCTAATGATCCGGTCTTGAATCCTTATTCTTCAACAACCCTTTTTTGCTATTCTCTTATGAGTTCGTCACTTATTAGGGTTTCAACGACATCTCATTTGTTAAATATGGTACATTTTGTGATTGGGTCGGTTACGACCCGTAAACAAGCCTCGAGTCACGACCCGTAAACTTGCCACGTGTTCTCTTCTCACTCTAGAGTTTCCACTCTGTAGGTCGGTCATGACTCGTATCTCGCTATCTTGTTCACGACCCGTAAGCTAGTGGATTTGGTCTGCCTTCTGCACAACTTCAGTAATCTCCAACTCTGGCCCGGAAATCATGTATCTCACTTAGGAACTTATAAAACACTCAGAAACAAACATTTAATCCATTCCAAGCACTATTTAAGACAAACAACTATCAAAATGGGGTTTTAAACCCTAAGAAAACCTGTTGTCTTTCAGACACATCATACATCAATCCCACTTCCACCTGGAACCGATCTACCATTGTTGAGTTTCTAACCTAGTTTTGCAATATATATACTTAAGCCAAATTGCTTAAAAGAAAAACAAAAGTTTGGATAACACTTCTTTTGTAATATACTTTTTATAAAAAAATAAACTTAAGTAGCAAAATGTAATGGTGAATCAAAAGTGTAGTGAACATATATCTTTATTAACTAAAGAGATATGGTCCCGGACTCCCCCCCCCCCTCACGCATGTCTGGCAAATTCACGGGGCCCACCCACCACGTGGAGATATTCCAGCATGAGAGAGACAAAAAGGACAAGGTGAAAGCAACGTGTAGCCAATGACGGTCCCCGAATCATTATACCCATGAAATCTCCACTAGAGGTTATCATAGAGGAGACAAGAAGTACAAGCGACAACTACGTCTAGCCAACCACGGGCCACAGATTCACACCTTCCCAAAATAATCTTCACTAATGGTTGACATAGAAGAGATAAGTAGGACCACCTAAAAGCGATGTGTGGCCAATGAAAGGTCACGAACGCACACCCTCTTATGTAACCACTAATGGTCAGCTAAGTGGGAATCAAATGGATATACTGATAACGACGCCTCAACCAATCATCTCCCATCACTCCTGCTATAAATACTACACTCTATCAAGGTGAATTCATTCTATACCCTCCCTCTCACTCTCACTTTTAATTTACTGTCTAAAAGAGCTACTTATTCTCACGTTGGAGAGTGGTTACGAGAAGAACCCCCAACCTCTTCTTCTGGTAACGAGACTCACGGTGTTCTTAGTTTTGCAAATTAATCAAGATATAGAGCTTGTGAAGATCGAATCTCCATTTACCCGGTTGAGCATTATCTAGTCTGCCTGATTAGATAGGTGTTTTCTTCGGCAAATAGTTTTGATTAAACTTACATACGTGTGTAAATTCTTTTTATACAAATTTGTATATGGAATGTTGATTGAAAAGTATGTGTACAAATTTTTAGTTATTTACATAAAAATCTGACTTTGATACACAACATAAGTGAATGGGTTAGGGGTATTTAATGTGACAAACCGAACTTTCAAGGTTAGTATTACCTAATCCCACAACCTTTTAACTAGGTATCATTACGTTTCATGTGTCATAAGATGTTGTAATTATGAGTATATTTGATTGATTGAACGTTTGTGAGTTACGTGGAGATATACATGTCACACCCCAACCGATGGCGGAAACATTGGAGTGAGACGAAATAGATTGCTCGAGACATCATAATGCTAATAATTGTGACAAGTATTTAAATAATAAGTTCATTCCATTTCTAAAGTGTCAATTACAAGGATTTGAAACAAATACAACATAAATAACGAAAAACAATACAATAAGAATACAAGTCTAAAGTGTGTATCTAAGCATCCTACTAGATTCCCTGCATCACCAACATCATCGCTAAACCTGCAACATGTTTTAAAAGTGTAGTTCAATACAAAATTATTGGCGAGCATACAAGTTTGGTGCGTAGTATATAACTAATAAAATAATAAGGAACAATCCACATGGCAAACCTAGTTATCAAGATTAACGTATAAACTAGCATGCGATTTACAAGTCAACCCTCTGTTTACGCAAGTATGAATGAATAAACCTAACATGACCTCTCGTTCACGGGTGGTGTGTTGCTCCTATAGCGCTATACATGTTAAGTGGAGGCTTGTACGAAGCTAATGACAAGTTCATCACATAAGAATCACCCAGAAAACACGAATCAAGCATAACAAATAGTAAGCATGTATTGGATTGTTTGTTTATGTATTTGCATTAGAATATGTATACTAAGTGTGTTTTATATATAAAAACATGTTACACCCAAAAGTGTGAAAAAGGTAAAATGGGTCAAGTATAATCACAATATTGCTAATTCTTCCGATTATCCAAGTGTTGACGAGTGTATGAGATTGGGAGGACAAATGTATAAGGGTTAAAGTTCAAGGTATGTTTAGAGTCGAGATTCAGAATTTAAAAGGAATATGTAAAGTACATATGCAAAAGTAATCATCTTTAACACATAATGTTTTAGATGATGTAATCAAACACCTTCACAAATGAACACAAATTCGTCATCAAAGGTTCGATTATTTGAAATGTACATATAAGTAGTATGTAGTGTATGTTATATCATATAGGTCAATTAGGAGGTAGGAGGATAAATCCACCATTTAGAAACCTCTTTGTATCATGGAAGTCATGTAGGAGGTAGGAAGAACAAGTCTTCCATTTAGGTACCTCTAGATGTTCACCACTACACTTGATGTTATGAAAATTCAAGGAGGGTCATAAACTTACAAGTAGTAATGGAATAAGAACAACTAATCTAAGAGAAAACATCAAGCAATGTTTGGATTTTCAAGTAGGATAGCCCAAGCTAATCCTAAATCACACATTCATCAAGCTTAAGGCTTGAACATCACTTGTGGGTTTAAACCCTTGACCAAAACAGAAAGTTTGTGAGGTTTGCACCTCTGATTTTACATGTCTCAACCTTGTTTTTAAGCCTAACTAACCATAGATGTGGTTATAAGCATAAGGACATAGGTTTAAGATGAGTTTCCTCATGTTTAATCAAGTTTATCAAAGTTTGAATCAAGAATAGAAAAATCAGTCAACTTTGGAGCCCTTTTGGCGACATTCCAGGGCCTGGTTTTCTAGGGAAAACCAATGGAAACGCAGCTAAGGTCGATACAACGAAGTAGGAAAAAGAATCGAGTAAATCGGATAAGAAATGAGTGAGTTATGCTCACTTTTGTGAATGTTGGTATTTCTACTCGAACTTATGGAATCAGCTGCGATTTGGAGAGAGTTTGAGAGTGTTTTAGTGTTGTAAAAGTGGTAGGAAGGCTGGTTATAAGTGATATTTATAGGGGGAGGATTAGGGTTAAGTTGGGTTGGCATTTAATACAAGTAGGTGAGAGTTTAAGCAATAAAAAAGAGAGATAATTCAGCAATATATGGCTGAATTGCAAGGGCTGTTTGGCAGCTTTTATATTTTTTGTTGTTGTTTAAATGATGTAAAATGTATAAATAAGATGTATTTTATATATGGTTAACATGTCCTACAATGTCTAGTGTGTATTGAACATGTATCAAGGCCTAAAGGTATATTAAACATGAATTAAAGTAAGAGTAAAAAAAATATGTTATGCATAAGTATGTGTAACGAACCAATATAATAAGTATGTACGACATGTGACTTGAGGTATCAAATAAGCGTAAAGAACATGAATTTGCGTCTTGAAAAATGTGACCAATGTTTGTTTAAGAATCACGAACACATGGTAGCTGTTTGCGAGTTAATCTTCGTAAGTATGCATTAAGTATAAACAACATGAATTTCATATAAAAGTTCAATTTTTTTTACTACAACCGAAGTCTCGGATTTACAGTGGCTTGAAATGAATTACGATTACAAAGGAGACGGATTTACGAAAGTAGAAATATACGACAAGTTTTCTAATTATGGAAAGTGAGGAAAAGCAGGGCGTTACAATACAGAATTATTAGTTCTAATCACACTTAACCGTACACTTGGGCTGGAGGTCGCACACTCTTTAACCCTTGTTCTTTTAGTCTCGGCCCACTCATCCTATCAAGCCCAAACCAGCCGAAGCCCAACCCTTGTGAGGATACGCATACATGTGTGTTACGTAAGACGTGTTGGTGAGTTAGAAAATCATAATCAAAATCCTAAAACCTCTCTACCTTGGACGGCAACACCTTCCCCTTCGAAGCTCTCCCTTCGCATCGATCTAAATATCTTCCTTCCTCTACATCTTGTGGTTAGTGTGATATCCTTAGTTTAACTTATGTTTCTTCATTGTTTGATGGTTTGAATTGGGAATCATGAGTTTCGTGTGATCTAGGGTTATTGCTAAAATTTATGTTAATGATGACCTAATTGTATAAAGAATGCCCAATAACTAGTGCTTCGATGATTGTGTGATTAAAAATAATAATGTAAACAGGGGATTATTTATGTGGTTAATCGATGAATTAGGTTTACGTAAAGTAGTGTTAATGATAAGGATCCTTAAATCGGTTTGGTTGTTGTTGATGATGATAAATTGTTATTGCTACGTAGAGGATGTTTATGATGTTCAATCCATGATCACGGTTCGTATAATGATAAGAGTCACTGAAATTTTGGGGATGCTTGGTTTGATATGATTTGAATGCCGATCATAATGTTAATTAGGGTTCTTGTGAATTTGGAATGTATGACTATTTTAATCATGTAACCGATTAAATCGAAATCAGTGGAGTGTTTACGGGAGGTAAGGGAAAGGTTGACTTAGTCAACCGCACAAAGGTGGGTGGAACAACCCACATCCCGTACACCCCTCGATCGCACACCTGGTGGAACAACCCACATCCCGTACACCCCTGTACACTTGAGTGATGCAAGCCGCACAATCCCAAACCGCACACTATGTGATATAACTATGTGTCGCACATTCACGGATTGTACATCCTTAACTCCATGACGTATAACTATAAACTGCTTGGTAGCACACTAACTCAGGGCCGCACACTCATGATATGTCGCACAGTCCCATGGGTTTTATATTCAGTTGGGCCGAACACATCAATGGGCCGCACACTTCACACTTGGGCTAAATAGTGCAAGTGGACCGCACACTCGTGACCCAGTCGCACACTTAAGTGTGGGTCATACACCTTCAGGTGGGCCGACGAGCTGTGGGACTTATTGGGCCGTATAATTTGAATCAGGCCACACACTTATACGGGCCTCATGTTTTCTTAGGCTATATGATTATACGATGTTAGTAGACCGTATGTTGTGTGATTAACTGTTAAGACTTGTAGGAATGTTGATACATGTATCTCTTATACGATACTTGTTTAATGTGTGTAAAGAATACGTGATTTAAGTGTATACGAGACTGATTGTCATTGGTAAGCACACTAGGGTTTGGTTGACCAACTTGGAATAAGTAACTTAACTTACCGAACAAATCTAAGGTGAGTTCACTACTCTTTCACAAGCATGCATCCCGGGGAGGGACAAACAAACTAATATTCCAGGGAGGAATACTGTTATTACTGTCGTTTAACTTCGATGTTGGATAATACACTCAACTCTATCACCTTAAGTCCCATCTTACTACAGAACTTGTTGGCAGGGAGGCAACGGCGTATTAGTTGATAGCGCTATTAGGCTTGACAACCTCACACCAGACCGGGGAGGACGGGCGTGAAGTAATGACCTTAACCACATGACCAATGTTGATAGGCATTGGGGAAGGGCAAACAAATTGACGTCACTGCAGTATCGAGTTATTATCAACATGTCTTTAAACTAAACACTTGACAACTAAACATTTAACAAAACTGTGACCTCGCCAGCTTTATGCTGATACACTTTTTTTGCATGCTTGCAGGTCGATAGATACATTGATGTGGAACTTGCTGTCTTGTATGCTGGAGTGGTCATGGGTCGTGGCACTTGGGAAGACATTTGAAGTTGGATTGTTTTCAAATAATAATATATTGAACTCGTTGAACAATGTTTTATGCTTCCGCTGAACGTATTTGGTTTTAGACAAATCTTATGAATTTCACTTTTCACGTTGAATAAGAATTTGAATTTGTTATATTACTATTAGTTCTATGTGATTAGTGGCTGGATCCTTGTACGTCACACGCTTCGAGGGGGTTTCCGCATGTGGTATTTTGGGGATGTGACATTTAATATCCAATTTCTAGGTTTAAAGTGAAAACCAAACCAAAATCATGTAAACCCGATTCAAGTTGCATATTAGGCTTTGGTGTGTATTCTAATACATGGGGCGTTAAAGGTGACATGGCATGTTACGAGCATTGCACACCACCTCTTCTTTGTATTAAGGGCGCTAAAGGAGTTATTTGTTAATATGTTAACTTGATATTGGGTATGTTTGGCATGGAGCTTTTAGGAGTCTCTAGCTTTAAGCTTTTAAGAAAAAACTCATACTCAATAAAAAGCCTTGTTTGGTTGAAGGAGCTTGAAGCTTTTAGGTTAGGAGCTTGAAGCTTTTGGTTGAACGCTCCTACTAGTAGCGTTTAGAAGGAGCTACAAGCTTTTAGGAAAAAAAATGACTATTTTAACCTCTAAAGATAATGAACTTTTTAATGCACAAACTTTTTAAATTTTTAGTTATGTCCATTTTGGTCATTTTATATATTTTATTAAAAACTCCAGCTACTCTGCCAAACACCAAATATATCTAAAAACTACAGCTACTAGCTACCAGCTACAACTACCAGCTACCAGCTTCCAGCCACCAACTACTTTTGCCAAACATACCCATTATTGAATTAATTTTATTTCCTTTTTAAACCAAAAATCACTGAAAAATAGGGGTAGATGGAGTTAACCGGATTAAACCATTTCCTTGTAATGAGATAGTGTGAAATGAGGAAATGTGGCACCTAGATAGAGTTGAGGAGGGTTAAAGTATACCTCAAGACCTTATAAAATCTAAATCCAATTTGAATTGTATAAACCAAATGATGTATAATGTTTAGAGTGAATTGCAAAAATTGTCCTTTATCTTTATACCCCATTTTTAAGCGGTGTTCTTTGTGTTTAAAATTGACGAGTTTTGTACTTTATGTTTTGTAATCATGCACGTTTTGTCCTTTAGGCTTAACCCAGTTATTTTTTTCAGTTAAATCAGATCACCCAAGGGTACTTTAGTCTTTTTACCCATTTATCTAAAATGTTTTAACAGATAAAACAAAAATAGATTTAAAAATTATATAGATAAGTCTACCCCCTCTCTCTCTCTCTACATCTCTCTCCTTCTCTCTCTACCTCTCTCTCTCTCCCTCTCTTTCTCTCTCTACATCTCTCACTTTCTCCACCACCACCGTTAACAACCGCCAGCATCAACCATCACCGCCCACCACTTCTTTCTCTCTAGTCGATTCTCCACCACTGCCACCATTAGTCACCACCAACCACCACCACCACCACACCCCACCCCCACAACTATAAAATCATAATCTATACATTTGTTTTCTAAACTTTGAGAAATCAGAACATATTTTCCTATATTTGCTTATGGGCGTTCTGGAACATCAGGTTATATCCGGTTAAAAGGAAAATGGACATACGTTTGATGTCAAAAGAAGTCGAACCATGGACATGTTATCAAACCAGTGAGCACATCCGTTAGGCTACACACACTGTTTGTTTTCTAAAGCAAATTCAATTAAGGTAAACATTTAATTCCGGTCATCATCTTCCCCAATCCAAGAACCCTCGAACTGTTCCCAATTCCATTTCGAAAATTCATCTTCATTGTTCATTAACAACATACCAAATCATAGGGCTTTTGTTCAAAGAATCAAAACGAGTAGAATGATTGTATGTTTACCTTTGAGGGTGCTCAATTTAACGGTAAGGTTCACCGGAGAGTATGTGTATGTTTTAAGAGTACAAATCCGGGATGCAAGTTCCATGATTGCAGATGAGCGGTATGTAGCGGCTTAAATCCCGAGTTCAGTGTAAAGGGGCAGGTGGTGGTGGAGTGGTGCGGTGGTGGTTGCTGGTGGTAAAGGGGTGGGCGGTGGTGGTTTGGTGGTGGCACGTGGGGGCTGTGGTGGTGCTGTAGCTGTAGTGGTTGGTGCGGGATATGATGATTGTTGGTGGGGGGTGGTGTAGTGTAGAGAGGGAAAAAGGGGTAGAGAGATGAAGGAGGTTGTGGTGGTTGAAGGGTACAAAGAGAAATGAGAGAGAAAGAGGTTTTCTTAGAGAGAGAAAGACATGTGTAATATATATATATTGGAGAAGGATCCGTTAGGAACCACCCTTTATTGCGAGAACCAAGTGTGAACACAACCAAAAAGTACCTTAAAAAATCAAAAAACACTCAATTTTTTTAATATATATATTTTTAAAAATTGCTATATTTCGACACAAAAAAAAAACAAAAAAAAATTTCGAGTAACAATTATCCACGCACATGTGCATATGTATAATTTCTTTGACATATTCCGTAATACATTACTAATATCAGACAATTGCACTTTCATTTACACTACTATTCATAATACACTACTTTTTACATTAACAATATTAGAAATGCACATGTGCATCTATATGTATGAACTTGTTATAACATTAACAACACTAGAAATGCACATGTGCATCTATATGTATGAACATGTTATAACGTGTTTTAGTACACCACTTTGAATACACTTTCCCTTTCATCTATCATATCATCCATAATACGCTACCATTACCTCCTACCATCCGTAATACAATACCATCGCCTCCTACCATCCATAATACAATACCATTACCAGTATTTCACTTTATTACATGTACATCAACACCCTTTATACCATCCAAACAATATATTACATCATAAAGTGACAAATATAATCAAACCATCAACCACTAGATATAACTAACCAAAACACATGTATATGGGCCTACTTTATCATTTAAAATCACATACTTTTTGTACCAAAACACGTTATATTATGGTTATAAATAATGATGCACATGTGAATTCTTAATATTGGTAATGTAAAAGTAGTGTATTGCAAATGGTAATGTAAATGAAAGTGCATTTTTCTACTACTGGTAATATATTACGGAATTTGTCCAAGAAATGATACATATGCACATGTGCATCCATAACTGTTACTCGAAAAAAAAGCTTTTTTTGGTATCGAAATATAGCGATTTTTTTAGAAAAAAATTAATAAAAATTTTGTGTGTTTTTTTGGATTTTTTAGGTATTTTTTTGCGTTCACATTGGTTTTCGCATGAACCCTACCCTATATATATATATATATATATATATAGAGAGAGAGAGAGAGAGAAGATCATGCGAGAACCACCTCTTATTGTGAGAACCGCGAGAACCAATGTAAATACACCAAAAATGCCTAAAAATAGCTAAAAATCACACAAATTTTTTTTTTGAATTTTTTAATATTTTTTATAAAAAAAATCGCTACTTTAAAAAAAAAAATTTTGGCTTCTAAAAGTAGCGATTTTAACATAAAAAATATTAAAAAATTCAAAAAAAAAAAATTTAGATGGGGGGGGGGGGGTGGGGTTAGTTTTTTTTAGGTTTTTTGGGGGTTTAGTTTTTAGCATTTTAGCTTGGGGGTGGGGTTAGGTTTTTTTTAGCATTTAGCTTGGGGGGGGGGGGTGGGTTTAGGTTTTTTTTTTTTTTTTTTTTTTTTGGGGGGGGGATAGGTTTTTTTAGCTATTTTAGGTTGTGTTCACATTGGTTCTCAAGGTTCTCACAATAAGGGTGGTTCTCGCATGAGCCCCTCCCTCCCTATATATATATATATATATATATATATATATATATATATATATATATATATATATATATATATATATATATATATATATATATATATATATATATATTTATATGGTGGGGTTCTAGAGTGAACACTAGTATGTTTGCGAATTGAGTGAACAAATCCTGGCTATTGATTTACACACACGTATGGCTAGGATTTCATCATCAAATCCTGGCCATTGATTTACATACGTGTATGGCCAGGATTAGTTCAATCAGTTCGCAAGATACACTAGTGTTCACTCTTGAACCTAATCCTATATATATATATATATATATATATATATATATATATATATATATATATATATATATATATATATATATATATATATATATATACTAGAATTTGGACCCATGCCGCGCGTTGCAGCGGCAACATCGTGTTTGTCAACTCATTACACGCGTAACGATGATAACGTGTGGTGTCCGTACCTGACGTTACACGTTTTTGACTTTGTTACACATGTTACGTTTGTGACATTAATATCATTATACATAGATAATAAAAAGAGTATAATATCTTGGATGTTGCAGTTTAAAATTGTAAAGATAATTTAGACAGCGGTGTAAAGTCGTAAAACTAATTTAGCTATTAACGTTGTTAGATATAGATAAAAAAAAGTATAATATTGTGTCACGCGTTACGGTGTATAACCTTAAAAGTAATTTAGATAAAATGAGGTGTCAAGTTATTAAGTAGAAAAGGTTGCCGGTCAATTTGTTCATAACCAAAAGTTACAAATGAATGTGTAACGTACTTAAAGATGAGGATTAATAGTTTTTATGCCAAAAGTTTGACTATTAATCCTCGCGCGTTATTGCGGGTGTGAACTCAATCGTTTTCAGTGTGAACTCAATCGTTTTTGGGTGTGACTCGTGCGTTATTGCGGGTGTGAACTCAATCGTTTTCAATGTGCGCGTATAGTAAAAGAAATAGAAAACTAAAAACTATAAACGTTTTCAAATTTATTTTAAAATGTTTAGCTGATTTAAATTAAAGTTAAATAAACGATATACATCAACCAAAGCCTCATCCTCATGTACAAAATCCTTTAAACAAAGAAAACCTCTTAAACACATGTTACTATACCATAAGAAAATATATTAATTAATATTAATAGTTATATAATAATATAATATATAACAATAAAATAAAAAAGTAAGGAAAAAGAAAACAAAAGAAAACGTGCGACCATGTTATTAATGCAGTGAAGGAGTATGAAAAAAAACTAAATAAGGGGATTCGAACCCGGGATGGAACTGATAAGAGTTCATGGGCCAGCCACCTGATCCAACCATTTCATTATTAATAGTTTTGCTTTCAGTTATTAATATAAACAAACAAATGTCGGTGGCTTTTGATGGGACAGCCACCGACATTTGTTTTTAAGATTATATAAATATATATATATATAGAAAGTGTACTGTACAAATGCCCTTTTCGTACAATACGTACGCGTCAATCTCAGCCGTCAGATCTTTCATCCCGCATTGAAATCGTATGTTGGTTTTTTTTTGTAACAATTTCGCATGTGATAATTTTTTATGAAATCGCATGTTGGTTTTTTGTAACAATTTCGCATGTGATAATTTTGATGAAATAGCATGTTGTTTTTTTTAACAATTTCGTATGTGGTAATTTTGATGAAATCGTATGTTAAAAAAAACAACATGCGAAATTGTTACAAAAAACCAACATGCGATTTCAATGCCGGAAGATGATCTGACGGCTGAGATTGTAGCGTACGTAATGTATGATAAGGGCATTTGTACGTTAACCTAACCCTATATATATATATATATATATAACTTTTTTAAAGTATTTTTTAAAATATTTGCGTATTTAAGTTACATGCACAATTAGTCCTTAGAAAAGTGAAATGACAAAAACATCCTCATTTGCCTTGCATATATCTGATTTAACTGAAAAAAAAGTAATTGGGTTAAGCCTAAAGAACAAAACTTGTAGGATTTCAAAACATAAAGTATAAAACTCGTCAATTTTAAACACAAAAGACACCCCTTAAAAATGGGTATAGAGATAAAAGATAATATGCAATTCACTCTAATGTTTATTTAAGATTTGTAATTTTAAATTAATCTAGTTACAATTCAAGCATAACCTTACCAGGCAAACCTTATCCAATAACAAATAATGGTTACTCAATAGAAACTAACTAAATTTGAATCCGCTTTTAGTTCGGGTTCGACTGAAAACCGAATGAACAAAAACCCAAACCGATAAACACTGCTTAACTAAAAGAAAAAAAAAGAATATAAAATTTTGAACCAGATGAAAGTGTTGTATTATAAGAGTGTGTTGATACATATATTTTTTCATCCAGATGAAAGTGTTGTATTATGAGAGTGTGTTGATACGTATATTTTTTCATTTCGTTTTAAATATATGCGTATTTATTAATTATTTTAAGGAATAAAAATATAAACTTGGAAACTGGAATGTTTGGATGCTAAGATTCTGCGATTCTTATGCGCGTAACATGCGCGTGCGAAGGCGAGGGCGGAAAGCTAATTTCACGCGCAAAATGCGGAAAATTAAAACACAGGTATTCAGGTAAACCTTCTTACGCGGCCCCTTTCCCTCAAAATAAGGTGTCAGAGAAATAGTATTCTTAAAATGCATAATGTTACAAAAACTAGTTTTTTTGTCCCGTATGTGTTTTCGGGCCATTAAGTCGAATATTTTTTACAGGGGAGGCTTAGATGGTGTGCGGGTTGGACTTCAGTATAGGACCCATGATTTTTTGCAGCGCATATGGTTTTTAAAAAATCCGTTATATTAGTTTATTAGTTATTACGGTATGTAATGTAACTCATTTGAATACTATAATTTTTTTCATTTTTCGTAATTGTATTGTTTATCGAATACTACGATTTTGTCATTTTTCGTAATTGCATTGTTTATCGTTAAGGCATAAGGGCACATTTTTCGAGTTCGAACAGGGTACATAAATTCTTAGAGACGCCATTGATTTTCTCTCTCGTAATATATATGTCTGTGTTCCGGTTACTTGTACATACTACTTATAACACGATTTAAAAAAACTTACATCGAGTTAAACAATTAAAACAAAACACTATCATACTTTTGCTAAAAAAAAAACTAAAACGATGGTAAGGCTATAATTTTAAATTGAAGGCAAAATTGTAATTTTTTATGACAAATGAGTGTGTGTCAGGTAAATCAATTAAAACAAAATACTACCATATTTTTGTAAAAAAAAAAAGTAAAACGATTGCATGACTGTAAATTTATACTGGGCGCAAAATCGTAATTTGACAGGGAAAGAAAACAAAATAAGATGGCAAAACTGTAAATTTGAACTGAGGGCAAAGTTGTAATTTGACAGGGAGAGAAAAAACAAAAACCAATGGCAAAATAATAAATTTAAACGGGGCAAAATCGTAATTTGACTATACCAAGTAATTTTAAACGGGGTAAAATCGTAATTTGACAGGACCAATGGGGAAGTATCAGGCAGCTGTCTGACGCTATTCCCCTTCATGTGATTTGTTTTGCCTCGTCCGCGTTGCGAAACACTGAGTCAAATATTTCTCTATCAAAGCATGTACGTCTGTGTTTCGATTACCTGTACATACTACTTACTCATAACACGATCTACAAAAAAAAAAAAAAAAAATACAAGTCAATCAATTAAAACAAGACACTACCATTTATTTGCTAAAAAAACTAAAACGGTGGAAAAACTATAATTTTAAACTGAGGCAAAATTGTAATTTTTCAGGACAAATGAACGTGTGCCAAGTAGCCGTGTGGCACGAATAAAAATTTCACCATGTCAACTAATTAAAATAGAATACTACCATAGTTTTGCAAAAAAAAAAAAAAAAAAACAAAACATTACTATAGTTTTGTAAAAAAAACATTAAAACGATGACATGACTGTAATTTTACACCGAGGGTAAAATCGTAATTTGTCAGGTAAAAAAAACAAAAGCGATGGCAAAACTGTAAATTTTAACTGGGGACAAAATCGTAATTTGGCTAGGAGAAGGAAAAACAAAACTAATGATAAAACTATAAATTTAAATGAAGCAAAATCGTAAATTGACTAGACCAATAGAAAAGTGCCAGACAACTGCCTGCCACTATTCCAAGAAAAACAAAACCAATGATAAAACCGTAAATTTAAACGGAACAAAATCGTAATTTGACTAGACCAATAGAGAAGTGCCAGACAGCTGCCTGACACTATATACTACAAATATATACAAATATTTAAAAAAATTATATTGGGTTGCCTATATAAAAATTTAAACAAAAGGATGTATTTAGATTTAAAAAAAATGTAAAATGTTACAAGTTATTAAATAATCACATTGTACCTTAAATTAATTAAAGATTAGCACCAACGTTGAGAAAGTTACGAAAAGTTTCACAAAAATGTAAAAATAAATTGCCGTTAAAAAATATCCACCTTTTAAAATAGTAACATCATACCATTAAATCTTTAAAAGGATAAGTTATTTTCATTTTGAGAAATGATAAAAACACAATTCTCTTCAGAAAGTTCTTCAAATTTAAAGTAGAGTAAAACTAGGATTAAGCATCACGCGTTATGATGGGGGCGAATACCACCATCAACACTGAAGTTGCGGCGTGTTAATGCGAATAAATTAGACCGAAACGTAAAACATATAAAAGAACAACTAAGTCGATCTAGGACCAGCGTGTTACGATGAACTTGTCAAACGAAAAAAATAGACAACGTAAATTCACAAACACAAAAGAAAATACTCATCTAAAAACCAATTTTATTCCTTTTTGCAAATTCCTTGATCCTTTTTACATAGACTTTATCTGTCATAACTAAAACATCCAGCCATTTGTATATCATCCATTCTCACATATCCAAGTCAAAATACTTTTGTTTTTTAATCTGTTTTGTTTAAAAGTTCAAACACTTCACCAGAAGCATGCCCCATTAGTTTAATATCCAAACCCACACTCTATCATACATGCTTTTCTCTATGGCATTTGTTCACCGTTGCATTGCATGGTAATGATTTTAATGGCGGATGATCACCGGGATAGTTTTAAAGGGGATTACCGATCAAAAAACTCAAAAACAAATGTTAAAAACAAAATCAACTGGAAAAGTGTCACACACAACAACACCGGTGGCGGTGACGACAAATCCACTAGTAAAGTGTCACCCACATATCCACGGACAAAGAAATGGACTTTTAAATACAAAGGTCGGTACAACCCATACAACTATGGGTACAACCCTCACATGCACATAACACACATAAACCATCATATGTAAAATATCGTACTCACATGAAAGTCACCGGCGGTGGTGACGACAAACCCACAGACAACATCGGCGGAGGTACCGGCAAATCCACAAACAAACACACCGACAAAGCTACCGACAGTCAATAGACTGTTAAAACATGGTAAAACGGTGGGAACGGTTTCTAAAGCAAACACCGCCGCTATTCAAGCATGGTTTGAACTTGTTGATGGGTGAAGATCTCTAGAGAGAGAAAGTAGAGAGCAGAGAGAAAGAACAAAATGCAGATTTATAAAGAAAGAAAAATAATGGGTTTTTAAACCCAAAGAGGGTACAACCCACTCAAACTATGGGTACACCCCTCAAATGCACACAACACTAACAAAGCATAGGGTAAGAGATCCAATGCTTAGAAATGATGCAAATTAGAGTATATATAAATGCCCGGATGCTATCTGCGGTTTGGTAAAATAACACCTATAGTCTCCAACTTTTGGAAATTACAGGTATATTCCCTGTGGTTTGCTTTTTGTTACTCGGTTAGTCCCTATATTGGATAGAGGTTAGTTTTCCCAGTTAAGTGGATGTGAAATGACTTATTTAGCCTTAATGTAAAAACAAAAAATAAATAAATATTAAATTATATAATATATATATATATATATATATATTTGTTCCCTTACTCTTCATATTTGTAACACCTCGAATTTTTGCGTCCAATGATGTGTTAACACGTGTCATTTGATTACACGTGGCATCTATAATAAATAAAGGACTAATTTTGACAAACCTTGAAAGTATATAAATTCGAGGGTTATAAATGTCAACAAGGGTAAATATACTGTATAGTGACCCTAAATAACGCTTGTACCTTCAAACGAATAAATCATAAATCGTACGGAAGCGAAACGCGGAAGAAAGTGAGAGATTACGAGCTACAGGGGTTAACTGTGTCAACATGTTTAATATTACCTCTGAGTGACCCTTTAACGTTCCCAAGGCTTCGTAACAGTATTACACGCTCACTAGAATATACTGTATAAATTCCGCGAAGTTCCGTCTTAAAACGAAAGAGTTATACTCAAATTCGTATGAGAAGGGTTAAAAGCGTCAACAGTGAAAGTTAAGGCTTTCCAAATAATTAATAAACTAAACGGGGACTTTATAATGCGGGTAAATAACACGAGGCCCCTATCGGTAAATAACCGAGGGCCAAACCGCAAAGTTACCCCTTCAAACCCGAAAGGTCAGGTAAATCATTACGAAAGATTTCGTTATTAATTACCAGGATTTCGTAATCATTTCAAAAGATTTTAAAAATCTGAAAAACAGGCCCCACGCGACCCGCATTGCATTTGTGGTTAAGTTGAGGCGGGCCGCGAGCCTCCTCTTTTACTCGCCTGGTATTTAAATCCCAGGCGGCCCGCATTAGAAACGCATGGAACTCCCATGCGGGCCGCATTAGACGCCCAGATGCAGAAAGTTGTAACTACTTGCCTTTTGGAGCATTTAAACGACCAAACATCAATCAATGAGGCATGGGTGCCCCCTACTCGACCCATACACCTTAGGGACACCTGCCCATGATCCATGATCAAATGTAGGCTGAGTTGTGATGATCTTGAGGTCCTTTGAGCACTATAAATAGCAATGTTGAGGTTACAACATTCACACAACTCAAACACTTCCATCTGATCATTCCAAGAGCTCCCTAGCATTCTCTTCTGTTCCATAATCAAGATACAACTTCTGTAAGTCGTTCATAACCATTTTGGTCACACATTTCCATAGTTTTAGCCTATAAACACAACCGTCGTAACTAACGGTTGTCATTACAATAACTTGCAAATGGTTCAGTCTTATGACGGATCAAAAGTAGTTTTGAGTAGGTAATTATGTGGGTAATAAACCTCTAAAAAGGTTCCCCCTGATCACCACTCTAACTATGTCAAATATCGAGTCAAACGTGCGGTTAAAAAGTCAACAGAAAGCTATTTTAGCGATTTATGCATAATCTGTAATGTATATGTTATGAAACCTGTTTTGACACTTATAAAACATGATAATAAGTATATAAACTTGTTTGCGCTCGTTTGAATCGACCATTTGCTATATTGAACCGGTTCGGAGCCGAATGTCGCAAAAGTTTGACTTTTGCTTTGACTTCAGTTCTGACCCGTATTATTGAGGTATAGATATACCTTAGGACTCTCTTAGGACCAGGTTACATGATGGTATGAACCTCTGTGATCGGTTCATGAGTTATCCGAGTCTTTTGCGCATTTCCGTCATTCGCCTAAAAGTTGACCGTAACGGCCTTTTGAAATTAAAACGAGTATTTCGGACACGTGAACGGACCAGAACCTTGCTTATTAAATTATAAGCATGTCCTTAAAGTTCCACGTCAATCCGAGGTCTAGAATGAGAGTTATGCTAAATGGCGCATTTAAAGTAAACTTTAGTAATTAACGGCGCAATTAGCATAACACCTATCTAAACCAAGATTTCGTCACCAAAACTTTTACCCACTGTATTAAAATAATATTTTGGGAATTTTAAGGATTTTTAATAATTTTTGCCTCGCTCATAACCTGCGGTTATGGCTACGGTTCGGTAAATACCGAATATGCCCTTTTCGGCCAAAACATGAGTTCTACAAGGTCTTTTGACCCGATTCCAGTTACTACTGATTTTAAATAATAAATAAAGTATCTTAAGCTTTATAAGCTGTTCGGGAAACTCAGATTTCCTGTAGAACTCGAAAAGCTCTTTAAAAGTCTTTAAAATGACCGAAAAGCCCCTACGGGGCATAATATTAACTTAAACTCGTTACGGGCGTCACGGAAGGTATCCTACTGATACCACAACCCATTTAAGGCACATTGACTTAGGAAATAAGCGTACGACTCTCATGGTTAACCGTTTCGCCTATTGCGCGCACGGTTCGGCTTATGAAACTAGTTTTCATAAATTAGCCGATACGGGTCAAATTATATTATTTGAACCCCAAAATCCAGAGTGTGAACCATTAACCCATATAAAACAAGTCTCTGAACTTGTTGGGTCAGAATCACACTCCATTCTCGGTTTTCGCCTTTTCGCGCGATTAAACCATATATATATATATCGGAACCAACCGGTCTAGGCTACGGCCATTATAAAGACTCGTTAGGATTCTAAGAGGTTAATTAAAACCTTCGTTCCAGATTAGGAGCCCCAGTAAAAGCTATCGGTGATTTAATCCAAATTAAGGAAATATACTTGCAAAGGTAAATACTTTAACTTATTTCCCCTATATGGGCTTGGGTTACGGTATATTAATACCGCTTGATTGAGCATTATATTCATCCATCGCTTAGGTGGTTATTTAAATAATATGATCGGCTCATTTAAACAGTTTTGATGCTTAAAAGCCTTTGGGGGGTTTAATGACCGTTGTCCCGGATATCCTTGGCATCATTTTACGAAATGGCCACGACCATCGACATCCCGGTGTAGGCGTACACCCGGTATATAGTGTCGACATTAAATTAAAAGACGTAGCCGTTGGTTTTTATACTACGGTTTTACGCAAACATGGTGTGTCTATAAATCTTTAACCCGGCACGATCCGGGCTACTGAACGCATAAAAGAACATGTAAAACGTTCACAAGATTTTATTATAATTTTCCCAAGTTATAAAAGAGTTTGTGCCTTGTGCATTCAAATCAATTTTAATAAACATTTTCAAATGTGTCAGTTGAATGTATTTACCAGTGTAAACTGACGTATTTTCCCCAAAAAGATTAAGTGCAGGTACTAGACGAAATTGGCTGGTATTAGCTGCCTAAGCATCGTACATAGTCTCGCAAACTCGATGCCGTATTTGAATGAACAATATTTATTTATTTTGATCCGCTGTGGATATATTCAACTTCTGTAATACATTTGATATTACAACCAGAGGTTGAAGTTTATATATTTATCTTAAGCTTCCGCTGTGCATTATATAATTGTGTGGTTTGACTATATTGTTGCCAACATCGTCACGGTAATCCCCCACCGGGCCCACCGGTGAGACACGTGGAAATCGGGGTGTGACAGGTTGGTATCAGAGCCAACATTGAGTGAATTAAACACTATCCTATTGTGTTTAATCTCAATGACACAATTGCACATACTTGAGTCTAGACAATAACTTAGGACAAATTCGGATTAATACTCCTTTTTGTCTTTATTTTCCTTTCGATTTTAATAAGTTTTGGAGCAGGAAAATGCCACCTGTTATATTCCGAGGAAGAGGAAGGGGAAGAAGAGGCAGAGGAGAAGTCGTGACACATCACGATAACGAAGCTGGACCATCTGGTACAAGACATCCTTCGATGACACGGAGCGAAGAGCCACAACGACGAAGAGATCTTTACGAACCCGCGAGGCATTCCACCTCACACAGCTCGACGCCATCCTATCGGCACTCCTTTAGGCCAAACTCAGAAATGATCCCAACAACCCACAACCTTCCTTCATACCTCTACAACGTTCGGTATCGACCCGGAATTATGACGACCCTACTCCATACTACATAGGTCAGTTTAATCCGGCTGACTACATACAGGAACCATCAGGTTTTGTTCCACTGGGTCCACAAGACCACTTTTCTGAAGATCCCATGGAGGAAGATGAGGATCCTACTGAACCAGCTCGTGGTACGCCCACGCATCCGATAGAAGTCTCTGATGGGTCATCCTTCCATGGCACACCCTATCAGGGACCAGACAGTTTCCAAGCGTTGTTTGACCGACATGAGTGGTACTACACGCCACCTCAACAAACATCTCAACAACCGCGACATCCACAGGATCCCTCTGAGGATTCACGCTTTGTGGCAGTTACGCCACCACCTCCGCCACCGGCGCAACCAGTAATACCTGATCCGCCAAGGCGTAGGAGGACAAATGCTCGTATGTCCACACGAGGAGGAGGGGGTATCCACTTCAGCACTCCTCGACATTCTAGTAGTAGCCACTATCCGCCACTACAAGAAGAAGGACCTTCAAGTCCTATACAGGAGGCGAACTCCGCACCAACTGCACAAAATTCGCCACCATTTGGGTATGACCAACCCATACCTGCTTATACGGGTCCAACGGCGTACAACCCGTTCGAACCATCACAAGCACAATACAACTACGGCTATGAGCGCGACCCATATGTGGTGTCGGCAAGATATAATGCGCGCTACCCTGACGGAGCACATGGAAACATGGGACCACCGGACTACTCAGCTCATGGGTATCCAATACCTCCCAGACCTCCAGTTCCGCATCAAGCGCCACAACCACGTTTCTCTCCTCCTGAACAGGAAGAAATACTCCATCGACTAGATCGTGTGGAGAGAGAGTTCGAGGAAGAGAAGAAAAGCCACCGAGGATTTCTCAAAGGCTTGGCGAACCTACTAAAGGGCAAAAAGAAGAAACGTGACCATTAGCCCTTAATAGTTGTACTAATGTAATTTCTACTCTGAAATAAGTCCCTGCGTGGACACTTATCGTATTTCAGTCCCTACGTGGACTTATCTTTTAGTCCTTACATGGACACCTATCTTATATCAGTCCCTGCGTGGACTTATCACTTATTTTTAAACCTCTATGGAGGTATGTACTACTTGAAAGACCCGTTTAGGGCAATATGTAATTGTATTTGAGATTATGGAATGTATGTTATGAGTTTTGTTTTAATATGTATGAAATAAATCAAAACCAATCCTTTTAATTGATTTGCCTAAATAAAGAATCTTAAAGGTGAAACCTAGCTTGGTGTCTTTTAAGATCCAGTCAAGATGGTACGACCTAATTAAAAAGATTCTGATTCCCTGTTAACCTCTGTACGCATGTTAACAATCATGGCAGCTGTGATTCGTTAAAATCACGCACGTCATTCTTATACAATAATCCTTTAAGGATTTCAAAACCCAACTAAATGATTTATAAATCGTGGGTTAAATCACCAATGAAGGTGATCAATATTATTAAAACATCCATTAGTGATGTAGTGCCTACGGGCCAATATTATTAAAAACATCCATTAGTGATGTAGTGCCCACGGGCCAATATTATTAAAAACATCCATTAGTGATGTAGTGCCTACGGGCCAATATTATTAAAAACATCCATTAGTGATGTAGTGCCTACGGGCCAATATTATTAAAAACATCCATTAGTGATGTAGTGCCTACGGGCCAACCTTATTAAAACATCCATTAGTGATGTAGTGCCTACGGGCCAACCTTATTAAAACATCCATTAGAGATGTAGTGCCTACGGGCCAACCATATTAAAACATCCATTAGAGATGTAGTGCCTACGGGCCAACCCTATTAAAACATCCATTAGAGATGTAGTGCCTACGGGCCAACCATATTAAAAACATCCATTAGAGGTGTAGTGCCTATGGGCCGTAATAATTGTCTTATAACGACAAAAGGCAGTGGTGGTCTATGACTCCCTGTCAGAAAGAGATAAAAGAACTACGGTTCAAATCTCTATGCCTTTGATTATATGAAATCTCGGCTAAAATTATAAAACATCATCATGATTAGGCTTTATGCCGCCAATACTATTTATATAGCTGAAATAGGATATATTCAAATCCTAATACATAATGAAAAATAAGTTAACCGAATGTGGTCTCTGTACCATGGTTGACAAATTGTCATAAAAGACAATTATATAATACTCTCCTAAATAAAATTTTGTTATCTTCTGTAACAGATTCAAGTTACAATGGCGGATCCCAACGGAGAGAATAGCCATACTAATGATGATGAATACGACAATACGCCAGTACATTTGACAGGCGCACAACTGAAGGCTCTGATTGACAATGCTGTTCAGGCAGCTCTTGATCGTCAATATACTGAGTCCCAAGGCAGAACCGTGTCAAAACCACCCTCTAAACCAAAGACACACTCCAAACCACCCTCTCAACCCAAGAAAGATGACGACAAACACTCGTCCACTGAGCACAGCGTTCATCGCGATAGAGAATATACTGATGCATCCAGTGCTAAGGGTTGCACCTACAAATACTTTGTATCATGTAAGCCCCGGGAATTTACAGGGGAGAAAGGTGCTGTGGATTGCATCACCTGGCTAGATGAGATGGACACTATTGTGGACATCAGCGGGTGTGCAGCGAGGGATGTGGTGAAGTATGTGTCCCAGTCTTTTAAGGGCGAGGCCCTGGCATGGTGGAGGGCGTTGGTGCAGGCATCTGGTAAGTCTGCTTTGTACAAAATGACATGGGAGGAATTTATTGCTCTCATTAAGGAAAACTACTGCCCTCAGCATGAGGTTGAGAAGATCGAGGCTGACTTTGTGTCACTGGTGATGACGAACCTGGACTGCCAGGCATATTTGACGAGCTTCAATACAATGTCTCGTCTGGTCCCATACCTTGTGACACCAGAACCTCGAAGAATCGCCCGTTTCATTGGGGGCTTGGAGCCCGCAATAAAGGCGAGTGTAAAGGCCTCTCGGCCGACGACCTTCAGGTCAGTTACTGACCTTTCCTTGTCTCTTACCTTAGACGCTGTCCGTCTGAGGACACTAAGGAACAAGGAGGTTGAGAAGAGAAAACGTGAGGATGATACCTCACGAAGATCAGGGAAGAAGCACCGTGGAAACGGTGAAGGCAAAAGAGGGTCGGAGGCGAAGAAGGATGGGCAAGCTGGTGAAAGGCCCAACTGCAAGATCTGCAAGAAACCCCACTCTGGGAAATGCAGATTTGCATCAAACTCACAGTCGCAATCAAAGACTCCTTCCTGTGGACTATGCAAGTCCAAGGATCATAAGACTGTGGAGTGCAAAAAGATCAAGGATGCAACCTGCTATGGTTGTAATGAAAAAGGGCACATCAAGAGTAACTGCCCTAAGTATGCCAAGAAGGCGGAAGAGACGAAGAAGTCAAATGCGAGAGTTTTTCGCATGGATGCAAAGGAAGCGGTCCAGAACGACAACGTGCTTACAGGTACTTTTCTCGTAAATAATATATTTGCAAGAGTACTATTCGATTCTGGCGCTGATAAATCCTTTGTAGACCAGAAATTTTGCCAACTACTAAATATGCCTATCAAAACCCTTGATGCGAAATACGAAGTAGAGTTAGCAGACGGCACGATAGAAACCGTCTCAACTGTTCTAGAAGGATGTGAAATGTCCATTAGGAACCATTCTTTTCCTTTATCTCTACTTCCCTTCAAATTAGCGGGTTTTGACATCGTGCTAGGCATGGACTGGTTATCCCATAATCAGGCCCAAATCATTTGCGGCAAGAGGCAGATAGTTTTAAAGACTCCGAGTGGTGAATCACTTACCATCCGAGGGGATACGCAGTACGGGTTACCCGAGGACGTATCTATGCTCAAAGCTTCAAGGTGTTTGAACAGAGGCTGTGTAATTTACATGGCTCAGATTATAATTGAAGAACCGAAGCCGAAGATCGAGGATCTTCCTGTCATTTCTGAATACCCCGAGGTTTTTCCCGAAGAACTACCTGGTTTGCCACCAGATAGACAAGTGGAGTTCAGAATTGACATCATTCCTGGAGCAGCTCCGATAGCAAGAGCACCTTACAGATTAGCTCCAACGGAAATGAAAGAACTGAGGACCCAGTTGGATGAACTGCTGGCAAAAGGTTTTATCAGACCTAGTTCATCTCCCTGGGGAGCACCAGTCCTATTTGTAAAGAAGAAGGACGGATCGATGCGGTTGTGCATCGACTACCGAGAGCTAAATAAAGTTACCATAAAGAACAGATATCCTTTGCCGAGGATCGATGATATGTTCGACCAGTTACAAGGAGCAAGCTACTTCTCCAAGATCGACTTGAGGTCGGGTTATCATCAGCTAAGGGTCAGAGATGAAGATATACATAAGACAGCATTTAGGACTCGCTATGGTCATTACGAGTTCCTAGTGATGCCTTTTGGGCTCACAAATGCACCGGCTGCGTTCATGGATCTCATGAATCGCGTCTGCAAGCCGTATTTGGACAAATTTGTCATAGTCTTCATCGACGATATCCTTATATATTCCAAGAACCAAGCAGACCACGAGAAGCACCTCCGTTGCATTCTCGAATTACTACAGCGTGAGAAACTCTACGCCAAATTCTCGAAATGTGAATTCTGGCTACAAGAGGTTCAGTTTTTAGGGCACGTTGTGAGTGAGCGTGGTATCCAAGTGGATCCCGCTAAGGTAGAGGCAGTCATGAACTGGCAAGAGCCAAAGACGCCTACCGAAATCCGTAGTTTCCTAGGATTAGCAGGATACTACCGGAGGTTTATTGAAAATTTTTCGAGGATTGCTGCGCCCTTGACTTCCTTGACCAAGAAGAAAGAAAAGTTTATTTGGGGCCCAAGGCAGCAAGAGTCCTTCGAAATACTGAAGCAAAAGCTAAGCAACGCACCTGTGTTGACTTTACCTGAGGGTACAGAAGAATTCGTAGTTTACTGCGATGCATCACACACAGGCATGGGGTGTGTGCTTATGCAGAAGGGCAAGGTGATTGCCTATGCTTCAAGGCAATTAAAGGTGCATGAAAAGAATTACACCACCCATGATTTGGAGTTGGGTGCCGTTGTATTTGCACTGAAATTGTGGAGGCATTACCTTTATGGCATTAAATTTGTGATTTATTCTGATCACAAAAGCCTCCAGCACCTGTTCAATCAGAAGGAGTTGAACATGAGGCAGCGCCGTTGGATGGAAACCTTGAATGACTATGATTGCGAGATCAGGTACCATCCCGGCAAGGCGAATGTAGTCGCCGATGCCTTGAGCAGAAAGGAAAGGGTAAAGCCCATTCGAATCAATACCAAGAGCATTGAAGTCAAGAACAATTTGATTGAGAGGATATTAGCTGCACAGCGAGAGGCTGTGTTGGAAGCTAATTATCCTAATGAAAAGCTGGGAGTAACTGAAGAGCAGTTGACTCTTAGCAAGGATGGAATCCTTAGATTGAACGGACGTATATGGATTCCAATTTATGGAGGACTACGAGATGTTATCGTCCAGGAAGCCCATAGTTCCAAATACTCAGTCCATCCTGGTGCAGACAAAATGTACCAAGACTTAAAGGCAAATTATTGGTGGATAGGCTTGAAAAAGTCTGTAGCCGCCCACGTAGCAAAGTGCTTGACTTGTGCTCAAGTCAAAGCCGAGCACCAAAAGCCGTCTGGCTTGCTACAACAGCCTGAACTTCCCGAGTGGAAGTGGGAATGCGTAACTATGGATTTCATAACCAAGTTACCCAAAACCAGGAAAGGAAACGATACAATATGGGTCATAGTCGATAGGCTGACTAAATCAGCTCATTTTCTACCCATCAAGGAGACGTATAGCTCCAATATGTTAGCCCAACTTTATGTTGATAAGATTGTAGCCTTACACGGCATACCTGTGTCTATTATCTCCGACAGGGATACCAGATACACGTCTCACTTCTGGAAGAGTTTCCAGCAATCTTTGGGCACGCGTTTAAACTTTAGTACGGCTTACCATCCACAGACGGACGGTCAAAGTGAGCGTACTATACAAACGCTTGAAGACATGCTTCGTGCATGTGCGATCGATTTAGGTGGTAACTGGGATAAGAACCTACCCCTGATCGAATTCTCCTACAATAATAGCTACCACACCATCATAAAGGCTGCGCCTTTTGAGGCATTATATGGTAGGAAATGTAGATCGCCTGTTTGTTGGGCGGAAGTAGGAGAGGTCCAATTATCGGGACCAGAGATTGTTTTCCAGACAATGGACAAGATTGTCCAGATCCGGGAACGTCTCAAGGCTGCCCGTGATAGGCAGAAAAGCTACGCCGATCCAAAACGTAAGGATCTTCACTTCGAGGTAGGTGAGAAGGTGTTGCTTAAGGTGTCACCCTGGAAGGGGGTGATGCGTTTCGGCAAGAAAGGCAAACTGAGTCCGAGATACATAGGACCTTTTGAGGTCATTGAACGGGTCGGGTCAGTCGCCTATAAGTTGAACTTGCCTGAAGAGCTCAATGGAATTCACAATGTCTTCCACATCTGCAATCTCAAAAAGTGCTTCGCCGATGAATCATTGGTGATTCCACACACAGATGTGCATATAGATGAGAGCCTAAAATTCATAGAAAAACCTTTGTCGATTGAAGATCGACAGGTGAAGAAACTTCGAAGAAAGCACGTACCGATTGTAAAAGTCAAATGGGATGCTCGTAGAGGTCCTGAATATACGTGGGAAGTCGAAGAAACAATGAAAGAAAAGTACCCCTATTTATTTGAGTAAATCTCGGGTCGAGATTTATTTTAAGGGGGTGAGGATGTAACACCTCGAATTTTTGCGTCCAATGATGTGTTAACACGTGTCATTTGATTACACGTGGCATCTATAATAAATAAAGGACTAATTTTGACAAACCTTGAAAGTATATAAATTCGAGGGTTATAAATGTCAACAAGGTAAATATACTGTATAGTGACCCTAAATAACGCTTGTACCTTCAAACGAATAAATCATAAATCGTACGGAAGCGAAACGTGGAAGAAAGTGAGAGATTACGAGCTACAGGGGTTAACTGTGTCAACATGTTTAATATTACCTCTGAGTGACCCTTTAACGTTCCCAAGGCTTCGTAACAGTATTACACGCTCACTAGAATATACTGTATAAATTCCGCGAAGTTCCGTCTTAAAACGAAAGAGTTATACTCAAATTCGTATGAGAAGGGTTAAAAGCGTCAACAGTGAAAGTTAAGGCTTTCCAAATAATTAATAAACTAAACGGGGACTTTATAATGCGGGTAAATAACACGAGGCCCCTATCGGTAAATAACCGAGGGCCAAACCGCAAAGTTACCCCTTCAAACCCGAAAGGTCAGGTAAATCATTACGAAAGATTTCGTTATTAATTACCAGGATTTCGTAATCATTTCAAAAGATTTTAAAAATCTGAAAAACAGGCCCCACGCGACCCGCATTGCATTTGTGGTTAAGTTGAGGCGGGCCGCGAGCCTCCTCTTTTACTCGCCTGGTATTTAAATCCCAGGCGGCCCGCATTAGAAACGCATGGAACTCCCATGCGGGCCGCATTAGACGCCCAGATGCAGAAAGTTGTAACTACTTGCCTTTTGGAGCATTTGAACGACCAAACATCAATCAATGAGGCATGGGTGCCCCCTACTCGACCCATACACCTTAGGGACACCTGCCCATGATCCATGATCAAATGTAGGCTGAGTTGTGATGATCTTGAGGTCCTTTGAGCACTATAAATAGCAATGTTGAGGTTACAACATTCACACAACTCAAACACTTCCATCTGATCATTCCAAGAGCTCCCTAGCATTCTCTTCTGTTCCATAATCAAGATACAACTTCTGTAAGTCGTTCATAACCATTTTGGTCACACATTTCCATAGTTTTAGCCTATAAACACAACCGTCGTAACTAACGGTTGTCATTACAATAACTTGCAAATGGTTCAGTCTTATGACGGATCAAAAGTAGTTTTGAGTAGGTAATTATGTGGGTAATAAACCTCTAAAAGGTTCCCCCTGATCACCACTCTAACTATGTCAAATATCGAGTCAAACGTGCGGTTAAAAAGTCAACAGAAAGCTATTTTAGCGATTTATGCATAATCTGTAATGTATATGTTATGAAACCTGTTTTGACACTTATAAAACATGATAATAAGTATATAAACTTGTTTGCGCTCGTTTGAATCGACCATTTGCTATATTGAACCGGTTCGGAGACGAATGTCGCAAAAGTTTGACTTTTGCTTTGACTTCAGTTCTGACCCGTATTATTGAGGTATAGATATACCTTAGGACTCTCTTAGGACCAGGTTACATGATGGTATGAACCTCTGTGATCGGTTCATGAGTTATCCGAGTCTTTTGCGCATTTCCGTCATTCGCCTAAAAGTTGACCGTAACGGCCTTTTGAAATTAAAACGAGTATTTCGGACACGTGAACGGACCAGAACCTTGCTTATTAAATTATAAGCATGTCCTTAAAGTTCCACGTCAATCCGAGGTCTAGAATGAGAGTTATGCTAAATGGCGCATTTAAAGTAAACTTTAGTAATTAACGGCGCAATTAGCATAACACCTATCTAAACCAAGATTTCGTCACCAAAACTTTTACCCACTGTATTAAAATAATATTTTGGGAATTTTAAGGATTTTTAATAATTTTTACCTCGCTCATAACCTGCGGTTATGGCTACGGTTCGGTAAATACCGAATATGCCCTTTTCGGCCAAAACATGAGTTCTACAAGGTCTTTTGACCCGATTCCAGTTACTACTGATTTTAAATAATAAATAAAGTATTTTAAGCTTTATAAGCTGTTCGGGAAACTCAGATTTCCTGTAGAACTCGAAAAGCTCTTTAAAAGTCTTTAAAATGACCGAAAAGCCCCTACGGGGCATAATATTAACTTAAACTCGTTACGGGCGTCACGGAAGGTATCCTACTGATACCACAACCCATTTAAGGCACATTGACTTAGGAAATAAGCGTACGACTCTCATGGTTAACCGTTTCGCCTATTGCGCGCACGGTTCGGCTTATGAAACTAGTTTTCATAAATTAGCCGATACGGGTCAAATTATATTATTTGAACCCCAAAATCCAGAGTGTGAACCATTAACCCATATAAAACAAGTCTCTGAACTTGTTGGGTCAGAATCACACTCCATTCTCGGTTTTCGCCTTTTCGCGCGATTAAACCATATATATATATATATATCGGAACCAACCGGTCTAGGCTACGGCCATTATAAAGACTCGTTAGGATTCTAAGAGGTTAATTAAAACCTTCGTTCCAGATTAGGAGCCCCAGTAAAAGCTATCGGTGATTTAATCCAAATTAAGGAAATATACTTGCAAAGGTAAATACTTTAACTTATTTCCCCTATATGGGCTTGGGTTACGGTATATTAATACCGCTTGATTGAGCATTATATTCATCCATCGCTTAGGTGGTTATTTAAATAATATGATCGGCTCATTTAAACAGTTTTGTTGCTTAAAAGCCTTTGGGGGGTTTAATGACCGTTGTCCCGGATATCCTTGGCATCATTTTACGAAATGGCCACGACCATCGACATCCCGGTGTAGGCGTACACCCGGTATATAGTGTCGACATTAAATTAAAAGACGTAGCCGTTGGTTTTTATACTACGGTTTTACGCAAATGTGGTGTGTCTATAAATCTTTAACCCGGCACGATCCGGGCTACTGAACGCATAAAAGAACATGTAAAACGTTCACAAGATTTTATTATAATTTTCCCAAGTTATAAAAGAGTTTGTGCCTTGTGCATTCAAATCAATTTTAATAAACATTTTCAAATGTGTCAGTTGAATGTATTTACCAGTGTAAACTGACGTATTTTCCCCAAAAAGATTAAGTGCAGGTACTAGACGAAATTGGCTGGTATTAGCTGCCTAAGCATCGTACATAGTCTCGCAAACTCGATGCCGTATCTGAATGAACAATATATATTTATTTTGATCCGCTGTGGATATATTCAACTTCTGTAATACATTTGATATTACAACCAGAGGTTGAAGTTTATATATTTATCTTAAGCTTCCGCTGTGCATTATATAATTGTGTGGTTTGACTATATTGTTGCCAACATCGTCACGGTAATCCCCCACCGGGCCCACCGGTGAGACATGTGGAAATCGGGGTGTGACAATATTAGATCTGATCAATCATCAATCAATCAATCAATCAATCAATCAATCAATCAATCAATCAATCAATCAATCAATCATCATCATCATCATCATCATCATCATCATCATCATCATCATCTCAATTCGACGATTGCACATGTATACACACCATCACACATATATCATACATATTGTCACTCGAGTACCTGGCAACCATGGATATTAAGCACTGCCATCAACCACCACCCCACCACTCATCGCCATCGTTACCACCGGCTACCCAACATCATCCACCACCCCAATCACCTACACCACTACAAATCGCCACCATCACCTCCACCTATACCAACCACTGCCATCACCGCTACCGCCACCATCACCACCGTTCACCACCACCATTGCCGCTATTCACCCCCACGACGTTCACCTAATCAAAACCGACCACCGTTCATTTCCATCACAACGTAATCAAAACCCACCGCCACCACCATCCCCAAATCAAAACCCACCACCGCCCCCTCAAATAAAATGGCGTTGATTTGTAAAGGAATCAAGTGATCTGTAGTGTGGGAGTTGAGTTCAAGTTCCGTCTTCGGATTCAAACGAGGCAGAAACATTAGTCTCACACACTCTTCATCCTTCCTTAGATTCAAAGATGCTCTGTTGATGTCGATGTATTTTTCATCAGTCTCTATTGAAGTTGCAGGTTTTGACATAAAATTAGGGTTTTGGTAGACAAGATGAAGATGCAGAGATGTAGAGGTGCGGAGAGAGGGGGTGTGAGGGGAAGAATGGGAGTATGAGAGAGGGTGTGTCTAATTGTGTATATATCTAATTGTTTTGTTTATCATTGAGGGTAAATAAGTCATTTCACATCAACTTAACTGGGAAAACTAACCTCCATCCAATATAAGGACCATCCGAGTAACAAAAAGCAAACCACAGGGAACATATCTATAATTTTCAAAAGTTAGAGACTACATGTGTTATTTTACCAAACCACAGAGAGAATCCGAACATTTTACTCTTTAAAGTAATATATACGAAAGAAATTTCGCTTTTCATCCTTCTCTGAAACTTAAAATATGGAGTAAATCTTTAAATAATAGAGTTGGAGATGACTTATTTTTAATTCATAAATAACAGAAATGTTTAAATGAGAACATTATCGTGGGGTAAGTGATTTACTTCGTGATTAAAAAGTTAAGAGTGGTGTTGAGTGTGATATTAGTTCGGAAGGGCACCTACCTTGGAATCAATTCTATACTTCCATTCCGTGAAACCAACCAATAGCAAGATGCCAACTTATGTCAAACCACTCCAACCCTAAAGGATGGTTGGTAGAAATAGCTAGACGCTCTCAAATCGATCGACTGAGGAGTTCCGAATACTCCAACTCTCTGATTCTGTCAAATCCTTAAATCGTCATTAGAGGGTATAGCAATTGACGATGAATTGATAGTAATAAAAAGACAGTATTGATTTTAAAGAATTAATAAAAAAAATCATTAAATGGTGGCAAAATTACATAAATACTCTTGTGTTCAACATCCAAGAAAACGACAATAGACAGAGGGACTCAGAGTGTAACAAAATGTAAACCACAAGGTCTTAGCATGCGTTATTTTGAAAATGGGGACACAAGTTGATCAAGCTTTCAAACCAGAGAGACGCAAATTGCACTTTACTCAAATAATAAATAAATTATAGAGTTAAATGCCATTTTAGTCCCTGTAATTTGGGCCATTTTGCCAGTTTAGTCCAAAGGTTTCATTTTTCACTTGTGGATCCAAAAAGGTTTCATCGTTTCCATTTTAGTTCACTGGGTTAACTTCATCCTTTTTTTCTGTTAACGAGAAGGGCAATTCGGTCATTTTATTGCCCTTCTCGTTAACAGAAAAAAGGATGAAGTTAACCCAATGAACTAAAATGGTAACAGTGAAACCTTTTTAGACCCATAGGCGAAAAATGAAACCTTTAGACTAAATTGACAAAATGACCCAAACCACAGGGACTAAAATGACATTTAACTCTAAATTATATAGATAGAGGTATTTGTGTGCGTCAATCCGTCAACGTGTCTGTGTGTACACCCCGAGCACCCTTAGACCGTGGGGTATGGTGGGGCGGGGGTTTGGGGCATGGGTTGACACGTGGATTAGGGGGCACTCAATACACAAACCCAAGTTGTAGGGGGTATGGTGGGGGTGGCTGGGCTGGCGTGGCCAAGCCACATCAATTTTTTTAATATATATATATATATATATTTATAACCATTAAAAACTACATAAACATACATAATAATTATCAAAATAAAAAACAATCATTCTTCGTCTTCTTCATCGGTTTCGAACCCAGGAATCATTGAAACATGATCCACCAAATCAGATCGAAGGTTGTGATGTATATCCCTTGACTTGATCAAAAATTCATTTGATGCTTTATCTTCGTCTGTAACTGTTACGTTACCTGGTTGGGAGTCATCGTCATCATAGTAGGTAACGACCGCTCTACCTTCATCCTCCAAAATCATGTTGTGAAGAATGATACATGCGTACATCATGTTTCCAATCAGATCCTTGTCCCATAGTCGACAAGGCATTGCCAATATTCGCCACCTTTTCTTCAAAGTACCGAATGCTTGCTTGACGTCTTTACGTGCAACCATTTGGACCATGTTAAACTTTAATCTCTTTGGATCTATGGTACCGTGTCTTGTGAACGATTTTACGAAAACCCCCCACTCTGGGTAAATCCCATCAACTAGGTAGTACCCATACATGTACTCAACCCCGTTTACAAAGAAAGTTCCTTCGAGTCCTATACCATTTACCCGATCATTGAAAAGGGGCGAGTGGTTTATGATGGTAATATTATTATGTGAACCTGGCATACCGAAGAACGCATGCCATATCCAAAGATCTTGGGACACAACCGCTTCAAGCATGATGGATGGCATCCCGTGAAATCCACTCGTGTGAGTGCCTTGCCATGCGGTTGGACAAAGTTCCCAATGCCATTTCATACAATATGAACTACCTAGCATCCCGGGTAGCCCATGATAATCGGCGTGATGTTCCGATATTTGTTGCATGTCACTGAACGAGGGCTTCCTCAAATATATTTTCCTATAAAGTTCTAAAATACACGAACAAAAGTTGTGAAGACTTTCTCTAGCTACACGTGCAGACATTTTTAAATAGTCAACCATAATGTCCGAAGTACGCTAACTGTCTAAGTGCGGCCGTGACCTTTTGCCACGTACTAAATCCTAATTGCCCTGTTACATCCGATTTTCGTTGGAAATAAACATACTTCTCCTCAAGATCTCTAGATATGCTTAAAAATAAGTTTCTACTCATACGAAAACGACGCCTAAACATTTTTTCATCATACTTAGGTTCCGCTAAGAAGTAATCGCTTACCAACAAATTGTTAGCGGTGTGCCGTTCACGAGCGATGTACCTCCTCCATTTAGGTTGATGATGCTGAAGGAATGAAAGGCTACATAAAAGAACTAGAACACGGAAATGATGGAATTTGGAGATTCCATAAGAAACGAATTTGGGTACCTAAGCAAGGAGAGTTAAGGAATAAGATTCTAGAAGAAGCCCATAAATCTAGATATACCATGCATCCAGGAAATAATAAGATGTACAAAGATTTAAGAAATAATTTTTGGTGGATAGGAATGAAAAAGGATATAGCCGAATACGTATCTAAGTGTTTAACCTGTTCACAAGTTAAAGCCGAACATCAGAGACCTTCAGGACTACTACAACAGTTAGAAATGCCTGTATGGAAATGTGAACTCATAACAATGGACTTTGTTACTAAGTTACCCAAAACCAGAAAAGGTAATGATGCTATTTGGGTAATTGTGGATCGATTAACCAAATCAGCTCATTTTCTACCAATGAAGGAAACCTTTAGCATGGAAAGGTTAGCCAAGTTGTATGTAGATAAAGTAGTATCCTTACATGGAGTCCCACTCTCCATTGTATCAGATAGAGATAGTCGTTTCACTTCCCGTTTCTGGACAAGTTTCCAGGAGGCAATGGGAACTCGACTTAATTTAAGTACTGCATATCATCCTCAAACGGACGGACAAAGTGAAAGGACGTTACAAACAATGGAAGTCATGCTCCGAGCATGTGTAATTGGCTTTGGTGGTAATTGGGATAGCCATTTGCCATTAATTGAATTCTCCTATAACAATAGTTATCATTCGAGCATCGAAGCTGCTCCATTCGAAGCACTATATGGACGCAAGTGCAGAACTCCCGTTTGTTGGGCAGAGATAGGAGAAAGTCAGTTATCAGGTCTAGAGATTGTGCAAGAAACCACTGACAAAATATCTCAAATCAAGGAAAGACTGAGGACTGCTAGAGATCATCAGAAGAGCTATGCAGACAATCGCCGCAAGCCGTTAGAATTCCAAGTCGGAGACAAAGTACTATTGAAAGTATCTCCTTGGAAAGGAGTCGTACGATTTGGTAAGAAAGGAAAACTGAGTCCCAGATATGTTGGACCATTCCCAGTGATCCAACGAATAGGACCAGTAGCTTATCGTTTACAACTACCAGAAGAATTAGCTGGAGTACATGATGTGTTTCATGTATCCAATCTCAAGAAATGTCTATCAGACGAATCCCTGGTAGTACCTCTTCAAGATATAGAGGTAAATGAAAAGCTGAAATTTATAGAAAACCCCTACAAATAGAAGACCGGAAGATCAAGTTTCTCAAACACAAACGACTAGTGCTAGTAAAAGTCAAATGGGAATCCAAGAGAGGACCAGAGTACACTTGGGAACTGGAATCAGAGATGAAGCGAAAGTACCCTCATCTATTTCAGTAAATCTCGAGGACGAGATTTTCTTAAGGTGGGGAGGATGTAACAACTGTCACTAAAATCACTAATTAGGATAATAATTAATCAATAAGAAAACCCTAATTGAGACACCCAAGCAATTCTGCACTAACCCTAAAATTTTCAGAATAATCAGAATCAGGATCAGGGCCCCTAAAACTCAAGGGGGTTAAACCCTAAGTGATGATTATCTAAATTAAACGTTGTCGAAATAGAATTTTACGAATTCAGCGACTCAGCAAGGCTATGCAAGTGACGGGGCTACCCTAGGATAGATGGACACCCGCCGCGACACGCGACAGGATTGCTGTCCTCTGTCGCGACTCGCCTGTGGGACCAAATTTCAGTATAAATAGGGGGCTTTGGCACTTGCAGTTTGCTGTTCATTCGACGTAAAAATTCGAAAGATACGTTGAGTTATATACTGTTTAATACAAAAACACACACTGATCACGAAGTGCTGTCGCAATCAGGGTAATAACTCGATCGCTATTACGATTCAACGTCCGATCGATTATAACTATCCAACGATTGTCCGAGTGCTGCTCAAATTGAGCTTGTACTTTGATTGTTCGTCGTGATTTCGACTTGAATATTTGAGTGCTGTTCGAATTCGGACTATGCTCTGTTATTCGTTGTGAATCCGATTGAATTATTGAGTATTGCACTGATTAATCGTTGTGAAGGTTTAATCTCGTGAATTGACGTAACTGCTATATTAGTTACTAACCCGTTTGTGTGTGCATTGTGTTAAATTAGGTTTAATCAAGGCTAATCAGTAGGCTTATACTCTGCTCATAAATCTGTAATGTGAGTCATTCTCTTTTTATCAATTGTTTTACAAAACTCCAAATTATTTTCAAAGTTATAGTTACAGTGATTAAGTCTTTGTAATCACCATATTACAGCCGGTATGTGGGGTTTTGTATACATTACTTGTTTCCCGTCACACTTGGACAAACGGGTGGCCAAGGGGTGATCTGACCACAGTCACAGACACCGTTGGACAAATGGGCTAGCCAATGGATGGTCGCGTGGCAAATACTGTGGGTAGTTGGTTTGATATCAGAAACATTGTAATTACTCTTAATACTGTAATTTGTAACTAACGGGTCGTTTTAGAAACTTGAATGATTCACTAAGTATTTCCCCGCTGACAAAACCTTTTTCAAACATGTTTCAGGTGATCTGTGTGATCCAGGAAAAGTACAGTAAAGCATTACCAGCTCAGAGAACTGGCTTGGCTCAATATAAATAAAACATGTTTTGGAAATAAAGATTTCTTTGTGAAATCAACTTATTGTAAATAATGGGAGTTTATCCCTAAACCTTTGTGTAATATATTAAACGAGCATTTTCGGTGAAAAGATCCTGTAGTAAAAGACTTCCGCTGTCGCTTAAAATTGATACCACGGGATTTCCTGCCCCGCGGCTCTTGAACCGGGTCAAACCGGGGCCGAGGGCCGTGACAGGAAAAAGGTGGTATCAGAGCCATAGTAATCGAGCCACTAATCGAGCCACTGATTTAAGCCTATGAAATTAAGTATTTAATAAAATACTTAATTCTATTAATTCCTATTCTGTGATTCTGTGATTTATTAACTGCTTATTTGGTAGTACAGTATGGGTAAACAAAATCTTTCTGCTATCTACCGCAAATTAGATAGCACTCATAAAGAACAGGGAACCTCTTCCTCCAAATCTCCCATCGAGTTAGAGGAAGGAACCTTTGTCCGTAAGGCAAAATATGAAAACCCTCTTACCCCGGAGAAAAGGAATTCAATTCTTAAAAAGGGTCAAGAGAAAAAGAAACCCCAAGCCAAGAGAGTGAGGTTTAATCCAGAAGTCCAGGAATTAGACAATTTAGATGAAAAATGGGCAAATCTGTATATGCTAGCTACTGTAGCAGAACATGCAAATCTTTAAAACCCTAAGTTTAGTAATAACACTTCCCAGTAAATAAATAAATAAACCTGAGTGTGTTCTCCTTCCTGTTATGTTGTACAAATTAAATGTGCAATAAAAATGTTTATTTGTTAAACTTTGTTCCAAAGTTTTAACTTAGCATTTTGTACATTTTGCATATATGCTGCTCAGCATGAATGAGATGTCGGAAGCATTTCAGAATCTCAACCTCTATTCAGTGCCAATTGAAGTCTCCCACAACTTCACTGGTTACATTGCTGACATAGAGGAACCGCTGGAATTCCAAGCTGTAACAACTGTCACTAAAATCCATAATTAGGATGGTAATTAGCTATTAAGGAAACCCTAATTAAGAAACCCAAGTAATTCTGCACTAAACCTAAAATTTCCAAAACAATCAGAATCAGGATCAGGGCCCCTAAAACTCAGGGGGGGATAAACCCTAGCCAACGATTATCTTAATAACTATCTGTCAAAATCGAATTTTAAGAAACTGTCGACTCATCCAGCCTACATGCACGAAGGGCTACCCTATGAAATAGGGTGACCCCTCGCGTAGCGCGACGCCCATGGGGGTACCCCTCGCGCTACGCGACGGGGGTCAAATTTCGTATATAAATAGGGGTGTCTGGGACTTGAATTTGAGAGTTGAAATGACGTAAAACGTCAAAATACACGCTGAGTTATCAGCTATATACTATACAAACACACACAGATCTCGAATCGCTGCCGCAATCAGGGTAATAACTCGATCGCTATTACGATTCAACATCCGATCGATTATAACTATCCAACGATAGTCCAGGTGCTGCTCAATTGAGCTTGTACTTTGATTATTCGTCGTGATTTCGACTTGAATATTAGAGTGCTGTTCGAATTCGGACTATGCTCTGTTATTCGTTGTGAATCCGATTGAATTATCGAGTATTGCACTGATTAATCGTTGTGAAGGTTTAATCTCGTGAATTGACGTAATTGCTGTATTAGTTACTAACCTGTGTGTGTGCATTATGTTAAATTAGGTTTAATCAAGGCTAATCAGTAGGCATTATCTATTTGCTCGTTAATCTGCAATGTGAGTCATTCTTCTTTTTACATTGTTTTCTCACAGTTTGTGAGTAAATATTACAATACCTCAAATTATTTTCAAAGGTTATAATTACAGGGATTAAGTCTTTGTAATCACCAAATTACAGCTGGTATGTGGGGTATTGTGCACATTACTATTTTTATCACTCTATGTGAGTGAGTATTACTCTATGTGAGTGATTATTACTCTGTGTGAGTAAACCGTCACTATTTGGGGCGACGGGACCCAATAGTGGTATGACCACAGTCACAGATCCGGTCGAGTGACAAATACCCATTCTTGATAATTGGTTGATAGAAACATTGTAATCGCTCTTAATACTGTGATTTATAACTAAACGGGTCATTTTAGAAAAAAGAATGATTCACTCAGTATTTCCCCGCTGACAAAACCTTTTTCAAACATGTTTCAGGTGATCTGTGTGATCCAGGAAAAGTGCAGTAAAGCACTACAAGCTCAGAGAAGTGGCTCATTGTGAATAAATAAATAAAACATGTTTTGGAAAATAATGATTTCTGTGTGAAATCAACTGATTGTAAATGATGGGATTTTATCCCTAAAAAACTTTGTGTAATATATTAAAACGAGCATATTTTTACGGTTAAAAGATCCTGTAATAAAAGACTTCCGCCGCCATTAGATACCACGGGTACCACACTGAAAACTGCTCGCGGACCCCGACTCCGTCCAGGGTGGGTCGGGGGTCGCGACAGAAGGTGGTATCAGAGCTAATAATTAAATTGAGCCACTGATCGAGCCACTGATTTAAGCCTATTACGGAATTAAGTATTGGACAAAATACTTAATTCTACTAGTTATCATTCTGTGATTATTTGTTTTATTAACTGATTATTTGATAGTTACAGTATGGGTAAACCAAAGCTGTCTGCCATCTACCACAAACTAGATGTTGCATCTTCTTCTAAAAATCCAGTAAATTTAGAAGAAGGAATCTTTGTCCGCAAGGCAAATTATGAAAATCCTTTTTCCCCAGAGAAAAGGGATTCGATACTTAAAAAGAGTCAGGAGAAAAAGAAACCCTGAACCAAGAGAGTTAGGTTTAACCCAGAAGTTCAAGAATTGGGTAATAGTGCACCTTGGGAAGATAAAATAGACAAGAAATGGGCAAATCTCTATATGCTAGCTACTATAGTAGAAAACACAAATCTCTAAATATCTGATAAGTTGGGCCTAGTAAGAGAAATCACAATCCAGTAAATAAATAAAGTCCTAGTGTGTTTATTTCTGTTATCCTTTGTATAAATTGGTATGCAATAAAACTTCAGTGTTTATTTGTTAAACTTTGTTCCAAAGTTTTAACATTGCATTTTGCATATATGCTATGCAGCATGAATGAGATGTCGGAAGCATTCCAAAATCTCAACTTATATCCAGTGCCTATCGAAGTCTCTCACGACTTTACTGGTTACATTGCTGACATAAAAGAACCTGTGGAATTCCAAACTCCACCGTTGGAAAAAGCCAAACCGAAAAAGAAGAGAAGATACGTAGGGTGGAGGAAAGTACGCCGTAGGAAACCTGCCACTAGGAGACTCCCTAAAATAGAAAATCTTGTGAGTATGATCAAGGGAAAGGAAATAAAAACTGGAGAAAGTTCGAAACCACCCGAAAAGGAAATAGGAATAGATCTGAAACAAAAGGGAATAGAGGTTGGCGAAAGTTCTAAACAGCCAGAAAAACTTACGTTTCAAGACGAAATAGACCGTCTATTAGGAAATTGTGAGGTCATAAGCCCAATCCGCACTAATTTATATCCTTACCCGGCTACAATCCAATTTCCTTTAAACATAACACCGGCTATTCCCGAACCTTTAATCCATACCCAACCACTAGGGGAACTGGAAGAATGGTGGACAAACGACTGGTAATTCCAAAACATAGTCAATAGTCCTTATAGTTTTCTTCCACAATTTGACCCAGAACCACTCCCAAATCCTCCCATGAGTAATGAAAACCTAGCTGAACTCCGTCAGTTCGGTGAAGAACTGATAGGTACAGGTAATAGGATCAGGGAAATGGGAGAGCATCTAACTTGGAAGTACGATGAGAGGGAGCATCGTTACTAGAACCGTCAGTTAAACCATAGAAAGCCGTATTGTATGATAGTAACTTAAAATTCTGTAAAATGGGCAATAAAACTTTGTAAAATACAGTGTGTATGGATGCATATACCAACAAAGTAAAAGTCGAGAAAATCGACAATTTTGGTTATACTTGTATATTGTGATAATCTATGTGTTTATCTATGTGAAATTTTTTATTGATAAGCTAGACACTAATAAATTCCTACTAAATTAGCAGATGGAAAACGCTAACAATGAACCAATTAATGAAGTAAATCAATCTGAGCAAGAACAAGAAGATCAATATATAACTCGACAAGATATCGAGCACTTTATCGCCCAAGGGATAGCTCATGCTATTCCAGAAATTGTAGCTGCTGTTCAAAAACCTGCCGAACCACAATTAATTCCTAGTAAACGTATTTCAGACGATAACGGCAGTAATAGCATAAATGGAGGTGGCAATCTTGACGATCATGATCCGCAGCAGGCCCCACTCCCTAAAAGAATGAAAGCTGCAACGCCTGGTTGCACTTACAAAGAATTTCTTGCTTGCAAACCCGCTGAATTTGCAGGTAACGAAGGGGCAACTGCAACACTGCGTTGGTTAGAGAAAACCGAAGCAGTAATTGCAATAAGCAAATGTGCCGAAGGAGACCAGGTGATGTATGCATCAAACCTGTTCAAAGAAGGGGCACTCGAATGGTGGAACACGGTCCTCCAGGCAAAAGGAAGAAGGATAGCCTACGCCATAGGTTGGGAAGAATTTAAGAGTTTGGTAGAAAGAAAATTCTGTCCCGAATACGAGAAGGAACAGATGGCAAACAAATTCCTTAGTCACCGTATGACAGGAGTAGATTGTCGGGGCTATACTTCGACATTCTTTGAATACGCAAGGGTAGTGCCATCACTGGCTTCGCCAGAACCAGTACTTATTTCTCGTTACATCTGGGGGTTAATTAGTGAAATCCGAAACATCGTTAAAGCTGCGAGACCTCGTACCATTGACGATGCGGTAGAATTAGCTAATACCCTGACGGATGAGTTGGTACGCACAAGAGAGGAAGATCGTAAGAAGGAAATAGCTCAGAAGATTACCCAGGGGTTTCGTGCGGGTAATACCAAGAAAAGAGGAACAGGGCAATTCTCATCACCTCCTTTCTGCAGAAATTGCAAAAAGAAGCATTATGGACAATACAACATGGTTTGCAATTTTTGCAAAATGAAAGGACATCGGGAAGAAGACTGCAGAAAGAAAACAAGAGTTTGTTATAATTGCAGAGAAAGGGGACACTTTCAATTTGAATGTCCTAAGTTAGCTAAACCTATAGCCAACCAAACCAAACCAGCTGAAGGAGCAACCAAGAGAAATGCGCGTGCATTCCAGCTAACCACTCAAGAGGCCGAACTCATTCCAGATGTGATAGCTGGTACGTTCCTAGTACATGACGTATTTGCAAAAGTATTATTTGACTCTGGTGCGAACCAAAGTTTTATTAATACTTCATTTTGTCAAGATCTTAAGTTACCTTTAACCACTCTTAGGCAAATTTTCACAGTTGAAACCGCAGAAGGAAATTCTGTGAACATAGATAAAATCTGGCAAGGAGGAAAAGTGGAACTATTAGGCCATAAGTTTTCTGCAAATCTGTTACCAATGAATTTAGCCGGATTCGATGTAGTATTAGGAATGGATTGGTTAGTAGCCAACCATGCACGAATCCTATGTGATAAAAATGCAGTAGAAATTCAAACCCCTACAGGAGAAGTAATTTTAATTACTGGAAATAAACCTCGAAAGCCATTGAAATTCATATCAATAATGAAATTGGCTAGTTATTCGAGAAAACAGGAAATGGTGTATATGATTTCCGCAATAATTAACACTAAAGATAAGAAACTCCAGGACATTCCCGTAGTCTCAGAATACCCAGACGTTTTTCCAGAAGAATTACCTGGATTACCACCTGATAGAGAAGTAGAATTTAGAATTCATTTAATTCCAGGTACTGCACCAATAGCCAAAGCACCATATAGATTAGCACCTACCGAAATGCTAGAATTGAAAAAGCAATTAGATGAATTATTAAGCAAAGGATTCATACAACCGAGTTCATCCCCTTGGGGTGCACCGGTACTGTTTGTGAAGAAGAAAGATGGATCGATGAGAATGTGTATCGATTATAGAGAATTGAATAAGGTTACAATTAAGAATCGATACCCACTACCTAGGATTGATGATCTTTTTGATCAATTGCAAGGAGCTAAGTATTTCTCTAAGATAGATTTAAGATCTGGATATCACCAGTTGAAGGTACAAGAAGAAGACATACCTAAAACTGCCTTCAGAACTAGGTATGGTCATTATGAGTTTACAGTCATGCCCTTTGGATTAACAAATGCCCCAGCAGCATTCATGGATATGATGAATCGAATCTGTAAACCATACTTGGATAAATTTGTGATCGTTTTCATCGACGATATACTTATTTATTCCAAAAGCCAAAAAAAACATTGTGAACACTTACATGCACTCTTAACTTTGTTAAGAAAAGAAAGGCTTTATGCCAAATTTTCAAAATGTGAATTTTGGCTACAAGAAGTACAATTCTTAGGTCATGTGGTAAATCACAAAGGTGTCCATGTAGATCCTGCTAAGATAGAAGCAATTACAAAATGGAAAGTCCCACAAACAGCAATGGAGATAAGAAGTTTTCTAGGCTTAGCTGGATACTATAGACGATTTATCAAAGATTTTTCTAAGATAGCCATACCATTAACTAAGTTAACCTGTAAAGCTGCTAAGTTTGAATGGGGACCTAGACAAGAAGAAGCCTTTAAGATTTTAAAGCATAGGTTGACGAATGCACCAATCTTAGCTTTACCCGAAGGAACAGAAGATTTTGAAGTATATTGTGATGCTTCAAAATTAGGCTATGGATGTGTGTTAATGCAACGCAAGAAGGTAATTACGTATGCTTCTAGACAATTGAAAAAGCACGAAGAAAATTATACGACTCATGATCTAGAATTAGGAGCCATAATTTTTGCCCTTAAGATATGGAGACATTATCTGTATGGAAATAAGTTTACTGTTTATACAGATCATAAAGTTTAAGATATATATTTGGGCAAAAAGAATTAAACATGAGGCAAAGAAGATGGATGGAGATGCTAAGTGATTACGACTGTGATATCCAATATCACGAAGGAAAGGCAAATGTAGTTGCAGATGCCTTAAGTCGTAAGTACCATGAGAAACAGAAACGAGTCTGTGCTCTGAGGTTAAATCTACAAGTAGATTTAATGGCACAAATTAAAGAAGTTCAGAAAACAGCAATCCAAGACGATGCTGAAGGAATGAAAGGTTACCTAAAAGAATTAGAACAAGGAAATGATGGAATTTGGAAATTCCATAAGAAACGAATTTGGGTACCTAAGCAAGGAGAGTTAAGAAATAAGATTTTAGAAGAAGCTCATAAATCTAGGTATACTATGCATCCAGGAAACAATAAGATGCACCAAGATTTAAGGAATAATTTCTGGTGGATAGGAATGAAAAAGGATATAGCCGAATACGTATCCAAGTGCTTAACTTGTTCACAAGTTAAAGCTGAACACCAGAAACCTTCAGGACTACTACAACAGTTAGAAATGCCTGTATGGAAATGGGAACTCATAACAATGGACTTTGTTACAAAGTTACCCAAAACCAAAAGAGGTAATAATGCGATTTGGGTAATCGTAGACCGATTAACCAAGTCAGCTCATTTCCTACCAATGAAAGAAACCTTTAGCATGGAAAGGTTAGCACAACTCTACGTGGACGAGGTAGTATCCCTACATGGAGTCCCGCTCTCCATTGTATCGGATAGAGATAGTCGTTTTACATCTCATTTCTGGACAAGTTTTCAGAAAGCAATGGGAACTCGACTAAATCTAAGCACTGCTTATCATCCACAAACAGACGGACAGAGTGAAAGGACAATACAAACGCTAGAAGACATGCTCCGAGCATGTGTAATTGACTTTGGTGGTAATTGGGATAGCCATTTGCCATTAATTGAATTCTCCTATAACAATAGTTATCATTCAAGTATCGAAGCTGCACCATTCGAAGCACTGTACGGACGTAAGTGCAGAACTCCAGTATGTTGGGCAGAAATCGGAGAAAGTCAATTATCAGGTCCTGAGATTGTACAAGAAACTACTGACAAGATAACTCAGATCAAGGAAAGACTGAAAACAGCTCGAGATCGTCAGAAAAGCTATGCAGACAATCGTCGCAAGCCGCTTGAATTCCAAGTAGGAGATAAGGTACTTTTAAAAGTTTCTCCTTGGAAAGGAGTAGTAAGATTCGGTAAGAAAGGAAAGTTGAGTCCCAGATACGTAGGACCATTTCCAATAAGCCAACGAATATGACCTGTTGCTTACCGCTTACAACTACCAGAAGAACTAGCTGGAGTATTGCACTGATTAATCGTTGTGAAGGTTTAATCTCGTGAATTGACGTAATTGCTGTATTAGTTACTAACCTGTGTGTGTGCATTATGTTAAATTAGGTTTAATCAAGGCTAATCAGTAGGCATTATCTATTTGCTCGTTAATCTGCAATGTGAGTCATTCTTCTTTTTACATTGTTTTCTCACAGTTTGTGAGTAAATATTACAATACCTCAAATTATTTTCAAAGGTTATAATTACAGGGATTAAGTCTTTGTAGTCACCAAATTACAGCTGGTATGTGGGGTATTGTGCACATTACTATTTTTATCACTCTATGTGAGTGAGTATTACTCTATGTGAGTGATTATTACTCTGTGTGAGTAAACCGTCACTATTTGGGGCGACGGGACCCAATAGTGGTATGACCACAGTCACAGATCCGGTCGAGTGACAAATACCCATTCTTGATAATTGGTTGATAGAAACATTGTAATCGCTCTTAATACTGTGATTTATAACTAAACGGGTCATTTTAGAAAAAAGAATGATTCACTCAGTATTTCCCCGCTGACAAAACCTTTTTCAAACATGTTTCAGGTGATCTGTGTGATCCAGGAAAAGTGCAGTAAAGCACTACAAGCTCAGAGAAGTGGCTCATTGTGAATAAATAAATAAAACATGTTTTGGAAAATAATGATTTCTGTGTGAAATCAACTGATTGTAAATGATGGGATTTTATCCCTAAAAAACTTTGTGTAATATATTAAAACGAGCATATTTTTACGGTTAAAAGATCCTGTAATAAAAGACTTCCGCCGCCATTAGATACCACGGGTACCACACTGAAAACTGCTCGCGGACCCCGACTCCGTCCAGGGTGGGTCGGGGGTCGCGACACAAGCTCCACCGCTGGAAAAAGCAAAACCTAAAAAGAAGAGAAGATATGTAGGGTGGCGAAAAGTGCGCAGAAGGAAACCTAGGAGACTCCCTAAAATAGAAAATCCTGTGAGTATGAGCAAGGGAAAGGAAATAGAAACCGGAGAAAGTCCCAAACAAGCAGAGACAGAAATAGGGATAAACCTAAAGCAAAAGGAAATAGAGATCGGAGAAAGCTCTAAACAGCCTGAGGAAATCACATTCCAGGACGAAATTGACCGTCTACTGGATAATTGTGATATATTAGAGCCTATCAACGATAATCTCTTCTCTTATCCTGCTACAACCCAACTCCCAATAAACCTAGGACCAGCTATTCCAGACCCACTAGTTCATACCCGACCATTAGGCCAAATGGAGGAATGGTGGACCAATGACTGGCAATTCCAAAATATAGTCAATAGTCCCTATAGTTTTCTCCCACAATTTGATCCAGAACCTATCCCTAATCCGCCAATGAGCTACGAAAATTTAGCTGAACTGCGTCAGTTTGATGAAGAACTGATAGGCACCGGGAATAGGATCCGAAAAATGGGGGAACAAATCTCCTGGAAGTACGACGAGAGGGAGCGTCGTTACTGAAACTGCCAGTGAACCAAAAGATAGGAAGGGATTGGAGAAGTTTGTTTGTATTATAACTAATATAGTAAAACTGACTCTGTAAAATGGGCAATAAAACAATGTAAGATAAACAGTGTGTATTGAAGCAGGTATAATATATAAAACAAAACAAAAGTCGAGGCATCGACAATTTTGGCTATGCTTACATGTTATAATGATTTATGTGTTTATCTGTGATTTTGTTATCAATAATTAGACACTAATAATTCCTACTAATTAGCAGATGGAAAACGCTAATAGTGAACCAATTAATGAAGTAAATCAGTCTGAGCAAAATCAGGAAGATCAATATATAACTAGACAAGATATTGAGCACTTTATTGCTCAAGGGATAGCCAATGTTATTCCAGAAATTGTGGCTGCTGTTCAAAAACCTGCCGAACCACAACAATTAATTCCTAGTAAACGTACTCCGGAAGATAACGGCAGTAACAACATAAATGGAGGCGGCAATCATGACAATCGTGATAATGATTCACGACAAGTCCCACTTCCTAAGAAAAAGAAAGTTGCAACGCCTGGCTGCACTTACAAAGAGTTTCTTGCTTGCAAACCCACTGAATTTGCAGGTAACGAAGGGGCAACTGCAACACTGCGTTGGTTAGAGAAAACCGAAGCAGTAATTGCAATAAGTAAATGTGCCGAAGAGGATCAAGTCATGTATGCCTCAAATCTGTTCAAAGAAGGGGCACTAGAATGGTGGAACACAATATTACAGGCAAAAGGAAGAAGAGTAGCCTATGCCATGAGCTGGGAAGAATTTAAGAGTCTTGTAGAAAGAAAATTCTGTCCCGAATATGAAAAAGATCAAATGACAAATAAGTTCCTAAATCATCATATGACGGGTGTAGATTGTCGTGGTTATACTTCGACATTCTTTGAATACGCGAGAGTGGTGCCAACCCTGGCTTCGCCAGAACCGGTACTCATTTCCCGTTACATTTGGGGTTTAATTAGTGAGATCCGTAACATCGTTAAGGCTGCGAGACCTCGTACTATTGACGATGCTGTGGAATTAGCTAATACCTTAACAGATGAACTGGTGCGCACAAGAGAAGAAGATCGCAGGAAGGAATTAGCTCAAAAGATTACCCAAGGATTTCGTGTGGGTAATACTAAGAAAAGAGGAACAGGGCAATCCTCATCACCGCCTTTCTGCAGAAATTGCAAGAAGAAACATTATGGACAATGTAATATAATTTGCAATTTTTGCAAGGCAAGAGGACATCGTGAAGAAGACTGCAGAAGGAAAACAAGAATTTGTTATAACTGCAGAGAAAGGGGACATTTCCAATCTGAATGTCCTAAGTTAGCAGACAACAAAGCTAAAACGACTGAGGGAACAACCAAGAAGAATGTACGAGCATTCCAGCTGACCACTCAAGAAGCCGAACTCATCCCAGACGTGATAGCCAGTACGTTCCTAGTTCACGACGTGTTTGCAAAAGTATTATTTGACTCTGGTGCAAACCAAAGTTTTATTAATACTTCATTTTGCCAAGATCTTAAGCTACCCTTAACCACTCTTAGGCAAATTTTTACTGTTGAAACGGCAAATGGGAATTCTATTAACATAGATAAGGTCCTTCAAGAAGGAAAGATAGAACTTCTAGGCCATAAGTTTTCTGCAAACCTGTTACCTATGAAATTAGCCGGATTCGATGTGGTATTAGGAATGGATTGGTTAGTAGCCAACCATGCCCGAATCTTATGTGATAAGAATTCCGTAGAAATTCAAACCCCCACAGGAGAAGTAATCTTGATTACAGGAGATAGACCTCGAAAGCCATTGAAATTCATCTCAGTAATGAAATTGGCTAGTTATTCGAGAAAACAAGAAATGGTGTATATGATTTCCGTAATGATTAACACTAAAGATAAGGAACTTCAAGACATCCCTATAGTCTCAGAATACCCAGATGTTTTTCCAGAAGAACTACCTGGATTACCACCCGATAGAGAAGTAGAGTTTAGAATTCATTTAATTCCAGGTACTGCACCAATAGCTAAAGCACCTTATAGATTAGCACCTACTGAAATGCTAGAATTGAAAAAGCAATTAGATGAATTACTAAGTAAAGGATTTATACAACCTAGTTCATCCCCTTGGGGTGCACCAGTGTTGTTTGTGAAAAAGAAAGATGGATCGATGAGAATGTGTATTGATTATAGGGAGCTGAATAAAGTTACCATTAAGAATCGATACCCATTACCTAGGATTGACGATCTTTTTGATCAACTTCAAGGAGCTAGGTATTTTTCAAAGATAGATTTAAGATCCGGATATCACCAGCTGAAAATACAAGAAGAAGACATACCTAAAACTGCCTTTAGAACTAGGTATGATCATTATGAGTTTACAATCATGCCCTTTGGACTAACAAATGCCCCAGCAGCATTTATGGACATGATGAATCGAATCTGTAAACCATACTTAGATAAATTTGTGATCGTTTTCATCGACGATATACTTATTTACTCCAAAAGTAAAAAAGAGCATTGTGAGCACTTGCATGTACTCTTAACTTTGTTAAGAAAGGAACAACTTTACGCCAAGTTCTCAAAATGCGAATTTTGGTTGCAAGAAGTACAATTCTTAGGTCATGTGGTGAATCATGAAGGTATCCATGTAGATCCTGCTAAAATAGAAGCAATTACCAAATGGAAAGTCCCACAAACAGCTATGGAAATTAGAAGTTTTCTAGGCTTAGCTGGATACTACAGACGATTTATTAAGGATTTTTCTAAAATAGCTGTACCTTTGACTAAGTTAACCTGTAAAGCCGCTAAGTTTGAGTGGGGACCTAGACAAGAAGAAGCTTTTAAGATTTTAAAACACCGATTGACAAATGCTCCAATTTTAGCTTTACCCGAAGGAACAGAAGATTTTGAAGTCTACTGTGATGCTTCAAAATTAGGATACGGATGTGTGTTTATGCAACGCAAAAAGGTAATTGCGTATGCCTCTAGGCAATTGAAAAAGCACAAAGAGAATTATACGACTCATGATTTGGAATTAGGAGCCATAATTTTTGCCCTTAAGATCTGGAGACATTATCTGTATGGAAGTAAGTTTACTGTCTATACAGATCATAAAAGTTTAAGGTACATATTTGGGCAAAAAGAGTTAAATATGAGGCAAAGAAGATGGATGGAAATCCTGAGCGATTACGACTGTGATATTCAATATCACGAAGGAAAGACGAACGTAGTCGCAGATGCCTTAAGTCGTAAATATCACGAGAAGCAAAAGCGAGTCCGTGCTCTTAGATTAAATCTACAAGTAGATTTAATGGAGCAACTGAAGAAAATTCAGGAAACAGCAATCAAGGATGATGCTGAAGGAATGAAAGGCTACATAAAAGAACTAGAACACGGAAATGATGGAATTTGGAGATTCCATAAGAAACGAATTTGGGTACCTAAGCAAGGAGAGTTAAGGAATAAAATTCTAGAAGAAGCCCATAAATCTAGATATACCATGCATCCAGGAAATAATAAGATGTACCAAGATTTAAGAAATAATTTTTGGTGGATAGGAATGAAAAAGGATATAGCCGAATACGTATCTAAGTGTTTAACCTGTTCACAAGTTAAAGCTGAACATCAGAGACCTTCAGGACTACTACAACAGTTAGAAATGCCTGTATGGAAATGTGAACTCATAACAATGGACTTTGTTACTAAGTTACCCAAAACCAGAAAAGGTAATGATGCTATTTGGGTAATTGTGGATCGATTAACCAAATCAGCTCATTTTCTACCAATGAAGGAAACCTTTAGCATGGAAATGTTAGCCAAGTTATATGTAGATGAAGTAGTATCCTTACATGGAGTCCCACTCTCCATTGTATCGGATAGAGATAGTCGTTTCACTTCCCGTTTCTGGACAAGTTTCCAGGAGGCAATGGGAACTCGACTTAATTTAAGTACTGAATATCATCCTCAAACGGACGGACAAAGTGAAAGGACGATACAAACAATGGAAGTCATGCTCCGAGCATGTGTAATTGGCTTTGGTGGTAATTGGGATAGCCATTTGTCATTAATTGAATTCTCCTATAACAATAGTTATCATTCGAGCATCGAAGCTGCTCCATTCGAAGCACTATATGGACGCAAGTGCAGAACTCCCGTTTGTTGGGCAGAGATAGGAGAAAGTCAGTTATCAGGTCTAGAGATTGTGCAAGAAACCACTGACAAAATATCTCAAATCAAGGAAAGACTGAGGACTGCTAGAGATCGTCAGAAGAGCTATGCAGACAATCGCCGCAAGCCGTTAGAATTCCAAGTCGGAGACAAAGTACTATTGAAAGTATCTCCTTGGAAAGGAGTCGTACGATTTGGTAAGAAAGGAAAATTGAGTCCCAGATATGTTGGACCATTCCCAGTGATCCAACGAATAGGACCAGTAGCTTATCGTTTACAACTACCAGAAGAATTAGCTGGAGTACATGATGTGTTTCATGTATCCAATCTCAAGAAATGTCTATCAGATGAATCCCTGGTAGTACCTCTTCAAGATATAGAGGTAAATGAAAAGCTGAAATTTATAGAAAACCCCTACAAATAGAAAACCGGAAGATCAAGTTTCTCAAACACAAACGACTAGTGCTAGTAAAAGTCAAATGGGAATCCAAGAGAGGACCAGAGTACACTTGGGAACTGGAATCAGAGATGAAGCGAAAGTACCCTCATCTATTTCAGTAAATCTCGAGGACGAGATTTTCTTAAGGTAGGGAGGATGTAACAACTGTCACTAAAATCACTAATTAGGATAATAATTAATCGATAAGAAAACCCTAATTGAGACACCCAAGCAATTCTGCACTAACCCTAAAATTTTCAGAATAATCAGAATCAGGATCAGGGCCCCTAAAACTCAAGGGGGTTAAACCCTAAGTGATGATTATCTAAATTAAATGTTGTCAAAATAGAATTTTACGAATTCAGCGACTCAGCAAGGCTATGCAAGTGACGGGGCTACCCTAGGATAGATGGACACCCGCCGCGACACGCGACAGGATTGCTGTCCTTTGTCGCGACTCGCCTGGGGGACCAAATTTCAGTATAAATAGGGGGCTTTGGCACTTGCAGTTTGCTGTTCATTCGACGTAAAAATTCAAAAGATACGTTGAGTTATATACTGTTTAATACAAAAACACACACTGATCACGAAGTGCTGCCGCAATCAGGGTCATAATTCGATCGCTATTACGATTCAACGTCCGATCGATTATAACTATCCAACGATTGTCCGAGTGCTGCTCAAATTGAGCTTGTACTTTGATTGTTCGTCGTGATTTCGACTTGAATATTTGAGTGCTGTTCGAATTCGGACTATGCTCTGTTATTCGTTGTGAATCCGATTGAATTATTGAGTATTGCACTGATTAATCGTTGTGAAGGTTTAATCTCGTGAATTGACGTAACTGCTGTATTAGTTACTAACCCGTTTGTGTGTGCATTGTGTTAAATTAGGTTTAATCAAGGCTAATCAGTAGGCTTATACTCTGCTCATAAATCTGTAATGTGAGTCATTCTCTTTTTATCAATTGTTTTACAAAACTCCAAATTATTTTTAAAGTTATAGTTACAGTGATTAAGTCTTTGTAATCACCATATTACAGCCGGTATGTGGGGTTTTGTATACATTACTTGTTTCCCGTCACACTTGGACAAACGGGTGGCCAAGGGGTGATCTGACCACAGTCACAGACACCATTGGACAAATGGGCTAGCCAATGGATGGTCGCGTGACAAATATTGTGGGTAGTTGGTTTGATATCAGAAACATTGTAATTGCTCTTAATACTGTAATTTGTAACTAACGGGTCGTTTTAGAAACTTGAATGATTCACTCAGTATTTCCCCGCTGACAAAACCTTTTTCAAACATGTTTCAGGTGATCTGTGTGATCCAGGAAAAGTACAGTAAAGCACTACCAGCTCAGAGAAGTGGCTTGGCTCAATATAAATAAAACATGTTTTGGAAATAAAGATTTCTTTGTGAAATCAACTTATTGTAAATAACGGGAGTTTATCCCTAAACCTTTGTGTAATATATTAAACGAGCATTTTCGGTGAAAAGATCCTGTAGTAAAAGACTTCCGCTGTCGCTTAAAATTGATACCACGGGATTTCCTGCCCCGCGGCTCTTGAACCGGGTCAAACCGGGGCCGAGGGCCGTGACAGCAAGATTGTGTTTTATGTGTTTGATATTGTTTGAGAAAAATGTTGAATATGTTAAGGTATTTATAAAGGAAAAAGGGTTTTTTTTTTTTTAAATGCCCAAACGGCTAGCCCAAACGGCTAGTTTTGTTGGCCAATCACATCCCGCCAAGTCAGTCTCATAGCCCCGCCCCATGCCCGGCTTTATACTCCTGCCCCTTGGGCCACGCCCAAACCCAAGCTTACCCGAGATGGTGGCTTGGCATTTTCAGCCAACCCACACCCAAACCTCCGTCCTATACCCTACAGTCTTAGTGTATTTGTCCTATAAATCCAGGAATTATATACTAATAAAATTTGAATGGAATGAACAGTACATATATTAATTAAATATTGATTTAGGGAATATAAGAATATGGGGTATGGGGCGGAGGTTGTGACGTGGGTTGGGTATAAACGCCAAAATCACCACCTCGGGTGGGCTTGGGTTTCGGCGTGGCCCCTTAGGCGGGGGTTTCAGCCCGGGCGTTGGGCGGGGCTATCAAGATGACATGGCGTGATCTCATTGGCCAAGACAAGTAGCCGTTTGGGCTAGCCGTTTGCCAACGACTATGTGTTTAAAAAAATCTATTAAATATTAGAATATGTGGTATGGGGCGGGGGTTGTGTCGTGGGTTGGGTACAAACGCCCAAGTCACCACCCCGGGTGAGCTTGGGCTTCGGCGTGGCCCCTTGGGCGGGGGTTTCAGCCCGGGCGTTGGGCGGGGCTATCAAAATGACATGGTTGGATCTCATTGGCCAAGACAAGTAGCCGTTTGGGTTAGTCGTTTGCCAACAGCTATGTGTTTAAAAAAAGATTTAGGAAATATTAGAATATGAGGTATGGGGTATGGGGCGGGGGTTGTGGCGTGGGTTGGGTACAAATGCCCAATTCACCACCCCGGGTGGGTTGGGTTTCGGCGTGGCCCCTTGGGCAGGGGTTTCAGCCCGGGCGTTGAGCGGGGCTATCAAGATGACATTGCGGGATCTCATTGGCCAAGACAAGTAGCCGTTTAGGCTAGCTGTTGGCCAACGGCTATGTGTTTAAAAAAAAAGATCTAGGAAATATTAGAATATGGGGTATGGGGCGGGGGTTGTGGCGTGGGTTGGGTACAAACGCCCAAGTCACCACCTCGGGTGGGCTTGGGTTTCCGCGTGGCCCCTTAGGCGGGGGTTTCAGCCCGGGCGTTGGGCGGGGCTATCAAGATGACATGACGTGATCTCATTGGCCAAGACAAGTAGCCGTTTGCCAACGGCTATGTGTTTAAAAAAAATCTAGGAAATATTAGAATATGTGGTATGGGGCGGAGGTTGTGTCGTGGGTTGGGTACAAACGCCCAAGTCACCACCCCGGGTGAGCTTCGGTTTCGGCGTGGCCCCTTGGGCGGTGGTTTCAGCCCGGGCGTTGGGCGGGGCTATCAAAATGACATGGTTGGATCTCATTGGCCAAGACAAGTAGCCGTTTGGGCTAGCCGTTTGCTAACAGCTATGTGTTTAAAAAAAGATTTAGGAAATATTAGAATATGAGGTATGGGGAATGGGGCGGGGGTTGTGGCGTGGGTTGGGTACAAATGCCCAATTCACCACCCCGGGTGGGTTGGGTTTCGGCGAGGCCCCTTGGGCGGGGGTTTCAGCCCGGGCGTTGAGCGGGGCTATCAAGATCACATTGCGGGATCTCATTGGCCAAGATAAGTAGCCGTTTAGGCTAGCTGTTGGCCAACGGCTATGTGTTTAAAAAAAAGATCTAGGAAATATTAGAATATGGGGGTTGTGGCGTGGGTTGGGTACAAACGCCCAAGACACCACCCCAGGTGGGCTTGGGTTTCGGCGTGACCCCTTAGGCGGGGGGTTTCAGCCCGAGCGTTGGGCGGGGCTAGCAAGATGACATGACGGGATCTCATTGGCCAAGACAAGTAGCCGTTTGTGCGAGCCGTTTGCCAACGGCTATGTGTTAAAAAAAATCTAGGAAATAATAGAATATGGGGTATGGGGTTGGGGTTGTGTCGTGGGTTGGGTACAAACGCCCAAGTCACCACCCCGGGTGGGCTTGGGTTTCGGCGTGGCCCCTTGGGCGGGGGTTGTATTTGAGGGTAAAAATCGGTGAATACCGGTGCCGAACCGGTACCGAAAATACGTGACGTTTTAGTTTGAGTTACTTTTTGTTATTTGACATGTTTTGTCATTCTTATAGAACGATTTGGTTTAGCGCGCCGCAACGCGCGCGCATAGTAAACAACTAGTTGATGTTAAAAAACAGTGTTGATTAAAATATTTTATTTGAACAAAAACTTTAGATACATGCTTGCAAAAGTTGTTTAAAACAATTGTTAGTATAAAATAGTATATGACGAAGCCTTTTCCTTTTAAAACTAAAATACAATCACTTATTTTGAGCACCATGTCCATAAAGTTGTTTAAAACAATAGTATATGATGAAGCCTTTTCCTTTTAAAACTAAAATAAAATAACTTATTTTGAGTTAATTTATTAAGTTGTTTCCGTTTTTGTAGTTAAGTAGTATCGTTAACTAAATGACTAATTTCTTTTGATTCTTGTCGTTATGGAACTTGAATTCAATATATTTTTTTTTTAAATTTAGGTGTTTAAAAGCTTTGATTTTACTGCTTATTCAGTTTTGTTTTACACCACCTTTTCACTTCTCTTAAAAAAATAATTCTTTTTATGGTATATGCTTTTTTATAAACCTCACCTATTTAAATCAAACATCTATCTATAATTTACATCTATAATCTATAATAATAATAAAAGAAAATGTTTGAGTGACATTTGTTATCATTTCTAGGCCATCTACTATCTAGTCTTCCCGTCACTTTTTCTCACTTAATTATAAATAATTATTATTTAATTATTGATACTTATTATATCCATTAACATGTAAATTGGATATGAAATTTATTTATGAATTTTTTAAGTAAACTTATTTTACTTAAAATGCATATCTTTAAGTTTTCATAAATCACCAAATTCAAAATTATGCTCTTTAATATATTATAAAATAAAATGATAATGATAATAATTGTTTCCTACAAGTGGTTTAGTAAGATTTTCAACTTTTTAATATGATTGGATGATTTAAATGGTTAAAATATATCAAATAACATAAAAAATAGGTATTCAAAATTTAGTCCTTAAATTTTTATATGTGTTAAAATAATATTTAAAGAAGCAAGTACACTTACGTTAAATTAACATTTATCAATCACATAAAATAGTTCATGCACAGTCGAAAAAAATGTTATAAAAATTAACTTAATTGAATTTTTAAATGTTATTTCAAATTTTTAAAGACGTATCTTAACGCCTGTATGTGTGAATTGATTTTTTTTTTGAAAAGAAAACTTCATTAAAAACACACCTCCGACCAAACTGGGTAAAAGGCCAAACACCACAAACAACCCCGACCCAAACGGGCAAATGACAACCAAATTACAACATATACAACGGATATTTACACCATTCCGTCCAACTAACATACTTACATGAGGATCTATTTTTAACCCACCCATAACCTCTCGATTTGATCTCCCCTATAATCTCTTGCGGACTTCAGGTAATATGTTTGAATATCAACCCGTTCCTTCCTTTCCAAATGCACATTGATGACATGACATTTTATTCAACACGTATAACATATGATTTTATTCAACTTGTGAAATACACAACTTTTTTAAAAACATAAGTTTTAATTACTAAATATGTAACATTATAGTTACTGAATCCGTGTAATAAATTATAACGTATGTTTAATAGTGAAAGAAAGAATCGTGAAAACCGTATAAACATATTTATATTTATATATATTTATATTTTAATTTCCACAGTTATTTATATATAATTAGTTCTACAACCTTGCATACATATAATGACACACCTACCACTAGAAATACCTCTTCTCCGTTGACCATTCCTTCCTTCAAACCGTTTCTACTTTCTAATCAACCATTTCAAACTTCAAATTTCAAGTACTCCAAGTGGTCAACATTCAACATTCCGCTTCTCCCGATCTCTGTTCTACAATATATTTTACTTTAATTCAAATATATTATTTTCAAATCATTTTCTATAATTAACCCACACACTTTCAAACTTCCAAACCCGCGTTTGCACGCGTGTTTGTATAAATATAAGACCACACCAACTTTAAGTCTTCATTGTATTCCTTCATCTCTCTCACATTATTCTCACATAAAATTACAAAAGTTCATAAAATTTTGAAACCTTTTTGATTCTTTGAAGATTATTTACAACACCCATAAAATGATTTCTGCGTATAGGAACCGAAGAGCAGAAAGACATGCTAACAAGATCAAGAACAAGAAGCTGCCCGATGTGGAGGTTGAGGTGACCGTACCGGAGCTTTTTCGATGCCCGATATCACTTGAATTGATGAAGGATCCGGTTACTTTATCTACCGGAATAACCTACGATAGGGAGAATGTGGAGAGGTGGATATATGAAGATGGGAAGAACACTTGTCCGGTGACCGGTGTGGTGTTGACGAGCCTTGAGCCCGTGCCAAACCACACCATAAGAAAAATGATTCAAGATTGGTGTGTAGAGAATAAGTCGTATGGGTTCGACCGCATCCCTACCCCTCGGGCCCCGGTTAGCTCGGGTCAAGTGGTTCGGATTCTTTCAACGATAGTGGCCATGAGGGGTAATGGTAACGTGGATGGCGTTAAGGAGTTGGTGGTGAAGATAAAAGATTTAGTTAAAGAAAGTGAGAGGAGTAAGAGGTGCATTGTGTCAAATGGGACGCCTCGAGTGTTAAGGGAGACACTCGAGGCGTTTTCTTACGAGAATCAAGAAAATGTCTTGGTTTTGGAAGAAATTTTGTCATGTTTAACCGTTATTCTTCCGTTTGACCAAGAGACCAAGTCTGGTCTCTGGTCAAACCAATCTTTACGTACTATTGTAAAGATTTTAACAGTCGGATCTTTATCGGGTCGAAGGAATGCGGTGTTGGTGCTTAAAGAACTCCTCTCAACCGATCAAACGAAACTCGAAGAATTCACGAAGATCGAAGGAAGTATGGAAGCTTTAGCAAAACTCATCATGGAGCCTATTGACCCTACTACCACAAATGCTTCATTGCTAGCCATTTACCATTTGGTCACTCCATCAATTTCTTTTAACCAAAAGGAAACCCTAATTACAAGATTTCTTGAAATGGGCTTAACCGAAAGGCTCGTAGAAATGCTTGTTGACTGCACGAGAGGCGTTTGCGAAAAGGCGTTAGGCGTACTCGAAGGTCTTTGCAGCATCGATGAAGGGCTCAAGAAAGCCTATGCGAATGCGCTAACAATCCCTGCGCTGGTGAAGAAACTGCTGCGTGTTTCGGATATCACCACTGAGTTTTCGGTTTCGATTCTTTGGAAGTTGAGTAAATATGCTAAGAGTATTGGAGAGGAAGAAGGAGTGGCCATTGAAGCACTTCAAGTAGGAGCATTTCAGAAGATTTTATTGCTGTTGCAGGTTGGTTCTTCATCAAAAACAAAGGAGAGGGCTTGTGATTTGTTAAAGGAGTGGAATTTGCATAGAGGGAAAGTTGAGTGTATTGAATCTATGGATTTCAAGAATCTCAATAGACCATTTTGAACAAAACCATAGTTTTAGGAACATTAGTTATTTGTAAATCATAGTCAGAAAAATTATTCTTTTGCAAATAATATTAAGGATATACACACAATTTGATTATATTGTGATGTAGCTTGTGTTATGATAACGAAGAATAAATCACGTTGATTTTACGAATACCCATTATGATCTTTCCCAAACTAGAATGAGTTGTCCAAAACTCCCATTAGAATGCATTTTGGGGCGAAACTTGGACAAGGCCACTCCGGGACCTTGCCACGACGTGCTTCTCATTTCAAGCTTTCATTTGACTGGTCGAACGCCTAAAACGGAGACCCTTAGCCAAAGTTATGCTCGTTATCGTAAATCACCATTGAAAGCTCGATCATGAGCCTTCATCAATGTCATGGCCCGATCCTCTACACTCGGTTCTACATCATATTGGCAATTTCATTTTATTATTTTGGCCTTTTGGGTGAATGGCATCTTTTTTTATTAGAATAGAAAACTGCAATCTAGTTTTTGGTTTGTCTTTTTATTCTTTTGCGTATGAAGAAATTATGACTTGTCAGTATATCAATGCTTGCTTTCTATTTAAAATATATATGAAACAAAGTTGTAAATAGATTCTAGTATGAAGCTTATTTTCTTCATAAATTCGGAATCATAAAACCAAAAGATCTAGATATCTAAAATATCTTCCTCAAATGTCATTATCTCTTTTGTTTTATTGTATTTTAAGGATCAAAACTAGTTTAAAATGACAATAATGATCGATTCTAGTTTAAAATGACAATAGTTCATCAGAAGTTACGTTACTAGGAATTTGGATTTTGGGTGTTGAAAATTTTTGCCTACCAGGCTACCATACTTATTGTTTTGATTAAATTGTTAGATAGATTGTCTAATTTGATGAGAGCTAAGTTTTTCTTGATGTATTACACATCACTGAACAAATGTTATTAACGCGGAATGCCAACTCAGCCAACATGGCGTGAAGGGCTCAAGTGTGAGTGTGGGCATGGGCTAGGGTCAAGTATATATGTGTGTGAAATTACAAACATGCTAATATGCTATATTGACTCGTGTAGAAACTATTATCATTTTTACTGTAAGGTAGTTTCAACTTATAAAGAAGTTTATATTGTTATGCCCAAAGGTAGTATTTTGTAACATCTTACCTCTCATAGTAAACAATAGTGTCCACTTTGCGTATAAGAAGCTCCCAATTTTGTTGGCTAGCAAAGTGAAAAGTTCTTAGGAGGTCACATGTCCTCACTTTCTCCCACCTAAACATGCTTAGACTATGGGGTATGAGGCGGGGTTGGGGCGTGGGTTGGGTACAAACGCCAAAGTCACTACCCTGGGTGGGCTTGGGTTTCGGCGTGGCCCCTTGGGCGGGGGTTTCAGCCAGGGCGTTGGGCATGCCTAGCGGTCCTCCGTGGCCGGCTATCATTGGCTGGTTGGCTAGGTCATAGCGGCTATGTTTAAAATTTAAAAATAACCGTTTGGCCAAGCCAAACGGTTCACCCAATTCGCTATAAAACCCCCAACCCCACCGCCTGTCCACATCGCTACCCCAAACCTTCACTCCACCTACCCGAACCCGCTACCCACACACACTTGATCGATGGCCTCTTGGACGCACGAGGAAGAGCTAGCACTTGTCACGAGCGTCGTGGACGCGATGAAGGGCCGCCAACCCGGTGAGATCCATTACTGGCCGGAAGCTTTCGCTAGCTACCGGCACAATTTAAACGCGTGCCAACACAAGTGGCGCGAGCTACGACCGAAGCTCGATCGTTTTAAAGCCTACTACAACAGTGTCACGGGCGGTGATATAAGTCACGAAGACCGGGTGCGGTGGCCAACATCGAGTTCCGGGGCAAGGAGCGGAAGCCGTTTGACAAGCTCGCCCTTTTTGAAATCTACCTAACGCTTTATGCTTTTTTTTTAAATTTTGTAATCCTTTCTTTTGTAGAATTTTGTAATTTTTAGGAAATTTTAATAATATTTTTAGGCTTTTTTTTTTCAAATTTTGTGTGTATTTTTTAATTTTAGGCTTTTTTTTCAATTTTAATAAAACTGGCCAACCCACGCGGGCTAGCCATGCCCCGCCATACCGACCCAACACGTAACTCACCAGCCGGGGGGGAGGGGGGGGGGGGCTCGAAGTCCACGTGTCAACCCATGCCCCAAACCCCCGCCCCACCATACCCCACGGTCTTAGGGGATGCGGAGTGGTGGGCGGCAAAAGCTGTTTACCGATCGGCAATGGGTGGCAAACCAATGCCAACCCATTTGCCACATTCATGTTTGCCGAAAATGGTGAGAAATCGGTGAGCCAACACCGCTGCGGCAAAGGGAAGAAGAGGAGAGAGAGAGGGGTGTGGGGTGGGGTCCATTCCAATCTCAACCAATCACATCTTTTTTCCTTTTTTTTATTTAAAAAGTTTACCACTCCACCAAATGTTTAAACCATTGCCAACATTTTTCACCAAAGTTTAAACACTTTTGCCTAATTGATATGGCGCGCTCTCATTGGTCGGTTTTTTGGTTTGCCACTTTAAAGTGTTTAACCACTCCTTATACCCTTAGGGGGAGGGGGTGGTGATCACTCATCACTCACGACATCCAATCAAGTTCCGCCATGTCATCAACCATTATTCCATCACTCACAACCTTTTTTAGTGGAAATGTCCATCACTCACAACACCCAACAAAAACCCTCACATTCGCTCACATATTCCATTCTTCACGGTGTGATATATTCCACGAGTTATAAAATACACGAGTGATATAAAACAATAGAAGTGGTGTGAATTAATGTTCCACGTGTGAAGAAATCCATTATGGTGGAATTCTGCTCCCACCCCGCCTGCCCTTAGTTGTGGAGGTGAATGTGAGTTTTTCATGAGGTGACACAAACCTTCTCTCTGTCGACTTGTTACCCTCGATGAGGGTTTTCCCACCATCTTAAAATGATAGAAAAGTCCATGGTACTATTTATAAAATTCGACCTCTTATACTCATAAATATTGTCTTTTTTTGCCAACAAATAGAAAATGGATTCTTTTGGTTTGTGGGAACTTCTCATGCATTCATCTATTATGAGTTGCTTTATGTGTGGAGTTTATTCTTCAATTCATAATCAATACGTATGATACTTGAGATCAAGCATTTTTATCATAATGAAGATGTGGGTCGCCTAAGATGACACACATCCCATCTTAGAAAAGATGTATATACTGTTGCCAGAAGATCGTCTCAACTTACTAAGGTCGTCATGGACTTACATCTATCGCTTCCGTTTTCCGCCCCAAAGTTTTCTTACCCTTTACGTTTTCCTTCATTGCGTCTCTTGTCGCCGCCACCATAGCCTTAGATTTTCTGTCACCGGTTGCATCACAAATTTGTCTTTTTATGTTTATATGCTTTTCTTTTCGAGATTGTATATTTTTTATAAATAGATGATTAATAATATTATGTGATTTTCATCCAATAAATATAGATTATGATAAACTTTATCTTTTATTTTAAACTATATCTCCATTTTACCTATTAAAAATAATGTAGCAAACATGTTAAAAATGTTTATTTGGTATTCAATATTAAAAATAATGTAGCAAACATGTTAAAAATGTTTATTTCGTATTCAAATATCACCATTTTTTCCATATATGACGCCTCCATTCACACAATTAGCTAGTCATGTTCACATCCTATTGTGGTTTCTGTCCGATATTCCCATTCTTCTATATTCTATTCACGATATTTCCAACTCACACGAGGCCCATTTTGAATTTTGATACTCGTTGACGTGTATCCAGTAAATGCTATGAAAAGTAAATTTAAATTGATTTTAACACATTATTTTAAAACACAAGGCCAGTTTTTTAATGTTACTTTTATCTATTTTTTTAACATATTCCTTCTATATACTAGGGTGTTATGGGTTGGTTTGAATCGGTTTTGTCTCAAAACCATAACCATAACCATAACCATAACCATCATGGGCGGACTTAAGAGATAGCTAAGGTGGGCGGGCGCACCCCCGGGAAAAAAAAATTTAGTGCTAAGTTCCGTCGCAAATCCCGTCCGCACCCCGCACCCCTTGGAATTTTCCGTCCGCACCTCTTGGAATTTTTCGTCTGCACCCCTTAGGTAAAAAGTGTTATCAATTTATATTTTAAATTTTTTTTAGTAAACTCTTATTTTTTTTAAAATTCTACCTAAATTATATACTTTTAATACCTAAATAACTAAACTCAGATATCTAATACCTTTAACTAGCCCACTACTAAGTCTTAGCCCAATAAACAAACCCAACAAATCAACAATATTTCAAACTAAAATAAAATAAACAAGCCCAAAACCCTTACATATTCTCTACCGCTCTCTCTATACCACCGTAATCAGCCACCATACCACCGCCGATCGAACACGGATAAATTTCTTTGTCATTTTTTATGAATTTTGGTTGATATTTTGGTTGATATTAGCCGCATACTAACCATGACAGTAGACATGTGCTTCGTTTTGTTTTTCATTATGTTATATGGTGGGTTATATTTTGTTAGTGACGATATTTTGCCTTTTTTTATAGCCGCATACACTACACAGTAGATCTGGTGAGTTATATTTGTTAGTGAAGAATGTTTGGCTTTTTCTTTTTATGGTGTATATGTTGTTAGATGATTTTTAGGGTTATTTACATTATGATTTCTAGGGCTTGAATCATTGATATATTATGTAATATGTTATGGAGCCATGTTTTGGATAGATTTCAAAAAATGAAAACCCGTAGGGTGACATTTTAATTATGTTTGTAACAAGGTTTGACATATTTTTGATGATTATATAAATTTAGTTCGATGTTCTTTTGTTTTACATGACCCGACCCGACCCGATACGAACCGAATTTTTACTTATATACCTTGGGGCCTAAAATTTTTAAAAATGTTCCGCACCCCCATGGAAAAATTCCTAGGCCCGCCACTGATAACCATAACCAAGAGGTCGGTTATTGAATAATCATAATCATAATCATAATGATCGGTTATGATGGTTTTCGTTAATCAGTTTTGAAGATTATAAAGGGTGATTATAGGTTAGTTAACCGTGAACTAGATTTTGTCATAAAATATTTAGGCCTAACTAAAAAAACCCAAAACAACCAGTGTTTCATTACCTGATGTTTCAATCTACATTTGTAAATCTATCATAAGAGAAATTAATCAAACAAAAACTAAAATGTTAAATGTTACATGATAAAAAAACAATAATGATACCATTAACTGAATAAGTTACATATTTTAAAAAATAAAATAAATATACCTGTAACAATCATCAGGGATTGCAAATGCTATTTTACTTAGTAAAACTACAATTGACATCAACGTGTTTATTCCAAATAGAAGGAAAAAAAATCAACCTTGGGGTGAACATCAAGCATGGACGACATATGAACTTATGTACAATTAAAAAACAATATATATATATATATATATATATATATATATACATATATATATATATATATATATATATATATATATATATATAGGATTGGGTAGGGTTCTAGAGTGAGGTTGTTCACTCTAGAACCCTACCTATATAGGATTAGGTAGATCTTTAGATTTTAATAGAGTGGCACGATTGTAATTAGTTGCTTAGGTTTTACTATTTAATTAAATAGAAAAGGGTAAAAGTGTAATTCTAATTTAATTATCTACGTTTGAAATGCCCCAAATATTCTTCAATTGTCTAAAATCCCCCAAATATCTAAATTTTAGTTTATGAATCCCCTTAGTCACCTCTTTATTCCACAACAATATCATCTTTCTCCCTCACAATAATTGGCGACGACAAAAAGAATCTGAGCGGCAGATCGTCTGAGTAATAAATTCGCCGGAAAAGTCATCTTATTTTCAACATTACCCCTTTATTCACAACGAATATCCTCTTTCTCTCTCACATTCATCGGCGACGGGAAAAAGAAACCCAACGGTAGATCGTCGGAACAATCAAATCGCCGGAAAAGTCATCTGATTTTCAACCACTAAAGGTACACAATGTAAAGTCTTAATGTTTATATGTTTCAGAAATTACTTGCATGTTGTTTTTGTTTTATAAATTAACTAAGAACATCAAATCGGAATTAGGGCTTGAATATTGTGTTTTGAAAGTTGTTTAGTCACAGTGTTTTGGTACAATGGTGTGATTTTTTAGGAGTAGTTATTCGAGTACATGCTTAATTCCTTTGAAGGATATGGTTGATTTAACAAATTAGTGTTGTTATTCAAGTTTAGGTATGCTTGTTTGGTTTAGATAACCTAAAATCGTTTATGTACATCTGTGTACATTGTGATTAATTAGGTTGAGATTTCGAAAAATTGTTTATGTACACCTGTGTACAACGTGATTAACAAGGCCGAGACTTTGTAAAATCGTTTGGTGTCTTTGTTTATTTTTTGAATATTAAGGTTGATTTAACAGAATAGTGGATTGTGCTCTGTGTTTTAAGGTATTTGAGGCTGGTTGTTTGGTTGGTTGTTTGGGTGAGTTGTAAAGTCGTTGTTGTACACATGTGTATATTGATGTTAAGCTGATTTGAACTAGATATGTTCAGTAGACTACACTTTTTTTTTGAACCATATGTTAGTTTTGTCCGGTGTACACATGTGTACTCATATGTGACATGTTTATACTCTGTTTTTAGGCATTATACTCTGTTTTTAGGCATTAGACTCTGTTTTTAGGAAGGTTCATTATAGTCCGTTGTACACAGGTGTATTTTTTCATGATACACATGTGTATGATACTGTTATATATATATGTATGTACACAGTGAACACATTTTCTAATGTAGTTGATATAGTTAATACTTTATTGAGCAGGCAATTTGTGTTCGAAACCGCATCTGGTGTTGGGCTGTATCATTTTCCAAATGAGCGATTTGCAACAAAGTAAGTGGATTAGTGTTGGAGTCACGATTGTTTTGCCATACTGAATATGGTCATTTTTACTTGGTTTGCTTTGATCAACGATGATGATTTTTTCAATAAGACCACGTCGTACAAAGTGGTAATCGACATGTGAATACATATGGTTTTATTCCTAAGTGGACATACTATAACTGATTATGACATGATCTTTGATTTCAGAAGGATGTTTTCACAAAGTATATGAAGCTGGTTAATCATCCAAAGTATCGGCAGACTGAAAATGCAGTGCCACAAAGGTTGGATTTTGAATGGAAGACGGTCGGCAACACGGTCGACTGTGGGGTCTTTGTTGTGCGTCATATGGAAACTTGGTTTGGCGTACAGTTGATAAATGGGGTAGTGGCTTCCCACTTGAGCCGGGCCCCAAGAAAGTAACGTTGACACGGTTACGAAAGAAATGTGTTGTGAAATAGTGGAACACAAGTTTATTTTCTATCGGCAGATTGAAATACACATGTGATGTTTTGGTGTTTGATTCTTTTTTGAAATAGTGGAACACAAGTTTATGTTCTATTTGTACGGATTTTTTGTTTTTAGACTATTTGACACCATACTGAATTGTATAAAGGTTATGTATAACAAATTTCAGACAACACTTGTGTACAGACACATGTGCACAGTTGTAACAGAGTAAACTCAGTACAGACATAGTAAGCAAGTAAGTTATATAAATATCCAATTACACCTGTGTACAGACGTAGTAAGCAGGTAAGTATACATGTGTACATGTAATATACATTATATAAAACATATTTTATTGACCGTAGTACACTATTGTAAGGATTTATATTTCATATTTTTCCAACAAAAAACAAAGTTGTTATGTATTTTGAAAGACATTTTACAAGTCATACCATACTAAATCTAGCTTTCACAAACGGTTTGAATCCGGGGGGACAACTGGTGTCTAGTACTTAGTCCCATTGGGAGTTTCATACACGTTACTCGCAACCGACTTTGCACAATTATATTAAAAAAGTTTGGTAAAAAAAGGACAACAATGCTGAGGGTCTTCAAAGGCTCACTAACTAAAATTATGCTATTTACATGCAGCTACCGTGTATTATACACATGTGTACTACAGTGTTGGCATGTATAAAAGAAGCAGTACACATGGGTATCTCGGACCTACATATTATACACAAAAAAATGACTAAAACTCAAGTTCAAATATTGTTGTAATTTTGTAAGACCATGTGTTAATACAAATCTGATCATTCATCTTCCTTCTCGAAATCAAATACCAAATAATACCAATACAATATTAATTCTTTCAAGTAATCTATAACAATCAATAATCAATTATTCAGTAGTTTTGCGTTAAAATGTGACAATAACGACTCTAAGGTTAATCTGCGGCATTTCGTTGAACAGCTTCCAGACGTTCATGTTAAAGTTCACGAACGCTACTAACTTCACCATCGATTCGATCACCACCCGTATGATGCGAATTCAACTGCGGCCTGATAATCCGTTTCCTTTGAGAAGCAGCTTCATTTAGCTTATTCTTTCGAAGCCTTTTTCTCTAAGCTCTTGTGAGCTTTTCAAACCCTAATTCACCGTGACAACCCTCAAAATTTCATGTATCCGTACGATTTATTTATGTTAATTAAAGTGCTTGATGACTGTGCTAAATTACTTAACTGCTTTCTGATTTCTGTGTCATACTTACATGTGCTTGTTAACATACTAGTCTTGTGCAGAAAAGTTACTAAATAGTCCTGTATACTTTCCTGAGTGCTGGGAATTAAAAGTGTTGCAAAAAGAAACATAAAAGACACTAAACGAAATAACCTAGCACTTTAACGGAATGGTACCTAACCGAACAACCGGACACTACCCGAAACACCAAAATAATGCGAGAAGCATTGTTTTTATTTTTCTGAACTAGTTATGGTTCCCGAACATAATAACATATCCTATAAACACATAATATACATAACACCCTAACTAGTTCACTTAACATCTAACCAATTAGTCTAACTACCATTGAAACACAACTAAACACCCCCCCCCCTCATGAATACGGTTCAAGGGTGGCCCCCACCCTTGATTTTCTTTGAATTAAAAACTTGATCTTGTTAAGTACTTGGAAGACACAAAGACTAATGGATAAAGAGATGTTGGAAGTTTAATTATAAAAATCATTAGATCTTCATAACCTTCATTTATTCATCAACTCAACACAACTCTCCTTCTCTCTTCTCCATTGGCTTCGGCCGAAACCAACCACACCACAATCACCATCATTCAACATTTTTCATTCAATTCCAAGCATACTCAAAAGGTGCTAGAAGGCATACAAAGGAGCTAGGAGCTTTCGGAAGTTCAAAGACCTTCTTCGTTTGCTATTAACCACCTCATTTCTTCTCTTGAACATCCCTAGCCTTGAGCTAGTGGTAAGAACATCCTACACTTCATATTTCATCTTATTTAAGTGGTTAAAGTAGGTTACATGATGATAAACTTAAAGAACACTAAGAAACTTGAACTTGAAACATGAACATAATTAAGTTATGAAGAAATCATGTTGTTTAGTGTTGATATACTTGTTGATTGTTGATTGTTTGTAGAAATGATGTTGATCATCATGTAGTCTTGCTAGATCATGATTAAAAACATAATCTAGCAAGATGAGAGAATGAACATGTTAAAGGTTATGGATCATCCTCACTAAAGTCATGAACTTGAATGAATATAATGTTTCTTCTAAAATGATGAGCAAAGTAAGTTGAAAGTCTTGTAAACCTAAATATTTCAAGTATGATTTACCAAGAAACCAAGTTAAAATACAAGTTTTACTAAATCTTGGTTCTTACATAAATATACATCATTTTGGTAAACACATATGTAACAAGAAAATACATGAAGAAGCATTTTTAGAAAATATGAACATAAGTTGTGAAGGTCCATATTCTTTAAAAATGGAGTTTTTAAAGAAACAATCACACTTTAAAGGGTAAGAAGACTTACTAAATACACTAGTAAGTTACTACACATTTTTATAAATTTTCAAGTTCATGAAATGATAATTTAAACTTGTTTTTAACAAGATTGGTAAGTAAAAATTGTATATTGTTGATTGATGATTGTTGAATAATTTTTTTGAAAAGAAAATGATATGCTTATAAGCATGGACACCTCCATTTACAAAGGAAACTCTGGCGAAATTTTCTAAAAATTCCAACACTTAGAAAATATTTTTCTAAACAAGCGTTACAAGTATATTTTATAACTTGGGTTTCAAATATAAACTTCGCCATAATTTTTTTTAACAAAATACAAAGTGTCGGAGGTTGGTTTTTGTAAATAAAAAGGGTTAAATATATATATTTAGAACATAAATATTTTATACTAGAACACTTGTGTGGATACTTGTTTATTTTGTGAGATAGTTATATTATATTAGGGTAAAATAATATAACTTAACAAAGTACCTTGACGTTGGAATCGTGTGATACGTGGTAGAAGTAATGAGTAGATAAACCGTACGTAGGATACGTGTTATGCATGCACGAGAAACTGATTGTTATCTGTACCTTATTAGGACGTGCTTGATTTCCTGATTATTTGAGTAATTAATCTAACCGAGCAAACCAAGGTGAGTTCACACACTTTCTAAGGCATGGGATTCCCGGTGGTTGGGAATGGGTTAAAGAATTAAAACGGAACCTACATATCCTCCTTGGGTAGGATATGTACCGCCATCCTTCATAGGTAGGATGCCAATATTAATCGGGTTAAAGAATTAAAACGGGACCTACATATCCTCCTTGGGTAGGATATGTACCGCCATCCTCCATAGGTAGGAAGCCAATGTAAACCCTGCGTATTCTCCTTGGGTAGAAGACGTACGTTCGTCCTCCTTGGGTAGGACAACAACCTTAAAACTTACTAGACAAAACTCTATCATGAAGTCCCTCATTTTATATCGGCTTAATCTTCGAGGCCAATGGCGAGCGGGTCATTAGTTAATAGCGCTATTAGGTTTAACAAACCTCACACCGTGCCAGTCGGACGGGCGTGTACTAATGGACTATGGCAAACTGTCGATGATGATAGACATCGATGTAGGGCACAACTTACTATCGTTAGTAGTCGATATGGTAACGGTCTAGTAGTTCACATGGGGAAGCCCCCACTAATTATGGATATGGTTTGGGTAATAAAGAAGGAACTGATTAATCATATTTTCAACTATGGGGTAACCCCCACGGCAAGTAAGCCAGCAAAAGACAAACCATGTTTTCGGAAACAACGCAAAACTAAACAACCAAACGTGAACTCACTCAACTTTATTGTTGACTTGTTGTTACATGCCTTACAGGTCGTTAAATGCTTATGGAGCTTGCACGAGGAGCAGGTCGTTGTGGGATATGGACTGTTATGTTCCGTGCTTAACATTTACTCCTTATGAACTTATTAAACTTACGTTTTGGACTTTAAACTAATGAACTATGGAACTGATGTTTTGGTTTCACGTTTTATGCTTCCTTTGTTTAATTTGAACTTGGTTAACTAGCTTTTGATCACCAATTATATTGTTTGGTTGGATTTTATCTATCTTAAATACATTGTTCAATATGATTGGTGGCTTGATCCAGGTCATGTCACGCCTCCAAGCGGTGATACTCCGCATGGTGGATTTTGGGGGTGTGACAGATTGGTATCAGAGCCATTGGTTATAGTGAACTTGGTTTTTAAAAAGGGGAAACACTTTTTGATAAAACCAGACTATAACCTGTACAGTGCTCAATGATCCACAATGACGCTTCACTCCACGTGCAAGACTCGACACAATAGGTGGTATGATTTATGTTATACTGTCGGTTAGATAGTTCACACTGTGCATTAATTGACGTGATAATTGCTATTTGAACCTTGTGTGCTTACTCTCTACTATCGTCCCACACTTACGCACTTTCGGGACACTTTTCTCACTTACGTTGCTTCATTGTGAAGATCATGAACGGGCGCGGAGGATGTATCAACCTAACTCAAGCCCAGTTGACGGCTTTGATCAATGAACGAGTTGCTGAGGCACTCGCAGCTATCTCTGCAGGAGGTATAACCTGCCATGTCAACCCATCTTCGGACGTTTAGATCCTACCTTCGCAAACCAACCCTTGTGCTTAACCTTGTCTTTATTCTCGCGCAACAGGTCAACATACTCAGCCTCCTGTGTGCACGTTCAAAACATTCATGGATTGCCGACCTAGTACTTTCAGCGGCACAGAAGGAGCTGTAGGTCTTCTTCACTGGTTCAAGAAGCTTGAGTTTGTTTTTGAGATGTGTGAATGCCCTGAAGATCGTAAGGTGAAATTTGCTACTGAAACGCTCGAGGGTGCTGCGTTAACCTGGTGGAAAGCACAGGTTCAACTGCTAGGGCTGGCGGTTGTTAATGCCACCCCGTGGAACGACTTCAAAGAGTTGATCAAGGAAGAGTATTGTAGTTGTGAAGACATCCACAAGCTAGAGGTGGAATTTTTCAATTTGAAGCTGACGGGGTCTGAGATCGAGGCATACGAACTAGCTATCTTGTGTCCCACTATGGTGGACCCTCCCATCAAACGTATTGAGATGTACCTCAAGGGTCTTGTGCCAGAAATTCAAAGCCACGTGACTTCAGCTAATCTTGGCACTATTCAGCAAATCATCCGGTTGGCTCATCGTCTCACTGATCAGGCAGTTGAGCAGAACAGGCTGCCCAAGCGTATTAGCGCTACTACTACTGATGCTCCCAGTGATAACAAGCGCAAGTGGGATGGAAATTCGGGCAACGGTTCTACTTCGGTTCAGTCTCAGTCCCAGCAGCGAAAGACAAATGAGTACAGGAGCCCCGGTCAGCAGTCTTCTGGAAATCAAGGTCAGGGTGGATACAAGGGAAATCACCCTAAGTGCAATCGATGTAATTTGCACCACAACGGACCATGCAAAAAGGGTCGCTGTCAGCGATGTAACTAGCTGGGTCATGAAGCCAAGGATTGTAGGAGCCCACGTCCTGCGAATCAGAATCGCCAACAACAACAACAAGCTCCACAGAACCACCAGCAGCAGCAACAGTAGGGCAATAAAGGATGCTTTCAGTGTAGCGTTGAAGGCCACTTCAAGAGAAACTGTCCTCAGCTGAACCAGAATCTGAACAATAAAAACCAAGGAAACGGGAACAAAAATGGAGGCAACAATGGAGGCAACAACGAGGGTAACAATAATGGCAATGGGGCCCGAGGTCATGCCTTCGTGATTGGTCAGGGTGATGCAAGGAACGATCCCAACGTTGTGATGGGTAAGTTTCTTCTGGACGACTTTTATGTTACTGTTTTATTTGATTTGATTCGGGTGCCGATACTAGTTATGTGTCCTTAAAAGTTAGCCAAATGCTTAAGCGCACTCCAACACTTCTGAACACCAAACACACGGTAGAACTAGCAAACGGTAAAAGTCTTGAAGCCACACACATAATTAAGGGCTGTAACCTCGTCCTAGCTGGTCAGACCTTCTCTATCGATCTTATTCCTATCGTTCTGGGTAGTTTCGACGTTGTTATTGGGATGGATTGGTTATCTCATCAGCAAGCGGAAATTCTTTGCAAGGAGAAGATTGTTCGCATCCCGCGTTCTGGTAAAGAACCCCTCGTAATTCGTGGCGACAAGAGTGGTGTTGTGGGCATCATCTCTTTCCTTAAGGCCCAGAAATGGTTGCGAAAGGGCCACACTGCTATTCTAGCCCTCGTTTCTGATACATCCTCGGAAGAAAGGAAGATAGAAGACATACCTATTGTACGTGATTTTCCTGAGGTATTTCCTGAGGAATTACCTGATCTTCCGCCTCATCGTCAAGTTGAATTTCAAATCGAGCTAGCTCCTGGAGCAGCGTCCATAGCTCGAGCACCTTATCGTCTAGCTCCATCAGAACTTGAAGAACTGTCCACACAACTACAAGAACTCTTGGAAAAGGGTTTCATACGTCCTAGCTCTTTGCCTTGGGGAGCTCCAGTGTTATTCATGAAGAAGAAAGACGGTACCTTCAGAATGTGTATTGACTACCGCGAACTCAACAATTTGACCATGAAGAATCGTTATCCTCTCCCACATATTGACGACTTGTTCGACCAGTTGCAAGGGTCGAGTTTCTATTCCAAGATTGACCTAAGGTCAGGCTACCATCAACTGAGAGTCCGAGACGAGGATATCTCTAAGACAGCATTCAGGACTCGGTATGGGCATTACGAGTTTCTAGTTATGCCTTTCGGATTGACGAATGCACATGCAATCTTCATGGATCTCATGAACAGAGTGTGCAAGCCTTACCTGGATAAGTTTGTCATTGTATTCATCGACGACATCCTGATCTATTCTAAGAGTCAGGAGGAACACGAACGACACCTGAGGCTTATTTTGGAACTCCTTCGAACAGAGCAGTTGTATGCCAAGTTTTCGAAATGTGACTTCTGGCTTCGCGAAGTCCACTTTCTAGGCCATGTGGTAAACAAGGATGGGATTCATGTGGATCCATCCAAGGTGGACTCGATCAAGAACTGGCCTGCACCCCGAACACTAACAGAAATCCGCCAATTCTTGGGTTTGGTGGGATATTACAGAAGGTTTATCAAGGATTTCTCAAAGATTGCGCAACCTCTCACTTCTCTGACTCAGAAGGGTGTCACCTATCGTTAGGGTGATGCACAGGAGTCCGCATTTCAGCACTTAAAAGACATACTTTGTAGTGCGCCTATCCTCTCATTGCCTGAAGGCACATATGATTTTGTGGTTTATTGCGACACTTCCATCCAAGGACTTGGTTGCGTGTTGATGCAACGTGACAAGGTCATTGCCTACGCATCGCGCCAACTTAAAGTTCACGAAAGGAACTAAACTACGCACGTCTTGGAACTGGGAGCAGTTGTTTTCGCACTTAAGATATGGAGACATTACCTGTACGGTACCAAGTGCACCATTTACACCGATCACAGGAGTCTCGAGCATATCTTCAAGCAAAAGGAGTTAAACATGCGACAACGTTGATGGGTCGAACTCTTAAATGATTACGAGTGTGCGATTAAGTATCATCCGGGCAAAGCCAATGTTGTGGCCGACACCCTCAGTCGAAAGGATACTATACCTAAGCGTGTACGTGCGTTACAACTTACCATCCAATCTAGTCTTCCTATTCAGATACGAGATGCTCAGGTTGAAGCGTTGAAAGCAGAAAACATCAGGGCTGAGTCCTTACGAGGATCGAGACAGCGGCTAGGAAAAAAGGAAGAAGACGCTTACTACGTAACAAGGAGCATCTAGGTCCCACTTTACGGAAACTTACGCGAACTTGTGATGGATGAAGCACACAAGTCTAGTTATCAGTACATCCTGGTTCGGATAAGATGTACCACGATCTCAAGACTACGTATTGGTGGCCTGGTATGAAAGCCAACATAGCGACCTACGTCAGCAAATGTTTGACTTGTGCGAGAGTCAAGATTGAATATCAGAAACCATCAGGCCTACTCCAACAACCAGAGATACCTAAATGGAAATGGGAGCAAATTTCCATGGATTTCGTTACTGGCCTTCCTAGATCTCAACGAGGAAATGATACTATTTGGCTGATCGTGGATCGACTGACCAAGTCTGCACATTTCCTGGCTATCAAGGAAACGGATAAGTTTTCTACTCTAGCAGACATTTACCTAAAGGAAGTGGTATCAAGGCATGGAGTGCCAACCTCCATCATTTCTGATCATGACTCACGTTTTACATCTGAGTTGTGGCGAGCTATGCACAAGTCCTTTGGCTCTCGATTAGAAATGAGCACGGCATATCATCCACAGACGGATGGGCAATCTGAACGCACCATCCAAACCCTTGAAGACATGCTTAGGGCATGTGTAATCTACTTTGGTAATGGCTGGGAAAAACACCTCCCGTTAGTGGAATTTTCATATAACAACAGTTACCACACCAGTATCCAGGCCGCTCCGTTTGAGGCATTGTACAGACGGAAGTGCCGATCACCTCTTTGTTGGGCGGAGATTGGCGACAGTCAAATCACATGCCCAGAACTTGTAGTAGATACAACCGAGATAATTGCTCAGATACGACAACGAATGGCGGCAGCTCGTGACCGTCAGAAAAGCTATGCTGATAAGCGAAGAAAGCCACTCGAGTTCCAGGTTCGGGATCGAGTGCTACTTAAAGTCTCACCTTGGAAAGGTGTAGTTCGTTTTGGCAAACGAGGCAAACTCAATCCGCGTTATGTTGGACCGTTCGAAATCATTGAGAAAATTGGCAAGGTCGCTTACAAATTGAATCTACCTGAAGAACTCAGCGGAGTTCACAACGTATTCCACGTGTCGAATCTGAAAAAGTGTCTGTCAGATGAGACCCTCGTAGTTCCCTTAAAGGAGCTCACTATCGATGACCAGCTGCGATTCGTCGAGGAACCAGTAGAGATTACTGATCGAGATGTTAAGATTCTTAAGCGTACCAGAATACCTCTTATCCGAGTTCGTTGGGATTCCCATCGTGGCCAAGAGTATACCTGGGAACGAGAAGACCAAATGAAACTCAAGTAACCCCAGCTGTTTAAGAAAAGTGCAACCACTACTGAGGCTGAAGCTACTGCAGAATTTTGGGACGAAATTCCAAACCAACGGGGGGATGATGTGACACCCCAGGAAAACTAGGAAACCAACGCAACTTAACTAGCTTCCTCAGTAACCACGTGCTAAATTTCGGGACGAAATTCCCTTAACAGGGGGAGAATGTGACAACCCTCAAAATTTCATGTATCCCTACGATTTATTTATGTTAATTAAAGTGCTTGATGACTGTGCTAAATTACTTAACTGCTTTCTGTGTCATACTTACATGTGCTTGTTAACATACTAGTCTTGTGCAGAAAAGTTACTAAATAGTCCTGTATGCTTTCCTGAGTGTTGGGAATTAAAAGTGTTTCAAAAAGAAACATAAAAGACACTAAACGAAATAACCTAGCACTTTAACGGAACAGTACCTAACCGAACAACCGGACACTACCCGAAACACCAAAATAATGCGAGAAGCATTGTTTTTATTTTTCTGAACTAGTTATGGTTCCAGAACATCATAACATATCCTATAAACACATAATATACATAACACCCTAACTAGTTCACTTAACATCTAACCAATTAGTCTAACTACCATTGAAACACAACTAAACACCCCCCCCCCCCATGTATAGGGTTCAAGGGTGGCCCCCACCCTTGATTTTCTTTGAATTAAAAACTTGATCTTGTTAAGTACTTGGAAGACACAAAGACTAATGGATAAAGAGATGTTGGAAGTTTAATTATAAAAACCATTAGATCTTCATAACCTTCATTCATTCATTAACTCAACACAACTCTCTTTCTCTCTTCTCCCTTGGCTTTGGCCGAAATCAACCACACCACAATCACCATCATTCAATATTCTTCATTCAATTCCAAGCATACTCAAAGGTGCTAGAAGGCGTACAAAGGAGCTAGGAGCTTTCGGAAGTTCAAAGACCTTCTTCGTTTGCTATTAACCACCTCATTTCTTCTCTTGAACATCCCTAGCCTTGAGCTAGTGGTAAGAACATCCTACACTTCATATTTCATCTTATTTAAGTGGTTAAAGTAGGTTACATGATGATAAACTTAAAGAACACTAATAAACTTGAACTTGAAACATGAACATAAGCTAAAGTTATGAAGAAATCATGTTGTTTAGTGTTGATATACTTGTTGATTGTTGATTGTTTGTAGAAATGATGTTGATCATCATGTAGTCTTGCTAGATCATGATTAAAAACATAATCTAGTAAGATGAGAGGATGGGCATGTTAAAGGTTATGGATCATCCTCACTAAAGTCATGAACTTGAATGAATATAATGTTTCTTGTAAAATGATGAACAAAGTAAGTTGAAAGTCTTGTAAACCTAAATATTTCAAGTATGATTTACCAAGAAACCAAGTTAAAATACAAGTTTTACTAAATCTTGGTTCTTACATAAATATACATCATTTTGGTAAACACATATGTAACAAGAAAATTCATGAAGAAGCATTTTTAGAAAATATGGACATAAGTTGTAAAGGTCCATATTCTTTAAAAATGGAGTTTTTAAAGAAACAATCACACTTTAAAGGGTAACAAGACATACTAAATACGCTAGTAAGTTACTACACATTTTTATAAATTTTCAACTTCATGAAATGATAATTTATGCTTGTTTTTAACAAGATTGGTAAGTAAAAATTGTATATTGTTGATTGATGATTGTTGAATAATTTTTCGAAAAGAAAATGATATGCTCGTAAGCATGGACACCTCCATTTACAAAGGAAATTCTGGCGAAATTTTCTAAAAATTCCAACACTTAGAAAATATTTTTCTAAACAAGCGTTACAAGTATATTTTATAACTTGGGTTTCAAATATAAACTTCGCCATAATTTTTTTAACAAAATACAAAGTGTCGGGGGTTGGTTTTTGTAAATAAAAAGGGTTAAATATATATATATTTAGAACATAAATATTTTATACTAGAACACTTGTGTGGATACTTGTTTATTTTGTGAGATAGTTATATTATATTAGGGTAAAATAATATAACTTAACAAAGTACCTTGACGTTGGAATCATGTGATACGTGTTAGAAGTAATGAGTAGATAAACCGTACGTAGGATATGTGTTATGCATGCACGAGAAACTGATTGTTATCTGTACCTTATTAGGACGTGCTTGATTTCCTGATTATTTGAGTAATTAATCTAGCCGAGCAAACCAAGGTGAGTTCACACACTTTCTAAGGCATGGGATTCCCGATGGTTGGGAATGGGTTAAAGAATTAAAACGGAACCTACATATCCTCCTTGGGTAGGATATGTACCGCCATCCTCCATAGGTAGGATGCCAATATTAATCGGGTTAAAGAATTAAAACGGGACCTACATATCCTCCTTGGGTAGGATATGTAACGCCATCCTCCATTGGTAGGATGCCAATATAAACCCTGCGTATTCTCCTTGGGTAGAATACGTACGTTCGTCCTCCTTGGGTAGGATAACAACCTTAAAAACTTACTAGACAAAACTCTATCATGAAGTCCCTCATTTTATATCGACTTAATCGCCGAGGCCAATGGCGAGCGGATCATTAGTTAATAGCGCTATTAGGTTTAACAAACCTCACACCGTGCCAGTCGGAGGGGCGTGTACTAATGGACTATGGCAAACTGTCGATGATGATAGACATCGACGTAGGGCACAACTTACTTTCGTTAGTAGTCGATATGGTAACGGTCTAGTAGTTCACATGGGGAAGCCCCCACTAATTATGGATATGGTTTGGGTAATAAAGAAGGAACTGGTTAATCATATTTTCAACTATGGGGTAACCCCCACGGCAAGTAAGCCAGCAAAAGACAAACCATGTTTTCGGAAACAACGTAAAACTAAACAACCAAACGTGAACTCACTCAACTTTGTTGTTGACTTGTTGTTACATGCCTTACAGGTCGTTAAATGCTTATGGAGCTTGCATGAGGAGGAGGTCGTTGTGGGATACAGACTGTTATGTTCCGTGCTTAACATTTACTCCTTATGAACTTATTAAACTTACATTTTGGACTTTAAACTTATGAACTATGGAACTGATGTTTTGGTTTCACGTTTTATGCTTCCGCTGTTTAATTTGAACTTGGTTAACTAGCTTTTAATCACTAATTATATTGTGTGGTTGGATTTTATCTATCTTAAATACATTGTTCAATATGATTGGTGGCTTGATCCTGGTCATGTCACGCCTCCAAGCGGTGATACTCCGCATGGTGGATTTTGGGGGTGTGACACCCTCCCTCTCCCCTTCACTCCTTTCTTCTTCTTCCTCCAGTTCATCTATATCTGTACAATAATGAAAAAAACCAAACAAACATTAATCTATACATCGATACCATCATCATAATGAAAACACAAAGAAAACAAAATCAATCAATGGAAATCAATTGCCTTTTCCGATTAAATGTTTGCTGGAATCCAATCCGTCTCCGATTAATGTTCATCGGAATCTTATGCCGTCTCCGATTAATGTTCGCCGGAATAGTCGAGCTTCTGATGAAAAATATGAACGTGATGAACTGGGTTTATGAAGTTTACGTTCTATTGAATGATAAAAGTTGAATTCGAAATCTGGTGAATGGATTGAAAAATATGGTTATTTATTAAACAATTAAGATGATAATCTTCTAAAATTTCAAAATATAGAAACGATCTGGGTGTTTGGTAACTGATTTCAGTTATGAAATTAATGATTTAAAGTTAATTTTTTTATATAATTACAATCCTAACCTTATCAACTCAAAAGGAAATCAAGGGCCAAGATCAGTTCACACAGTTCACAAATGAGGGGGGTGTTCACAATTGAACCTAACCCTATATATATATATATATATATATATATATAAGGATCCTGTACAAAGGACATTTTTCGTGAGAAGTGTGGGAAGGCATAAAAATTCATATGTAGACATCATGTTTTGGACTTGGGCATATGATGTTTTGGGTTGCTTTGGCAAGAAAAACACCAAACATAACAATTTAAGACACAATGCAATGAATTCTAGGCTTAAAACTTAAAACACCATGCCAAGAACGTTAAATAGTGTGTTTTAAGTGTTAAGTAGTGTATTTTTAATTTCACGCCCATAATACGTTGCATTGTGTTTAAAATTGTTTTGTTTAGTGTTTTCTTGCCAAAACAACCCAAAACATCATGCCTAAATTCAAAACATGACACCTACATGTCAATTTCTATTGCTTCTCACACTTCTCACGAAAAAGGTCCTTTTTACAGGAACCTCGCCCATATATATATGTGTGTATATATATATATATATATATATAGGAACGAGATCAAGAGAAAACGATTTGAAGTGTGAGAACAGTGAGAACGATTTTCAGCCATAAGATCTTTGTGATTTGTGGCTTAGATGATGCAGTGACATTTTTGTAAATAATGAAAACCTTATAACTACCAGGAGGGGTAAAATAGGAAGATCCAAACAAAGGTGCACAAGCTATCCACATGCCATTTCCCCCCATCATATTTAAACGGCAGTAACTTTTTTATACATGATTATTTTTCTATAAAAATTACACCATAAAACTCAGCGTTTTTTTATCTTTCCAACGAGTATACTATTGATATGCTTTTCGAAAAAAATGAACTGGGTTTTTGTGGCGTTTTTCTGAATTGGGTGTTTTATGGCATTTTTCTGAACCAGGTGTTTTTATGGCGTTTTAACTAGTTATTTTCATGGCGTTTTTCTGAACCGGGTGTTTTACGGCGTTTTCAATTGGGTTTTTTCATGGCATTTTTCTAAATTGGGTGTTTTTATGGCGTTTTATTTGAACACCCAGTTCATGTGAGTGGGTTTTTTTGACAATATTACCCTTAGTGTAAGTTAGCATCAATGCCATATGTTATGGGTGAGCAAGTTTAGGTTCGGACCGAAAATAACCGAAAACCGAACTGAAAATATACCCAACCCGACCCGAACCCAAGTACCTAGGTATTTAGATCGGTTCCAATTTTTCATATAAAATAGGGTCGGGTCGGTTCTCGGTTCTTTTCATGGTGAAACCCAACTTGGACCTATGGACCGGAACCGACCCTATATTTAGGGTAGTGAATCGGTTCTGTATTTTATGTTTAATCGGTTCTTGGGTCGGGTTTTTCCTTTTGCTCACCCCTACCATATGTCAACACCAAAATCGTTCTCACCGTTCTCATGTTTTTCACCGTTTTCCCTAAATCCTGACCCTATATATATATATATATATATATATATATATATATATATATATATATATAGGGTAGGGTTCGTGTACAAAGTGTCTAAAGTGTGAGAAGTGTAAGAAGTGTTTTAAACTATTAGATCTTTGATCTAATGGTTGAGATCAATAGGGACCAAATTATAAATTGTGTTTTAATTATTTGACTGATTTGAAAATTGTAGCGATTAACTCCTAAATTCTAATGGTGTGTTTGTATATGTTTCAAATTAGGTAACCTCTCCTAAATTCTAGCGATTCACTCCTAAATTTTAGCGATTCAATTTTAAACTTATTCTAAAATCCGGACATTCTAAAAAATCCAGAAATATGTAACTGCTACAAGAAAGATATAACACTATACATCCATCATATAACACTATATAACACTATATAACATCATATAACACCGTATAACACTATGTAATACCATATAACACCATATATCACTATGTAACACTATATAACAATATATAACACTATACATCTATCATAGACATGCTATCAGAAAAAGATGACATATAACACTATATAAAACTATATAACTCTAAATAACACTATATAACACCATATAATACCATACAACACCATATAACACTATATAACACAATACATCCATCATATGACACTATATAACACCAAAAAACACTATATAACACCATATAACACTATATAACACTATATAAATTTTCATTATGCGATATTCAGAATTAATAACTGGTGAACGAGATGACACAAATTCGTAGATTAATTCTTAATTCGTATTTCTATAATTAAATGTGGCGGTTATGGAATGTAATCAATTAATTAAATTAATAAGAAAATTACTTGTTTACCCTTTTGAATTAATTTAGATTGAGAACACGTGTTATCTCCACAATATTTCTCACACTTCTGACACTTTGAATTAATATACATGATCTTTAATATATATATATATATATAGGGTGAGGTTCTAAAGTGAACACTAGTGTATTTGTGAACTAAGTGAACAAATTCTGACCATTGACTTACACTTGTGTATTGATAATCAAGGGCTAGGATTAGTTCACACAGTTCACTATCAAAGGGGTTGTTCACAGATGAACCTAACCATATATATATATATATATAGCGGAGGGTTCAAATGAGAAATTTTTTTTGTAAGAATAAAAAAGTATAAATTTCAACCAATAAGAACCCTTCATTTTACTTCATTTCATTTTTGCATTTAATATTAGTGTAAGGGTATATCTGTAAACTTAAATAGATCATTACTTGGTAGTCTTTCTTTTTAATAACTAACTACATGAAATCTGTAACTTATTTTCAAAAAATATATTTTTTCAAAGAAACAAAAGAAAATTAAGTTAAAGTGTAGGATGAATTACGAGATGTGTAGAATGAATTACGAGGTGTGTATGATATATTCAATATTTGTAGGATAAATTTCAAAACGTGCAGGACAAATTGTTATGCGTTTAGGCAAAAACTTTAGTGTGGAGGATGATAGTCTTTATGACTAATTAATTAGTCATAAAATAAAATTAAATGAGAAGGGAGAAAAACTATTTAATGTTTTACAATTGTAACCTTTGTTCTTTTTCTTCTCAAATTAATTTTCTTCTCAAATGATCCTTCCCCTATATATATATATAGGAAAGATAAATCGAAAACCAATGTAAGTTGAGAAAACCCAAATAAACCCTATGTAATATTTTTATTTTTTTCTTAAAAACACGGAAATGTAACATAAATGTACTTGAAATTTGTATGTTACATTTATCTGGGCATATATGTTATGTAACATGAAATTTTTAACATTTTTTCAAAAAAACAAAAAACTACTCGATGTTTTTTTGTTTTTCAGTTATAAGAATGTTCAAATATATGCATATTACATTTCCTATTTTTTTAGAAAAAAAATAAAAAATGTTATATGGTTTTTTTACAACGGTTTCTTGAGTTTACACAACTCAAGTGGGTTTTTGCTGTAGCCTTCCCCTATATATATATATATATATATAGAGAGAGAGAGAGATAGAGAGGGAGAGAGAAAGTGTAATGTACAATTAGGGCTTATCGTACGCTCGTATGATATTGTGAAATCGGATGCTATAAAAAAGCATGTTTATATATATATATATATATATATATATATATATATATATAGAAAGTGTAATGTACAATTAGGGCTTATCGTATGCTCGTACGATATTGTGAAATCGAATGTTATAAAAAAGCATGTTGGAAATCGCATGTTGGTATTTTTGATGAAATCGCATGTTGTTGTTTTTTTTAGCAATTTCGCATGTTGGTAAATATGATGAAATCGCATATTGGTATATAAAGCAATTTCGCATGTTGGTTTTTCGACAATAATCGCATGTTCAAGAGTGAATTCGCACCGGATCGTACGGCTGAGATGATCGCGTACATATTGTACGATAAGAGCCATTGTACGTTAACCTAACCCTATATATAGATATATATAGGGTGGGGTTCTAGAGTGAACACTAGTGTATTTGTGAACTAAGTGAACAAATCCTTGCCATTGACTTACACTTGTGTATTGATAATCAAAAGCTAGGATTAGTTCACGCAGTTTACTATCAAGGGGGTTGTTCACAAATGAACCTAACCCTATATATATGTAGGGTGGGGTTCTAGAGTGAACACTAGTGTATTTGTGAACTAAGTGAAAAAATCCTGGCCATTGACTTACACATATGTATTGATAATCAAGAGCTAGGATTAGTTCACACAGTTCATTATCAAGGGGGTTGTTCACAAATGAACCTAACAGTAAATATATATATATATATATATATATATATATATATATATATATATATATATATATATGGTGGAGTTCTAGAGTGAACACTAGTATATTTGTGAACTAAGTGAAAAAATCCTAGCCATTGACTTGCACATATGTATTGATAATCAAGGGCTAGGATTAGTTCACACAGTTCATTATCAAGGGGCTTGTTCACAAATGAACCTAACAGTATATATATATATATATATATATATATATATATATATATAATATGGGAATGTTCTATGCAGAACACTAAATATTGCGAGAACACGCAGAACAAAATGAATCACTCATTTTTTCAATACTAAAAACCTAAAAAGTAAATGAAAATGTTATAAATGTAAGATTTATTGTTTCTCACACTAGAATTTAAAACAAAATATGAAAAATCTTCAGTTTTTAAATAACCTACACACTTGTAGGTTACGTGTAGGCTAAATTACCTACATGTGTGTTCAAATTCATCTTTTATTTTGAAAATTTTCATCAAAATGAAGACTCGAAATCAACCCCGTAGAACAGAGGATGCAAGATGCAGGAGCATGCGTGATTATAGGTTCAACATGCGTGATTAGGGTTTTTAAGTTTTATAACGTGCATGATTTCCCAACGTACACTTTGTTCGTTAACCAACCCCTATATATATATAGGGGAGGGTTATCTTGAGAACTTGGATTTTTATGAGAACCATGAGAACTAATTTCAACCATTGATCTATTTTTGGTCAAAGGTCAAGATCAAAAGATGGGTTTTCAAAGAAAAACACGCTCAAAAAACTTAAAGGGCAGATTTGTCAAAATAAATCTATTAACACTTGTTCCTAAAACCTACCTTTAATTGACGTCTTCAATTCTCCAGCAACAAAGAGTGTCATCTTCAAAATCAAATCGCTCCAAAAATCCAAAGTCTGACGGAAATAATGATTCAAATCACATCAGACCTTCTTCCTCATGATTCAAATCACGTCTTCAACAATCACAAGGTACTTGTAATTGATTTTCTGTTCTTTCATATTTTAATCTGCAAGTTAATTGATTGATGTTTTGTTGGATCTTTTGTTGTTGATTTAGGGTATTTGGTGTTGTTTTATTTTATTTTGTTTTGTTTTGTTTGATGTATGTTGGTTTGGATCTTGTTGGAATTTGAGTGTTATGTGAGGATGTAAGAGGGATAGTTGGGTTTGAGTAGTTGCACATAATGTGTTTGATGAAATGTCTAAGTATGTGTTGGGTTGATTTTATTAGGTTACTTTTGTTTGAGTAGTTGCAGATGAGGTGTTTGATTAATGGCCTAAGTGTCTGTTTCGTTGATTTTGTTGAATTACTTATGTTTGAGTAGTTGTATGTGAGGTGTTTGATAAAAGGTTTAAGGTCTAAGTGTCGATTGGGTTGATTTTTTGGATTATTTTTATTTGAGTAGTTGTAAATGAGGTGTTTGGTGAAATGTCTAGTTGTATATTAGAAAATTTTCCAGATATAGCTTGTAAGCTTAATATATCCTGTATTAAAACATTATATTTGCAAACAGACGGAATTCTAGGATCCTTCCTCGGGGCAAATACTTTTATGCATACCTCTTCTGGTTGATCCACGCCATACTCTATTCTAGTAAGATGATACACACTAGCTAATAGTCCGCCCGGTGCTACATCATAGGCACATTGGGAGCGGAGATAATTGTAACCATATACATATAAAATGACAGCAATGGAATGCCAATCCCCCGGTTTGATTTGTAAAGTCTCTATTCCTTGGTAATCAAAGCCCAAAGATCTATGAATTAGCGCATGCTTAACTAGCCAAGCAGACAGTCGTAAAAGTCAGAGAACAGCAAGGATAATAGTGAGAAGTTTTTCAAATGATAAATCAAATCTTCTTGAATTTGACATCGACGAGTCTGAAACCACTGAACCGACAGACAAGTAACAACATAAACTTACATTTATTTAATTCATATAATCACTTGAATAATATTTGGTCACAAATTCTGAATTAGCAGTGAGCATAATAATCACTTTAATAAAAGGTAACGACTACTTTTAAAAAAATTAAATAATAATCATCTAACACAACCCATTCACTATATATACACACATTTATATTACACATCTCATACAAACAAACACCTTAACTCCCACTTCCAATTTACCAATCCCAAATTCCATTTTTATCACAACGAGCTCAAGCGACAGAGAGATCGCGTAACACCCACCTACACGTGATATATTTTCTACGGATACCACCTGTGATTCAGATTCCGCTCAACCTTCACAACCAACTCACGTCCCCATTCAGAATCATGACCTAAATATTCTTAATGCTCCATTCATGTACGTGGTCATGGAAACGACCAGGCTGTTAAATAAAGAAGACGTTGAACAGATGTATTTACAATTATATCCTTCGCCGGGCTTCAAAACAAGTTCAAGTTCCAAACGAATGAACAACGGGAAGCACAAAGAAATTAATAGGAGTCGAACGGAAGGAGACTCGTGTCTATGGAACGACTACTTTGCACCACAACTATGTTAGATGGAGTCAAATATAGACGTCGTTTCCGAATGAGGCGTTCACTGTTTCTTAGAATTATAAACGACCTATCTGAAAAGTATCTGTACTTCTCACATTGTACGAATGCAGTTGGTAGAACGAGACTATCTCCGATTCAGAAATGTACATCCGCCATACGTTAGCTAGCATACTATCACACCCTGTATTTCCCGGTGGGCCCGGACTTGGGGTACGTGACAAGTTTGGTACAAATACACAGATAACACAGCGGAAGTCTTGGGAATTTAAATACTACTACAAATTATAATGTCCGAATATTCAAAGATAATATATAGACGAAAAGTGTATAAAGATTCACAGGCGGATTGAAATAAACAAAATATCTATGTAAGTTGTAACGCTTCGCATATTTGTACTTTCCTATTTTAGCAAACCTTGTTGTACTTTCTATTTTTAGGCACTTGTACTCTCATTATATTCTATTTTGTTTTAATTTGTAATCCGAGATTATTGATCATAATGAAAACGCAATTATTTTTATCATATTCATGTTATTCATGTTAGACTTATGTGTAATTTGTATTCATAATTCACGGTGTGAATGCTATATTATTCATGATTCTTGATTCTTCATTATACGTTGATGCTCGATACTCGAAAAACCGATTAAAACTCGTAAAATAATCATAGTTGGAAAATAAAATACGAAAAACAAGTCCATTCGTACGAACGGACTAGGTCCATCCATACGAATGGAGTGCATTCGTACGAACCCACTCGAAAACCTAGGAAACCCTAATTTCTCCTGAAATCTATATAAAGGCACACTACCTCACTCCTAAACTCGTCGTTTCTCTTGCAAACACTCTCTTGTGCGATTAGAGAGCTTTGTAAGAACTCTGCTTCATCTCTTTCAATTACATTTCGTTTTATTTCTTGAGTTTAAATCACAACCCTAAATACTTTTGCAAAACCTTATGATTCAAACTATCTCGAAGATGGTTTCCACTCGTTTTGCTTGGGCAAACTATTGTGGAGCATCACTTATACGAGATTGTTTCAAAGCTCATAAGAATTTATAACACTTTACAACTTAATGATAATTTCCTTTTCGATTATCACACGATCTGGATAGAATCTGGAACCCGTCAGACCCTCAACTCATTTCATAGTTAAGGGCCTGCATTAGGGTTAATTTCATCAAGAGATGATCTGAATTAAACGGATCAAACAAAGGATTCATCAAGAACAATTGATTCGTACGAATGGACTTAGTCCATCCGTACGAATGGACTCCTTGTTGCATATTCTGTTTTGATTTTTCAGCCTGTTTTCCGCACTTAATTGTCACCGTTTAAAGGTGTTATCAACTGATCTAAATAAGCTAAACAATTATTTCACCATTTCAATCAAATCAGTTTAAAACCAGAATGATTTACAGCGATAACAGTCGATCCGTATGAACGGACTTTGTTACCCACACCGAACTGTTTTATTTCCAGTTTTAACCTCAACTTTTGCACCCGATCATTTTATTTACTATTTACATCATTTACCTCACTGTTTTAACAATCAAATCAGTTCGTATCACACGTTAAACAGTCGGTTTGTTTTAGCAGGAGACTCCATCTGTACGAATGGACTATGTCCATCCGTACAAATAGAATGCTATGTGTTTTAACTTGTATAATTTCACGTATTTCGACAATCTGATCCGACACTCTTTCACATCAGCACACTTATACTCTCGTTTAACCGTTTTAGCGTGATCTCGAGACTTCATCAACTTCGCTCACGGTTTAAGTGTAATTCCTATGCATAACTGTGAGTATACTCGATCCCATTTTCGTTTTAAACACTTTGGGTGCAACATGTACATTATACAAAAACACGCAACACTTGAGACTTGTTTATTCAAAATCACACTCTGTCCACATTTTAAACATGAAAACATGTGATACTTGTTAATCTCATATGCTATGTATACATTTGTGTCTATATGCTCATTAACTTTGCTGGCCTACCTTAACAATTATAGCGCTATAGGATTTACGCACCGCCCTTGATTCTTGGGGTATTGTTAAGTAAAACATTTTACACCCTCTTCGTTTCGACGATGTTAGGTAATCAAGATTGCGTTGGAAACTTGGGTTGCACATATGTTTACACCAGTTCAGCATATTAGTAACTTGAATGTGTTATTCATGTTGGATATGAGCACGTTTAAACATTTTATTATTATGCTATGTATTCAAACTTGTATACTCGCTAACATTTTTGTTGATCATATTTTAATACAGAGTAAATTACAAGTTTTGTCCTTTATGTTTACACCAAATTGCAGGCGCTGTCCTTTAGCGCAAAAGTTTACAGGCGGTCTCCTTAACCTATCTTGCACGTTATGTCCTTTAGGCCAAACCCAGTTAGATTTTTTGGTTAAATCTGATCATGTGCATTGCACATGAGGGCATATTTGTCTATTCACGTTCCTAGTGGCTATGTGTAAATCTTTAATGTCTAGGGACTATTATGTAATATAATGAAAAAGATATATATATATATAATTAAAAAAAACCTGTACTCTCTCCCCCCTCTATCCTCTCTATCTCTTCTCTCCAGTGGAGCAACATCAGTTTTAGCCCCACCTGTAATAAAATCTTAATTCGTTCCAATGGATCTCAAATACATAAACTTTCTCCCAAAATTCGAGTCAATCTTCCATATGGATCTCAAATACATAAACTTTCTCCCAAAATAACCTTAACAGATCAAAACCCTTTTAAGAAATCTTTCAATCAACGACACCCAATTCAGATTTCTCAATATTAATCTCATAAACCACAACCTCTCAAGCAAAAATTCAAGTTTTTAGCAAATCCAATTCAGATTTCTCAACATAAATCTCATAAAACAAAACCCCTCAATCAAAATCCAATTTTTTGGTAAACCCCATACCACTAAAAACGAGCAGCTTCTTGTTAAATGATAGTGAAATAGGGCTTGCTTTCTACATTTCTAAAGTATTCACTTGGTTAGCTGATAAATACGCCTCGGAAATTGAACCCTCTAATGGTAACACAAAGAACTTCGGAGAAAAAGGGCAGAGAATTAAAGGGAAGTGATGAACATAAGCGATCAGTTTTTGTCCTACATGGCCTATTGAAAAAGACGGTGATTTAGGGGTATCATCCTCTGCACGAGGGGTAAGCTGCAACTAACCCTCCTCGTCTTCGGGAATACGATTCCCCTTTTTATGTCTGTGTGTAGTAGTAGTAGTGGCGTTTGGATCGTTTTTCTTCATGAGTTCCTCGTAATCTTGCACAATAATACAAATAAATAGAAGCTACTCGTTTTTAATTTTGATTTAAGAAACTGATCCTTTGCAAGATTAACAAAGCAATTAGAATGGCGATAAGAGGTGGTGGTTGGGTGTTGGTGGTTGTGGTGGTGGGCGATGGGATGTGGCGGCTTAAGGTTGGCGGTGGCGGCTAAAGGGTAGCGATAGGAGGTTGCGGTGGTTGGTGTTGGTGGGAGGTGGAGGTGGGTTGGAAAGTGGTGGTAATGGGTGAAGAAAGAGAGAGGAAGGAGAGGAGAACGAGAGAGAGAGAGAAGGGAGATGGGGAGAGAGAGATTTATGGTTTTTTTAATATGTATATTTTATTTTTTACATAACTATTCCTTTAAATATCAAGTTATTTACTCAATAATCTTTAAGGAGGTAAAATGACAAGAATACCCTCATGTGCATGGCACATGACCATAATTAACTAAAACATCTAACTGGGTTTGGCCTAAAGGTTAAAACGTGCAAGATTTTGAAACATAAAGCACAAAACTTGCAAACTTTTGCGGTAAAGGACAGCGCCTGCAATTTGGTGTAAACATAAAGGACAAAACTTGTAATTTACTCTTTAATACATGTTGCAGGTTGATTAGACCAAGTGGTGAAGAAATCAAGTTAGGATGGACTTAGAAACTCGCTTTAATAATAAAAAATATTCATGTTTGGCTACAATTTGTCTTTGTTTGGAACAATGTATTTACTTTAGTCATTATGAAATTTATGAATTAATTATATTGTCACATTTAGTGTTATGATGCGTTGAGCTATTTGTTTTCGTCTCACTCCGAGGTTTCCGCCATTGGTTGGGGTGTGACATATTGGTATCAGAGACATAACTATAGGAAATTAGGAAAAGTAGGAATGCTTTTACCTAGTCTATAGTTTAGGAACATTATCCATATGTGCCTTTTAAACTACTTGCCTTCTATCTTGCTTGCTTCTTACCTATTCTCTTTGGTCTTTAAACATACATGCCTTTCCTAAGGCTAACACAATACACACTTGGAGGCTTGGTGAAGACGCTCTTATTCCACAATCGAAATGACTCACCAAAATGGGGGTGATTCCCACATTTGGTGATGACTTTCATTCGACTATACTTAATATTTTACATGAAATCTACCCTCAAGTTAGGAGTGATGTCCATATCTTGAAGGAAATTTCCATTTCATATTCTATTGGACCCATATCATTTGATAAGTACCAACCACACTAGGGTACGATGTTACCAAGCTAGGGGTGAAACCAACATCTTGATAACTAGTCCCACCCTTTGATTTTCAATCTCGACAAAGTTTCGATTTTCCCAATCGACTAGGGACGTGTAGTAACTGGAAGGACAAATACCGTTAATCGCTTCTCCATGAGAGTATTTGTCTATTAGGCAAAAGCATGTTTCCCTAACTCGAAAGGACTTCGACTTACTTTGGAATAGTCTTAGTTACGTTCCGTGACGATCCAACTTTTACATTAAACCTATTTTATGCCATCTCAATTTTAATGTGTTTTACATTTGTACATTATTTCATTTCAAGCTTGGAGACACGAATCACACTATTCTCGCAATCTAAAAAATAATAATCTCTCGCGAACAAATTAAATTTATGATACTTTCATTTTCCATGTTACACTCTGTGAAATCCATGTTAAGCTAGGTGACATTATTTGAACATTATATGCTATGTGATGCATTCATAAAAACAAATTTCTTTAAACAAAACATTATGATAAAGTCTCATCCATCCCTTTGTTTGAATCTTTAGATGTCTTCGAGCTGTCACTCAAACTCAACCAAGAGGTCTAAGACCAGCTCACAAAAGAAGATGATGGCATTTATGGCTAAGCAGATGACACGTGTTATTCCCGAGATCGTCAGTAAGATCAACACCACATCCACCCCAAACTCCTCTATTGACTCGAAGGTTGACCAGCCCAAACCAGTCTCTTTCAACTTTAAGCACTTTTCAGCATGCAACCCTAAGCCTTTCACTGGCAATGATGGGGTGACTGCAATGCTTGAATAGTTCGATAGCATTGAAGACACTTTCATCAACAACGAGTGTCCTGAGAATCTCAAAACTCGTAGTGCTACTGGGGTCTTCCAAGCCAGAGCCTTGGAATGGTGGACTAACAAAAGGAACATCCGTTCTAATGAAGAGGCTTATGCGTTACCTTGGGCCAAAGTCAAGCAAATAATGATGGACGAGTTTTGTCCTGCACACGAGCAATAAAAGCTCGAAGAAGAGTTTTGGTCCTAAGCAAATTGGTGATGACAATCTTGCCTACACCACTCGTTTCAAACAGCTGAGCTTTATCGTACCACACCTGGTGTCCACTACTGGCTGCATGATCAGAAAGTATCTTTATGGTTTACCCTCTGCCATGCATGACACCGTTGAAGCAGTGAAGCTTGACAACATCGAGGCAGTCTATCGCCTCACAGCCAGCCTGAACAACAATCGTATTCGTGATAAGCAGGTTGCAACACCCGTCACCAACAAACCAGCCAACCAAATCACCACACAACCAAGTGGTAGCAAGGGTAAGAAACGAAAATTTCAAAACTTGAGCTACAACGCTATTGTCCCAGTTGTAACCCAAAATCCTGTTACACCAGAAAACACCAAGAAACCATACACTGGGGTCCATCCCAAGTGTAATACCTGCCATTATCACCACCCTGCCAACTCTACCTGTCACCATTGCACTACGTGCAACCGTTTTGGTCACACAACTCCTTATTGTCGCAATAACCCTGCACCACAAGTTAACCAAGTTCAGCAAGCTCCACAGAAGACTAAGTCAGCCAACAACGCTAGAGCATGCTACAAGTGTGGTAATACTACACATCTTCGTCCACAATGTCCTCAACCGAATCAAGAGCAACAACAGCAACAAGCTCCACGAGGATGAGCCTTCAACATTAACACCAATCAAGCACAAAACGACAATGAAGTCGTTAATGGTACGTTTCTCGTTAACAATCTTTGTGCTCTATACTATTTGATACTGGTGTGGACAAAAGCTTTGTGTCCGTTGAATTTGAATCTATGTTAAATTGTACACGCTCTAAGCTACCTAAGTCGTTCTCAGTTAAGGTTGCCAATGGCAAGTCTTTCACAGTCGATTTTGTTCTTCGCGATTGTTTCCTCACTCTCAATGATCATTTTTTCTCTATCGACCTCATACCCATGCAATTGGGTAGTTTCGATATAATAGTAGGCATGGATTGGCTTCGTAAGAACCATCCTAAAATCGCTTGTCATGAAAAATACGTTCGTTTACCTCTTCCTTGTAACACCCCGAAATTTTGTGTCCAATAATGTGTTGACACGTGTCATAAGTTTACACGTGGTATTAAATATTAAATAAAGGACTAAAGTTGACAAACCCTGAAAGTATGTAAATTCGAGGGTTATAAATGTCAACGAAGGGTAAATATACTGTATAGTAACCCTAAACGATGCTCGTACCTTCAAACGAATAAATCATGGATCGTACGGAGCGAAAAGCGGAAGGAAGTGAGAGATTACAAGCTACAGGGGTTAATTGTGTCAACTTGTTAATTTATACCTCTGAGTGACCCTTTGACGAACCCGAGGCTTTGTAACAGTAAAATACGCTCACTAGAATATACGATATAAATTTCGCGAGGTTCCGTTTTAAAACGAGAAAGTTATGATCAAATTCGTATGAGAGGGGTTAAAAGCGTCAACAATAAAAGTTAAGGCTTTTCGGATAGTAATTAAACTAACCGGGGACTTAACAATGCGGGAAAAAGGCACGAGGCCCTTAGTGGTAAATAATCGAGGGCCAAATCGCAAAGTTACCCCTTCGAAACCGAAAGGTCAGGTTAATCATTACAAAAGATTTGAAAATCTTGGAAATCAGGTCTAATGTGGGCCGCGTTAAGGTTATGGGTGATTTAATGCGGGCCGCGAGCCAGCTGCTGATTTGTTTTTTGACATTAGGATTCATGCGGCCCACGTCCGAGTTGCTGAATCCTAATGCGGGCCGCGTACGAGTCCCAGATGCAGAAACTTTGGACAGATTCATTGTTTAAGCTTGTAAACGATCATTGAAGCATGGGCGCCCTCTACATGTCCCCTAGCACCTTAGGACACCTGCTGATCATCCATGAGCAATCCTAGAGTGAGTTGTAATGATCTTGAGCCAAGTTTTTCACTATAAAAGGCATGGTAGTGTTCCATTGTGAAACACACCTCAAACCTGCCTTCTGATCATTTCTGGAGCTCTCAAGCATTCTCCCAACATTCTTAGTCGTGCACCAAGCTTCTGTAAGTATGCCTACCCTTTATGGCTTAGTTTTTGCTTAGTTTAGCTTAAAAGTCAATCCGTCGTAATTAACGATTTACTTTGCGATAAATCACAAATGGTCCAGTGGTTTGTCGAATCAAAGATAGTTATATGTTGGTAATCATGTGGGCTTTAAACCCCTAAAAGGGCACCCTCTGATTCCCACTCTAACTAGTCCAAATGTCGAGTCAAACGTACTTAGAAAAAGTCAACAGAAATGCTATTTTGCGATTTAATGCATAATCAGTAATGTAGATGATGTGTAACCTATTTAAATACTCATAAAACATGTTAATAAGTATATTAACTAGTCTAAGCTTGTTTGATCCGACCATTTACTGTTTTGACCCGGTTCGGAGCCGAAAGTCGCAAAGCTTTGACTTTTGCATTGACTTCAGTTCTGACCCGTTAAAGTTTGATTTAGATATGCCTTAGGACTCTCTTAGGACCAGGTTACATGATGGTATAACCCTCTGTGACCGGTTCGTTGTTTGTCCGAGTCTTTTACACATTTCCGTTAAATGCTTAAAAGTTGACCGTAACGCCCTTTTTAATTTAAAACGAGAATTTCGGACATGTGAAAGAACCATAACCTTAGTTACTGATTTCTAAGCATGTCCCTAAAATTTCACGTCAATCCGAGGTCCAGAATAGGAGTTATGCTAAATAGCGCAAATTACGGAAACTTTAGTAATTTAATAGCGTAATTAGCATAACGCCTATCTAAACCCAGATTTCGACACCAAAACTTTTACACACTGATGTAAAATAATATTTTGGATTTTTTAAAGATTTTTAATTATTTTTAACCTGCTCATAACCTGCGGTTATGGCAACGGTTCGGTAAATACCGAATATACCCTTTTTCGGCCATAACTTGAGTTCTACAAGGTCTTTTGACCCGATTCCAGTTGCTACTGATTTCAAGTAATAAATAAAGTATTTTAGACTTTATAAACTGTTCGGGAAACTCAGATTTCCTGTAGAACCCAGAAACCTCTTTTATAATCTTTAAAAAGACCGAAATACCCCTACGGGGCATAAAATGGATTTAAACTCGTTACGGGCATTATGGAAGGTATCCTACTGATACCACAACCTCTTTAAAGCATATTGACTTAGGAAATCAGTGTAGGACTCTTACGGTTACCCGTTGCGCCTTTTGCGCGCACGGTTCGGCTTATGTAACTAGTTTACATAAACTAAGCCGAAACGGGTCAAACCATATTGTTTTGTCCCCAAAATCCAGAGTGTGATTATTATACCCACATAAAACAAGTCTTCAAACTTGTTGGGTCAAAATCACATCCCATTCCTGGTTTTCGCCTTTCACGCGATTAAACCGTAACTATCCGTTGAAACTGACCGGTCTAAGCTACGGCTAAATTAAAGACCCGTTAGGATTCTAATAGGTTAATTTAAACCTTCGTTCCATATTAGGAGACCAGTAAAAGCTATCTGCAATTTATTTCGATTAAGGATTATACTTGCAAAGGTAAATACTTTTAACTTATTTTCCGTTATACGGGCTTGGGTTACGGTATATAGCATACCGCTTGATCGGGCATCAAATTCTCCACCATTGAGTGGGTAATTGAATAAATTTGATCGGCTCGTTTAAACAGTCTTGTTACTTAAAAGCCTTTGGGGGGTTAATGACCATGTCCCGGATATCCCTGGCATCATTTTATGAAATGGCCACGACCTAAGCGCGGAGTGTAGGCGTACACTCGTCAGTGCATAAATAGTCGCTGTGGTGTGTCTATTGATCTTTAACCCGGACTTGATCCGGGCTACTGAACGCATAAGTAACATGTAATTCGTTCACGAGATTATATATTTAAATAATTCTCCCAAGTTATAAAAGAGTTTGTGCCTTGTGCATTCAAATCAATTTTAATAAACATTTTTCAAAAGTGTCGGTTGAATGTATTTACCAGTGTAAACTAACGTATTTTCCCAAAAAGACTAAATGCAGGTACTATGCGTAATTGGCTGGATATTCTCCTTAGCATCATAAAGAGTCTCGCAAGCTTAAGATGCCTTCGTCTGTTGAACAAAACTATATTTTTATTTGATCCCCTGTGGATACTTTTCGACTATTCGTAATACATTTGATATTACAAACAATGGTTGAAATATAATTATCTTTATGCTTCCGCTGTGCATTCATATATTGTGTGGTTTGACTATATTGTTGCCAACTACGTCACGGTAATCCCCCATCGGGCCCACCGGTGAGACACGTGGAAATCGGGGTGTGACAGGTTGGTATCAGAGCCAACATTGAGTGAATTAAACACTATCCTTATGTGTTTAATCTCAGTGACACAATTGCACATACTTGAGTCTAGACAAGAACATAGGACAAATTCGAATTGTTATTCCAGTTTGTCTTTTTATTGTTTATTGTTATTTAAAGTTTTAAAAGCAGGAAATATGCCACCAGCAATCAGACGAGGAAGAGGAGGAAGAGGCAAAGGAACGATCATTACTCACAATGATCACGAGGCTGGACCTTCGAACATGCGAGCTCCTTCCAGTACAAGAAGTGAGGAACCACAGAGACGAAGGAGAAACCTCTTTGAACCTGCGAGACATTCCACCTCGCACAGTTCGACACCCTCATACCGTCATTCTTTTGGACCAGATTCGGAAAACAATCCCAATAACCCTCAACCATCCTTTATACCTCTCCAGCGATCTGCTTCGCACCGTTCTTACGGCGATCCTTCACCTTTCTTCGTAGGACAGTTTAACCCGACGGATTATGTCCAAGAGCCAATAGGGTATAACCCTTTAGGACCAGAGGATCACTTTTCTGAAGATAATGCAGTGGATATAGACGAGGATACAGATCCCGTTGAGCCTGCAAGGGGTACTCCCAATCATCCAATCGAGATCTCTGATGGGTCATCCTTTCATGGGACACCCTATCAAGGTCCCGACAGCTACCAGACGAGGTTTGACCAATGTAATTGGTACTTCACACCATCTCATCATTTCTCGCCTCACGATCAACAGCAACAACAGGATCCTTCTGAGGATTCGCGGTTTGTGGCAGTTACGCCACCGCCACCGCCACCGGTTCAACCAGTAATTCCAGATCCGCCAAGGCATAGAAGATCAGGCGCACGGATGTCCACCCAAGGAAGGGAATTCCATTTCAGCACCCCTCGTCACTCGAGTGCGAGTCACTTTCCATCAGTGCCTGAAGAAGAACCACAATTAGGGGAACCATCTGGTCACCCTGCAGAGGTGAATTCTGCACCAGTTGCACCACCTCCGCCACCTTTCGGATATGACAATCCGATACCAGCATACGGCGGTTCTACCGCGTACAACCCGTTTGAGCAGCCGACTCACACGCACTACAACTATAACTATGATGTCGATCCATATGTGGTAGCGGCAAACTACAATGCTCTCCATGGAACCTCTTGAAGACCAGATTACTCAGCTCATGGGTATCCAATACCTCCTAGACCTCCGGTTCAGCAACCGTCACAGCAGCCACGTTTTTCTCCACCGGAGCAAGAAGAAATACTCCACCGTTTAAACCGTGTGGAACGAGACTTCGAACAAGAACGTAAGAGTAATCGTGGATTTCTCAAAGGCTTAGCAAACCTACTAAAAGGGAGGAAGAAACGAGACCATTAGTCTCCTTATGTATTGTTGTATTTACAATTTAGTCCCTGCGTGGACATTTATCGTATTTCAATCCCTACGTGGACTTATCTTTTAGTCCCTGCGTGGACATCTATCTTGTATTTGGTCCCTGCGTGGACTTGTTTTTCTATAAACCTATGTGTAGGTATTTAGTTATTTAAAAAGTCCCGTTTAGGGCAGCGTGTAATCGTATTTGAAATTTATGGAATGTTATGTTATAAATTTCATTTTTGTTATTATTATATATGAAATAAATCAAAAATCATTCCTTTTAAATTAATCTGCCTAAATAAAGAATCTTAAGAGTGAAACCTAGCCAGGTGTCTTTATAAGACCCGACCAAGATGGTAAGACCTGATTTAAAAGATTCGGATTCCCAGTTAACCTCTGTAAACATGTTAACGTTCATGGCAGATGTGATTTGTTAAAAATTGCACGCGTCATTCTTATATAAGAATCCTTTTAAGGATTCCAAAGCCCAAATTAATGATTTGTAAATCATGGGTTAAATCGTCAATAAAGATGATCATTTATTAAACATCCATTAGCGATGTAGTGCCTACGGGCCAAACTTATTAAACATCCATTAGTGATGTAATGCCTACGGGCCAAACTTATAAACATCCATTAGTGATGTAGTGCCTACGGGCCATAATTATTGTCATATAAGACAAAAGGCAGTGGTAGTCTATGACTCCCTGTCAGAAAAGGTAAAAGGACTACGGTTCAAACCTTCATGCCTTGATTCTCTGTAATCCCGGCTAATATTATAAAAACGTCCTCGTGACTAGGCTTTTATGCCACTAACAATATTGTTTGTAATTAGGATAGGTTATGTTCAAATCCTAAATAAAAGTGAGTAACAAATTAACCAGATATGGTCTCTGTTTACCATGGTTAATGAATTGCCATAAAGACAATTCCATAATAAACTCCTAAATAAAACTTTTTTTTCGTTATCTTCTGTATCAGATTCAAGTTACCATGGCTGATCCAAGTGGGGAGAATAGTCATTCGAAGGAAGACGAATACGATAACGCCCAGGTTCATTTGATGGGCGCAGAATTGAAAGCTCTAGTCGACAGTGCTGTTAAGGCAGCCCTGGATCGACAATACGAGGAGTATACTGAATCCCAGAGCAGAACCATATCTAAACCACACTCAAAGCCGAAAACCAACACAAAATCTCACAGAAAACCACCGTCCAAGCCTAAAAAGGACGATGATAATCACTCATCCAATGAAAACAGTGTCCGTCCAGAAAAGGTGTATACTGATGCATCTCGCGCCAGGGGCTGCAGCTACAAGTATTTCGTATCATGCAAACCCCGAGACTTCACTGGGGAGAAAGGCGCGGTTGATTGTATGACGTGGCTAGACGAGGTGGACACCGTGGTGGACATCAGTGGTTGCGCAGAGAAAGATGTGGTAAAGTTTGTTTCACAATCATTCAAGGGCGAGGCCCTGGCTTGGTGGAGGTCTTTGGTTCAGGCCTCGGGAAAGGCTGTTCTATACAGCATGACATGGGAGGAATTCATTTCTCTCATCAAGGAGAATTACTGCCCTCAACATGAGGTTGAAAAGATAGAATCCGATTTTCTATCGTTGGTTATGACGAACCTTGACTGTCAAGCTTACCTCACGAGCTTCAACACGATGTCCCGGTTGGTTCCATATCTGGTAACCCCGGAGCCAAAGAGAATAGCTCGTTTTATCGGTGGTTTAGCCCCTGAGATAAAGGCAAGCGTAAAGGCCTCTCGGCCAGCGACCTTTAGATCTGTAGCTGACATTTCTTTGTCCCTCACTCTGGATGCGGTCCGACAAAGATCGCTGAGGAATAAAGAGGCTGAGAAGAGAAAGCGTGAAGATGATACTTCACGAAGGTCGGGCAAGAAGCACCGTGGAAACAGTGACAACAAGAGAGGGTCTGAGTCAAGGAAGGATGGGCAACAGTCTGGTGAGAAGCCCAAGTGCAAGAATTGCAAGAGACATCACTTTGGAAAGTGTAGGCTCGAATCAAACTCGCAGACTCAGTCGAAGTCATTTGCTTGCGGGTTATGCAAGTCCAAGGACCACAAGACCGTGGATTGCAAAAAGATAAAGGATGCAACTTGCTTCAGTTGCAACGAGAAGGGACACATTAAAATCAACTGCCCTAAATACGCCAAGAAGTTGGAAGAGGCCAAGAAGACCAATGCAAGAGTCTTCAGGATGGAGGCGAAAGAAGCAGTGCTAGACGATAACGTGATCACAGGTACTTTCCTCGTAAATAATATCTTTGCAAGAGTACTTTTTGATTCGGGCGCTGATAAGTCTTTCGTAGATCATAAATTTTGCAAACTGCTGAATATGCCTGTCAAAACCTTAAATGTGAATTATGAGGTAGAGCTAGCAGATGGCACCATAGAACCGTCTCCACTATGTTAGATGGATGTGTGATATCCATTAAGAACCATTCCTTTCCTCTATCTCTACTTCCCTTTAAATTGGCCGGTTTTGACCTAGTATTGGGTATGGACTGGTTATCTCGCATCCAGGCCCAAATCGTCTGCAACAGAAAGCACGTGGTGATAAGAACTCCGTCTGGTGAATCGCTTACCATTCGGGGAGATACCCAGTATGGATTGCCTGGGCAAGTGACTATGCTCAAGGCTTCAAAATGTCTAAAGAAGGGTTGTGTCATCTACATGGCACAGGTGATTATTGAAGAGCCTAAACCAAAGATAGAAGACATTCCCGTCATTTCGGAATATCCAGAAGTTTTCCCTGAAGATCTACCTGGTTTGCCACCAGATAGGCAAGTGGAATTCAGGATTGATATCATCCCTGGAACAGCACCTGTTGCCAGAGCACCTTACAGGTTAGCACCAACCGAAATGAAGGAGTTGAGGACCTAGCTGGATGAACTGCTAGCTAAAGGCTTCATCAAACTTAGTTCGTCTCCCTGGGGAGCACCTGTTCTGTTTGTCAAGAAGAAGGACGGATCGATGCGTCTGTGCATCGATTATCGCGAGCTTAACAAGGTCACGATAAAGAATAGATATCCCTTGCCGAGGATCGACGATTTGTTCGATCAGTTACAAGGGGCAAGTTATTTCTCAAAGATTGACTTGAGGTCAGGCTACCATCAACTGAAAGTCAGAGATGAAGACGTACATAAAACCGCATTTAGGACTCGTTATGGTCACTATGAGTTCCTAGTGATGCCTTTTGGGCTCACTAATGCACCGGCTGCATTCATGGATCTCATGAATCGCGTTTGCAAGCCATACTTAGACAAATTCATCATCGTTTTCATCGACGACATTCTTATCTACTCTAAGAACCGAGCTGACCATGAGAAACACCTTCGCTGTATTCTCAAACTCCTACATCACGAGAAACTCTATGCCAAATTCTCTAAGTGCGAATTCTGGCTTCGAGAAGTCCAATTTCTTGGGCATGTTGTCAGTGAGCGTGGTATCCAAGTGGATCCCGCTAAAGTAGAAGCTGTCATGAATTGGCAAGAGCCAAAGACGCCTACAGAGATTCGTAGTTTCCTGGGGTTAGCAGGATACTACAGGCGATTCATTGAAAATTTTTCAAGGATTGCTGCGCCCTTAACTTCCTTGACCAAGAAGAAAGTAAAGTTCGTTTGGGGCCCTAAGCAGCAAGAGTCCTTTGATATTCTAAAGCAAAAGTTGAGCAACGCATCTGTGCTGACATTACCTGAGGGTACCGAAGAGTTCGTAGTTTACTGCGACGCATCCACACACTGGCATGGGATGCGTACTTATGTAGAAAGGCAAGGTTATTGCCTATGCTTCGAGACAGTTAAAGGTGCACGAGAAGAATTACACCACCCATGACTTGGAGCTGGGTGCCGTTGTGTTCGCACTAAAACTGTGGAGGCATTATCTGTATGGTATCAAGTTTGTGATCTATTCTGATCATAAGAGCCTTCAACATCTGTTTAATCAGAAGGAATTAAACATGAGGCAACGCCATTGGATGGAGACTTTAAATGATTATGATTGTGAAATCAGATATCATCCCGGCAAGGCGAATGTAGTCACTGATGTCCTGAGTAGAAAGGAAAGGGTGAAACCCATCCGAATCAATGCCAAGAGCATTGAAGTAAAGAATAATCTGATTGAAAGGTTGTTAGCTGCACAGAGAGAGGCTGTGTTGGAAGCTAACTATCCTAAAGAGAAGCTGGGAGTAACTGAGGAGCAGTTAACTCTTAGCAAGGACGGAATTTTACGTTTAAACAGACGAATATGGGTTCCAATTTATGGAGGACTACGAAATGTTATCCTCCAGGAAGCCCATAGTTCCAAATATTCTGTTCACCCGGGAGCTGATAAGATGTATCAGGATCTAAAGGCAAATTATTGGTGGATAGGCTTGAAAAAGTCTGTAGCCGCTTATGTAGCCAAATGCTTGACTTGTGCGCAAGTCAAAGCTGAGCATCAAAAGCCGTCAGGCTTGCTAAAACAGCCCGAACTTCCCGAATGGAAGTGGGAATGTGTAACTATGGATTTTATTTCCACGTTACCCAAGACGAGGAAAGGAAATGATACAATATGGGTTATCGTTGATAGACTGACTAAGTCAGCGCATTTCTTACCCATCAAGGAGACTTATAGCTCCGACATGTTGGCCCAGTTATACGTTGATAAGATTGTAGCCTTGCATGGCATACCTGTGTCTATTATCTCTGACCAGGATACTAGATACACGTCGCATTTCTAGAAAAGTTTCCAGCAATCTTTGGGCACACGTTTGAATTTTGGTACGGCTTACCATCCTCAGACAGACGGTCAGAGTGAGCGTACTATTCAAACGTTGGAAGACATGCTACGTGCATGTGCTATCGATTTGGGTGGTAGTTGGGATAAGAACCTACCACTAATCGAATTCTCCTACAACAATAGCTACCATACCAGCATTAAGGCTGCGCCCTTCGAGGCATTATACGGTAGAAAGTGTAGATCGCCTGTTTGTTGGGCGGAAGTTGGAGATGTCCAATTATCAGGACCAAAGATAGTCTTCGAGACGACGGACAAGATTGTCCAGATTCGAGACCATCTCAAAGCTGCCCGAGATAGGCAGAAGAGTTACGCAGATCCAAAGCGTAAAGATTTTCACTTCGAAGTAGGTGAAAAAGTATTACTTAAAGTATCACCCTGGAAGGGGGTGATGCGTTTCGGTAAGAAAGTCAAACTAAGCCCGAGATACATAGGACCTTTCGAGGTTATCGAACGTGTCGGGTCAGTTTCCTATAAGTTAAACTTACCGGAGGAGCTCAATGGAATTCACAATGTGTTCCACATCTGCAATCTGAAAAAGTGCTTCGCTGACGAATCACTGGTAATACCCCATACAGATGTGCATATAGATGAGAGCTTGAAATTTGTGGAGAAACCTTTGTCGATTGAAGATCGACAGGTAAAAAAGCTTCGAAGGAAGCATGTACCTATAGTAAAGGTCAAATGGGATGCCTGTAGAGGTCCCGAATTCACGTGGGAGGTTGAATCCACGATGAAAGAGAAATACCCTTATTTGTTTCAGTAAATCTCGGGTCGAGATTTATTTTAAGGGGGTGAGGATGTAACACCCTGAAATTTTGTGTCCAATAATGTGTTGACACGTGTCATAAGTTTACACGTGGTATTAAATATTAAATAAAGGACTAATGTTGACAAACCCTGAAAGTATGTAAATTCGAGGGTTATAAATGTCAACGAAGGGTAAATATACTGTATAGTAACCCTAAACGATGCTCGTACCTTCAAACGAATAAATCATGGATCGTACGGAGCGAAACGCGGAAGGAAGTGAGAGATTACAAGCTACAAGGGTTAATTGTGTCAACATGTTAATTTATACCTCTGAGTGACCCTTTGACGAACCCGAGGCTTTGTAACAGTAAAATACGCTCACTAGAATATACGATATAAATTTCGCGAGGTTCCGTTTTAAAACGAGAAAGTTATGATCAAATTCGTATGAGAGGGGTTAAAAGCGTCAACAATAAAAGTTAAGGCTTTTTGGATAGTAATTAAACTAACCGGGGACTTAACAATGCGGGAAAAAGGCACGAGGCCCTTAGTGGTAAATAATCGAGGGCCAAATCGCAAAGTTACCCCTTCGAAACCGAAAGGTCAGGTTAATCATTACAAAAGATTTGAAAATCTTGGAAATCAGGTCTAATGCGGGCCGCGTTAAGGTTATGGGTGATTTAATGCGGGCCGCGAGCTAGCTGCTGATTCGTTTTCTGACATTAGGATTCATGCAGCCCGCGTCCGAGTTGCTGAATCCTAATGCGGGCCGCGTACGAGTCCCAGATGCAGAAACTTTGGACAGATTCAATGTTTAAGCATGTAAACGATCATTGAAGCATTTATTGAAGCATGGGCGCCCTCTACATGTCCCCTAGCACCTTAGGACACCTGCTGATCATCCATGAGCAATCCTAGAGTGAGTTGTAATGATCTCGAGCCAAGTTTTTCACTATAAAAGGCATGGTAGTGTTCCATTGTGAAACAGACCTCAAACCTGCCTTCTGATCATTTCTGGAGCTCTCAAGCATTCTCCCAACATTCTTAGTTGTGCACCAAGCTTCTGTAAGTATGCCTACCCTTTTGTGGCTTAGTTTTTGCTTAGTTTAGCTTAAAAGTCAATCCATCGTAATTAACGATTTACTTTGCGATAAATCACAAATGGTTCAGTGGTTTATCGAATCAAAGATAGTTATATGTTGGTAATCATGTGGGCTTTAAACCCCTAAAAGGGCACCCTCTGATTCCCACTCTAACTAGTCCAAATGTCGAGTCAAACGTACTTAGAAAAAGTCAACAGAAATGTTATTTTGCGATTTAATGCATAATCAGTAATGTAGATGATGTGTAACCTGTTTAAACACTCATAAAACATGTTAATAAGTATATTAACTAGTCTAAGCTTGTTTGATCCGACCATTTATTGTTTTTACCCGGTTCGGAGCCGAAAGTCGCAAAGCTTTGACTTTTGCATTGACTTCAGTTCTGGCCCGTTAAAGTTTGATTTAGATATGCCTTAGGACTCTCTTAGGACCAGGTTACATGATGGTATAACCCTCTGTGACCGGTTCGTTGTTTGTCCGAGTCTTTTACACATTTCCGTTAAATGCTTAAAAGTTGACCGTAACGCCCTTTTTAATTTAAAACGAGAATTTCGGACATGTGAAAGAACCATAACCTTAGTTACTGATTTCTAAGCATGTCCCTAAAATTTCACGTCAATCCGAGATCCAGAATAGGAGTTATGCTAAATAGCGCAAATTACGGAAACTTTAGTAATTTAATAGCGTAATTAGCATAACGCCTATCTAAACCCAGATTTCGACACCAAACCTTTTACACAATGATGTAAAATAATATTTTGGAATTTTTAAAGATTTTTAATTATTTTTAACTTGCTCATAACCTGCGGTTATGGCAACGGTTCGGTAAATACCGAATATACCCTTTTTCGGCCATAACTTGAGTTCTACAAGGTCTTTTGACCCGATTCCAGTTGCTACTGATTTTAAATAATAAATAAAGTATTTTCGACTTTATAAACTATTCAGGAAACTCAGATTTCCTGTAGAACCCAGAAACCTCTTTTATAATCTTTAAAAAGATCGAAATACCCCTACGGGGCATAAAATGGATTTAAACTCGTTACGGGCATTATGGAAGGTATCCTACTGATACCACAACCTCTTTAAAGCATATTGACTTAGGAAATCAGTGTATGACTCTTACGGTTACCCGTTGCGCCTTTTGCGCGCACGGTTCGGCTTATGTAACTAGTTTACATAAACTAAGCCGAAACGGGTCAAACCATATTGTTTTGACCCCAAAATCCAGAGTGTGATTATTATACCCACATAAAACAAGTCTTCAAACTTGTTGGGTCAAAATCACATCCCATTCCCGGTTTTCGCCTTTCACGCGATTAAACCGTAACTATCCGTTGAAACTGACCGGTCTAAGCTACAGCTAAATTAAAGACCCGTTAGGATTCTAATAGGTTAATTTAAACCTTCGTTCCAGATTAGGAGACCAGTAAAAGCTATCTGCAATTTATTTCGATTAAGGATTTATACTTGTAAAGGTAAATACTGTTAACTTATTTTCCGTTATACGGGCTTGGGTTACGGTATATAGCATACCGCTTGATCGGGCATCAAATTCTCCACCATTGAGTGGGTAATTGAATAAATTTGATCGGCTCGTTTAAACAGTCTTGTTACTTAAAAGCCTTTGGGGGGTTAATGACCATGTCCCGGATATCCCTGGCATCATTTTATGAAATGGCCACGACCTAAGCGCGGAGTGTAGGCGTACACTCGTCAGTGCATAAATAGTCGCTGTGGTGTGTCTATTGATCTTTAACCCGGACTTGATCCGGGCTACTGAACGCATAAGGAACATGTAATTCGTTCACGAGATTATATATTTAAATAATTCTCCCAAGTTATAAAAGAGTTTGTGCCTTGTGCATTCAAATCAATTTTAATAAACATTTTTCAAAAGTGTCGATTAAATGTATTTACCAGTGTAAACTGACGTATTTTCCCAAAAAGACTAAATGCAGGTACTATGCGTAATTGGCTGGATATTCTCCTTAGCATCATAAAGAGTCTCGCAAGCTTAAGATGCCTTCGTCTGTTGAACAAAACTTATATTTTTATTGATCCGCTGTTGGAACTTTTTCGACTAATTCGTATACATTTGATATTACAAACAATGGTTGAAATATAATTATCTTTATGCTTCCGCTGTGCATTCATAATGTGTGGTTTGACTATATTGTTGCCAAACTACGTCACGGTAATCCCCCACCGGGCGCCACGGTGAGACACGTGGAAATCGGGGTGTGACATTTCTTCTGGCAAACCCTTCACGTTTATAGAGACCGACCTTCTAGGAGGACTGAAGCTTATGTCATGCACACAAGCGAACAATACTTACGTAAAAAGTACTTTTCCTTTTTAGCCACGTTGTTGGAAGAAAAGGGCAAGGGAAAAGAGCAAAGTGATTGTTCAGTTGTGCTTTTATATTGGATAATCAGAATACATAAACAACTTTTCTTAATTCAATTTAATATTAAAATAAGCCACTTCTTTAAGCCTTTTGGTGCCGTATCCAACTCTTATTCTGATCTACTGTAATTACCTGAAATGCGTTTTAAAAAAGTTTTGTCAGCAGGAAATACTGGCGAGTTCATTCATTTTTGTATAAAACGACACATAGTTATAAATTACAGTATTAAGGGCGATTACAATGTTTCTATCAACCAATTACCCCAAATCGGTATTTGTCACTCGACTCGTTTCTGTGACTATGGTCAGATCACCCATTGGCTAACCCGTTGTCCAATGGTGACGGGTATCAAGTAATGTATACAACACCCCACATACCGGCAGTAATTGAAGACTACAAAGAATTAATCCCTATAATTATAACTTTAAAAATAAATAGGGTTTTAGAAACAATTTGGTAAAAAGAGAATGACTCACCTTGTTAGCATATAGTATTGATTAAACAAGCATCTTGATTCTAAGCATCTACTTTATAGTTCTGAATCTTCTGATGATTAAGCATTCATTTTGATCTACCCAATACCTGCCCCTGACAATAAGCCTAGTACCTAAAAATAATACTAACATTACCACTACTACTAATAATAATGTGACACCCCAGGAAAACCAGTAAACCACGCAATTTAACTAGCTTCCTCAGCAACCACGCGCTAAATTTCGGGACGAAATTTTCTTAACAAGGGGAGAATGTGACAACCCTCATAATTACATGTATCCGTACGATTAATTAATGTTAATTTAAGTGCTTGATGACTGTGCAGAATTACTTAACTGCTTTCTGATTACTACATCATACTTACATGTGCTTGTTAACATACTAGTCTTGTGCAGAAAATTGACTAAATAGTCCTGTATGCTTTCCTGAGTGTTGGGAATTAAAAGTGTTACAAAAAGATACATAAAAGACACTAAACGGAACAACTTAGCACTTTAACGAACCGGTATCTAACCGAACAACCGGACATTACCCGGGACACCAAAATATTGCAAGAAACATTGTTTAATTATTTCTTAGCTAGTTATGATCCCCGTACATCATAACACCCACTAAATATCTAGTAAATTAACTTGGTTTTAAGTTATAATCTAACCATCTAGTTACAATTTACATTTAGACCCCCTCCCCCTAGCCTAATCGGTCACCATCACCACCATACTTCACACCATACCTCTTGGATTCTATCTAATATTTTATTTGATTTGTTGCTTGAGATCTTTGCCATAATATTGTGTAATCAATATAAGTATGGCCAATATCTAAACAAGATCTCTCCATATCATTTCACATCTTCACAAGTTCACACACCACTTCCCTCAACTCTCCCTCTCCCCTCTCGGCTCACTCTAGGCCGCCACCACCACCACCTTATCACCACCATGTTCATCCAATTTCAAGCTCCATTCATGTGTTAGAAGATGCTTTGTGAAGCTTGAGGCATGTGGATCACCAAGGAGCTCACTTATTTACTTTTTCTCACATCATTTTCATCATCTTTTCACTAGAGATCTTCCCTAGCCTTTGAGCTAGTTGTAAGTTCTTGATTTAACCTTGTTTACTCCTACTTTAATGGTTAAAAGATATAATAGGATGAAATAATGCTAGTATGATGTTGTCTTCTTTATGTTGATAATAGTTACTTGATGAAAACTTGTACTCATGAAATCTATTATGAACAATGGTACTTGACATGATAAATCTAAGTTAAATAAACAATAACCTGCTTCAAGTGATGTTAAATGTCGTTGTTGATCACTAAGCATGTTAACGGAACAAATAGAACTTGCGTTAGAGCGCTGTAAGCTGAAAACAGGAAGCTGTCAAACTGTTACAGCCGCCTTCAGTCGGCTGTAACCAGGTCGTAACTTAACGAAAAATTGATTTTCTTGAGTCTATAACGTGTTATTTCGAAATATGGTTATAATGGCACTAGAATCATAATTTTTGGACTTCGTTTGCTATTTTTAAAGGGGTAGTTTCTCACAGCAGCAAAAGCTGCGTTTTTACTGTTGAAAATGTGTGTTATGTTTTTTGTCATAACTTGAAATATGTGTAGAATTAGCTCATGAAATTTGTAATGTAGACGACCACTGATGTCGTCGTAATGCTCCAACTGGAATTTCATAAATTGGACTTACAATGAATTTTAAATGAATTATTCCGTGGACTGCAGTCAGAAAGTGATGAATCTGATTGCAGTCCGGTAAATGATTTTTTATAAAATATTGGCAATGAATTGGATCCCGCTATTTTTACATAGTAATATCTGGATTGCTTAAAACATTTTGTAAAAGTTTGGTAATTTTTGGAGTAAGTTAACTATTTTATTAAAATATCCGAAAACAGTCCAGTTTTGGATGTTCAAGCTGAAACAATATAACTAGTGATTTGCATGTCTAAATGTCGGTTATGTTATCCGATAATGATCTAACGTGTTGTATGTCAATGAAAGTGTTATGTGCAATATCGTATGCTTGCTCTTGAGTAGCTATAAGTGGAATGTTTATATGGGCGTGAACTATTAAAGTGAGTGCATGTTATGTGGTAGATGTGTGTAGGAACTTCGTGCTTATTTGAAGTCACTAATAGACTAAGTGGTAATCATACAAGGACGTGATTGACCAACACCGATTGTTAGCTATTTTATAGAGTCAAACTGAGTAACCAAAGGTGAGTTCACACTCTTTCTAAGGCATGGGATTCCCGGTGGTTGGGAATGGGTTAAAGAACTAAAACGGAACCTGCATATCCTCCTTGGGTAGGATATGTACCGCCATCCTCCATAGGTAGGATGCCAATATTAAGGAATGGGTTAAAGAACTAAAACGGAACCTGCATATCCTCCTTGGGTAGGATATGTACCGCCATCCTCCATAGGTAGGATGCCAATATTAATCCTGCGTATTCTCCTTGGGTAGAATACGTACGTTCGTCCTCCTTGTGTAGGACAACAACCTTAAAACTTACTAGACAAAACTCTATCATTAAGTCCCTTATTTTATATCGACTTAATCGCCGAGGCCAATGGCGAGCGGGTCATTAGTTAATAGCGCTATTAGGTTTAAGAAACCTCACACCGTGCCAGTTGGACGGGCGTGTACTAATGGACTATGGCAAACTGTCAATGATGATAGACATTGACGTAGGGCACAACTATTGTTCGTCAGTTTTCGATATGGTAACGGTCTAGTGGTTCACACGGGGAAGCCCCCACTGATTATGGTTATGGTTTGGGAAAGAAGGAATTAGTTAATCATATTTTCAACTATGGGGTAACCCCCACGGCAAGTAAGCCAGCTAAAGACAAACCATGTTTTCGAAGACAACTTAAAACAAACACCCAACTGTGAACTCACTCAACTTTGTTGTTGACTCGTTGTTACATGCCTTACAGGTCATTTGATGCTTATTGAGCTTGCACGAGGAGGAGGTCGTTGTGGGATATGGACTGTCGAGTCCCAAGTTAAATATTCAAACTTATAAACTATGGAACTTATGTTTTGGTTTTACGTCTTATGCTTCCGCTATTACCTTAAAGTTGGTTACTTCCTCTTGGTCACCAATTGTATTGTGTTTGGTTTTATTTACTTAATTACGTTGTTCAATATGATTGGTGGCTCGATCCTGGTCATGTCACGCCTCCAAGCGGTGATACTCCGCATGTGGATTTTGGGGGTGTGACTGACTGGTATCAGAGCCATTGGTTATAGTGAACTTGGTTTTAAAAAGGGAAAAGCTTTTTGACAAAACCAGACTATAACCTGTACAGTGCTCAACGATCCACAACGACGCTTCGCTCCACGTGCAAGGCTCAATACTTTAGGCGATGTGATTTAAGTTTATATTGCATACCTGCTAGATCACTTTTGCGTATTGTGTTGTTTATGGTATGTTTATTTAGAATAGTAGCATGTTGTTTGTTAGCCCTACTGCGCTCCTTATGACACACAATTGTTTACTTGAAATTTGGCAATTGGTGGTCAAATTCTTTCCTGATTTTTTCGTCACCCCGCTACAACGACTGTTTATGCGTTCTATCTCTTCGTACGATCATCTCGACATGACGTCGCCATTTGACCCTCCGTACATTCGACTTGTACGTCAACATTCACAAAGACCATACCTAGCTCAAACGAACTCGGGTTTTGGAGAACTATACCCACGCATCCCTGTTAACGAACCTCATCATCTCCACTGGTCGTCGTTACCGGAAACGAAGCAGCAACAGTTACGCGCGTTCGTCGCTTTGCAACTCGCAACCCTACCAACCAAACTCTGTTTTGGACAAGTGATATCCTTCCGTGATCGTGATGCAACGAACTTCCCTTTTTGTGTCATGCCGCCGCACCTCACTACTAGAATTGCCTCTAAGCAACAGATTACTTGGTTGAATTCTTCTGTTATTGGTGAACCCCTGTTTTCGCTCAATTCTTCGCATGAACCTCATTAATTCCCTGTTTCTTCGATTGGCAACTGATTTAACGAAACGCCAAGAACCATACCACGATTTTCACCGATCACAAGACTACCTTATCACCCTGTTGGATGGTTTATTAGCTCTCTCGTACACCCAACTCGGTGAATGATGATGTGCGTGAAGTGTAGTATTATTTTTGATGAGTATTTAAGCCCCTTTTTACACTTTTAGCCAAGTTTTAAATTTATAAAACACGATATTTACTTAACACTAAACACACATATGGGCAAGTGCACCCATCGTGGACGTAGTATAGTGTTGGTAAGATACCGAGGTCGTCCAAGGACACAAGAGCTTTTAATACCGGTTTATCCTCAACGTCTAACCAAATCAAAAAGTGAGAAAAATGTTTAAACTAAGAAAAATAAAAACTAACTAAATGCTGAAAAATAAAATAAAATAAAAACAGATAGACAAGATGAATCACTTGGATCCGACACGTGTATTAGTATAACCTTTGATTATTTTTGCACTTTTGCACTTGTTTAAGAGATTATCTTAGTTATTGTAGTAGGCCCCTCTTTTGAAGGCGACGTTACCCTCAACCCAGTAGTTTGAGTCAGCAAGGATACAATCCTAAAGGGTCGGATTATCGAAAGATAATGAATTAAGTTATTAATGCAAATTGTGGTAGGCCCCGCTTTTGGCGGTGACGTTACCCTCGGCTAAGTAGTCTGAGTCAGCAGGGATACAGTCCTAAATAGCCGGGTTATAGTATTAATAGTAGTTAACTTATGAGGGGGTCAAAGAGTTTGGATCCCCGCCATCCAATACCTATGGGCATTGAAGGAGATCCTACTAAAATTGACCCAGGTCCCAAGCAGGACCTCTAAACGCTGAACAAGGGCAAGACCCTTACCAAACCGTTCCCTTAACCCCCGACCAGGTAGCCAACATACCTCCATATAGACCGTGGAGATATGAATGGTGAAAATCTTTTATTTTATATAGACAGTAAAATAACGCCAAGACACCACGGACAAACGATAAGGAAAGATCACCTTCAACATAAGTAACTAGTTATTAAAGTCATTAATACAAAACCAAATAAAAAGTGCAAAAGATTAAAAATAAAAAGTATTATACTAAACACTTGTCTTCACCAAGTGATGTAAGAGACTTAGGCAAACATGGCCTTGATTGTCAAGAACTCTTACGATCAATCTTGGATCCCGAGACGACTCACACACTCTACGATGGACAATGGATGATGGTGGTATGGTGGTGGTGGGTGGTGGATGAGGTGTGAGAGAGGTGGTGTGCCAAGGGATGAGAGAGAATGAAGCCAAGCTCCTCTATTTATAGGCTGAACAGAAGGCTGGACACGGCCCCGTGTCCGCTGGACACGGCCCCGTGTCCGCTGGACACGGCCCCGTGCCCGTCTGACATTCTCTCACTTCATTAATTGTAATTGCGAATTACAATTAATGCGCCTGCTGTACTTTCACCACGCCCCCGTGCTCGCTGGACACGGCCCCGTGGTGGGCAATGGAAGCTTCTACTGGTTTGTCTTTTCTACTGCTTCCTGGGCACGCCCCCGTGTTCGCTGGACACGGGGCGTGTTCAGACTCTGTTTCTTCTCCTTTGCCTTGGGAGGTGCCGTTGAGGGTCCGGGCAGTCCACTTTTGTTCCTTTTCTTGTATTTTATGGTAGAATTAGTTGTCTTTTTGCTTCTTTTGTGTTTTTGAGCTCATTTCATCCTGAAAATACAAAAGGAAGACAAAAACACTCTTTTTCCAACATTAGTACTTAAAAAGGGTTAGTTTTATGCCTTAATTGATGTGATTTATATGTTGCATTTTACACACATCAAATACCCCCACACTTGAACTTTTGGTTGTCCTCAAGCAAAACTCTTTAAATGTGGCTTACACTCCCAAATGGAATAGGTAGAAGAGAAGTTTTTTAGCTTGTCCTAGAGTGTCGGGAATCCAAGGTTTTTATAGGTTTTATTTTTATTTATTTACAATCCTATTCGTTATGATTTATTTTGAATGTTTCATAAGATGAATTACTTATTTGGGCATAGCATGCCTTATTAAAATTCCATTTATATACAAGTTCACATACCTCACGGGAGATCACTCAACACTCGGCCGAAGGTGTATATTTTTAGTGAATCACTCGAGAGCGGCACGGAACTCACGTCTTCCATAGGCTTGCCAAGCAATCAATCCTCCTCCTTTTTAACTTTTTACCTTTGTAAATATCAAGAGGACTTTTTGGGTGAAGGCTTGGGTTTAAAGGTGGGTGGTTGGTTAGTGGTTAGTAAAAAGGGCGAAAATCGTAACAAGCATCGGTTTTCGTGAAGTACCTTGTTTTTAGTGACTTTTTATTTTGAAGTATTTATCCAAACAAGCTTTTATAGCTTTTGTTTGTTTTTGACTTCATCATCATCATTTTTTTTTCAATCGTCACATAAAAAGGTGAGTTTACGAAAAAGCGAACTTGTTACTAAAAAAAATAAATAAAAAGGTTTTTTTTTTGGTGGGTAAAAAGGGTTTTGGGGTAATGAAATGAAAGGTTTAGGCTCAAAGGGGCTATCTAGGGGGATTTTGGGTAGGTAAAAAAAATGGAAAATAATGGTTTTGAAAGAAAAAATGGTTAGTCCTAATGCCTCCATCATTTACTTACTTGGGTTTAAGTTGGTAAGGACCGGGAATGTATCGTCGTGGCAAGTTCTAGATTTGTAAGGACCGAGCGGCTATTCACACAAGAAACGAAAAATGAGCATTTAATCTAAATATGTGTATTTTTGTGCTCAATAAAGGCTCAAAACTCACTTTTGTGGGAATGGGTTTTTAATGTGACCAAGCATATATAATCGAATTTTTAACTAGACTTGTTATACCGTTTCATAATTTTCTTATGTTGGTTCTTTTCTTTATCACGACGCTATCGGTTGTAAACTTGTAAAAATATAACCTTTTTAGAACTTGTTATTCCCAACTTAAACTAAGACAAGTAAATAAAAAAAAAATGAAAAAGTTTTTGAAAAAATTGGGGTGTTTAGCGGTTCCAATAGAGTTTTGTGTAAGGCTTGTGTTTAGGATTTTGCAAAATTTCAAGGGTTTTAGCATCCCCCCCCCCACACTTAAATTACACATTGTCCTCAATGTGTCCAAAAATAATGTTTTTGGTTGATTAGAATGTATAAAAGTGGGTTAAAAAGCAAAGATTTATGTTACTGGCATCCTGGACACGGCCCCGTGTTGACCGGGCACGACCCCGTGGTCAAGTGCCAGTAACAAAAATTACAGAATTGAAACAGAAGCCTGGACATGGGGGCGTGTCCGCTGAACACGGCCCGTGTCCAGTTACCTGAACTGGGTGATTTTCTGCAGGGGCTCAGCACGGGGCCGTGTTGGTTGGGCACGGCCCGTGTTGAGCCTTCTGTGATGGAGATTTTTGTCGGGTTGCTCTGTTCTTCGTGCATGGTTCCATTTTTCTCGTTCCCTTTTTCATCCATTACCACCATGAGTGTGTTTTATTCTGCAAAAACTAAAAGATTAAACTAAACTAAACTAAGGATAGATCCGCGGAATGCCTCCGTGGTGCGCCACGTTTATAAGGGTCCTTGGCTAGACCCGATTCCTGGTTATATATCTTCTGAGTGGAGTGCCTTGCTTCCCAAGTTACACCGTCGGAGAGCGGCATCCAAGCTTGAATCAATAACCTTCATGTAATTGACTGGGTCGTCGTCCTCTATTTTCTTCCCAACTCCGAACTTCACCTCATCGTCCCCATACCTCAAAGTCAGTGTCCCGTCATTCATGTCTACCACTGCTTGTGCTGTGGCAAGGAAGGGTCTCCCTAGGATAAGGGGGACCTCGGTGTCTTCCTCCATGTCGAGTATGACAAAGTCAACTGGATAAACGAATCTGCTTACCCTTACCAAGACATTCTCGATGACACCTTGTGGGAACTTGACTGATCGATCAGCGAGTTGTATGCTTATTTTTGTAGGGCTCGTGGTTCCCAAGCCAAGCCTTTTGAACATCGATGAGGGCATGAGGTTAATGCTAGCCCCTAAGTCGGCCAAGGCATTGCGAACGGGTGATTCCCCTATTGAGCATGGAATCGTGAAACTTCCGGGATCGATTTTCTTTTGGGGTAGTTTATTGAGTACGAGGGCAGAGCATTCTTCGCCTAAATTAACTAATTGCAAATTTTCAATTTTCTTTTTATGTGTAAGGAAGTCCCTCATAAATTTAGAATATTTGGGCATTTGGGTTAGGACTTCGATAAAAGGAATAAATTGTTTTAACAGACTCTCGAATTTTGCGAACTGCTCATTGGTCTTTTGACGAATTAACCTACCGGGGTACGGAACTCGAGGAGCCTTGGTAGGCTCTGGTGATGGGGGAGAGTTCTTTTCCTGCAGATGTGTTGGCATTGTTTCTTCCGTTGGTGGAGGTACTTCTGCAGGTCCTACGGTGCGGTTTCGTAGTGTGATGAGGTGAACTTGCGCCTTTGGGTTTGTTTCGGTATTGCTAGGTAATGCGCCTTGCGGTCTCTCGGAAAAATTTTGTGCTAGTTGATTTATTTGTTTTTCTATGTTTTGAATGCTAGCTTGTTGATTCCTAAAATTAGATTCTAATTGTAGAAATCTTTCCGAGTTTTTCTTATCAGTGTCAGAGACGAGGCGAGATATAGTATCTTCGAGCCTTTCTCGTCCACCTTGTTGTTGAGTGAAATTTTGTGACTCATTTCTTGATTGCTGAAAGTTTGTTCGTTGGGTTTGTTGGTTACTACTATTGCCGGTTTCCCTCCAACCAAGGTTTGGGTGATTTCGCCATCCTTGGTTGTAAGTTCCCGTTGGAGGACCCGACGGCGTAGGTCTATTATCAATGTAGTTTACCATTTCTTGTTGATCGTCCGTTTCTTTCATGCAACTCCAATTTTCATGTGACCCACCACACCCTTCACAAGCCATAACCGAGACTGTTTTTGTCATTTCTAATTTTTTTATTTTTGAAGAAAGGGCCTCGATTTGGGCTTGTAAAGAGGTGCTTTCGTCGACCTTATGGGCGCCCGGGGCAATAGACTTATTTCCCCGGGGAGTGTGCCATTGAAAATTGGTTTGAGCAATTTCCTCAATCTGATTATATATTTCGTGTGGGCGTCGATTACCTAAAAGTCCCCCGGAGCTAGAATCAAGTGTCTGCCTAGTGTGTGGCAACAATCCATTGTAGAAAGTGGATACTTGTTGCCATATTGCTAGGCCGTGATGGGGACACTTGCGTAATAGCTCCTTGAACCTTTCCCAAGTTTCATATAAGGATTCCCCGTCCTCTTGTGAGTATGTATTAATTTCAGCCATTAATTTAGCAGTTTTAGAAGGAGGGAAATACTTATATAGAAACTTTTGGGCTAGTTCATCCCAGGTGTTTACCGATCCAGCTGGGAGGGTGTTGAGCCAAGCTTTTGCTCGGTCTTTTAGTGAGAATGGAAACATACGGAGGCGGATGGCGTCGTTTGATGCTCCATTGATCCGAAAGGTATCACATATTTCTAAGAAATTAGTTATATGTAGATGAGGATCCTCGTCCGCAAGCCCGTGGAAGGTTGCGGAGTTTTGGAGCATTTGTATCAAATGCGGTCGAAGTTCGAAGTTATTGGCTTCGACATTCGGAGCATTGATAGCGGCGCCTAGATTACCTACGGTGGGCCGTAGATAATCCATAAGGGTACGTTGGTCCGCCATTGGGAGTGGATCACCCGAAACCTTCTCTTGGTTTTTGGCTTTTAACCTTTTTCTGAGAAAGCGTTCGGGTTCTTCTAGCGGTTCCTTTATGTCTTTATTGGAACTGGAGCTCATACACTACGTAAGGATGGCGTTGGGTTCCAAGTCCTGCAATAAAAACAGAAAAGAATGTTGGTCAGAAGGTTCACCACGGCCCCGTGTTGAGTGAACACGGCCCCGTGGTCGGAATTACAGTGATTGTTTTTCAGATCCCAGTTACTGGAAGTTGGACACGGCCCCGTGTTGCACCGGCACGGCCCCGTGGTCAGCCTTCTGTAACTTGAAAAACAAAAACTGCCATTAACGTTGCTGAGCACGGCCCGTGTCCGACCAGGCACGGCCCCGTGCTGAGCTCTGCAGAAGCTAAAAATCTAAAAAAATCCTAAAAAAAAATCAAAGAAAAATAAAAATATGATTAGGCCGTTGATTCCTAACTTTCTTAAAATCCTTGTGTCCCCGGCAACGGCGCCAAAAACTTGATGTGCTTGAAGTGTAGTATTATTTTTTATGAGTATTTAAGCCCCTTTTTACACTTTTAGCCAAGTTTTAAATTTATAAAACACGATATTTACTTAACACTAAACACACATATGGGCAAGTGCACCCATCGTGGACGTAGTATAGTGTTGGTAAGATACCGAGGTCGTCCAAGGACACAAGAGCTTTTAATACCGGTTTATCCTCAACGTCTAACCAAATCAAAAAGTGAGAAAAATGTTTAAACTAAGAAAAATAAAAACTAACTAAATGCTGAAAAATAAAATAAAATAAAAACAGATAGACAAGATGAATCACTTGGATCCGACACGTGTATTAGTATAACCTTTGATTATTTTTGCACTTTTGCACTTGTTTAAGAGATTATCTTAGTTATTGTAGTAGGCCCCTCTTTTGAAGGCGACGTTACCCTCAACCCAGTAGTTTGAGTCAGCAAGGATACAATCCTAAAGGGTCGGATTATTGAAAGATAATGAATTAAGTTATTAATGCAACTTGTGGTAGGCCCCGCTTTTGGCGGTGACGTTACCCTCGGCTAAGTAGTCTGAGTCAGCAGGGATGCAGTCCTAAATAGCCGGGTTATAGTATTAATAGTAGTTAACTTATGAGGGGGTCAAAGAGTTTGGATCCCCGCCATCCAATACCTATGGGCATTGAAGGAGATCCTACTAAAATTGACCCAGGTCCCAAGCAGGACCTCTAAACGCTGAACAAGGGCAAGACCCTTACCAAACCGTTCCCTTAACCCCCGACCAGGTAGCCAACATACCTCCATATAGACCGTGGAGATATGAATGGTGAAAATCTTTTATTTTATATAGACAGTAAAATAACGCCAAGACACCACGGACAAACGATAAGGAAAGATCACCTTCAACATAAGTAACTAGTTATTAAAGTCATTAATACAAAACCAAATAAAAAGTGCAAAAGATTAAAAATAAAAAGTATTATACTAAACACTTGTCTTCACCAAGTGATGTAAGAGACTTAGGCAAACATGGCCTTGATTGTCAAGAACTCTTACGATCAATCTTGGATCCCGAGACGACTCACACACTCTACGATGGACAATGGATGATGGTGGTGGATGATGGTGTTATGGTGGTGGTGGGTGGTGGATGAGGTGTGAGAGAGGTGGTGTGCCAAGGGATGAGAGAGAATGAAGCCAAGCTCCTCTATTTATAGGCTGAACAGAAGGCTGGACACGGCCCCGTGTCCGCTGGACACGGCCCCGTGCCCGTCTGACATTCTCTCACTTCATTAATTGTAATTGCGAATTACAATTAATGCGCCTGCTGTACTTTCACCACGCCCCCGTGCTCGCTGGACACGGCCCCGTGGTGGGCAATGGAAGCTTCTACTGGTTTGTCTTTTCTGCTGCTTCCTGGGCACGCCCCCGTGTTCGCTGGACACGGGGCGTGTTCAGACTCTGTTTCTTCTCCTTTGCCTTGGGAGGTGCCGTTGAGGGTCCGGGCAGTCCACTTTTGTTCCTTTTCTTGTATTTATGGTAGAATTAGTTGTCTTTTTGCTTCTTTTGTGATTTTGAGCTCATTTCATCCTGAAAATACAAAAGGAAGACAAAAACACTCTTTTTCCAACATTAGTACTTAAAAAGGGTTAGTTTTATGCCTTAATTGATGTGATTTATATGTTGCATTTTACACACATCAAATACCCCCACACTTGAACTTTTGCTTGTCCTCAAGCAAAACTCTTTAAATGTGGCTTACACTCCCAAATGGAATAGGTAGAAGAGAAGTTTTTTAGCTTGTCCTAGAGTGTCGGGAATCCAAGGTTTTTATAGGTTTTATTTTTATTTATTTACAATCCTATTCGTTATGATTTATTTTGAACGTTTCATAAGATGAATTACTTATTTGGGCATAGCATGCCTTATTAAAATTCCATTTATATACAAGTTCACATACCTCACGGGAGATCACTCAACACTCGGCCGAAGGTGTATATTTTTAGTGAATCACTCGAGAGCGGCACGGAACTTACGTCTTCCATAGGCTTGCCAAGCAATCAATCCTCCTCCTTTTTAACTTTTTACCTTTGTAAATATCAAGAGGACTTTTTGGGTGAAGGCTTGGGTTTAAAGGTGGGTGGTTGGTTAGTGGTTAGTAAAAAGGGCGAAAATCGTAACAAGCGTCGGTTTTCGTGAAGTACCTTGTTTTTAGTGACTTTTTATTTTGAAGTATTTCTCCAAACAAGCTTTTATAGCTTTTGTTTGTTTTTGACTTCATCATATATATATTTATATATATATATATATATATTTTCGTCACATAAAAAGGTGAGTTTACGAAAAAGCGAACTTGTTACAAAAAAAATAAATAAAAAGGTTTTTGGTGGGTAAAAAGGGTTTTGGGGTAATGAAATGAAAGGTTTAGGCTCAAAGGGGCTATCTAGGGGGATTTTGGGTAGGTAAAAAAAATGAAAAATAATGGTTTTGAAAGAAAAATGGTTAGTCCTAATGCCTCCATCATTTACTTACTTGGGTTTAAGTTGGTAAGGACCGGGAATGTATCGTCGTGGCAAGTTCTAGATTTGTAAGGACCGAGCGGCTATTCACACAAGAAACGAAAAATGAGCATTTGATCTAAATATGTGTATTTTTATGCTCAATAAAGGCTCAAAACTCACTTTTGTGGGAATGGGTTTTTAATGTGACCAAGCATATATAATCGAATTTTAAACTAGACTTGTTATGCCGTTTCATAATTTTCTTATGTTGGTTCTTTTTTATCACGACGCTATCGGTTGTAAACTTGTAAAAATATAACCTTTTTAGAACTTGTTATTCCCAACTTAAACTAAGACAAGTAAATAAAAAAAATGAAAAAGTTTTTGAAAAAATTTGGGGTGTTTAGCGGTTCCAATAGAGTTTTGTGTAAGGCTTGTGTTTAGGATTTTGCAAAATTTCAAGGTTTTAGCATCCCCCCCCACACTTAAATTACACATTGTCCTCAATGTGTCCAAAAATAATGTTTTTGGTTGATTAGAATGTATAAAAGTGGGTTAAAAAGCAAAGATTTATGTTACTGGCATCCTGGACACGGCCCCGTGTTGACCGGGCACGGCCCCGTGGTCAAGTGCCAGTAACAAAAATTACAGAATTGAAACAGAAGCCTGGACACGGGGGCGTGTCCGCTGAACACGGCCCGTGTCCAGTTACCTGAACTGGGTGATTTTCTGCAGGGGCTCAGCACGGGGCCGTGTTGGTTGGGCACGGCCCGTGTTGAGCCTTCTGTGATGGAGATTTTTGTCGGGTTGCTCTGTTCTTCGTGCATGGTTCCATTTTTCTCGTTCCCTTTTTCATCCATTACCACCATGAGTGTGTTTTATTCTGCAAAAACTAAAAGATTAAACTAAACTAAACTAAGGATAGATCCGCGGAATGCCTCCGTGGTGCGCCACGTTTATAAGGGTCCTTGGCTAGACCCGATTCCTGGTTATATATCTTCTGAGTGGAGTGCCTTGCTTCCCAAGTTACACCGTCGGAGAGCGGCATCCAAGCTTGAATCAATAACCTTCATGTAATTGACTGGGTCGTCGTCCTCTATTTTCTTCCCAACTCCGAACTTCACCTCATCGTCCCCATACCTCAAAGTCAGTGTCCCGTCATTCATGTCTACCACTGCTTGTGCTGTGGCAAGGAAGGGTCTCCCTAGGATAAGGGGGACCTCGGTGTCTTCCTCCATGTCGAGTATGACAAAGTCAACTGGATAAACGAATCTGCTTACCCTTACCAAGACATTCTCGATGACACCTTGTGGGAACTTGACTGATCGATCAGCGAGTTGTATGCTTATTTTTGTAGGGCTCGTGGTTCCCAAGCCAAGCCTTTTGAACATCGATGAGGGCATGAGGTTAATGCTAGCCCCTAAGTCGGCCAAGGCATTGCGAACGGGTGATTCCCCTATTGAGCATGGAATCGTGAAACTTCCGGGATCGATTTTCTTTTGGGGTAGTTTATTGAGTACGAGGGCAGAGCATTCTTCGCCTAAATTAACTAATTGCAAATTTTCAATTTTCTTTTTATGTGTAAGGAAGTCCCTCATAAATTTAGAGTATTTGGGCATTTGGGTTAGGACTTCGATAAAAGGAATATTGACATGCAATTGTTTTAACAGACTTTCGAATTTTGCGAACTGCTCATTGGTCTTTTGACGAATTAACCTACCGGGGTACGGAACTCGAGGAGCCTTGGTAGGCTCTGGTGATGGGGGAGAGTTCTTTTCCTGCAGATGTGTTGGCATTGTTTCTTCCGTTGGTGGAGGTACTTCTGCAGGCCCTACGGTGCGGTTTCGTAGTGTGATGAGGTGAACTTGCGCCTTTGGGTTTGTTTCGGTATTGCTAGGTAATGCGCCTTGCGGTCTCTCGGAAAAATTTTGTGCTAGTTGATTTATTTGTTTTTCTATGTTTTGAATGCTAGCTTGTTGATTCCTAAAATTAGATTCTAATTGTAGAAATCTTTCCGAGTTTTTCTTATCAGTGTCAGAGACGAGGCGAGATATAGTATCTTCGAGCCTTTCTCGTCCACCTTGTTGTTGAGTGAAATTTTGTGACTCATTTCTTGATTGCTGAAAGTTTGTTCGTTGGGTTTGTTGGTTACTACTATTGCCGGTTTCCCTCCAACCAAGGTTTGGGTGGTTTCGCCATCCTTGGTTGTAAGTTCCCGTTGGAGGACCCGACGGCCTAGGTCTATTATCAATGTAGTTTACCATTTCTTGTTGATCGTCCGTTTCTTTCATGCAACTCCAATTTTCATGTGACCCACCACACCCTTCACAAGCCATAACCGAGACTGTTTTTGTCATTTCTAATTTTTTTATTTTTGAAGAAAGGGCCTCGATTTGGGCTTGTAAAGAGGTGCTTTCGTCGACCTTATGGGCGCCCGGGGCGATAGACTTATTTCCCCGGGGAGTGTGCCATTGAAAATTGGTTTGAGCAATTTCCTCAATCTGATTATATATTTCGTGTGGGCGTCGATTACCTAAAAGTCCCCCGGAGCTAGAATCAAGTGTCTGCCTAGTGTGTGGCAACAATCCATTGTAGAAAGTGGATACTTGTTGCCATATTGCGAGGCCGTGATGGGGACACTTGCGTAATAGCTCCTTGAACCTTTCCCAAGTTTCATATAAGGATTCCCCGTCCTCTTGTGAGTATGTATTAATTTCAGCCATTAATTTAGCAGTTTTAGAAGGAGGGAAATACTTATATAGAAACTTTTGGGCTAGTTCATCCCAGGTGTTTACCGATCCAGCTGGGAGGGTGTTGAGCCAAGCTTTCGCTCGGTCTTTTAGTGAGAATGGAAACATACGGAGGCGGATGGCGTCGTTTGATGCTCCATTGATCCGAAAGGTATCACATATTTCTAAGAAATTAGTTATATGTAGATGAGGATCCTCGTCCGCAAGCCCGTGGAAGGTTGCGGAGTTTTGGAGCATTTGTATCAAATGCGGTCGAAGTTCGAAGTTATTGGCTTCGACATTCGGAGCATTGATAGCGGCGCCTAGATTACCTACGGTGGGCCGTAGATAATCCATAAGGGTACGTTGGTCCGCCATTGGGGGTGGATCACCCGAAACCTTCTCTTGGTTTTTGGCTTTTAACCTTTTTCTGAGAAAGCGTTCGGGTTCTTCTAGCGGTTCCTTTATGTCTTTATTGGAACTGGAGCTCATACACTACGTGAGGATGGCGTCGGGTTCCAAGTCCTGCAATAAAAACAAAAAGAATGTTGGTCAGAAGGTTCACCACGGCCCCGTGTTGAGCGAACACGGCCCCGTGGTCGGAAATACAGTGATTGTTTTTCAGATCCCAGTTACTGGAAGTTGGACACGGCCCCGTGTTGCACCGGCACGGCCCCGTGGTCAGCCTTCTGTAACTTGAAAAACAAAAACTGCCAGTAACTTTGCTGAGCACGGCCCGTGTCCGACCAGGCACGGCCCCGTGCTGAGCTCTGCAGAAGCTGAAAATCTAAGAAAAAATCCTAAAAAAATTAAAGAAAAATAAAATATGATTAGGCCGTTGATTCCTAACTTTCTTAAAATCCTTGTGTCCCCGGCAACTGCGCCAAAAACTTGATGCGTGTTAGTGTATATATGTTTTTAGATATATATTTAAGCCCCTTTTTACACTTTTAGCCAAGTTTTAAATTTATAAAACACGATATTTACTAACACTAAACACACATATGGGCAAGTGCACCCATCGTGGACGTAGTATAGTGTTGGTAAGATACCGAGGTCGTCCAAGGACACAAGAGCTTTTAATACCGGTTTATCCTCAACGTCTAATCAAATCAAAAAGTTAGAAAAATGTTTTAAACTAAGAAAAATAAAAACTAACTAAATGCTGAAAATAAAAATAAAATAAAAACAGATAGACAAGATGAATCACTTGGATCCGACACGTGTATTAGTATAACCTTTGATTATTTTCGCACTTTTGCACTTGTTTAAGAGATTATCTTAGTTATTGTAGTAGGCCCCTCTTTTGAAGGCGACGTTACCCTCAACCCAGTAGTTTGAGTCAGCAAGGATACAATCCTAAAGGGTCGGATTATTGAAAGATAATGAATTAAGTTATTAATGCAAATTATGGTAGGCCCCGCTTTTGGCGGTGACGTTACCCTCGGCTAAGTAGTCTGAGTCAGCAGGGATACAGTCCTAAATAGCCGGGTTATAGTATTAATAGTAGTTAACTTATGAGGGGGTCAAAGAGTTTGGATCCCCGCCATCCAATACCTATGGGCATTGAAGGAGATCCTACTAAATTTGACCCAGGTCCCAAGCAGGACCTCTAAACGCTGAACAAGGGCAAGACCCTTACCAAACCGTTCCCTTAACCCCCGACCAGGTAGCCAACATACCTCCATATAGACCGTGGAGATATGAATGGTGAAAATCTTTTATTTTATATAGACAGTAAAATAATGCCAAGACACCACGGACAAACGATAAGGAAAGATCACCTTCAACATAAGTAACTAGTTATTAAAGTCATTAATACAAAACCAAATAAAAAGTGCAAAAGATTAAAAATAAAAAGTATTATACTAAACACTTGTCTTCACCAAGTGATGTAAGAGACTTAGGCAAACATGGCCTTGATTGTCAAGAACTCTTACGATCAATCTTGGATCCCGAGACGACTCACACACTCTACGATGGACAATGGATGATGGTGGTGGATGATGGTGTTATGGTGGTGGTGGGTGGTGGATGAGGTGTGAGAGAGGTGGTGTGCCAAGGGATGAGAGAGAATGAAGCCAAGCTCCTCTATTTATAGGCTGAACAGAAGGCTGGACACGGCCCCGTGTCCGCTGGACACGGCCCCGTGCCCGTCTGACAGTCTCTCTCCTCATTAATTGTAATTCGCAATTACAATTAATGCGCCTGCTGTACTTTCACCACGCCCCCGTTCTCGCTGGACACGGCCCCGTGGTGGGCAATGGAAGCTTCTACTGGTTTGTCTTTTCTGCTGCTTCCTGGGCACGCCCCCGTGTTCGCTGGACACGGGGCGTGTTCAGACTCTGTTTCTTCTCCTTTGCCTTGGGAGGTGCCGTTGAGGGTCCGGGCAGTCCACTTTTGTTCCTTTTCTTGTATTTTATGGTAGAATTAGTTGTCTTTTTGCTTCTTTTGTGATTTTGAGCTCATTTCATCCTGAAAATACAAAAGGAAGACAAAAACACTCTTTTTCCAACATTAGTACTTAAAAAGGGTTAGTTTTATGCCTTAATTGATGTGATTTATATGTTGCATTTTACACACATCAAATACCCCCACACTTGAACTTTTGCTTGTTCTCAAGCAAAACTCTTTAAATGTGGCTTACACTCCCAAATGGAATAGGTAGAAGAGAAGTTTTTTAGCTTGTCCTAGAGTGTCGGGAATCCAAGGTTTTTATAGGTTTTATTTTTATTTATTTACAATCCTATTCGTTATGATTTATTTTGAACGTTTCATAAGATGAATTACTTATTTGGGCATAGCATGCCTTATTAAAATTCCATTTATATACAAGTTCACATACCTCACGGGAGATCACTCAACACTCGGCCGAAGGTGTATATTTTTAGTGAATCACTCGAGAGCGGCACGGAACTCACGTCTTCCATAGGCTTGCCAAGCAATCAATCCTCCTCCTTTTTAACTTTTTACCTTTGTAAATATCAAGAGGACTTTTTGGGTGAAGGCTTGGGTTTAAAGGTGGGTGGTTGGTTAGTGGTTAGTAAAAAGGGCGAAAATCGTAACAAGCGTCGGTTTTCGTGAAGTACCTTGTTTTTAGTGACTTTTTATTTTGAAGTATTTCTCCAAACAAGCTTTTATAGCTTTTGTTTGTTTTTGACTTCATCATTGTTGTTTTTTTTTTTTTTTTTTTTTTGATCGTCACATAAAAAGGTGAGTTTACGAAAAAGCGAACTTGTTACTAAAAAAAATAAATAAAAAGGTTTTTGGTGGGTAAAAAGGGTTTTGGGGTAATGAAATGAAAGGTTTAGGCTCAAAGGGGCTATCTAGGGGGATTTTGGGTAGGTAAAAAAAATGAAAAATAATGGTTTTCAAAAAAAATGGTTAGTCCTAATGCCTCCATCATTTACTTACTTGGGTTTAAGTTGGTAAGGACCGGGAATGTATCGTCGTGGCAAGTTCTAGATTGTAAGAACCGAGCGGCTATTCACACAAGAAACGAAAAATGAGCATTTAATCTAAATATGTGTATTTTTGTGCTCAATAAAGGCTCAAAACTCACTTTTGTGGGAATGGGTTTTTAATGTGACCAAGCATATATAATCGAATTTTTAACTCGACTTGTTATACCGTTTCATAATTTTCTTATGTTGGTTCTTTTTTTTATCACGACGCTATCGGTTGTAAACTTGTAAAAATATAACCTTTTTAGAACTTGTTATTCCCAACTTAAACTAAGACAAGTAAATAAAAAAAAATGAAAAAGTTTTTGAAAAAATTTGGGGTGTTTAGCGGTTCCAATAGAGTTTTGTGTAAGGCTTGTGTTTAGGATTTTGCAAAATTTCAAGGGTTTTAGCATCCCCCCCCCCCCACACTTAAATTACACATTGTCCTCAATGTGTCCAAAAATAATGTTTTTGGTTGATTAGAATGTATAAAAGTGTGTTAAAAAGCAAAGATTTATGTTACTGGCAGTCTGGACACGGCCCCGTGCCCATTGGACACGACCCCGTGGTGAACTGCCAGTAACGATAACTTACAGAATCTGAACACGGGGGCGTGTCGGCTGGACACGACCTCGTGTCTGGCAAAAAATTGCAGGTCAGTAGCCAAACAGCAGATCTGGGAGATGAACACGGGGGCGTGTCGGCTGGACACGTCCCCGTGTGGACAGTCTGTTAGCCTGAAAAATAGGTTTTGTCTCCCGGTTTCTCCATCATGGGGCTGCAAGTGCTAATGTTTAGCACTCTAACCCTCGCATTGCACCTGTTTAAACACTAAATACCAACCAAACAAGCACAAACCATCCTAAATTACCATCGTCAAGCATCATCCAAACACAAAGTAAAAATAAAACAAAGATAAAAAGTAGTTAGAGAAAGTAAATTGTTCGACAAATGGCACGCATGCCATGAATTGTTTGATAGTTAGAAGGGCACTTAAACCTGTGGGCTCATCACCAACCAGCCCCTTGTTCCTCCAAGCCCCCTACTCCATGTCTTCATCACTACCATCACCTCCACCCCCGTGCCTCGCCATGTACTCCCGGATGCTACCGATATCATCTTGTATATCGTTAATGTTGCGTTCGATAGCTCCAACCCGGTGGTGTGTGTTGTTGGCGAGATTGTAGGTGTTCCTTGTGCACATGAGGTTTTCCTGCAAAAGATCATGTAAACTTTGAAAGTTAGGAAAACCACCTCCTTGAGAGGAGGATTGGCCCGCATCGCCTTGGGGTGGATACTGAAAATGGGGATGTGGTGCATGAAGAACTAGAGCCTCTTGCGGGTTCCATGCATAGCCTTGCGTTCTCTGAAAGCTCACCGTCCCGTCCTCCGCTTCATAAAGCAAGTTCATGGATCGGCAAATGTGATAATCGACCCGTCCCGACCATGGACTCCTTTCGAAGGACCTTGGGATATTCGTGAAGTGCTTGAAAAGACGGTACACCCATCCTCCGAAGAAGATCGGTGTAGGAGCATGAGCAAGGCGGTTTAGGTGCATGTTTCGCAGTAGGAGGTACGGAACATCTAGAGGCTTCTGGTTGTGGATGCAGTGAAGGACAACCAAATCTTTCATCCCAACAACGCCACTACTGTTGTGGCATTGGTTCAGCGAGTACGATAGGAGCCTGTGGATGTATCGGTATAGTGGGTCCCTCAGTTTGGTACTTTTGGTGCTGCTCGGGTTGTAGATTCCTTCACCTATTTGAGCCCATGCGGCTTGGCGTTCAGTTGCATCCAAGTCTCGTAACCCCCCTGTATTCTCTTCATTCCCCGCTTCTTCTTCACTATATAGCCCAATGATGGCTCCAAACTGTGCCATGGAGGTTCTAAACGTGGTCCCTCCACATCGAAATTCGACCGCGTCATGATCAAACGGTTCACGCCTCGAGTTGAAAATGAAGGTGCTGTAGAACTCCATCGTGCATTGATGTACCAACCGTAGTCGGGTGGTCAATGCGACATGCAGTGGACCCCTCACAATGTTGTTGAAGCGGTCAAGTTGGTTCACCATGGTTAGCAAATCAGTACACGCCCGCCTTGGGTACTTTTCCGGTCTTGTTTGTAGAACCTCGTACCGTGCCCTAGCGTCCAGTTCATTTACGCTAAACCTTGTGAATTTCGACATCTGAAAAGAATACATAAAAAGTTAGTACGAAACAAGGAAAATCAGAGTGAAACTGCAAACAGTGGGCTGGACACGGCCCCGTGTTCAGCGGACACGGCCCCGTGTCCAGGCGTCTGTAACCCAAAAATTCCATTTTTCGTCCCGGTTTCGAAAACCTGAAAATTTTTAGCCCAATAGTAGCGGTTTCCCCCGAAAATGAAACCCTAAGTGTCATTTTTCTCAAAACAAACCGTTTACCCTTTCAATTTCGTGTTTTTCAGTTCAAGAACAAGGGTTTGGAGTTTTATTTGGAAATCGGACAAATCTATCAACAATACATGCCTAGTTACTTTCTACTACTCTAATCTAAACTACTACTAACAAATTTCATCAAAAATTTTGAGTTCGATCCGGATGAACATGAAGAACCCTAGATTTTTCCCCAATTTTTGATGTTTTAACTACATGCAAGTAACTAATCTAACTACTAATGAAGATAGAATCATACCTTGACGTTGTTAGATTCGGTGGTGACGTTGAAAAACTGCAGAAAATCGCCTCAAACCAGAGAGTTTTCGGCTAAACGGGGCGTGTGGAATGGTGTAACTGATAGGAAAAGAGGGTTTTATCCCGACAGTCGCCTCGACACGGCCCCGTGTCCAGCGGACACGGCCCCGTGCCGGGCAAAGTTTTTGAAAAAATATTATTATTTTTTTTGTGCTCGTGTGCATGCCCCTTCTTTTCCGAAAAATGGTTAGAAGATTTACCGGGTTTTTTTTTTAAACGTACACTTACCTGTAACATGTCGGGTATGAGTTTATTCGTTAACCGTTTGAAGTGAGATCTCCTCTTCCTCATCCTCAATGGATCCTCGGTAGAGTTTCAGCCGTTGGCCATTGACTTTAAATGGTGTCCCATTTCGAGTTTTAATTTCTACTGCACCGTGTGGAAAAACATGGGTGACGGAAATAGGTCCTGACCACCTAGATTTTAACTTACCAGGAAATAATCGAAGTCGTGAATTAAACAATAGAACTTGGTCTCCAACCCGAAATTCATTAGATTTAATATATTTATCATGCAAATTTTTCATTCTTTCTTTATAAATTTCGGAGTTAGAATATGCACAATTCCTAAGCTCGTCTAATTCGTTTATTTGACAAAATCGATTTTTACCGGCATTTTCCAAATCTAAGTTTACGTTTTTTTATTGCCCAGTAGGCTTTGTGAGCTATTTCTACTGGCAAGTGACAACTTTTTCCATAGACGAGTTTATATGGGGTTGTGCCTATAGTGGTTTTATAAGCAGTTCGAAAAGCCCATAAAGCGTCGTCTAATTTGTCGGCCCATTCTTTTTTATTTATTCCTACGGTTTTTTCAAGTATTCGTTTTAAACCTCGATTAGTCACTTCGGCTTGCCCATTTGTTTGAGGATGATATGCTGTTGAGACCCGGTGATAGACCCCATACCTTGTTAATATTTTTTCGAGTTGATGATTGCAAAAATGGGTACCTCTATCACTTATCAAAGCCTTTGGTGTCCCGAAACGAGAGAACAGCTTTTTCAGAAATTTTACCACTACTCTTCCATCATTTGTTGGAAGAGCCTCGGCCTCTGCCCATTTAGAAAAGTAATCGACTGCCACAAGTATATATTTGTTTCCCTTCGAAGGTGGGAAAGGTCCCATGAAATCGAGTCCCCACACATCAAAGATTTCACAGACGAGAATGCCATTTTGAGGCATTTCGTTTTTGGAAGAAATATTACCTGATCTTTGGCAGGCATCACATGTCTTTACAAGGTTTTGTGCATCCTTGTAAATGGTCGGCCAGTAAAATCCTGAATCAAATACCTTTCGTGCGGTACTTGCGGCACCATGATGTCCTCCGTATGGACCTTCATGACAATGATGGAGAATTCTTCGTGCTTCATTACCATAGACACACCTTCGGATGAGCTGGTCGGCACACATTTTGAAAAGATAGGGGTCTTCCCAAAAGTAATGCTTTACATCAGCAAAGAATTTTTTTTCTTTGATGATGTGGCCATCCTTTGGTGACTATACCGCTAGCTAAGAAATTAGCGTAGTCGGCATACCATGGTTCTTGTCTACTCTCCATCATTTCCAAGGATTCCGTGGGAAATTTCTCGTTGATTTGCTCGTCTCTGGTTGTCTCCAAAGCTGGGTCTTCTAAGCGTGAGAGATGATCTGCAGCAGTGTTTTCTGCTCCTCTTTTGTCCTTGATTTCAATGTCGAATTCTTGGAGGAGTAGAATCCATCTTATCAAACGGGGTTTTGCGTCTTGCTTCTTGAAGAGGTACCTGATGGCTGCATGGTCTGTATAGACTACTGTTTTAGAAAGAACAAGATAAGAACGAAATTTATCAAAAGCAAATACCACTGCTAGTAATTCTTTTTCTGTAGTTGTATAATTTTCTTGCGCATCATTAAGAGTTTTACTAGCATAATAAATTGGGTGGAAATGTTTTTCTTTTCTTTGTCCCAAGACTGCTCCAACAGCGAAGTCACTTGCATCGCACATGATTTCGAAAGGAAATTTCCAATCTGGCGCTATCATGATAGGTGCATTGACTAGCATTTCCTTGAGGGTTAGAAATGCTTGATTGCATTCCTTGTCAAAGATGAAGGGTGCATCTTTTTCAAGTAATTTTGTTAGAGGCCTTGAAATTTTTGAAAAGTCTTTGATAAACCTTCTATAAAATCCGGCATGTCCTAGGAAACTTCTGATTGCTCGCACGGAGGATGGAGGAGGTAATCGAGAAATAGTCTCTATTTTTGCTCGATCAACTTCCATTCCTTCGCTTGAGATTTTGTGACCGAGTACTATTCCCTCTGTTACCATGAAATGGCATTTTTCCCAGTTAAGGGCGAGGTTAGTTTCCTCACATCGGGATAGCATCCGTTCAAGATTATCGAGGCATTGGTCATATGAGTCTCCAAAGATGGAAAAGTCATCCATGAAGACTTCCATTGTCTTTTCGATCATATCATGGAAAATGGCGACCATACAACGTTGGAATGTTGCAGGCGCATTACATAGACCGAATGGCATGCGTCGATATGCAAAAGTTCCGTAGGGACATGTGAAAGTTGTTTTCTCTTGGTCTTCTGGTGCTATCGGTATTTGAAAGTAACATGAAAAACCATCTAAGAAACAATAAAATTTATGACCGGATAATCTTTCTAACATTTGATCAATGAAGGGCAAAGGAAAGTGGTCTTTCCTAGTCGCTTCATTTAATCGCCTATAATCTATACAGACTCTCCATCCTGTGACGGTTCTCGTTGGTATTAATTCATTTTTCTCGTTAGTTATTACCGTCATACCTCCTTTCTTTGGGACTACTTGAACGGGACTTACCCACGGGCTATCGGAGATAGGGTAGATTAGTCCGGCGTCGAGTAGTTTGATGACTTCATTCTTAACCACTTCTTGAACATTGGGGTTCACTCTTCGTTGTGGTTGAATTACCGTCTTGTAGTCATCATTCATTAAAATTTTGTGCGTGCACATGGCTTATTCCTTTAATATCTACAAGCTTCCAAGCGATCGCTTTTTTGTGTTTTTTAGGCAGGTTAACTAATTTCTCTTTCTCTATATTACTTAATTTAGATGAAATAATTACGGGTAAACTACCTTCTTTGCCTAGAAAAGCATATTCCAAACCCTTAGGAAGTTCTTTGAGCTCAATGGGTGGGTCTTTAGAAGACACCTTATTTTGTGGCTCATCTAGATCAAGAACCTTAAAAGTTTGTTCTATGGCTATCTCTTCCTCGACAAAGTGGTCCTCTTCGTTGGTTGTATCGGGTGGTTCAGCTTCATCTTCAATTAGGGGGTCATTGTTGCCAAAAGGATATTTCATTGAACGCTCAAGATCTATGCTCCTTTTGAATGCCCCTAATTGGAGAGGTAGATTGTTAAATTTCCGGTTTTTCAAAGCTCTATGAGTTTGCACAAAAGGCTTTCCCAAGACTAAGGGGGCGTCATCTAGGATGACGAAGTCGGTTAGGATTACCATTTGATTTGTTTGAACCAAAACATCTTCAACTACACCGATTGATTTTATTACTTTCCGATTGGATAGAAAAATGGGTATTTGAAGTGGAGTAAAATCACTAACACTTAATTTTTCAAAAATGTAGTTAGGCATTATGTTAACACAAAGATCTTTATCAATGGTGATATTACTAATAAAGGAATTTTGAAAGAAACATGGAACCGGTGTAATGTTAATTTCAAAAGGGTCTTCTTTTATTAGCGAGGTTTGATCATTAGTTAACTTAACACTTACTAAGTCTTTGATTTTAGCACTAGTGTTTAACTCTTTTAAAAACTTGGCATGAGGGGTTATTAAACAATGATTTTCGAAAGTAGGTGACAAGAGGTTAATTTCTTCAAAATTAGACTCTTCTTGAATTTTAACATTATCGGACTCACCATTTTCGTTGTTTAACTCATGTGTCGGTTTTTCACTTTCTTGTTCTTCCATTTTTACACTTTCAACTATCTCTACGTTATTATCATTTTTTAGCTCTTCTCTTGCGCGGGATTCCTCTTCCCTTGCGCGAGATTCTTTTATGCAACGTTCAATAGTTTTAATGTGTTCTAATATCCTATTGGTCACTTCGGTGAGATTGAAAGAATTTGGATCCTCAAAGCTTGAATCCGGTTGTTCGATCCTTGGTTCCTCATAGTACTCATATGAAGTAGATGGTTCACACCATTGTTCTTCATTGTAAGTATATGATGGATAAGGGTCGAAACTTTGTTCTTCATAGTACTCATATGAGGTGGGTTGTTCACGCCATGGTTCCTCATAATAAGAGTATGAAGGTGGTGGCTCATATCTTGAGTCTTCAAAGTATGAGTATGAAGGCTCATACCTTGGTTCATCAAAATATGAGTATGAGGGAGGAGGTTCATAACTTTGGTCTTCATAGGATGTGTATGAAGTTGATGGCTCGTACCTGGGCTCCTCATAATGGTTGTATGAATTGGATGGTTGATATGAGTTATTATATTGAACCGAGCGTGCGTTACGACAATTAGTGCAATAATTACCCCTATAATCATCCTCATCATAAGTGTAGTTGTAACCTCTTGAGTATTGATCCATAAGAATCTCAACAGACCACAACTGAGTCTCGGGACCAGAAAACAAAAATAAGACGGAAACAGAAGCTGGACACGGCCCCGTGTTGAGTGAACACGGCCCCGTGTTCAGGGTCTGTATCTGGGCGTTTTAATTAAAGTTACTGGTCATGTTGAGCACGGGGGCGTGTTCAGTGAGCACGGCCCCGTGTTCAGACTCTGTATCTGGGTATCTAACTAAAAAAATATGCAGCACGGGGGCGTGTTCAGCGAGCACGGCCCCGTGTTCAGGCTACTGTAAATGCAAAACTAAACTAAAATGCAGAAAAATGCGCGCGTTTTAAAAAGGTTTTGAAAAACTGATTAGGCCGTCGATTTTAAGCTTTCTTAAAATCCTTGTGTCCCCGGCAGCGGCGCCAAAAACTTGATGTGCGTGAAGTGTGTTATATTTTTAGATGTATATTTAAGCCCTTTTTACACTTTTAGCCAAGTTTTAAATTTATAAAACACGATATTCACTAACACTAAACACACATATGGGCAAGTGCACCCATCGTGGACGTAGTATAGTGTTGGTAAGATACCGAGGTCGTCCAAGGACACAAGAGCTTTTAATACCGGTTTATCCTCAACGTCTAATCAAATCAAAAAGTGAGAAGAATGTTTTAAACTAAGAAAAATAAAAACTAACTAAATGCTGAAAATAAAAATAAAATAAAAACAGATAGACAAGATGAATCACTTGGATCCGACACGTGTATTAGTATAACCTTTGATTATTTTCGCACTTTTGCACTTGTTTAAGAGATTATCTTAGTTATTGTAGTAGGCCCCTCTTTTGAAGGCGACGTTACCCTCAACCCAGTAGTTTGAGTCAGCAAGGATACAATCCTAAAGGGTCGGATTATTGAAAGATAATGAATTAAGTTATTAATGCAAATTATGGTAGGCCCCGCTTTTGGCGGAGACGTTACCCTCGACTAAGTAGTCTGAGTCAGCAGGGATACAGTCCTAAATAGCCGGGTTATAGTATTAATAGTAGTTAACTTATGAGGGGGTCAAAGAGTTTGGATCCCCGCCATCCAATACCTATGGGCATTGAAGGAGATCCTACTAAATTTGACCCAGTTCCCAAGCAGGACCTCTAAACGCTGAACAAGGGCAAGACCCTTACCAAACCGTTCCCTTAACCCCCGACCAGGTAGCCAACATACCTCCATATAGACCGTGGAGATATGAATGGTGAAAATCTTTTATTTTATATAGACAGTAAAATAATGCCAAGACACCACGGACAAACGATAAGGAAAGATCACCTTCAACATAAGTAACTAGTTATTAAAGTCATTAATACAAAACCAAATAAAAAGTACAAAAGATTAAAAATAAAAAGTATTATACTAAACACTTGTCTTCACCAAGTGATGTAAGAGACTTAGGCAAACATGGCCTTGATTGTCAAGAACTCTTACGATCAATCTTGGATCCCGAGACGACTCACACACTCTACGATGGACAATGGATGATGGTGGTGGATGATGGTGTTATGGTGGTGGTGGGTGGTGGATGAGGTGTGAGAGAGGTGGTGTGCCAAGGGATGAGAGAGAATGAAGCCAAGCTCCTCTATTTATAGGCTGAACAGAAGGCTGGACACGGCCCCGTGTCCGCTGGACACGGCCCCGTGCCCGTCTGACAGTCTCTCTCCTCATTAATTGTAATTCGCAATTACAATTAATGCGCCTGCTGTACTTTCACCACGCCCCCGTGCTCGCTGGACACGGCCCCGTGGTGGGCAATGGAAGCTTCTACTGGTTTGTCTTTTCTGCTGCTTCCTGGGCACGCCCCCGTGTTCGCTGGACACGGGGCGTGTTCAGACTCTATTTCTTCTCCTTTGCCTTGGGAGGTGCCGTTGAGGGTCCGGGCAGTCCACTTTTGTTCCTTTTCTTGTATTTTATGGTAGAATTAGTTGTCTTTTTGCTTCTTTTGTGATTTTGAGCTCATTTCATCCTGAAAATACAAAAGGAAGACAAAAACACTCTTTTTCCAACATTAGTACTTAAAAAGGGTTAGTTTTATGCCTTAATTGATGTGATTTATATGTTGCATTTTACACACATCAATTTCGCCTGTAAGTTTTACCTTACACTTAATATCGGGGTTCTTATGGGAGAATTTCTAAAAGTTTGCTAAGCTTATGGTCTTATGAGAGACTTAGCAACATCTGAAACCCAACGTAATTCTTAGCAATAAAATCACAATAAGGGGTTTATCTGGTTTCATTATTAATGCGAACTGCCTCTAATCATTCATCAGGAGGGTTCAACGCCTCCATTCTTAATCCCTTTAAATTTAGCTGCATAATCTTTGACAAACTTTAGGGCAGTCTTAGCTTTGACTGGTTATTTCTTAATCTATAAAACGCGAGTAGCTGAGGTAGATCCATAATGGATTTATAATGAGCAGGCTTTGAAACCTTAATGTGCCCTCTTATTGCCGTTACTAACCACCAATAATGATTGCATTAAGCTTAGGTTTGGGTAATTGGAATAGGGTACTATCTCAGCCAATGAATCAACATTTGTAACCTACTGTTGACATCCCATAACTTTTATGGCGAGAGTCAGAAATTTCTTATTCCATCTTTTTCCATTTCGATGCGAATAATAGGCCTTTCTAATAAGGTCCTTAACACTTGGTCCATCCCATAATGTTTAAGAGGATCTTTCTTGTGGACTTCATTAATGTCCTCACTAATTAAGGGTGTTGCCATCGAATGGCTATGACGCATACCATACCATGTCCTTTCCAGCATAACTGCTGATATACCTAATGGATTCTACTTCATCCAACAATTTCCTGTAATTGATGGCCCCTTTTTACTATTGATGTCTCTTGACTTCCAAGAGATGAAGTACTATTAAGTACACCCCAAAAATAATGGGCTCCTTGCCATATATGCTTTTGCTGGGTTTATTCTTCGCATTTGAGGTATGAATAAAGCTCTTCTCATGAGCAGCGACATGTGTTTTAGAGCAAACAGCACTTGGCTTCTCGAACCTTTTCATGAATTTTCTTATAGCCTTTCTAACAGCTGCGTTATTCACAGTTTTGGCGATTAACTCCCTTAACATTGAGGTTCATATTTGATGCACCATTAACGTTTGTCGCATTTCTAGCATCGCGACTTTCGTTTGTCTCTTCTGAGTTTCCATACTCATAGCTTTGGTATTAAATACCCAATTCAGCAGGTACATAGGCAATCCATACCATGTGTCTCCTTGAATTGTCAAAGGCTCACCATAAGGAGTCTTGATAACTACTTGCTTCTTATTACCCACAATATGGGCTTGGTTACAAGACGACCAATCCATTCCTATCACTAAATCGAGTCCCTTTATTTCAACGGAAATAAGGGCAGTGGAAAAGAATGGTTCCTAATGGATATAAAACATCCATCTAACATTGCTGAAGCAGTCTCTGAGGTACCATTGGCCAATCCTGTTGTGACATTGTCATCCCGAATAGCCTCTTGAGCATTCATCTGGGAGCTTCCAGCTTTGGTCTTCTTAGCCTCTCCAGGCTTCTTGGTTTTATTCGGGCAATTAGTCCTGATATGCCCCTTCTTGTTGTAACCATAACAGGTCGCATCTGGTCTTTTCACCTGACTGCTGGTTGTCCTTCAAGTCCTTTCATTCATGGGTCTTGTGATCCATCTCTTTACAGATGACACATCCCCTGGTCTGTTCATAGAAACATTTTCTGAAGTGCTTCTTCCCGTAGGTTTTACCTCCTTTGGCTTGGACTGGTTATATCTTGAACCGGTCTTACCTTTTTTGCAACCTTTATTTGGGGTATTATCGCACTTTCGCTTATGATCCTTTAATATTCAGTCCACAGCTTTGTTTACGGCTGTATCTATCATATCCTGTAACTTGATGCCTGTCAAGTTCAGTCTTGCATCATCATTCTGATCAACTGGATGATTGTGAGCTTCAGAGGAGTCAGCCATGGTGAAGCTTTGAAGGCTACTAACCAAGTGGTAATAATTTGCTTAATTATATAGGGTATTGTCGAATTTGATGATTAAATAGCCATGGTGTAAATAAACCATATAGGCCAATAGATAGTATTAAATTTATTTGATTATGTTTTGCCTAGGTTTTTAAATAAACCATCTTTGGTGTTTAAATGGAATATAATCCTTCATATTTACTAGACAGGGGACATCAGTCACAACTGTCAATGTCGTACCGACATTTTATATAGCACAAGGGCTTGTTCCAAAGGACTTTTTGATGGCACTGAGGCCTTGTCACTAGGGAACTTTTTTTTTAAAACATAATCAATGATTCCTTTGGATCGGAAAATTTCACAGTTCTTTGTTTGACAAGAAGTTATGAAATAAAACTATCTTTTTCATGTATACATCTTTGCTTGAAGGCATATATTCCAAATGAATGTTTTGATGTATTCATCATGTTCGACGTTTATTAGCCATGATTCCTATCGATCATTTATGCTAATTAAGGGGTTTGCAAAATTCCTAATATAAGGTTGACAAGTGTGATTTTATCGCATCACCCATTGTCAGGAGTGTTAACATGCTTTCAGATGTTAACAAGGATCTGAATCTCTTTAAACAGGTCTTACCATCGTAGCCAGGTCTTTAATGACATTCAAGCTAGGTTATACCCTTTGAGACTCTTTTTAATATAAATACTGACAGGAAAGGAAGGATATTTATTTTATTCAGGATTTATAATTATCCTAAATTTAATTGAAATATAACTATGGCACAAAAGGCCAAGTCACGGGGACAGATTTAATTTATAAACCAAGATTTTACAGAATCGAGGTATTAAGGCTTTAATCAAGGTTTGCGGCCTTTTCTAGACAGGGAGTTATAAACTACTACTGTCTTTAGTCCCAAGGACATAATTCTTTAGCCCGTAGGCACTTCATCCTTAAGGGATGGTTATATAATTAAGGGAATTTTAATAACCCAATTAAATGATGACCTATGTGATTTTATTGCTTCACAGTTTTGTCATAAAGGTTAACATTCTTTCAGATGTTAACAAGAATTGGGATCTTTTGAATGGGTTCTACCATCTTGGCCTTGTCTGAAATGACATCTAGGCTAGGTTTTACTTTTAAAATTATTTTTAATATTTAACGCAGAACAATCCTAAATTGAGATGTTAACAAGGATCTAAATCTAGTTGAGGAACTACCATCTCGGCTCTGTCTAGATTTTTGCCATTTTATTATAATGGTAGATCTTATAAAAGGAATGTTATTTAAATTTATTTCATATATTATATTCATATATATTGAATAAATGAAATTTTGATAAAGCATTCCAATGATTTTAAAAAGAGGTACAGAATTGCCCTAAGCGGGACTTGAAAGAAATGATGTTGTCCATGAAGGGACTGAAAGATAAGTATGCCCTTATAAGGACTTACTAAGGAAACGAACTTCAACAAAAGGAGTTTCTTCTTCATTTTATTTCTGAATGCTTTCTCCTTGGTTGCACGTTAATCCTAGTCGCAGTACAAAGCTCAGCATTCCTAGGCTTCGGATGGGGAGAATTTCCATCACGTCCTCTCTGCTTGGCGACATATAATAATATATAGAATTGAAGACGATAATTCTCCGAATAGAGATGAAAGTATTCCTATGTTAAGTCTAGACTTAGAAGGTCAAGGAATGTGCTACTGTGTCATTGAGATTAAACACAAAGGCTGGTGTTTAATTCACTCAATGTTGGCTCTGATACCAACCTGTCACACCCCGATATTTCCACATATCACCGGTGGGCCCGGTGGGGAGTATCGTGACGTAGTTGATATCATCATAGTCAAACAACACAATTTAAATGCACAGCGGAAGCAAAAGATAAATATATTACAATCCGATATAAAGTAATATCAAAGTATTACAAACGGAAAGTAAGGGATCCACAGGTGGATCGAAAATAAAATGAAACATTGTTCAACAGACTTTAGGCATCTAAGCTTGCGAGACTCTTTATTGATGCTAGGAGTAGCCAGCCTATTCCGATTAGCACCTGCACTTAGCCTTTTTGGAAAATACTCCAGTTTTCACTGGTAAATACAATTTAACTAACTCATTTTGAAAATGTTTTAGAAAATTGATTTGAATGCACATGGCACAAAACTTTTTATAACTTTGGATAATTAATCAAGTTTAAACTTGTAAAAGAATTACATGTTTATTATGTGTTTAGTTGCCCGGTTCATGCCGGGTTTAAGATTAATAGACACACCACATAGTATAGTCCCGTGGTGGGAAACCAGCGGGTATACCTTAATAAATATGTACACACTGTCGGGTGTACGCCTACACCCGTGTGTCAAGGTCATGCCCATTTCATGAATAATGCCAAGGATATCCGGGACATGGTCATTAAACTCCCAAAGGCGTAAAACAAACAAAACAAATTTTTAAACGAGTCATCTTGATAATACTTAACCACTAATCGATTAAGGTCAAATGCCCGACCAAGCGGTATTTTATATACCGTACCCCAGCCCGTATAAGGGAAAATAAGTTAAAAGTATTTACCTGAGCTAAATATAAATTCAATCCCAGCCATATACCACCAAGAAAGTACAGATAGCTTTTACTGGGCTCCTAAATCTGGAACGAAGGTTTTAAGAACCTATTAGATTCCTAACGGGTCTTTAATTAAGCCTAAGCTTAGACCGGTTAGTTTTTAAAGGAGGATACGGTTCAATACGCATGATTATGCGAAGACCGGATTAGAATGTGGTTTAGACCCGACAAGCTTGTATACTTGTGTAATAAGGGTAAACTAAACACATTCTGGATTTTGAGATAAAAATGATAAGGTTTGTCCCGTTTCGTCTAATTTATGCAAACTAGTTACACAAGCCGATCCGAATGCGAAAAGGGCGTAACGGGTAACCACAAGAGTCATGAACAGGTTTCCTAAGTTAATATGCCTTAAATATGTTGTGATATCAGTAGGATACCTTCCATTATGCCCAAAACGAGTTTAAGACCAATTTATGCCCCGTAGGGGTATTTCTGTCATTTTAAAGGTTATAAAAGAGTTTAAATAATAATCTGAGTTACAGGTCTAATTTAATCAGTAAATATACTTAATTTAATAAGTTATAATAGTAGGGTATCATATATATGTGAAATTTATTAATTATAACCATACTATGCACCGTAGGGGCATTTTGGTAATTTCACATAGGCTAAAAGGGTCAAAACTGAAAACCTGAGTTTAAAACTTTTCCTTACTGTTAAAATATAAAAATTTACTGAATATATCAGTAGGCATTAAACCTTATGAGTTTAAAATAGTTTTAATACATACTATGCGTTAAAAACGTTTAAAAAGGCGATTTGGAGCAAATTCCGGGTTTTCTAAGGAAAGCTGATATTTTTATTATTCCAGAAGGCTCAAAATAATTTATTTATCATATTAGATCAGTAGAAAAAGGTTTGACATCAAAAGGATTTGTAAAACTCATTTTATAGCCCAAAGGGCAAAACCGACAACTACCGAATCAAGCTTAGAACCCTATGTTATGCTCAGCCTAAAAATAATTAAAAATCTCCAAAAATCGCAAAATAATATATTATATCAGTGGGTAAAAAGTTTGAAATTAAAAATTGGGTTTAGATATATGCTAATTACGCCGTTTAATTCATAAAAACTTTCTAATTACGCTAATGAGCATAACTCCTATTCTAGACCTCAAACTGATATCAAATTTTAGGGACAAGTTTATAAATCAGTAATAAAGATTATTGTCCTCTCACATTTTCAAATTTCTCGTTTTAGGGTCAAAAGGCATAACGGTCAACATTTAGGCATTTAACGGAAACATGCATGAACAAGGATTTCTATGGAACCAAGTTGTATAACCTTGGAGGGTTATACTAACTTATAATATGGTCCTAATGGAATCCTAAGGCATAACTAAACTAAGCTAAATCGGGTCAGAACTGAAAGTCAAAGCAAAAGTCAACTTTTGCGACTTTTGGTTCCGAACCGAGCCTATACTTAGAATTGTCGGGTTGAATCATGCTTAGGCATGTTCAACTAATATTTACCAAGTTATTAAACTGAGAAAACTGATTTTATGACATTTATATTAATAGCTATGTATTTTATTTAAAACTAACCCGTTTGACTTTTATTTGACCCGACAATTAAACTAAGTAAATGTGGTAATTAGAAGGTGTCCTTTTTGGGGTTAAACACCTACGTAATTACGGTCACATAGCCATGTTCGTTGCGAACAATGGCTTAACCGTTTAAAAGTCAAAGCATTTATCGCAAACGCTTGACTTTTCGGCTATAAACGCTAAATAAAACCAACAAGTCACGAAAGGACACTTACATAGGTCCAATGGACTGAAAAGAACTCAAGAGAGGTTCCTTAATAATCAGGATCCTCCAGAATTGAGAAGAGAGCAAGAAAGGAAATGAATGAGCAAGTTTTTGAGCAAAAACCCACCTCTATATATAGTGTTTGGAGGGTGTATGGATGATCAACAAGTGTTTAGGGGGCTTTTAAGATCATGCCAAGTGCCCCAACAGGTGTCCAATACCATCAACAAGCCCATAGATTCGAATATGTGAGACATAGAAGCAAAACTAAGGCTGGTTTTCAGTTTGTGGTTACTGGGCAAGGCTTACAGACCGTAAGGATCCAGCCATACGGTCCGTAAGGACCTGGTCTGCACATGGGAACTTTCATTAGTTGACAGTTTTGGCCCTTGCACTTCCAAATGCCATTTCCGACGCATCCAAGGCCCGTTAAACCATTTTAAGGCTCTATAATGATGCCTAAGCATAGGGAACATGAAACATGCTCAAAAATATGCCGGATGTCGTACGGTCGTACGGTCCCGTTGTTCGGCTAATTACGATGAAACACGGACGGACGCTAAAAACGATCCCATTTACGCGACGAATGGAATTTTATCAAGCCAAACACTAAAATAAAATATTTTAGTGCTTACATAGATTTTTGGGGTGTCCGGGGATATTCAGAATGCAAGATATGCGCGAAAATGCAAACTTGTGCACTTTTTGACACTTTTAGTCCCTGCATGACATAAAAGTTTATTTTTGCGCACCAAACACCTCTAAGCCTATATCTAAGATATATAAAGAATAAACAGGGTATGTTTAACTTATGGACATATTCCGGAAGGTCCGATATCCTACGAGTTGACATACTTTTGTAGTTTGACGCAATTAGTCCCTTAATTGCGCAAAGTAGCGCGAAATGCCGTTTAATGATATCCAAGCCTCCCATGGCTCATATTGATCATTCCCAAGCATATACTTAAATATTACTATGCTCTCGTTTGCTTAGATGGTCACCGAAAGGCGTAGATTCAAAAGTTGACGCTTTAGGCCCCTCTATTGCGTAAACTTGTGCATCTCATCATTTACTAGCATTGAAGCCTCATCTAATCCATATTAGGGAGCCTTGAAAGTATTATTAAACATCACGATGCTTCGGGTTCGCTAAAAGGTCATTCAGAGGTATAATTAAACATATTTGACACTTTTAGTCCCTCTAACTTGCAAAGTTACACGTAACTTTACTTATAGGCATAAAAAATTTAGACGCCCATTATTTGGCATTCCCGAGAGTATAATCAAATATCATGAAGCTCCCGGTTTGTTAAAAGGTCACTCAGAGGTAAGAATTAACATGTTGACGCTTTTAACCCTTCATCGCGCAAACTTTTAATTAATTATGCAAACGGCTACACTCGATCGACAAGTGGCTCATTTGTGAACATAATCATCGTGAGAGGTTATTTAGAAACTTATTTTAGGTATGCTAACACTTCCAGTCCTTTCATAATCAAAGTTTTCGATTTTTCAAAAAATTAGTCCCTGAAATTCAATATTGGACTTTATTAGGGTTTATTACACGTGTCAATACATCATTGGACGTGATTTTACGAGGTGTTACATAAACCTACCCCTTAGAGCTTTTGATAGTACTTATGAGGTAGAAATGGCAGACAATAGTATATAAACCACTTCTACGGTTCTTGATGGATGCGCTATATCCATTAAGAATCACTCTATCCCTATTTCTCTTTTGCCAATGAATTTGGCGGGGTTCGATATAGTTTAAGGCATGGATTGATTAGCCCATAACCAAGTCTGTATTTCCTGTGACAAGACACTTATCGAAGTTAATTCCCCATCTGGCGAAATGTTAACCATTCATGGAGATCTACACTATGGTTTGCCTGAGAAAGTATCTTTACTTAAGGTATCCAAGTGTTTGAAGAAAGGTTGTGTCATCTACATGGTACAAGTGACGATTGACGAGCCGAAGCCAAGGATTGAAGATATTCCAATTATCTCTGAGTATCCAAATATGTTCCCTGAAGAATTGCCCGATCTACCCGTGGAGAGGCGGGTAGAGTTCAGGATTGACATCTTACCATGAGCTACTCATGTAGCTAGAGCTCCATATCGATTAGCACCCACAGAGATGAAGGAACCGAAGAATCAACTGGATGAGCTATTGGAGAAAGGCTTCATTTAGCCTAGTTCTTCACCTTGGGGAGCTCCTATCTTATTCGTCAAAAAGAAAGATGGTTTAATGCGGATGTGCATTGACTACCGTGAGCTGAACAAGATAACGATTAAGAATCGTTATCCATTTCCCAGGATCGACGATCTGTTCGACCAGTTGCAAGGAGCTAGTTATTTCTCCAAGATTGATTTGAGATCAAGATATCATCAACTGAAAGTCAGGAACGAGGATGTTACAAAGACGACTTTCAGGACCAGATATGGCCACTATGAGTTTCTAGTGATGCCTTTTGGGCTCACTAATGCACCTGCAGCATTCATGAATCTCATGAATAGAGTCTGCAAGCCGTATTTAGATAAGTTTGTCATTGTCTTTATTGATGACATACTTATCTGTTCTCGTAATTAGACTAATCATGAGAAACATCTTCGATGCATCCTTGAATTGCTAAAGCAAGAGAAGCTTTATGCAAAGTTCTCTAAGTGCAAGTTTTGCCTTAAAGAGGTCCAGTTTCTTGGATATGTGATTAGTGAGTGTGGTATCCAAGTGGATCCCGCCAAGATTGAAGCCATTATGAATTGGGAAGCACCGAAGACTTCATCTGAGATTCGTAGTATCTTAGGACTGGCTGGTTATTATCGAAGGTTCATTGAGAACTTTTCTCGTATTGCCACTCCTTTGACTATGCTGACCCGCAAAAATGTCAAGTTTGACTGGGGTACTAAGCAGAAGAAATCCTTTGAGATTCTAAAAGATAAATTGAGCAATGCTGCAGTCTTAACCCTACCTGAGGGTATTGAAGACTTCGTTGTATATTGTGATGCCTCGCATACGAGCATGGGTTGTGTGCTTATGCAACGAGACAAAGTGATTGCATATGCATCACGATAACTAAAGTTGCATGAAAGGAATTACACCACCCATGATTTGGAATTGGGTGTCGTTGTATTTGCACTAAAATTGTGGAGACACTATTTATATGGCACAAAGGTATTATATACACTGATCATAAAAGTCTTCAGCATCTGTTTAACCAGAAAGATTTGAATATGCGGCAATGCCGTTGGATGGAGACATTGAATGGTTATGATTGTGAAATCCGTTATCATCCCGTCAAGGCAAATGACGTTACTGACGCCTTGAGTCGCAATGAAAGGGTTAATCCTATAAGGATTAACGCCAAAACTATTGAGCTCATGTCTAGTTTGAATGAGTACTGTTTGATGCTCAAAAGCAAGCCTTGTTAGAATGCTCCTAGTGAAGGGTTAGGTGGAACTGTTGATCATTTAGCACCTGGGAAAGATGGAATCTTGAGACTTAATGATCGTATTTGGGTTCCTATCTTTGGAGGACTCAGAGATCTGATCCTTCAGGAAGCTCATAATTCTAGATATTCTGTTTATCCTGGAGGTGATAAAATGTACCAGGATTTGAGAAAGAAGTATTGGTGGATAGGTATGAAGAAATCCATAGCCACCTATGTAGCTAAGTGTCTGACGTGTTCGCAAGTTAAAGCCGAACATCAGAAACCATCAGGACTTCGACAACAACTTGAGATTCCAACATGGAAATGGGAAATGGTAACTATGGACTTGATTACCAAGTTACCAAAGACCAGACGTGGCAATGACACCATTTGGGTTATTGTTGATAGAATGACTAAGTCAGCTCATTTTCTGCCAATCAAGGAGACTTACAGTTCCGACAAATTGGCTAAATTATATGTGGACGAGATTGTATCCCTGCATGGCATGCCAGTATCTATTGTATCTGATAGAGATACTAGATATACATCTCACTTTTGGAAAAGTTTCTAACAATCATTAGGCACGAGACTGAATTTCAGTACGGCTTACCATCCTCAGACTGATGGGCAGAGTGAGCGTACTATCTAGAATTTGGAAGACATGCTAAGAGCATGTGTGGTTGATTTGGGTGGCAGTTGGGATGACCATCTACCCCTAATTGAATTCTCCTATAAGATTGTGCAAATACATGACAGGCTCAAAGCTACCCGTGATAGGCAGAAGAGCTACGCTGATAAGAGGTAAACCTCCTAAGTTCCAAATAGGGGACAAGATTTTATTGAAAGTATCACCCTGGAAAGTTGTGATGCGATTTGCAAAGAAGGGCAAGTTGAGCCCGAGATATATTGGAACATTCGAAATAATCGAATGTGTCGGATCAGTGGCTTATAATCTTAAGCTATATGAGGAGCTCAGTGGAATTCATGATGTGTTCCACATTTGTAATTTAAAGAAATGTCTAGCCGATGAGTCGCTAGCAATGTCACATCATGATGTGCAAATTGATGAAAACCTGAGGTTTGTTGAGAAACCGATTTCGGTCGAGGATCGACAGGTTAAAAGGCTCCGAAGGAAAATGATTCGTATTGTGAAGGTTAAATGGGATACCCGTCGTGGCCCCGAATATACATGGGAGGTTGAGTCCATTATTCGACAAAAGTACCTCCATCTTTTTAAATAAAATCTTGAGGTCGAGATTTAATTTAGGGGGGTGAGGATGTAACACCTTAGAAATTTGTGTCGAATTACATAATGACATGTGTTTGGCGAGAGGGACTAAATATGTAAAGTTCATGGAAGAATGTTGTGGAGGGACCATTTATGTCAACATATCATTTTAATGGCCTCTGAGTGACTCTTACGGACCGTAAGCTTATATTGCTTACGAACGTAAGCATGTAATTTTATTGTATCTGGATAATGGTTACGGACCGTAAGGGATAGAACCTTATGGACCGTAAGGAGTACAAAAACCAAGGGCGCTGAAGCCTAAAGCTCATACAGTCCGTAAGGACTGTATCTGGGCAGATTTTGTTTGGGAGCCAAGGCATTCTGCTAAGCTGCCACCTTTCTCGCATTTTGCCACCATCTAGCAGCTCTTGATACCTCATTAACCCTGCTATGGTCTTAGAAAACCCCTAGACACTTGTCGTGATCATATGCATCCCTTCCCACTATAAATAGCAAGCTAATCTTGCACTTTTCTTTGCTTATTCTTAACTTTCTTCCTCTAACACTCTTGGAGCTGCTTCCTGAGTTAAGGAGGTCTCCTTCTGAGTTCATCTTTCTTCTAGGATCACAAGTAAGTGTTCCTACTCTGCTCATTTCATTTTATAGGCTAGTATTTAGCCGAAAGTCAAGCAAATTGACTTTTGCTTTGACTTTCGGTTAAGACCATTATGGTCCAGCCATTTCGAATCGAACATGGCTACATGATCGTAATAAGGTAGGTGTTAATCCCTTAAATAGGCACCTCTTGGAAATCACGTTAAATTGGTCAAATGATGGGTCAAAGTTATGTTTAATAAAAAAGTCAAAAACACAGTTTTCAGAAAAATTTATAAAATTAACTTGTAAACGTTTAAACTCATGTTTTTGACACTATATCATTTGGTAAATAATATTAGAACATGTCTAAGCATGTTTAGCCCATCATTTCCAGTTTATACCACGGTTCGCAACCGAAAGTCAAGCATTTTGACTTCTGCTTTGACTTTCGATTCTGACTCAAATTAGCCATCTTAGCTACTGAATTAGAGTTACATTATCATCATATTTATGTGTAGCATAACCCTCTGTGGTTATACTACTTGATGATAATCAGTTGTCGGATTTTTACACAAGTTCAACATTATGCCTTAAATTGCCGAAAATGCCCTTTTGATGCATAACTTGGTTTTAAACAATGATGAACTTATGAAATGGATAACCTACTAATGTGGTAACATAATTAACATGTTTTTGCATAATGAACTTGTTTATGGCTTATCCGATCACCCGATACCGCCTATGCGTGTACGATTAGCTTATGTAACTTAGTTTACGTAAGTTAACCGAACTGGGTCAAACTCTTTCAATTTCTTTTATATTCCAGAATGTAATTATGTTTGCCCATATTATACAAGTCTTAGTACTTGTGAGGGTTTTAACTACATTCTATCTGGTCACCGCTTAATCTAGCGTATCGTACTGTTTTCATTATTTATAAGTTAACCGGTCCAAGTCTATGAATTGAATAGGACATGTTAACATTCTAATTGGTTATTATACCTTTCATTCCAGAATGGGGCATCTAGTAGATTGCAACCTTGCTAAGTTAATTGTTATATCGGTTGTGCTTACATTTTGTCTTTGATTGTAAGACTTTTAACCCATGTAAATACTCTTAACCTATTTTCCCTATACAGGCTTGGGATACGGTAAATTATTACCGCATGGTCGGGTATGGGATCAATGACCTATGTGTTGGAATCGAAATAATCCGTTTTACTTCGTATTGCTTGATAACTTAAACATTGGGGGTTAATGCGACCTGTCCTGGATATCCTCGGCTCATTTAATTGCAGATGGCCACGACCAAAGCACGGGGTGTAGGCATACACCTGACAGATGCTAATGCTATATTAAAATATTTTTATAACCCAATATAGGTTTGTCCAATAAGGGTATTAAAGTGGTGTGTCGGTTAATCATGATCTCGGCATAGTTTCTTGGCCCCATATGTATTGACAAGCATGTAAAACTGATAACATGAGAAATAGTTTATCCCAAGTTATTTATGAAAATATATGTACCATTGTGTACATGAAAATGATTTTGAAATATTTTCAAAATGTGTCGGTTATTTGTATTTACCCGTGAAAACTAACGTATCTTCAAAAGACTAAGCGCAGGCTGCAAGGATACGTAAATAGGCTGGAAGTTTCCCTGTGAATGCTTAAGTGGAATTTGCAACTCCATGCATTGAAGCCTAGTAGTCTGCTTACATAGTCATTTTGTTTTTTTTCGATCCGCCTGTGGATCTTTATACACTTTCCGTCTGTACATTATTTTTGAACATTCGGACATTATAATTTGTAATAGTATTTTAATTCCCAAGACATCCGATGTGTTATCTGTGTATCCGTACCAATCTCGTCACGTACCTCAAGTCCGGGCCCACCGCGAAATACGGGGTGTGACACATACGACATGGGCGCTGACGTAACCGATGAGTACACACGGATCGGTGAAACTACGGTCATGGATTATTTAAGGTATTTTTGCATCTATATTATAAAAAATATATTCTAAAGAGTACTTGAGAAAGCCTAACTCAACCGGCATCCAATGGTTGTTAGAGGCTCATCAAAGTCGACACGGCTTACCGGGAATACTTGGTAGCATAGACTGTATGCACTGGAGGTGGAAAAATTGCCCTGTTGCATGGCAGGGGCAATTTACTCGTGGTGATCACGGTTTTTCCACCATAATGCTCGAGGTTGTTGTATCATGTGACCTTTGGAATTGGCACACATTTTTTCGAGTTGTCAACTCGAACAATGACATCAACGTCTTAAGCCATTCAAATTTGCGCCGCCTTGCAATCTTATAGCCAACAACATGGAATACAACCAAGGCTATTATCTAGCAGATGGAATTTACCCTGAATGGAACACTCTTGTTTAAAGCTTCACGAATCCACAAGGAAAAATATTGAAGTTTAAAAAAAAAGACACGAGTTAGCAAGAAAGGATGTGGAAAGGGCGTTTGGTGTCCTCCAGGCTCGTTTACACCTTATACAAGGTCCAACAAGGATTTGGACAACAAGAGTTATATCCAATGTAATGTACGCGTGCATAATACTACACAACATGATCGTTAAAGATGAAGGATATGTCGTATCAGACTGGGATAATGATGAGGATGATGATCTGCCGCCACCACCGAGACACGGTCCGACGGACAACTTTCTTGAACGCTTGCAACAGATTAAACAATTATGTGATAGGGAAGCTCATCACACTCTTCGACACAATTTGACCGAGCACCTTTGGGCACATAGACAGGTAGTGTGAGAGGAAGATGAAGATTAGTAGTTTTTTTTACGTAGTTTGTTTAACTGATTTATTTTTTTCTTTTTTAATATTGTTGAAGTGTGTATGTTTTTTGAATTGTTGTAAGTGTGCTTTTTAAAAAAAATTATCTTTTTAGGAATTTTATTTTTTCATATTTTTTTTAAATAATTTAGTAATAAAAAAATTATATATATAAATTAAATAAAAGATAAATAGACTATACAAAATATATAGTTTAGATAAAATGAGAAAGTATGTAATGAGGTGGATAATGGTATAATGGGGTGAAGGTTCTGAATGATTTATTATTGAAGGAAAAAGTTGGGGGTTTAGAATGACGGTGATTTAAAATGATGTGACTTGATTTATTGTTGTAGATGCTCTAATAATTAGGCAATGACTTCATAAATAAACAATATGGGCTTATAAGGGGACCCGGGGTGGAAGAACACAACCCCGTGATGGGCTTTTATCACGCGTGGAAATTTTCAAAACACCGCCGCCACCTCCATTTTTCACGCTCCCATTTTTAAAACGTGTGGTATTTTTGACGCGTGATGGGGTATCGAGTGATGAGGGAAATTGTTGGTTGTGGGGAAGTTGTTGGGTGTGGTGGTGAGTGATGGACATTTTCACTAAAAAAAGGTTGTGAGTGATTGAATAATGGTTGATGACATGGCGGAACTTCATCGCATGTTGTGAGTGATGAGTGATCACCACCCCTACCCCCTAATGGGTTAAAATGGGATATATTTGAGATTAGGATTTATTTATTAAACTATTTTTCTATTTCATAAAACGTTTATATTGTTATGAATGCAGACATTCAGGCCCATAGGCCAAGCCTGACCTAATGTTAATGGGCTTTAGGGTTGTTGTATTGATCTATATATTTGATATATGTACACTCAATGAAGGAGAATGCTCTCATTTTTCTGGACTTCTCATTGTCTCTATATTCTCCATAGTATCATTTACATATTAGATGTTGCTATTAGGCCGTTGTTTAAACACGTTATCAGCACGAAAGTGCTCGAATCATCATTGGTTTAATCGTTGATTAAAGTCTCGGTTGACCCATGTCGTTGATGATGTTTTGTTGATAAAAGTTTTGGTGGCCCGAGGTGTTTCCAACGAAGATTGGATTTCGTAGACATGGTGATTGAAAAGTGACGGAGATACTATTTCCTTTAGTTATTTCAAGGTAAGTTTTTTTTTTCCACCATACATGTTTATCTACATAAGGTACTACTCTTATACCTATATTGTTTCTTGTTGAATATGCCTTATCTTTTCAACTTGATTTTACCATGATAAGAATAATCGTTAACCAGAATGAGATTTTTGAAAGTCGGTTGAACAGGGGATGTTCAAATCGTACTCATAATTTTCATTTTCATTTTCAATTACCTTTTCTAGAATAAATGATCATCACGGTATTGAAAAAAAATAGGAAATATAAGTTTAATATATACATGGACACTTGTTACAGAAACCCGATGAGAAAATATTTGGTATTTAATTTATTAAGTCTAATCTTATCTATTTGCTAGTTATATTGCAAGATTATTCATTGGTTTAGAAATTGATATATAGTTTGATAAATTCTTTTTATGCATGTTTAATAGATAAATCTTGAAAAAGAAAAGTTGTATTATGATAGCCATGATCTTGCATTTACTTGTTGATTATATTATTTATATATATTTTAAAGTTATATATATTATTTAGTTTTAATTAATATAGCATAAATTCAATTAAAGTTCTAATATATAACTTATGAGTGTGGATTGAATATTATTAATTATAAAACTAATTCTGATTTCCTCATCATTAATTCATGTTGATGTATATTTACCTATTTTTTTCTCAATTTACGAAATGAGTAAATAGTAATTAAATAGTCTTTCATTGTTGTTCTAATAAATTGTTTTTATTATATTTTATGATTAGTAATTAAATAGCCTTTTATTGTTATTAATATATATGATGTTGGTTAATGTTTAAAAATTAAAATCATTAAATATCATTTTTCCCATCATGCAGTTTAATTCATTCCTTGTTAATTTTAATTCATTTTTACGTTACAAATTTGATTAATTCTTATTACTCCAAATGATCTTTAATATCCATTTAATTACAATCTTAAATGATATGGAGTTATGAACATGAATAGTCACAATATTCATAAAACTAAATGATATGGAGTTAGGAACATGGATAGTCACAATAATACTATTTTTTATAGAAAATTAGGTGATTTACAATTTAATTTAAGAGATGATGATTTTAAAATTGCAGTACGAAATTATAGACATATTATATCTCTTACTTGTTGGCTTTATAGTTTATACTGTTTATATAATATGTTTATGTATGCATTGTTCATATTTCATAATAACGTTTGATGGAGATGATTTTCTAGTATACAATCGTTGACAGTTATACCATGAAAAAGTCTGTTTAGTATTCAATATGTTCATGTACATTCACTTCTGATGTGTAATACTTGTATTTGACATATAAATTTTAATGTGATTGTTCGTAACAATTTAACTAGAAATACAATACGATAAGTGTGATGTTTATAGTGTTCTTATTTGATATATAAGAATAAGAAATTTGATGTTTTATATGACATTACATGACATGTTATCATATAATTTTTAATTTGTTTGATGACAAATTATAGCTATATTTTAGTAGTAAAAAAATCATATATTGATTTACTCATCTTTCTTTATAAATGTTATCTTACTATTAATCTAGATATATGATTTTATTGTGGCTTTCATCATATATCAACTTTGTCCTTTATAGAACACCACTAATTTGAAAGCTAACGCACACGATGTCGATAAATTAGAGCATAACTTATAATAATAGGATTATCACTATTGCAATTTATTGCGTCTTTTATATGCTTTAATTTATTTAGATGATATGTTAAATAAAAAAAATTATATATTTCTTACAAGTGATGAAAAAAATATTATTTCATAAGGTTGTGCCATAAGTCATTTCTTATAGCGACATAATATAAAGTGATGCATTGTATAATCATCACCTTTACATATTACCATAAACCTTTTTAATAGTGTTCTTGATATATTTTAATATTCAATCATGACAGTAAGGCAAATTAATTATATGTATTTTATTATATTGTATTTGATGAGAAGACATCTTATATTAATTATATATTGTACAATTTGACTTTGTACATTAATATGCCATTGTTTATGTATATAAACAGTCTTCAATGAAGCTGATAAATTAAAGTTGTGTATATAATCACACGTTATAAAAATGATTGAATAGTGATCAAGATTTATTTATAATATGACATTCGAAGTTTCAAACTCACTAAAGCTTATTGTAAATTTATTGGTGCTTGTAAGATTTTGGACTGATAAATCTTAATGATTCGGTCATATAATTGATGTTATGTGGTGAAAAGATTAGTTATACATGTGGAATAAAACAATTTCCACTTGTCAAACCTCAAATGCGCTCTTGATGTATAAGGTTTGAAACAGTCACCATGAAAGTTGTCTGACTCTATTCCATTCCTTGAAGAGAATGTGATGAGAAAAATATATATCATATTCCATTGAGCAAAACAATTTCCATCGTCAAATATCATTAATTGTTAAAGAATATATATAAAGTTTGAAACAACAAGCATAAAAGTTCTGTGGTTCTAATCCATTCCCTAATATGAATGTGATGATGATATCAATTCAAAGTTTATGATCATATACATAACTAAGAAAATTGTAATGATGCCACCATGAATGTTGTATGAGAGTATAGCAAATATGGTCAGAAGACTATATTAGAAGTTACTAGAAATGATACTAATTTTCCACAATATTTCATTAAATCAAATATGGTGAGTAACCAAAAGTTACTAGATTATTTATACGTTCACCACATGGCATGACCAAATAGGTCATCAAGATAGCATCATGATATGCTAAACAATCAAACATGCTAACCGGCACCTTAGCACCTCTAAGTAATCTAAAAACATTGCTCCCAAAATGCCTTATCATATGTCTAGTTAGTTTTTTTTTTTTTTTTTTTTTTATGGCAAATAAGTTTTTATGCTCTTCCAAACAATAAACTCCTACAAACAATCCCTCTTATATGGGACCATTGAAATGTACAGTTGTGTGGATTGTGGCATTCATACATGGTTACATGTGAGTTTTTAGCTACCCGTATGTAGCATATGCCCAACACTATGGAACGTTGTTTTTTTTTTTTTTTTTTTTTTTGACATGGTTTAACATTGTTCTTAAACAACTCAATTGTAGGGACCATTGTTGGGCACAATGTGAAATATAGTGAGAGGCATACGTAGTCGAGACAGAATTCATCGATTGATTATATCAATTCAAAACCAACTGCTTATCACAAATACTCCCCATTACAACTGGTCTCCTGAAGAGAACCAAGCTTCCATTTTTTTATATATTTTGTTGTGCAGCCTATGTACCAATAGCACCACCATAACATATAAAATGGGATATGTACATCGTATTCCCAATCTTAGAGGGAGACAAGAAAATGAAAGACTTGTAACATAAAAAAAATGCATCATATTATATAGAGTAAACTGCCATTTTAGTCCCTGAGTTTTGTCCAAATTTACCATTTTAGTCCAAATAGTTTTTTTTGCCTCTGGATCCCTGACTTTACCATTTTGTTGCCATTTTGATCACATACACTAACTCCATCCAAAAACTCCATCTTTAAGCAGGGGTATTTTGGGGATTTTCATTTTAAATGTTTTCAATTGCCATTTTGATCCAATTCCAAAAAATCAAAAAAATTTCAAAAAATCAAAAAAATTCCAAAAAATCATAAAAATTCTAAATAATTCTAAAAAAATACAAAAAATCCATTTCGGCGCGAACTGTTAAGAACCCGAACCGGTTCGAGTTGAACCGTTTTGACCCGTACCGTTTCGAGCTGAGCCATTTCGACGCGAACCGTTTCGACCCGTACCGTTTCGACCCGAACCGTTTCGTGCTGAACCGTTTCGACTCGTACCGTTTCGAGCTGAACTGTTTCGACGTGAACCGTTTCGAGCCGAACCGTTTCGAGCTGAACCGTTTCGAACCGAACCGTTTCTAGCTGAACCGTTTCGAACCGAACCGTTTCGAGCAGAACAGTTTCGAGCCGAACCGTTTCAACCCGTACCGTTTCGACCCGAACCGTTTCGAGCTAAGTCTTTTCGACGCGAACCGTTTCGACCCGTACCGTTTCGACCCGAACCGTTTCGAGCTAAACCGATTCGACCCGTACCGTTTCGAGCTGATCTGTTTCGACGCGAACCGTTTCGAACTGAACCGTTTTGAGCCGAACCGTTTCGAGCTGAACCGTTTCGAACCTAACCGTTTCTAGCTGAACTGTTTCGACCCGAACCGTTTCGAGCTGAACCGTTTCGACGCGAACCGTTTCGACCCGAACTGTTTCGAACCGAACCGTTTCGACCTGAACCGTTTCGACCCGTACCGTTTCGAGCTGAACCGTTTCGACACGTACCGTTTCGAACCGAACCGTTTCGAGCCGAACCGTTTCGACCCGTACCGTTTCGAGCGAACCGTTTCGAGCCGAACCATTTCGAGCCGAACCGTTTCGAGCTGAACCGTTTCGACGCAAACGGTACGGGTCGAAACAGTTCGCGTCGAAACGGTTCAGCTCGAAACGGTTTGGTTCGAAACGGTACGGGTCGAAACGGTTCAGCTAGAAACGGTTCGATTCGAAACGGTTCAGCTCGAAACGGTCCGGCTCGAAACGTTTCAGCTCGAAACGGTTCAGCTCGAAACAGTTCGCGTCGAAACGGTTCAGCTCGAAACGGTTCAGCTCGAAACGGCTCAGCTCGAAACGGCTCGGGTCGAAACGGTTCGGGTCGAAACGGTTCGCGTCAAAACGGTTCAGCTCGAAACGGTTCGGGTTCGAAACGGTTCGCGCCGAAACGGATTTTTTGTACTTTTTTTAGAATTTTTTAGAATTTTTATGATTTTTTAGAATTTTTATTATTTTTTTAGAATTTTTTGGAATTTTTTTGATTTTTTAGAATTTTTTTGATTTTTTGGAATTGGATCAAAATGGCAATTGAAAACATTTAAAATGAAAATCCCCAAAATACCCCTGGTTAAAGATGGAGTTTTTGGATGGAGTTAGTGTATGTGATCAAAATGGCAACAAAAGGGAAAAGTCAGGGACCCAGAGGCAAAAAAAACTATTTGGAATAAAATGGCAAATTTGGAAAAAACTCAGGGACTAAAATGGCAATTTACTCTATTATATATCGACCCCTGAAGTGGTCAATGCAAATCTGAAGTCCAAAAGAAAAAGCGTGTATTTGCAAATAATAACAAATGAAATACAAGATGCATTCACTAACACAAATAAGGTGACAAAGTCACATATACCAGCTTAAAGTTATCTGCTCGAATGGAAGTACTTACAAAATGATTATCATATTAATAAATTGTGAGAGATAAATCGGTTCCAAAAAAAAGATAAAACCCACAAACACAAAAAGAGCAGAGTAACGCAGTTGGTGTAACCCAAAAGAGGTGGCACATAAAACACCATAAGTGGTTGCATACAAAACCCCAGAAGTGGTTGCATACTAAACCTTAAAGAAGGTTGTTGTCAAAACCCCAAAAGATGCTACTGGAGTTCTAAAAGAAACTCTAGTACCAAACAAATATGAGATCACGATGAATTATGTACAAAATAAGTACAATATGAAACCGTAATGAAACACGTGTAAAATGATATATTTGATTATGCTATAGCAATAGATGTAATCGATGAAAAAAAAATAAAAAAAAAAGATTACGTATATAGAAAGTGTGCAAGAGTGTACGCACACAAATAGCCAAAATGGCTACATGACTTAATGTTGAACTAAATTTGCTCGACAAAGTAAACTTTTTCGAACCAGCAGTTCGAACACCCATAGACGTCGAACCAGTAGGTTATAGATGGGTGTCTTTAAATAAAAGGAAACATAAATAACGAGTTTTTGCGATGTAAGGCACGCATTTTAACATAAAGATTTTTCCCAAATCCCAGCAGTTGATTACGAGGAAACGTATACCCCTGTAGTGGATGCGATAATCTTTAGATGTTTAAGCAGCCTCGCAATCTAAGAATGACTTCAGATAAAACAACTTATCGATGTCATCACCGCATACATGTATGAGACAATTGCAAATGACATCTGTATGAAAACCCCCTGAAGGATTAAAAATGCTCAAAGCATTATGAAACAATAACCCCATAGGTGTTATATATATGAATCTTAAAGGAAACTACTCGTATGTGGTACAGTCGACTATACTCTAAAAAGAGAGGTATAATTTTGATAAAATGAGCTACATCTATTTAACAAGATTTCACTCTTACAGTGATAATGTAAACATCATCGAGAGGGAACTCTTAAACTAAAGAGGAAAATTTGAATGACCTTTACAAAGTGTAGTTATTCTCGACCTGTAGTTCGAGTATATATGTATTATTTTTGCTCATCAATCTGACTACATCTAGAAGATGTTATATAGAAAAAGCTCAATCATTGAGTACATGAACGATTGTCTGATCGCTTGACATAGAAAAAAAATTTTTCTTATCAACCCCAAGAAAGAGATGTTGAACTACTTAGTCAAGAAGTACCATACTTTATTGCGATCAGAGCATTGACGTATCTTGCAAACAAGACGACATCTGATATTACGTTCTTGATAGATGTATTGGTAAGATTACAGTTCTAATCTCAAAGGTTGCACTCTTTTTCCCTTCACTAAGTTTTTCCCATTGGGTTTTCTTGGTAAGGTTTTTAACGAGACAACATAACTGATCCAGTAGTATCAGTTTATCTTATAGGTCCCGAAGTACTAATTTAACATCATCATAAATCATGTTGTTAATTATGTATAATGCGTAGTGCACTCTTTTCCCTTAGCTACGGTTTTGTCCCATTGGGTTTTCTTGGCATGGTTTTTAAAGAGAGAGAATTATAAAGCGCATTAAATAATTATTTGACATATTTACAAACTCGAGACACGGGATAGTTCCACAAGAACAATACGGCGTCCTGGGTTATGATTGATTATATATTAGACTCGCATAGAGTTCGATCTCAATCCAGATACAAGTTATGAAGGTTGAAGATTTCAGCATATTTAAGAAGTATGTAGATTAGAGTTGATCAAGAGAAGCTCAAGCCATACTGTATGAAGACAATGTAGACAACAACACTCAAATCAAAGAAGACTACGCCAAATACAAGTCAAGCAATTGTCACAGAAGATTGGATTCAATATCATCAAGATATATAAGTAAAATTGAGGGGGAGTAATGTACCCATAATATACACAGTGTATGTACTCTTTTTCCTTGACTAAGTTTTGTCCCACTGGGTTTTAATGAGGCAACATAACTGGTCCTGCAGTATCAGTTAACATCGGTCCTGAAGAATCGTGTAAACATTATCTAGCAGTATAATGTTAACAATGTATGTGTATTTCTAAATGTCTGAGGGAGAGTGTTATGAATGCAGACATTCAGGCCCATAGGTCAAGCCTGACCTAATGTTAATTGGATTTAGGGTTGTTGTTGTATTGATCTATATATATGATATATGTACACTCAATGAAGGAGAATGCTCTCATTTTTCTATACTTCTCATTGTCTCTATATTCTCTATAGTATCCTTTACATATTAGATGTTGCTATTAGGCCGTTGTTTTACAACATATATAGCTTTTTGTAAGTATATATATTTTTTTTCAAAAAAGAAAATAACCTATGGGCAATGGGATCATTTATTTTTTCATAAAAACAATATGGTCGATCGTAACAAAATAACTGGGTTGTTTGACCTTTCGTTATTATACATTCCAAATAAAAAGCGAAAAATTTTGTGTTAGTTGACCTCGACTTCCATAAAACAGCTCTACCAGTACTACTACACCATTAGATCATGATCGCAAAACACGCCTAATATTTTTTTGTAAAAGCAAAATTAATTCTTCTCAAATCACACCCTCACCAGGATCGAACATGGGTCTCACCAAAATAGCCAAAGACTACTTACTACTGGGCCACAACCCAAATGGCTAAAACACGTCTAATAAATTAAAACTTTTTAGTTTCAATTTAACTTTCAATATGTGTAAAAAAAATGCCAAAATAAAACCCATATTAAAAGAGTGTTTATTTATTCAACTATAATATCATACGTTTTCATGTATATTTTCCATATATGTTGATCAAAAGTTTTTAGGTTCATACATCCTCATAGAAATCTCACAATCTTTATATAACAAACAAATTGAATACTTCTCGAGAAAACCCTATAAAAGTATCGTAGCATTTGATACAGCAAAACCATTATATGTATTATCCGATTAGTGAAATGGGTTGACCACATAAGGATTATACACTTGAATCCTCAAATCATCACCATTTTCCTCATTCAAATCACTAGATGATCCCCCATCACTATCAGCCTGAAAGTAGAAATAATTATCAGAAACCAAAAGAGGTGCAAGAATCACCGAAGCTTCCAACAACACTTCCCAAGTCATAACATTATTATTATCATTCGTCGCAAATGTTATCAATGCATGTTCTTCATTCTTTTCTTCATCATCAAACTGTACCCAATTATTAAACCTAATAAGTGGCTTCTCATCTTCCAATGAACTTGATGAAGATTCAACAGTGGATGCCATTGGAGATGAAGATGAAGATTCTGTTAACTGCCACATACCGTCAAGAAAACTCTCTAGAGCTTGTATTTGGATCTCTGGGATCCGATCAACAAATGGGTATTCGTAGGATCCGCAAAGCCCGACTGATTTACACCAGTCGTAGAATTCGGATAGATGATCGGCTTGAACTGCGGCTTTCTTGTATACACCAAAAGCAGTCATGCAGCTTCTGTAGGGGAGTTGAATTAGATGATCTAATACTGAAACTATTTCGCAACGGTAGTTGTTGTAGCAAAAGAAGCTGTCACGAATGATGTATTTGAGTGCACATTGTATAAGAAAGCTTCTTGCAGCTGCCCCTTTTGGCTTGCAGTCGATTACGCGGTCGATTAGGGTTTGAAGTTGTGGTAAGATCTCTAATTTTTCGGAGACGAGTTTCATTTTGTCGGGATATGTTGGGATTAGGGTTTCGTGTTCTTCATCGTTTTCATCGTCGGTTGATTCCTCAGGATCGATATATGCGTCTACGCAATCGACTGTGAGACAGTCTAATGCTTCATTGAGGAGATTAGCATAAGATGAAATGAAATGTGTGTAATCATGGGAATTAGACGAGGAAGTGTCGCGAAAGGGGCACGGATCTAGCGACAAGTAACCGTTGGAACGGGTCCATAGAAGCTCGGTTCGAAACGGGCTATTATAAGGCAATGCTCGAAGCAAACGGTGGAGAAGAATTAAACATTTTAAAGCAACTCTCCAGCATTTTGTCTTGCTAAATCGTCGTGAAAAACTCGTCGCAAAAGTGCGGTAAGATGGTGGCGAAACCGAAAATATTTTTAATAGTTGGAGGACATACCGATCGCGGAGAGGTATGTCGTCTGGAGAAGTCGCTTTTACGATAATCAAATCTATGTCGCAAAAACCCCCAACTGTCGCGATTTTCGCACAGCCTACGAATGTGTTTTCCTTAATCGATGTGTACGCTCGCTGAAACCGCTTATGCATGGTGTTTTGTGTTTGGTCACTAATGAAAGTTGAAACACAAAAGTGGGTTTATGTTTGGGTACTTTGTTATGGTTGATGAACGCCAAAAACATGGAATGTGGTCGAATGTATATAGGTTGTTAAGGTTAAGGTTGCTGGCATCAGACCGTTGTTTACAATGAAGATCTTACAGGCTGAACGATGTTTACTATGACAGTTGGAGATAATGTGTCCAAATGTGTCATGTACGATGTAATGTAGTGTGCAGGCCATTGTGAGTTCGAAACTTGATGAGTTAAATAATGGTGCAGGCCATGGGTATTTAAATTAAACAAAAAGTTGGAGACAGTGATTGTGTTGTAATATGTTTTAGTCATTTTTGTTTTAGGGGAAAAGTTAACTTTGGATCGGCAGCTAGATGGGTTACTTTCACGAAGAATGTCAAAAAACTCAACCTCGAATTCAATAAAATATTTCAATCTATCTTTGAACTTGATGTGATTCTACATCATATTTTAAATAAATTTAACAAAAACATTCATGTCTAGAAAGTGTTAGTATGATCAAAACATAAATAAGAAAGTGTTTAGAAACTCAGGGGCCGACTCTTGGGCCGGCCGTCATTCGAGGCCCAAATTTTCAAAGGGCCCGAAAGGTTTTTATATGCTTTACTAAATGATGTATTTAAAATATGCATTCATTTATTAAACATAAAAGTTTCGGTTGTGGAGTGGAAAAAAACTATCTCAAGATAATGTCAAGGTCTCAAGTTCAAGTCTTGGTTCAACCACCAAGGTCTTATTTTTTTTAATTTATTTCCTCTTACAACAATTTTGGGCCCAATTTTTTATTTCACCCGAGGGCTAAATTATTTTGAGAGTTCTCGAAGACAGCTCTGTAGAAACTATATCATATATAAAAGGGTCTACATATTTGGATACCCATCAGCCTATTTGCACATTAAACCCTATCTTTATATATATATCTCATACAACTCTGTACGATGCGTATAGGGTTTGTTTCACCGACCAGATGGTCAAGCTCGTACAGTGTCAAATCAATCAAATATACGGTACGTAATGGCATGTACGAGGAGCTTATATGATTCTTATGTACGCCACGTACAGAGCTATAAGAGGCTCACAACTACCTGATTTAACTTTGATATGATGTTCTTTGGGCACGTGATTAAAGCTATACGCCTAGTACAGGGCTAAACGGGGCGTATTATTGTAAATTTGAATCATACAAATAGGCACACACAGACGCTTCTTCATGACCCTACGCCGATATTTAGTCTTTTACTTGCTTTCTTTCCTGGTATATCAATCGTCGGACGAGTGTGAAGCCAAAATGTCATCGTTTTGGGACAGCAACTATTTCTTTGGGCAGTATTCAAATGACTCATGGGGTGCCTGAAACCTATCTTGTATCGTTTACTAGCTTAACTTCCTTCATTGTTGTTTTTGAGATTAGTAAATATTTATCATATCGTTGTTTTAGGAGGATTCGGCCGTTCCAGATTCTAATGAGGAGGAAGTTGTGTTTGGCGTTCTTGCTAATGAAAACAAATTGTTTCAAGACTTGAACGAGGCTCCGCCTCCCCTGTTGAGGAACCATATTATCCGGCGCAACAATGGTATCCGGATTACAGATACGAATGTGAATCTTCATACGTGCAACAAGACAATGCGGATGGATATGAAGGATACAGTGGTGAGCCTCCCCTTGTTGATGAACCATATTATCCGACGCAACAAGGGTATCCAGATTATGAATACGGGTGTGATTATTAGTATGTGCAACTAGACAATCCGAATGGATACGGAGGATACGATGGTGAGCCTCCCCCTGTTGATGAACCATGTTATTTGGCAAAACAAGGGTATCTGGATTACGGATACGAGTTTGAATCTTCTTACGTGCAACAAGACAATCTGGATAGATACGGAGGATACGATGGTGAGCCTCCATTCACACCACCCTATTATGATGAATAACCACCTAACCCGAGCATTCCTTACCGAAGTAACCAAGCATCACATTCATTGTATGTGAAAGGAGGTCATCCGGACGGCGGAGGATATAGTAGTGAGCCTCTAAACACACCACCGTATGATGATGACGATGACGATAATGATGGTGATGATGATGATGATGATGATGATCAACCCCTAACCCGGGCAATCTGTATCAAACTTAGCAGATATCACATTCATTTAGTTAGATGTTACATATTAAAATTAGTATATATATAATATAAAATGGAACTTAACCGTATAGGTGTTTTAGCTTTTCATGTCTCTAAAAGAACTGAAGAAATATGTACAAAAAGGGCAAACGGGAATGATTACGTTATTATGACTCGTCGATCGAAGAATGTTGGTGGTAGGACCAGGAGGGTATGGCTTGAATGCAACAGTGGTGGTGAGAACTGTACAAAAAGCAACGGTTAGCAAAGCCAACAACCAAAAACTCAGTTGCCCATTTTCACCGATTGCGGAGTGGGCCGTGACGCATGTCATCTGGGGGATAGTACTAGGAAACCCTAAACATAACCACGAACCCGCTGAGAATTTACCAGGCCACATGTTTGTACGAAGATTTTCACCCAACGAATATAAGCTGATGAAGCAGCTGGCAGCTCAAAACATGGAGCCATGCAACATTTTTCAAACCCTAAGGAAGTAGTACCTCGAAAGCATCCATCTTCAAAATGACGTACAAAATGAGGTGCAGCAGATTAGAGCCTCACAAAGAGATGGAAGACCCCCATGCAGTCACTGGAAACCATGTTGTTTAAAACGACTTCATTTACAAGACCTGATACGTGGTTAAAAGTTCGGTGTCTATTCTTTTTAAAGTTGTGTTTTTATAAGGTCTACTTTGGCATGGTTTGTGTTTTGTAGGTCTAGCAAAGTTTAAGGAGCATTACAGGAGCTCTACGGGACATCGGATTGAGATTAGGCAGCAGAGGATGCAAGAAACGAAGCGATGGAGCATTTTGGAAGTGACCGGCATCGACTACGGGGAGTACCCGCATCGCCGACGCCTGAACGTGGTGTCTGGAGTTTGTGTATAGTAGGAGTCTGTGTCGAGAAACACGTCAGCGTCAGCTACGGACTGAGTCGCGTCGCCAATGCTATACATATCAATGAAACATGTATTCAGTCAATGTTTGGGGTCTGACCAGGTCTTGGGTGTTTTTGAGTGGGAAGCACGTGAAGATGGGAGGAGTTACACATCGAGAGAGGCATTCGAAATCATCATCATCACCAATCATAATCTAATCACTTCATAATCATATTATCATCATCTAACACTGTTGAATATATTATTTTTCCAATTTTCTTGGAGGAATATTATAAACCATCAATCGCCGTTCAAAGATCAAGATTTCAAGATTCATAGCTCATTCTTCGCATTCATCATCCGGTGTTCAAGTCTCACACACCATGAGTGACTACTCCTCTAGGGTTTCACTCAGGTGTAAATTTTGTAAGATTTCTAGGGTTATTAACATTTGTTTATGATTTGTTTTCTGACTTATTGCATTGGATATTTGAACTTTATGTTAATTGTATTGCATTTGTTTTGAAATTACAAATTGTTGAATGAGTTAGGAAATTTAACTTTGGCATAGATTAGGGTTTACATGTTCTTGGTAACGAAGTGCATTTTTGTCCGTTCGTTGTAACGTTGATTGCTATCAGCACCTAAGCATCGTAATGCTAAATCCGTTAATAACCAAGTGTGATTAAATCAATTTTAAAATGTGTAGGAACCCTAGGTCTTGTAATTTCGAACAGGGTGTGAACCTTGTTCCAAAGTATTGTTTTCAATCAAGTGTATAAGTTTCCGTAATCTTAATTACACATCCTTTTCTTAGTTAATAGTAAATTGTTGGTTCAATATGATTCCTTTTAAAAACCAAACAAACAAACAAAAGGAGTTAAATAGAAAGCTTCATAATTTGTTCCAAATTAATAATCAACTGAATCTTGACATGAACCATAAACTCTTCATGGTTCGACACCCTGGCTGTCACACCCCGATATTTCCACATATTACCGGTGGGTGATCGGAGAGTCGCACTCCGGTCAAAGATAATATTTATATACCCTAATTACCCTTAACAAATAGCTAGTGGTAGCAAGCGGTCGAACCACGAAGAGTATGTGGTTTGCGAATGGACTTTGAATGAAATGTAGAAAATGTCACTTTTATGAAGCTTGCTAAGATATGTTTTTGTGTTTTTGTTTGATTGGAAGATATAAATTATAACTACTAAAAACAAGCAATTGCAATAATGTAAATAAGGTTTTGACAAGATAGAGAAAACAAGGTTCACACCCGGTTCGGTTATTGCAATCCTAGGGTTCTTACAAGTTTTAGATTTAATTCACTTGAATATGTTATTAACGGATTTCTATCATCAAAGCTTAGGTGCCAATTGTTATCAACGCATACACGGACTACAATGCACTTCGTTACTTTGGACAAGTAAAACCTTTTGAATGACAAGGCATAATTGCACAAACTTATTTCGCAAAGTCAAATTTCATAACTCACTCGACAATTCACAAATATAGTTCAAATGCAAGACAATTGTCAATCAATTCAAATACAAATCAAGTTGTCACAAAACCAAACTAAATCATTGTTCAAACCCTAGACTTACAATTAACCTACACCGGGGTGAAACCTCCGAGGAATTAGCCGCTCATGGTGTAAATGGCACGATCAACGGATGCACGAGACTTGAATTGGGTCATCTTGGAGCTTGAAGATGGATGGTTGAATGATTAGGGTTTGGAATGGTTGGTGGTGATGAATGGATTGAAAGCGGAAGGATGATTGTGATGGTGATGAACTAGGGTTTGGATTCGGATGAGAATTCGGGTTGTTGAGAGGGTGGAATATGGAATTGAGATGAAGTGGTGATGAAAGATAGATGAGATATGGCTCCAAGAATATCTTTCAAACTCAAAAACATGTGTAACCCCCGAATTGAATGAGCTAGAACCAATAGAATTCGAAATAAACCCCCAAATGGCCAAAATTCACGTTTCACGAAACCAACACCCGTCGCCGACGGGCCTGACCCCGTCGCCGACGGGCTCCCAAAAAACCTTGTTTAGCCGACGGGCTAATTGACTGGTTACGGGTGAATTCAGCATACGGGGTTATCTGGAGGGCGTCGCCGACGGCCTGGACCCCGTCGCCGACGGCCCCTAAAAATCCAACTTTCCATTTTCCGCTCCTTGCACTTCCGGTTGATCCGTAACGCATCCCGGTGCTCCGGTTTTCGACCCGGTGACCCGTAAAGCTCCCGAAAAGCTCCTTAAACTCCATCAAACCTGCAAAACACATTCTTGATTAAAAGTAGGCTATTCGAAACTAAAACTTACGTAAAAACGTTAAGTTAAACAATAACAGGCACCGGTTTTCAACCACGTATCACATCCCCACACTTGTCTTTTGCTTGCCCTCAAGCAAATCTGTTTTTCACTTTCACGTGGGTCAAACAATGAATATACATCCCATTCCCGAGACAAAGGTTAAGGTCTAATGTCATACAAAAGTTCAAACTCTTTACAATATTCAATGTATTCAGCGGTGACGTGCTTTAGATACACAAATGGTTACCCAAGATTAACCCGCCCGTAAAACTAACAAATCATGCATATCCCTCACAATGTGCTCTCCACTCGGCTTAATGTTTGCTAACATGTGTAATGTATTAGCTTTTCAACAATTAATCGCTCAAAACCAAATAGAACACGTACCCGCATAGGCTTGCAACTCAATCATTCTCCACTATCGAACATAAATACTAAGCACAAGTCAAAAGGTCTTTGAGGGGTTGTAACGGGGCTAGGCGAAGGGTAGGAGTAGGATATTTTTAAGTGGCTATGGTGATGAAAAATTCGAATTTTATTACAAAAGACTATCCTAAACAAAAGCAAACTATAAACATCCACAATGGGCAAAAACTTTCGCCTTTTATTCAACAAACTACTAGCACATCTTTTTGTGTTTTTCTCATCGTTTTTTTTTCATTCTTTTTCGCAACATTTTCTGAATTTTTATTTTTTTTTTTATTTTTTATTTTTTTTTTACAAATGAATCACAACTATACAAACTTAAATTCCTATAATCGAATTTTTCATCACACGGGTTAAAAACGAAAAGGCTTATGGTTATGGGCTAAGTGGGTGATCAAACGAAAGGTATAGGCTCAAAATGTAACATTTCGTATTTTCAAACTTTCCATTTTTGGAAAGTCTACTTGTACTTTCTACCTTTGTAAGTTGTACCTTTGTTGTACTTGATTCAAATTCCAAAATTGTACTCGAGACTTGAAATCATAATGAAATTGCATGATTTTATCCATATTTTGTGTTTGAATACTATGAATCATTGAAACTATGAAACTATGTTAAACACGTTGAAACTATGTTAAGCACGTTGAAACTATGTTAAACACGTTGAAACTATGTTAAACACGTTGAAACTATGTTAAACACGTAAAAACAGAGGAATTCCATCTTAATTTCGACTCTTTAATTCATCGTTGCCAAGAGATTACCCTAAACCGTACAAAATTGGGAATTTATACGCTGATTCGGTAAAAATATTGAAGTTTGGGTTAAATTTGATTATTATATTATTTTATTATTATTTTAAATGAATAAAATAACAATTTAAATTAAATAAATAATTATTTCTGAATTTTTATTGATGTTTTAAGCATTTTCGTTAAATAACCTAACCTGGTTAGCTTTTACTAAAGGGCAGCACTAACTGAGTTGGAAAACTCAGTTAGTGGCTAACCCAGTTAGTTAAAACTAACTTATACCAAAAAAAAGGGATTAAATCCCAAGGATGTGAGCGAACCGGGTTTCGAACCCGCGACCAACAACAACTCAAACAGCGCACAAACCAACTGGTCTACACCAGAACATGTGTTTATCTTGGATCTGTTTTGCATTTAATCAGTCATTAATTGCGTAATTTAAATCTAAAGAAACCGCCAAACCTTTCATCTTCTCCGGCTATTGATTTTCGACCGGACTTTTGCGACCTTCCATTGTTCGTAACTGGCATCTCCATCCCCTATATAGGCAACCTAACCTTCTTGATCTTTCCTTTTCATTTTCGACCATAACCGAAACCGAAGTAAACCACGAACCGAACTCGGTTCGTTGTCGTTCACGCCGCCGGAAGACCACCACCCGCCGTCGCCGGAAACCTGCAAAAGACCGCCGACCATCGCCATCCTTGTCCGGTAACGCATTCCGACCTATATGTTCGTTTCCGATTTACGTATCGATACTATTATACAACTGTTAATATTATTATTATTATTATTATTATTATTATTATTATTATTATTATATAATTCAGTATTATAAGATATAAATACATAAAATCAGGTTTATATATTATAAATATTAATATATAATACTGAAAATTTTTATAAAAAAAATCAAATATATCTATTTAGAAAACAAATATACTAATATAATTATTACTAAACATATTTAATTATTTTAAATCTGAAATATTTATTTAAAATCAGAAATTTAATAAAACAGATTTATTTATTAAAATAATCAGATTTATAATTATTATCTATTTATTAAAACATATTTATTATTTCGGAATTTTATTTAAATATTTCAATTTAATAAAATCAGATTTTATTTATTTATTTATTTCGGAATTTATTTCTGAAATTTAATAAAATCAGATTTTATCTATTTATTTATTTCAGAATTTACAAATCAGAATTATTATTTAATAATATTTAGAAATCATATTTTTGTATATTTTTTATCAGAATTTTATTTCAGAATTATACTTTAAAAGCAGGTTATTTATTTATTTTCAGAATCTATAAATCAGAATTATTTATGTATTTCAGAATTATTATCATAAAAATCAGATATATTGTTTTTATTAATTCAGAATATTTATTTTAAATGTTGTTTAAATTATAAATTAATTCTGAATTACTATTTAATTATTATTTGATCATATTTATTAATTTCAGGATTTATATTCTTTAAATCAGAATTATTGTTTATTTAATAAAAATCTAGAAATTTTATTTATTTTATTTTCAGATTTATTTATTTGTTTTATAAACTAGAAACTTTATAAATAAGTTATTTGTTTATAAGATTATTAACTAATGTTGTGGTAATTATTTTAGATTGTTAAAATAATTATTTATCTATTTAAATTCCTATTTATTTTATTGTTCCAACACTTTAGGAATTTTGTATTATTTATGTCTTATTATCTAAATTATTCTATAAATTCCCAAATAATTAATCAAATCCTCAAATTAATAGGGTAGTTCTCTTGTGCACGATCTTCTTGGAAAATCCCTGATTCTATTATCTTTTTCCAATATACGCAACGCAACCTAAGGTGAGTATACTTGACCCATTTTCTTTTTACACGTTTGGGTGTAGTATGCATTTCCTTATCAAAAACACAATGATAAACACTTTCATTGCACAATCTATCCATACTATTGTGAAACTACTTGATCATTGATTATCTATGTTGTGCTGATGTTAACATCTATGGCTATATGTTCATTAACTTTGCAAGCCTCCCCTAACAATGGCAGCGCTGTAGGTTGTAACGCCCCTCCCGTATATACGGGTATTGCTAGGTTCTTTTAACTCTATCACCACCCTTTCGAGGGTTAGGCTATGTTAATTGCGTTAAACTATGGTTTGGACATGTGGATTTCATCGTTACGAGTATAACAATTAATTAATATCAGTTGTTCACATGGAATAGATTTGATAAACTATTTAACTCTATTATGCTATATTCAAACCTGTATACTCGCCAGCAATTATTTGTTGATTGTATTTTAAATGTATACTGCAGGCTGAGGATTCAAGAAAACAAGAAAAGGCTAGGATGGCTTAGAAACCCATCAACTATTTAAATTTACAATCTATGTTATGTACTTTTTCATTTCCATGTATTGTATGAAACTTATGAATATCAATGAAATAAACTTTAATTATTGTCACAACTAGTGTTATGATGTCTTTGAACAGTTTGTACGTCTCATCTCGATGTTTCCGCCATCGGTTGGGGTGTGACAGATTGGTATCAGAGCCATAACTATAGGGAATTAGGATTGCCTTGCTTTACCTAGTCTATAGTTTAAGAGCTTTCTCATTTACTTGCTGTTAAAGACATTATCCTTGCTTTCTTCTTTGCTTCTCTCTATTCTTTTGGACTTCTAATATACAAGCCTTTCCTAAGGCTAACACAATACACACTTGGAAGCTTTGAAGACACTCTTATAACACAATCGAAATGATTCATCAAGATAGGGGTGATTCCCACACTTGGTGATGATTTTCACTCAGCTATACTTTGATTTTTGCACGAAATCTACCCTCAAGTTAGGAGTGATATCCAAACCTTGTTGGGAGTTTTCCTTTTCATATTCTAGTGGACCCTCATCCTTGGATGAGTACCAACCACATTAGGGTACGATGTTATCAAGTTAGAGGTGAAACTCGCATCTTGTTAACTAGTCCCATTCCTTGATTTTCGATCTCGCCAAAGTTTCGATTTACCCAATCGATTAAGGACGTGTAGTAACTGGAAGGACAAACATCGTTAGTCGCTCCTCGATGAGAATGTTTGTCTATTAGGCCAAAGCACGTTTCCTTAATTCGAAAAGGACTTCGATTCACTTTGGAATAGTCTATGTTACGTTCCGTGACACTCCATATTTATTGATAAAATCTCTTTTTATGCTATCTCAATTATCATGTGATTTATATTTGAGCGTTATCTTCAATTCAAATTTGGGAACACGAAGCACGTTATTATCGCAATCCAAAACAATTAATAACTACTCTCTTTCGTGAACAAACTAAATTTATATTGCTTTCATTATTCTATGTGAAACATCATTCTATGTGTAATACTATGTTAAACTATGTGAAACTATTTGGTGATCCATGTGAGAAACTATGTGCTATGTGATGCATACATGAAGTCAATTTTCCTAAACAAAAACATTATGATTAAAAGTCTCATCCATTTCTTGTTTTGAATTTCTAGATGTCATCATCTCGTCAGTACTCTCACTCTCCCAGAAAATCCAAGTTCCTTTTTATCAGATGTACACTTTATTATCTTCGATCTTTTATGATGAAACTCTTCCTTGTCAATTTTGAACCATTTTTAGGATTTCACTTTTGCGCATACATCATACGATTATACATCATTAGCATGCATAATTTCACTTAATTTTAATTACACTTTCGTAACAACGAGTGAAGACATATCATCGAGATAGGAGTGATTTCCTTACCTTGACGATTAACTTCGCTTCTTTTCTCATCTTACAACGACCTCACCAACGGATTTGGGGTGATTCCCTTACCTAGGTGATCGTTACCAATACTTTCTTTAATAGATTATATTGCGTAAACACGATCATGTTTATACCTAAATCATTTATCATGTATTTCAAAATGCTTCAGTTATTTAGACGTATCTCCTATTCTATAATCTATTTTCACATCGCTCGCATACACAAAAATTTTCAATGTTACCAAAAACGCGTATTCCTCGATTTCAAAAATTTCACAAAATACTACTGTCACCCTAATCAGTTTAATAAATCTATTGCCCACAAAATTTCGTATTCCACGTAATTACTAAAACGCACTCATCTCGCATCACTATACTAAAGAATTCTAAATTTCCAATTGAGAATCAAACCAACTTTTCATACAGAATATTACAAATATTATCCGATCAGTTATCAAAACTCTTTTCAAGATCAACAAAAACATTTTATTAAGGACACCTTTCACGATCACCAGGTTCATATACCAAAATTCCTTTTCCTAAGGTTAAACCTTTTCACTAGAATCTGTAAACTTCGAAGTTAGTAATACAAAAAAAAAAAAACTTCTTAAAACGATGCAAACTTTTTAATTCGAAGAACTTTTCAAAACCTCGCTTGATACGTTAATTAAATTCAAAACACGTGGGCAAGGAAACTTTATAAGGACGACAAATTTTCAGCTATGAAATTTTTTTTTTTAAAACCATTATAGCACTTCCATTCTTTTACAAAGTATCCTTTCGCATAATCAAAAGATGTTTTCCTTTATATTCTCTTTACAATTCACAAACTAGATTCTACATTCCTGACAACTCAATCTAATTTAACTTCACGTTTTGCACAGACAACTATATATGTATATCATTTTACACGTTTTAGTCAATATCTCACAACAATCTCACGCGTGTCACTCGTTCTCTTTTTCCTTTCATATTCAAAACTTTAAACCTTTTATGCGCATAAACTCATGTATTTTAATTTTATATTATAAACAAAATCATTAATCCCTACGTCCATACTTATACATTTTATGCTTTCACTTATGTTCACACTTACGCATTTATGTTATACTCACGATTCAAAACTCATACGTTTTACGTTTATACACACACTCACAATTATACATTTACGTGATACTTAAATTCATATTCATACACCTTCGTTTTACTTATAATCATATACACATTCATACGTATGCAATTTGCGTATACGCTTATACCGCTATGTTTATACTTGTATTTATATTCAGACACATTCTCACGTCTGTTATGATCCTCGTATTTATATACTCATAACTACCACGACACGTTTCGTGTCTATACTTTGACTCATATTTACACACGTACTCCCCACAATACGTTCGTATGCTTACACTTGTACTCATATTTATACTCATAGTCGCAACAACATACTTGTACTTGTACTTATACGATCACGTTTACACTCATATATATATATATATATATATATATATATATATATATATATATATATATATATATACTCATACATTCCATTCGTACTTAAACATTCATGTTTTACACTTAATTTTCACATTTACAACCATACTCATGCATCTTATGTTTATACTCATATTTATGAGAGTATGAACACAAGTACGAGTGTGAATACGAGTATAAATATGAATTTTGTCCATACTCACGTCATTCGTTTGTGCTCAAATTGTGCTCACATTTATGCTCATTTTAATACACGTTATGCTTATACTTTTGCTCACACTCCTGGCATGCGTTTTATGTTTATGCTCACGTGCGTGTTCAAATTTAAACTTATACTATGCTCATGCTTTTTACTCAAAATTTATACATTCGCACATGTACACGGGCGAAACCCGAAGGATTCGTTTACGTTAGTCTTATACTATTTGGAACGCGAACATGCTTACATGTTACATTTTTATACGCACACAATCTTATTTTCAAATTTATGTATACCTTGATTCATACGCAAATTAGTACAAGCTATGCGGATCATGCGACGATTGGTATAATCGCGGGTGCACACGGGATTATAGTAATAAGCGCATGAGAACCATAGAGTGTACTACTGTGTATGGTAAGACATGGAACGTAACATGACACGAATAACGAAACGGACGTAACATGGTCAAAACATGGTGGATACACCGCTGGTACATCCTATATATAAGTGTTTTCACCACGTTACCAAACTTTCGTGAAACGTGCCATGAGAAATTCAGTGTTTTGCACACCTTTTTGGACCTAATGCAAACTTTAAACAACTTACAAACGCATTATGTCCGATTATCCAAGACGAAACTCCATTCTTACTACGCAACTTTTGTATATCCAATACTTATGCCATTCTTATACTTGCATCCACTTAGAGTCAAACGTTCACTTCCATACTCCCACTATTCTCTATTATTCCATGTCTTTGATATGACTCCCATTCACAATCAAGTTTCATCTATTCCCTCTGTGGAATCCTTGGATGCCATCTTTTCAACAGTCTTCCTCTTAGATTTCGAGGACGAAATCTCCTAAAGTAGGGGAGACTATAACATTTCGTATTTTCAAACTTTCCATTTTTGGAAAGTCTACTTGTACTTTCTACCTTTGTAAGTTGTACCTTTGTTGTACTTGATTCAAATTCCAAAATTGTACTCGAGACTTGAAATCATAATGAAATTGCATGATTTTATCCATATTTTGTGTTTGAATACTATGAATCATTGAAACTATGAAACTATGTTAAACACGTTGAAACTATGTTAAACACGTTGAAACTATGTTAAACACGTTGAAACTATGTTAAACACGTTGAAACTATGTTAAACACGTAAAAACAGAGGAATTCCATCTTAATTTCGACTCTTTAATTCATCGTTGCCAAGAGATTACCCTAAACCGTACAAAATTGAGAATTTATACGCTGATTCGGTAAAAATATTGAAGTTTGGGTTAAATTTGATTATTATATTATTTTATTATTATTTTAAATGAATAAAATAACAATTTAAATTAAATAAATAATTATTTCTGAATTTTTATTGATGTTTTAAGCATTTTCGTTAAATAACCTAACCTGGTTAGCTTTTACTAAAGGGCAGCACTAACTGAGTTGGAAAACTCAGTTAGTGGCTAACCCAGTTAGTTAAAACTAACTTATACCAAAAAAAAGGGATTAAATCCCAAGGATGTGAGCGAACCGGGTTTCGAACCCGCGACCAACAACAACTCAAACAGCGCACAAACCAACTGGTCTACACCAGAACATGTGTTTATCTTGGATCTGTTTTGCATTTAATCAGTCATTAATTGCGTAATTTAAATCTAAAGAAACCGCCAAACCTTTCATCTTCTCCGGCTATTGATTTTCGACCGGACTTTTGCGACCTTCCATTGTTCGTAACTGGCATCTCCATCCCCTATATAGGCAACCTAACCTTCTTGATCTTTCCTTTTCATTTTCGACCATAACCGAAACCGAAGTAAACCACGAACCGAACTCGGTTCGTTGTCGTTCACGCCGCCGGAAGACCACCACCCGCCGTCGCCGGAAACCTGCAAAAGACCGCCGACCATCGCCATCCTTGTCCGGTAACGCATTCCGACCTATATGTTCGTTTCCGATTTACGTATCGATACTATTATACAACTGTTAATATTATTATTATTATTATTATTATTATTATTATTATTATTATTATTATTATTATTATTATATAATTCAGTATTATAAGATATAAATACATAAAATCAGGTTTATATATTATAAATATTAATATATAATACTGAAAATTTTTATAAAAAAAATCAAATATATCTATTTAGAAAACAAATATACTAATATAATTATTACTAAACATATTTAATTATTTTAAATCTGAAATATTTATTTAAAATCAGAAATTTAATAAAACAGATTTATTTATTAAAATAATCAGATTTATAATTATTATCTATTTATTAAAACATATTTATTATTTCGGAATTTTATTTAAATATTTCAATTTAATAAAATCAGATTTTATTTATTTATTTATTTCGGAATTTATTTCTGAAATTTAATAAAATCAGATTTTATCTATTTATTTATTTCAGAATTTACAAATCAGAATTATTATTTAATAATATTTAGAAATCATATTTTTGTATATTTTTTATCAGAATTTTATTTCAGAATTATACTTTAAAAGCAGGTTATTTATTTATTTTCAGAATCTATAAATCAGAATTATTTATGTATTTCAGAATTATTATCATAAAAATCAGATATATTGTTTTTATTAATTCAGAATATTTATTTTAAATGTTGTTTAAATTATAAATTAATTCTGAATTACTATTTAATTATTATTTGATCATATTTATTAATTTCAGGATTTATATTCTTTAAATCAGAATTATTGTTTATTTAATAAAAATCTAGAAATTTTATTTATTTTATTTTCAGATTTATTTATTTGTTTTATAAACTAGAAACTTTATAAATAAGTTATTTGTTTATAAGATTATTAACTAATGTTGTGGTAATTATTTTAGATTGTTAAAATAATTATTTATCTATTTAAATTCCTATTTATTTTATTGTTCCAACACTTTAGGAATTTTGTATTATTTATGTCTTATTATCTAAATTATTCTATAAATTCCCAAATAATTAATCAAATCCTCAAATTAATAGGGTAGTTCTCTTGTGCACGATCTTCTTGGAAAATCCCTGATTCTATTATCTTTTTCCAATATACGCAACGCAACCTAAGGTGAGTATACTTGACCCATTTTCTTTTTACACGTTTGGGTGTAGTATGCATTTCCTTATCAAAAACACAATGATAAACACTTTCATTGCACAATCTATCCATACTATTGTGAAACTACTTGATCATTGATTATCTATGTTGTGCTGATGTTAACATCTATGGCTATATGTTCATTAACTTTGCAAGCCTCCCCTAACAATGGCAGCGCTGTAGGTTGTAACGCCCCTCCCGTATATACGGGTATTGCTAGGTTCTTTTAACTCTATCACCACCCTTTCGAGGGTTAGGCTATGTTAATTGCGTTAAACTATGGTTTGGACATGTGGATTTCATCGTTACGAGTATAACAATTAATTAATATCAGTTGTTCACATGGAATAGATTTGATAAACTATTTAACTCTATTATGCTATATTCAAACCTGTATACTCGCCAGCAATTATTTGTTGATTGTATTTTAAATGCATACTGCAGGCTGAGGATTCAAGAAAACAAGAAAAGGCTAGGATGGCTTAGAAACCCATCAACTATTTAAATTTACAATCTATGTTATGTACTTTTTCATTTCCATGTATTGTATGAAACTTATGAATATCAATGAAATAAACTTTAATTATTGTCACAACTAGTGTTATGATGTCTTTGAACAGTTTGTACGTCTCATCTCGATGTTTCCGCCATCGGTTGGGGTGTGACACAAAATGGGTAACTAAGGTACTGGTTTGGGTAAGGATAGATAAATGGTTTAAAAGGAAAAGGTTTACCTAATGCCTTAATCATTCTCGTGCTTGTATTTGGTCTATAGTCTCAAATGTATCAAAAGTTGCAAGTTCTACAATACGCGACTAATGGCCCACTCAACAAAGAAACATGTGAATGTGAATCTATGATGTATAAAGGGCTCAATCCTCACGTATAAGGGTATGATATGTGATATGCATACATTGCTAGTTCCTTAGGCGAATTATTCTCAAATAACCACCCGCTAAATACCCGATATGCTTATTAATTTGAACTTGACCATGACAAAAGACCAAATGGTTTGTGACATCCCTCTCGACTTGGTTACTTGTGCTTTTGAGATTGCTTTGAAAACAAGACATTTTTGAAAAATTTTTGAAATTTTCCCCCATCCCCACACTTGAGGTAAACATTGTCCTCAATGTGTAGTATTTAAATGAACGGGTCAAAATCGAAAATTTTTACTACTCCCCCATCCCCACACTTGAAGTACATATTGTCCTCAATGTGTAAGAACTAGAGTTTTTAGAGCACAAGGGATGTGACACGGCTAACCTCCCCAAAATTACCCCCCGGAAAATAAAATACAAAATACAGTCCACTTATTTGCTAACTAAAAATCAAAGGTAAAAAGAAACGTATGCACCTGGTTTTTCGCTAGTTCCTTGTGTGCTATTCATCTTTTCAACCAAGCGGTCGTCTCACGAACATAGTGTACCTACAAATCTTAACCCTTGTGTAGAAGCATGCTTCTCACAACCATCAAAATTTGTTAGTTACCTAGTTCTACCACTTTTATGAAATTATTACCAAGCCATACATTATTGTACCTTTGACTTTATGTGGAAAATATTTTACAACAACAATAAACCTAACTCACTTTCGTAGGAATCACGACGGCATTTAGCATATGCACGCAAGCCCTTTAAACCTCCCGATAGCTCGGGAGGACGAGTCGGTCTCGTGAGGGTTATATAGGGAACACACCCACAAAGTTCATTTAACTAAAAAAAATAAAATAAATAAAAACAAAAAGAAATAACGGAAAATAATATACAACAACAACAACATAAAACATACCATACCTCTACCGCTGATATCGCTAATTTGGATCCATGGGCGGGTTGGGTTGGTATGGATAACCAGTGAGGGCCTCGAACATCTCCCTATAGTTATCTAAGGGGCTTTGCTCCCCTTGGGGTGGTGGTTGGTACGGGATTGGAACGAAGCTAGACCCTACCGCTTCGGGCCAATGCGGAGTCAGGTCGGATGGGCCTTGAGGATAGGGAAGATCGGAGTAATTTGTCCACCCCGAATGCTCGGCGTAGGGGAGGCCGGCTTGGTAGTCTCTATGGTGTCGCTCCTGATCATGCAACACTTTGGCGTTATTAAGCGCCATCTCTTGAGAGACATACATGGCACTCCAACGGCGGCGGTTCAATTCTTCTTCTTGTTGTCGACGCGCCGTTTCCGCTTCTTCCCATGCCCGCCTTCGGGCTGCTTCATCCTCCTGTTGCTTTGCTAACTGTTCCATGTGTGATCTTTGCATGGCTTGGAACAGTTCTTGCTCTTCCATGAACTTATTCATTCTTTCACGTTGGGCTCCTTGAGCGTCCCAGTATTCTTGCATTGAAGCTCCGTAAGACCCTTGCCAAGCTTCTCTCCTTTGATTGTATTCCCGACCTTCTCCTATACACGCGGAGACATTATCATATATCTCCTGTTGCCCCCTGTCAAAGTTTTTGTAGGAGGGCACCCGTCGTCGGGTCACAAAACCTGCCACCTCAGCGTTGATCTCCCTATGTGGCCGCATGTAACGTTGCCTTGGTCTTTGTGCATCGGAGGGTTCAGCTTCCTCCTCTTCTTCCTCCATCTCCACATCTTCTTCCTGCACGGGTGGTGCCCCGGAAGTACGAACCTCAAACTTGTTCCCCAAATCATCGGTCACCACATACCTATTTCCCGAAAACTTGACCTCTATCCTCCAATTTTTCTTCATGTAACCCCAAGTAAATTCCTCCACTGGCTTAGAGACCCATAGTGCTTCCGAGGGCAAGCAATTCTGCTGCACAAGCATGGCACTAATGAGGCGTGCATACGGAATAAACCGCCTCTGAGACGACTCCCTGGTAGCCCATGTGTTCATCATGACTATGTGCCTCCACGACAGTGTCGGGGTCCCATACAATAAGGCATGCACCACCCTGCAATCACTTACTCTCACACCCCCACGATCACCAAATCTTGCTAAAATGTTCTCAACCGAGATCCCTTGAAGGATCTTTCCCTCGAGCGACATATGCTTCCGTTTCATGTCACCCCCTGGGTGGGTTGGCAAAATAACATCTATCAATTGATCCATATCGTTGATGTTCAAATGATTATCCAAAAAATTCTCAATGGATGGGTAATCATAGGCTTGTACCCCCAAAGAGTCAAACCCAGCAATACGATTCATAGTTTCGAAAGACATCGTCATGTTTCCTCGAGATGTCTTCCCCACTAACTTCCATTGCGAAGGGGATTCATTCTTGTTTACAAGCTTCAACGTGGACAACCACTCACATACTTCCGACAAGTAAATTCGGTGAGTATTGTCTTCGCACCAATCCAAAACGCTCTCCCATCCCAACCTCTCAAACATTTGTACAATCCCGATTTTCCGGAATTCTTCTGCATTCACGGTCCGTTCACATATCACTCTTGTTGGAACCGACGTGTTCACCCCATTTGTCATCTTCCATTTCCACAACTTAGCTTCCAACTTTCTATCTTGGTAGCTCGACAACTGTTTGTTCTTCTCGTCATCCCAAATTCTGGCATTTTGACTATCCCTGAACTTTGCCCATTCCCAATCTTGTCGGTATAATCTTGCATCATTTTCTGCAACAGTGCTCGGTTGCTCCCACTTCTTCGGTATTAAACCGGAAGAAGACCCAATCCCGGATGATGAAGCTTGACCCGTAGTCTTTTGTCTCTTGCTTCCTGCCATGACTACAATCAAAAACAAGCAAAACATCAATATAGATTCAACCTTCATTAACTCCCAAACTTTGAACATGAAGTATGATGTTGACAATTTAATTAACAAGTATACGCAAAGTCGCCTCTTTAAACTTCCAAAGTCGCTCACTTTATCATAACTTATTAATCTTTTGTCAATCTTACAATATCTTATAATTTTAACAAAGGTCAACATCATCTTCATGTTCAATCATGTTCATAACAGTGTAATCACTTCACTACGGTTATGACATACTCAAATTCCATTCAAAACAACTAATCTTGTTCAAAATCATGCTAGCACAACATACATTGTCTAAACAACCTACTCTTAAACCAAATAGCTTAAAATTTCGGAAGAAAAACACTAATATATGATAATCAAGCATAAATTTGAGAAGAATCCATACCTTTGATGTTGTTAGACAAGAAGAACTAAGAAAAGATGGCAAACAAGCAATTTTGATGAACACCCTTTCAAAAACCCTAAAGAACACGCCCAGAAATCTCGCACAATAGCAAGAATTGATGAAAACCGTGTTGGGGGTTTTGTTCGTCTTGAAAAATTATCCAAGATGGACCCAAAAATCAGTGGATTTGGTGGAGAATTGAGGAAGTTATGGAAGCTTGAAGGTTTAGGGTTCTTGAGGTGAGATGAAGAAGATGAAGGGAATAGGGTGATGTTAGGAGAGAGAAGCAGAGGTTTTTGTGGTGGAGAATGAAGTAATAAGATTGAGGTTCGATTTCGTGGTTTAAAGTGGGTTTGGAAGAGGTTTGGTGAGGTGAAAGTGGGTTTAAAATCGTTTTTAAACGAGTTGGAATGAACCCGCGTCGGACACGAATGGGGGACCCGTCGCCGACGGCCAAGACCCCGTCGCCGACGGGTTGTGGATTTTTGGTTTGTGTGCGACGGTTTAATCATCTGCCGACGGGTGAAATGTTGCCTACGGGTCATTTTCAGAAGCCGTCGCCGACGGTCATGACCCCGTCGCCGACGGTCATGACCCCGTCGCCGACGGGTTGTCATTTTTTTTTTTTTTTTTTGTAGAATATGAGGAAAATTGTGAATTTACCAAAAGAACTATGTACATAAGAAATTCCTAAAAATTATTAAAAATGTTTTTGTGATTTTTTATAAGTTAAAATTTTAAACAAATAACCGTTAACGGCCCTACCACCAAAAAAAATCGTGTATTGTCCTCAATGCACCAAATCAAGTCCAAAACATACCTTATATCTTCATGACCCGTTTGGAGTGCCCGAACTTCACACAATCAAGAAAGGTTAGTATGAACCAAAACATACATAACTTTACAAAACGTGTTACCGGTCCTTTTACTTCACCTCATATGTTGGCACGCTTACCAAGAAACATACCAACTCCACATTTGCGTCCTTTTTCTCTTCGTTACCATCAAGGAATAGTTTAAGGCGGTGCCCGTTAACCGTTTGCTTCGACCCGTCCTTCGGGTCCTTGATTGTAACATCTCTAAGTTTCCCGACCCGTGTAATCACATACGGGCCCATCCACTTACTCTTGAGCTTTCCGGGGAAGTATTTAAGCCTCGAATTGTAGAGCCAAACCTTTTGACCCACTTCGAACTCCTTTGGCTTCAACTTCGCGTCATGTGCCCTCTTCATGTCATCCTTGTACTTTGAGGCACACTCGTACGCTTCCTCCCGAAGCTCCTCCAACTCGCAAAGCTTTAACTTTCGCTCCTTTCCTGCATCGTCATATTTCATGTTAACCTCTTTTATAGCCCACCAAGCACGATGCACAAGCTCAACCGGCAAGTGACAATTTCGCCCATAAACTAAGCGATAAGGAGTGGTTCCAATAGGTGTTTTATGAGCCGTTCTATAAGCCCATAAAGCATCATTGAACTTCGTTGACCAATCCTTTCGGTCGGGTCGAACGGTCTTTTTCAAAATTTCTTTTATTTGCCTATTGGAAACCTCAACTTGACCGCTTGTTTGTGGGTGGTAGGGAGTAGCAATTCGATGGTCAACACCATACCGTTTCAAGAGTTTGCCAAAATTAAAATTCTTGAAATGAGATCCCCCATCACTAATGATCACTCGGGGGACCCCAAATCTAGAAATTATATTTGTTTGAACAAAATTGCAAACAACAGTGTGGTCATTCGTTTTAGTGGCAATCGCTTCGACCCATTTGGATACATAATCGACCGCCACCAAAATGTATAAGTTGTCATGCGAATTAGGGAATGGGCCCATGAAATCGATCCCCCATACATCAAAAATATCTACAATAAGGATCGGTTGCATGGGCATTTCATCCCTTTTTGATATACTCCCTAACTTTTGACACTCAACACAATTTTTAGCGAAATTAAAAGCATCCTTAAAAATAGTCGGCCAATAAGGGCCGCTATTGAGCACTTTGTGTCCAGTTTTGTGACCACTAAAATGACCCCCACAAGCAAATGAATGCAAGTGCATCAAGACGCTAGGAATCTCCTCGTCGGGTATGCATCTTCGAACGACTTGATCCGGACAAATCTTGAATAAGTCCGGTTCTTCCAACGTGTAATACTTGATTTGAGACAGGAAGTGCAACCTCTTCCTTCTATCCCAATGAGCCGGCAAGTCACCTGTAACCAAATAGTTGACAATATTAGCATACCATGGTAATATTCCAACTTTTAAGATTTGCTCATCTGGAAAAGTCTCATTAATTTCTTCACGGGAAGAATCCTCTACACTCAATCGAGATAAATGGTCCGCGACCACATTCTCGCTCCCTTTCTTATCTCGAATCTCTAGGTCAAACTCTTGTAGCAAGAGAACCCATCGGATTAGCCTCGGCTTCGCATCCTTCTTGTCCATGAGATACCTAACTGCAGAATGGTCAGAATAAACAATGACCTTAGTACCCCATATATAAGCACGGAACTTATCCAACACATATACCACCGCAAGTAGCTCTTTCTCGGTGGTTGTGTAATTCAATTGTGCATCCGAGAGAGTCTTACTTGCGTAGTAAATTGCCACCGGTTTCTTGTCTACCCTTTGACCCAACACGGCCCCCACCGCATAATCACTTGCATCACACATAATTTCGAATGGTAACGACCAATTCGGTGATTGCAAGATTGGGGCCTCAACCAACTTTTGTTTCAACACATTAAAGGCATTTTGACAATCTTGGTTAAATTCAAACGGTTGGTCTTTTAGCAATAACTTACATAGGGGTTTGGTTATATCACTAAACCCTTTTATAAATCTTCTATAAAACCCCGCGTGACCCAAAAACGACCTAATACCCTTAACATTCGTGGGATAAGGTAAGGTAGAAATAACTTGCACCTTTGCACGATCAACCTCTATCCCACGACTCGACACTACATGCCCCAACACAATCCCTTCTTGAACCATGAAATGGCTCTTTTCCCAACTCAAAACAAGATTTTTCTCAACACATCTTTTCAAAACTTTTTCGAGTTGGTCAAGGCATGTATCAAACGATGACCCAAATATTGAGAAATCATCCATGAAGATTTCCAAAGACTCCCCCACCATATCTGAAAAGATACTCATCATACACCTTTGGAAGGTGGCGGGGGCATTACAAAGTCCAAATGGTATCCGCCTAAATGCGAAAGTACCATATGGACAAGTAAAGGTAGTCTTTGCTTGGTCTTCCGGATGTATAGCAATTTGATTGTATCCGGAATAACCATCCAGAAAACAATAAAATTTTTGTCCGGCCAATTTCTCAACTATTTGGTCAATAAACGGCAAAGGGAAATGGTCTTTAGAAGTTGCGGCATTCAACTTCCTATAGTCAATACAAATACGCCACCCGGTTACCGGCCGAGTGGCGACCTCTTCACCTGCGTCGTTTGTGACGACTTGAATACCCGCCTTTTTTGGAACTGTTTGTGTCGGGCTCACCCATTGGCTATCCGAGATGGGGTATATAATACCCGCATCTAGCCACTTCAATACTTCCTTCTTCACCACTTCTCGCATATTCGGATTTAGTCTCCTTTGTGTGTCGCGAGAAGGATTCATACCATCTTCCGTGATGATCTTGTGCATCACCACCGAGGGACTAATTCCCTTCAAATCCGCAATGGTCCACCCGATAGCGGCTCTATGGGTGACCAATATCTTCATCAACTTTTCTTCTTGCTCCCCGGTTAAATTGGATGCAATAATTACCGGGAGCGTGCTACCTTCACCCACATAAGCATATTTAAGATGCTTGGGTAGCACCTTCAACTCTAATATCGGAGGTTCTTCCAATGACGGCTTCAGCTTCGTGTCTATGCTTTCCGGAAGACTTTCCACTTGATGTGTCCAAGTGGGCCTTCCTTCTTTTGCCGCCATAACCTCCAACTCTTTCATCTCTTCATCCATGCTCCGATTCGTTTCTCCTTGTAACCTGTCAAACATGAAACACTCCTCTATTGTGTTTTCCTCTTCGACACTAGTGTCACATAGAGGTATACACTCGTCAACGATTTCCGCCATATAACATTCATCGCCAACTAGAGGATCCGTTAATCCTGAAAAGACATTTAACCGCAACCGACGGTTACCAAAAGTCATGTCGACCGTGCCCGATTTACAATTTATTTGGGCATTCGATGTTGCCAAAAATGGTCGACCAAGAATCACCGTTGGTTGCTTGGTTCGGTCCAAAGAAACATAATCTAATACAAGAAAGTCCACCGGATAGTAAAAGTCCTCGACCTTGACTATTACATCCGTGACTATCCCACGGGGTAGTTTAGGGGTCAAGTCGGCTAACACCACGGTGGTGTTAGACACTTGAAGTGGACCAAAATCATATTGGTCATACAAACTACCCGGCAAGATACTCACACTCGCCCCAAGATCCAAAAGTGCCCGCGTCATTTTGAATTCACCCACTTGTATTGAAATAATGGGCGCCCCCGGATCTTGAAGTTTTGGTGGAAGTGCACCCGAAAGAATCGAACTCACATTTTCGGTTAAATCAAGTTTTTTAGGAAATTTGTGAGTTCTCTTTTGGGTACATAAATCTTTCAAATATTTAGCATATGAAGGAATTTGTTTGATAGCATCTAAGAGTGGTAAGTTAATTTTAACTTGTTTAAAAATTTCCCACATCTCTTCTTGATGTGGGCCTCTTTTGTTTACCACTTTCTTAGATGGTCCCAAAAGAGCTTCGGGAAAAGGGGCGGTATTACCCTCCACACCCTTGTCCTTAGCCTTTGGGATGGGAACGGTCGTAACAGGTGTATCTTTGTTAATTTTTAATTCATTTTTATTTTGACCTGTTCGACCGTTATTCTCTTCATCATCACTCGCACCTTCCACCACCCCTTCAACAAACTTGGGTGGTGGTGGCTCAACACCGCTATCTATCACTCGACCACTACGTAAAGAAATTTTGTTTATTGGTACCTCACGTGTGTTTTTCGAGCTCGACCCTTGATGCTTAGGGTTCATCGTGGTGTCGCTTGGAAGTCCTCCTCCACTTCCGCGCATTTGAGCCATCTCTTGAGCAAGTTGCCCCACTTGCTTCTCCAACGCCTTATGGGATTTATCTCGTACCTCAAACTCTTTCTTCATCTCTTGATTTGAATGATTGATAGCATTCATAATAGCATCAAATTTTGAATTTATCGAGTCATCACCTTGAGAGTTTGAAGCACTACTCCCATTTCCGCCTTGGTTGTAACCTCGTTGATAATTACCTTCACGGTTTTGATACCCTTGGTTACCCCCTTGATTGTAATTCCTTTGATAACCCCCTTGGTTACCACCTTGACGATTGTTGTATGAGGACCCACCTTGACTACCTTGATTACCCGATTGGAAATTCGGATTCATTTGATTTGAGGCGTTACCATACCGGAAATTAGGGTGATTTCTCAAACCCGGATGGTAAGTGTTGGAATTCATGTCGTATTGCTTCCGATCCCCATACACTTGATTTACCTCTTCGGTGTAGTCACTCGATCCCGTTGGGCATTGCTTGATGCTATGCCCAATATCACCACAATCTTCACACACTTCAAATTGAACCGCATTCACCTCCTTCTTTTTCTTCAATTGAGCTATTTCCCGCTCTAAGGTGGAAATCCGATCCTTGGAATCGAGATCGGGAAGTGACCGGGAAACCGGATGCCTTTTTGCTCTATCGGCCGATTCTTTTTGTTTGGACCGTTTGCTCATCCTCTCCAAAAATTCCCAATCGTTATCCTCATGATTGCTCAAGAGTGTACCATTGCTTGTCGTCTCGAGCCGATTCCAAGTCGCATCATCCAAACCCCGTACGAAACATTTCACCAATTCCCATTTTTCTATTTGGTGATGTGGGCATTGCCTCATGAGTTCTTTGAATCGGGTGAATGCTTCATGTAGAGGTTCACTTGAAAGTTGACGGAATGACCGAATTTCATCTCTAGCATCGTCGGTCTTGGCCATGGAGTAGTATTCATCCAAAAATGCTTGTTGCATTTGCTCCCAAGTTCGAATACTATTGGCCGGAAGTGTAAAGAACCACTGTTTTGCTTTATCTTTCAATGAAAATTGAAATAGCCGAAGCTTCACTTCCTCTAGTGCGAAATTATGTCCTCCAATAGTATCACAAATAGACGAGAACTCCGCCAAATGAGTGTACGGCTCGTCATTGGACCTCCCGTTGAAATGAGGAAGGATGTTGATGTAATGCGGCTTACAATCAAACATCCTCCTTTCACATACTATTGGAGAGTTGTTCTCGGTCACTATCGGTCGGAAACGGTCATTTACTCCCCGTGGAGGTTGTTGACGACGTTGTGGCCCATTAACTTCTTGATCGACCGGTCTTCGATTATCCCGTCTTTCATCCCGTCGCTCCTCTCTTCGATTATCTCTCGGGTTACCACCTCCCACAAAACGAGGAATCCGGTTAGGGTTTACATTGTTGTTGTTATTGTTGTTGTTGTAAAACCCTTCATTCCGGTTCCGTTGGTTGTTGTTTTATGGTTGACGGTTGTTCCCATAACCATTGTTTCTTCCACCCCCGTAGCCATATTCCTCTTCCCCAACATAGTTGGCGTTTTGAGACCCAAACTCCTCATCGTCGTACCTTCGAGCATTGTATACGTTTCCCCTATTCAAGTAACCCCAATCTTCATCATCATTGGCTCGATCATCATAATAACCCCAATCGTCCGAATTTTCCGTATGAATGCTCACGTGTTCCGGCGATTGATAACCGGGAACACTATACGGTTCGTCATCGGGAATTGCATTCCTTAAATCGTCGATGTTGAAAAACGGGTCTTCATTTACGGGATTGCCGTGATCACGGTTACCTCTTCGATCGGAGTTGACATTCCGATCATCAAGGTTAATAGGTAACGATGCTTGTCGGTGAAGAGGTTGTTGTTGAGGTGTTCGTTGGGTGTTGTTGGTGTTTTGGTTTCGGAAAGGTGGAGTGGGTGGTCTTGCATTGGTGTTACCACCCGGTTGCTCTTGAGCGGGATAAAAGGCTCCTCGGGATTGGAATTGATTTGGGTGGAGGTTTTGGTTCGGGTTAAAGTCTTGGTTGGAATTGTGGTTTGCCATTGAATCGGTTTCAATGGTTGGTGTGAATGGTGGTGTTTGGTTGGTTTGATTAGAAGCAAGAGTTGCTTCTAACCGGCTTGCTAAGTTTCTTCTTGCGAGTCTTTCAATTTCCGGTTCGTAGACTAGCGGTGAAGTCCTCCCGGAATTTCGTGTACGCATGCACTACTTGTAACCTGCACAAATAACACACCCCGCGTAACAAGGAAAAAGACAAGTACAAAAAGAAAGCTAAACAAATTAAACAGTTAATCACGGAAATTCAATCAATATCCAAACACAAAGCGCACGCACTCCCCGGCAGCGGCGCCAAAATTTGATCGGAGAGTCGCACTCCGGTCAAAGATAATATTTATATACCCTAATTACCCTTAACAAATAGCTAGTGGTAGCAAGGGGTCGAACCACGAAGAGTATGTGGTTTGCGAATGGACTTTGAATGAAATGTAGAAAATGTCACTTTTATGAAGCTTGCTAAGATATGTTTTTGTGTTTTTGTTTGATTGGAAGATATAAATTATAACTACTAAAAACAAGCAATTGCAATAATGTAAATAAGGTTTTTACAAGATAGAGAAAACAAGGTTCACACCCGGTTCGGTTATTGCAATCCTAGGGTTCTTACAAGTTTTAGATTTAATTCACTTGAATATGTTATTAACGGATTTCTATCATCAAAGCTTAGGTGCCAATTGTTATCAACGCATACACGGACTACAATGCACTTCGTTACTTCGGACAAGTAAAACCTTTTGAATGACAAGGCATAATTGCACAAACTTATTTCGCAAAGTCAAATTTCATAACTCACTCGACAATTCACAAATATAGTTCAAATGCAAGACAATTGTCAATCAATTCAAATACAAATCAAGTTGTCACAAAACCAAACTAAATCATTGTTCAAACCCTAGACTTACAATTAACCTACACCGGGGTGAAACCTCCGAGGAATTAGCCGCTCATGGTGTAAATGGCACGATCAACGGATGCACGAGACTTGAATTGGGTCATCTTGGAGCTTGAAGATGGATGGTTGAATGATTAGGGTTTGGAATGGTTGGTGGTGATGAATGGATTGAAAGCGGAAGGATGATTGTGATGGTGATGAACTAGGGTTTGGATTCGGATGAGAATTCGGGTTGTTGAGAGGGTGGAATATGGAATTGAGATGAAGTGGTGATGAAAGATAGATGAGATATGGCTCCAAGAATATCTTTCAAACTCAAAAACATGTGTAACCCCCGAATTGAATGAGCTAGAACCAATAGAATTCGAAATAAACCCCCAAATGGCCAAAATTCACGTTTCACGAAACCAACACCCGTCGCCGACGGGCCTGACCCCGTCGCCGACGGGCTCCCAAAAAACCTTGTTTAGCCGACGGGCTAATTGACTGGTTACGGGTGAATTCAGCATACGGGGTTATCTGGAGGGCGTCGCCGACGGCCTGGACCCCGTCGCCGACGGCCCCTAAAAATCCAACTTTCCATTTTCCGCTCCTTGCACTTCCGGTTGATCCGTAACGCATCCCGGTGCTCCGGTTTTCGACCCGGTGACCCGTAAAGCTCCCGAAAAGCTCCTTAAACTCCATCAAACCTGCAAAACACATTCTTGATTAAAAGTAGGCTATTCGAAACTAAAACTTACGTAAAAACGTTAAGTTAAACAATAACCGGCACCGGTTTTCAACCACGTATCAGTGGGCCCGGCGGGGAGTATCGTGACGTAGTTGATATCATCATTGTCAACACACACAATAATATAGCACGGCGGAAGGCTGGGTAAATAAACTATTACAAACCATAATGTCTGAGTGTTCGAGTACATGAATAATACAGACGGGAATGTAATAAGATCCACAGGCGGATCATAATGTACAAAGAAACAAAAACTACAGACTTCAGGTATCTTATGGATTTGCAAGATCCTCTATGACACCTTATAGCTCCAGCCTATTTCGAGAAGTACCTGTCAATCAATCTTTAGGAAAATACGTCAGTTTACACTGGTAAATACAATTTAACTGACTCTTTTTGAAAACATTTATGAAAATTGATTTAGGTGCACATGGCACAAAATCATTTATAACTTGGGATAATTTTTAATAAAATCTTGTATACAGTTTTACATGTTTGTCATACATGTGGGGCCGGTTTGGAAGCCGGACATGATTAACTGACTAACCACTTAAAAACCCACAAAGGAGTTATCCCCAACTTGTGGGTTATTTAATATTTAGCATTTGCATATGCCAGGTGCATGCCTACACCCCGTGCATAGGTCGTGGCCATTAATAACTTAAATGAGCCGAGGATATCCAGGACACGATCGTTAACCCCCAAATGTTTTTGTTATCAAACAATACGGATTAAAACGGGTTATGCGGATTTATTAAATCACAATCCGACTAAATAATCCCATACCCGACCAAGCGGTATTAATATACCGTATCCCAAGCCCGTATAGGGAAAATAAGTTAAAAGTATTTACCTGGTGATAGCAGTAAAATTCCTAAGGCTTTTGAAGGCACTTTTTACCGGAAGCTATTTAATCTGTATAGAAGATTTAATTAGCCTATTAGGATGCTAATGGGTCTTTAATTAAGTCAAGGACTGAGACCGGCTAGCTAGAAGGAAACCTTACAGTTCTAAACGCTAGATTAAGCGGAGACCGGGATAGAATGTGATTTAGACCCGACAAGCTTGGATACTTGTATAATATGGGTAAACTAAACACATTCTGGAAAATGAGAATTAAATGATAAGGTTAAGCCCGTTTCGGCTATTTTGCGTAAACTAGTCACGTAAACCGATCTGAACGCATAAACGCGTAACGGGTAACCAAATAAATTATATACAGGTCTTAATCATTATTATGCTTAAAATATGTTAATATATCAATAATATATTAACATATATGCCCAAAAAGTAATTTAAACCAAAATAAGTCCCGTAAGGGCATTTTGGTAATTTTAATGCTCATAAAAGAGTTTAATTATTAAACTGAGTTCCAGGTCTGATTTAATTAGTAAAAACATGTATTTTTATAAGTTATGTCAGTAGGGTATTTTATATGTGAGAAAAATTATCTTTTATAACCAAATATGCACCGTAAGGGCATTTTGGTAATTTCACATAAGCTTTTAAAGAACAAAACAGGCTTCTGAGTTTAAAAACTTTGGCTTACTGTTTAATTATATAAATTAGCTTAAAACATCAATAGGTAATGTGTTTTATATGCCAAATATAGTTTTGGCCCATACTAGGTGCTAAAAACGCTTAAAAGTCGGTTTAAAGGGGTATTCGGGTTGAAATAGGAAATCTGAGTTTCTGATCAGTTTATAAGGTTCAAAATATTCTATTTATTATATAAAATCAGTAGTAAAAAGTTTGGTACTAAATTGTTATGTAAAACTCATTTTTTTGTACAAAAGGGTAAAACCGACAATTACCGAAATCATGCTATAATCCTATGTTATGCTCAGCCTAAAAATAAATAAAAACCTTCAAAAATCCCAATATATTATTTTACATCAGTAGGTATAAAATTTGGTGTCAAAAATCGGGTTTAGATAGGCTTCATGCTAATTACGCCTTTTAATTAATGAAAAGCTCATTAATTACGCTATTGCGCATATCTCCTATTCTAGACCTCAAATTGATGTCAAATTTTTGGGACATGTCTCAATATCAGTAGCAAAGGTATTAGCTCATTCACATTGCTAAGAATCTCAATTTTATGTAAAAAGGGCGTTTAAGGCATTATTAAGCATAATCACGATCAAGTGCATATAATTCAAACCACTAGGCACCATGCAATATAACTCCAGAGGGTTATACTACTAAGTAATGTGGTCCTAATGGAAGCTTAAAACATAGAAGAATTAAGCTTGAACGGGTCAGAACTGAAAGTCAAAGCAAAAGTTAAGCTTTTGCGACTTTCGGTTATAAACTGACCTTAGACTATTAATTGCCGGCTAGGACTGATAAAACATGTTTAATTACTAATTACCAGGTCATTAGAATGTTAAAATAATATTTAGAACCTTTGGTTTATTAGTTTTAATCATATTTGCAACTTCTGTCCAGTTTGACTATTTGTCCAACTACTTTGACCCGACAATTAATTGGTCAAACGAGATAACCAGCTATACTAGTTGTTTTGGTCAAAAATTACCGAAGCAATTAAGTGATCAAATTAGTTAAGTGAGGTAGTGTGCTAAGAGAATGTGTTCAAAAATATGTTAATTGAGTTTTTTGTAAAAGCAGTTTCAGGATACGGCTCAGGATATAGAGCCGTATCTGTGATCAAACAATGAGCAAAAAAGTAAAGGTTGACACGTGATGTACGAGGAAAGCCCTTGATCAATCTAGATCGCCGGCATAAAACCTCGGGAGCTGACAATCGCAGCTGCCTTGTTCTTCTATTACTTCAAACGTCAGGATACAGTGCAGGATATTGATCGGATCACTAAGTGTTACAATGAGATTTGAGTACAAGTGTTTGTGTGTAGTGGTTGCTAGTAGCTAGAGAGCAAAGAGTGTGAGTGAAAGTGTGTGAAAAGTTGTGTCTACCTATGATCCGATCGCCCCTTTATATAGTTACAAAAAACAAACTAATTCTCCTATTATTCCGGGATGCTGGGAATATTCCATTCTGAACGTTGGGGGACTCTTTCTACTTGTTTTCCACGTGCTTATTGACTACAAAACCGGGTCTTCAGCTCATATAACCGTTACAATGTCAATAACATTGACCAACATCCGATATTCTCGCGGAATATGCCTTTCTGACCGTTACAAGACCCATTCTTCCACCATCAACGTCCATTTTTCAACCACCTTGAGCGAATCTTCAGGTAGATCAAGTCTTTTAACGTTGGTACCTTGCAACCAACATTTTACAAGCCAATCGTTAGTAATAGTCAGGATACTGCCTTAGGATATTACCAATATCCTGGCCCGGTATCCTGATACGGTATCCTGATCCGGTATCCTGATCTGGTATCCTGATCATATACAACTAATAAAAAATCAAGATACAAAATCAGGATATGGGCTCAGAATTTCACCCATAACAATTGTCCCCAAAAATATAACTGTTGGATATCATGATTCCAACGGATATATTTTTTTTAGTCATTCCAACATGTCTGGTAAGGATATCTGTTTTAAATATTCCTGCATAGGTTTGGTTACTTCAGAATACTATCATGTAATGAAATTAGAATTACTCCCTTTTACGCAGATTCCATCAAGGACCATGCTACTTTTGATCCAGATGAGCTTGACAGCTTTTCTAAGCCTGTCTTGGTGAAAAAGGAGCCATATGTTGCCATCAGCTCTAAGCCCTCTGCTGCTGCTGCCAAAGGTTTCTCTTATGGTGACCTTGGCTTCATGGAATTCATCGAGCCCATGATCTCCTTCCCTAATAAGGTAAGTATCCATATCCTGTATCTCGTACACATATACTGAACCTGTATCCTGGTTAGTTTATCTTTAGTGATACCTGTATTTTGTAAGGTCTAAATCATCTGGTCGTCCTGCACTTAGAACAATTTTAATTTCCTGCAAGTAGAATAGTTTGACAGTTGAAGGTGGAGGGATCCTGTGTTTTCAGGATGAAGCCTTCAACTGTTTATGTAAATATGCTTTAAAAACTTAATTGTGTTCTTGGTGAATGGGTCTCTTTTTGAGATGAAACCAAGAATATAATTTTTTGGACCAACAATAATAAACTAACCTTTTCGACCTCATCTCCGTGTTATATGTTATTTTGAAAAATTTGTTCTGAATATCCTGATCAGGATACTGGTATGATACTTAATTGCTTTGTCACCTTTGTTCAGAATGTTTGACAAAAACTTAGTTAAATACAAATTTTCATAAAAACTTAACTTACTCAGATAAGGCCTTCACACTTAGGAAAAGTAAGAATCCATACCAGAAACACCTAGGCAATAATCTCCATTCTTAAACCTTTAAATCATTCGCAATGTCCCCAGTGGGATATAATGTTGGCATAGGTTTCCTTCTTGCTCCAGCATAAATGTACCCAGTCGGATATAGTATCAGCATACGTCATGTTCCATCACGGATGTCCCCTGTCTGTGCAGGACCAGTATGTTGTACCGGGATATGATCCTTTAGTAATTCTTCAACCAGTTGTTTAAACTTAGCAATCTTTTTTCAAAAATTTATGTAGACTTGTAAATGATTATGTTTTTTGAAAATATACTTTGGGATTATCCAAAAAATTTGTATTTTATTGGGACTAAACCCAGTTTCCAGGCATTTAAGCCGGAGTATAAGAACCTCAAGACTTGAAAAGGTGAAAACCTTTAAGTCTTTGAGTTTTACCAGGGATTTTACCCACGTTTCGTGCGCTACAGGCGAGGGTGTGGAAACCCCGAAACTTAGAAAGGTGAAAACCTTTATACCTTAGAAGAGTGTGAAAACACTCTTGTTTTCGTGCGCTACAGGCGGGAGTGTATAAACTCCAAGACTTAGAAAGGTGAAAACCTTTATACCTTAGAACTGCAGGCGGGAGTGTATAAACTCCAAGACTTAGAAAGGTGAAAACCTTTAAACCTTAGAGAGTATGAAAATACCCTTTCGCGAGAGAGGGTGATCAATCCTCATATACCTTAAGGATCCAGGGTATAGCCAACAGTAACGAAATTGTCAGCCACTTTTACATGAACTGGTCCCGCCACCTTGAACTATCCCTGGATAACTTGCGCTCCAGGCGGGGTGTTTAAACCCAATTCGTGAGAAAGGTGAATACCTTTAAACCTGTGAAGGGATCAGGATCCCTTAAACGTGAGAGAGGGGGCCAATCCTCTAATCTTCCAAATTATCCCGAGTGTATATCCTGGAGGTATATCCTGAAGCATATCCTGCAAAACATCCTTAAACTAAGGTGGGTGTTAGCTTGGCTAACACCCCTCCGATGCTTAAGTCAGTAATCAGTTCAAAAGAGTAAATAATATTAAACATATTAAAAGAGATAGAATTCATACCATCCTGAGTTAGAAATTAAATTCCAAACTCACATGAAATAGAGCTTTAGATGTATAGCATTCCAGGATTTTGGTAGCATATCCCCCTCCATATTCTTGAGTCGGTATGCTCCTTTTCCTGATTCGGATTCAATCTCATAGGGTCCTTCCCACTTTGGAGCCAATTTTACATCAACAGGATTCGTAGTATTCTGAAAAGCTTTTCTTAACACCCAATCTCCGACTTGAAACCTCCTAGTCCTTATATTCTTGTTGTATGCTCCGGAATCCTCTGTTGATATGCTGCCATCCTTAGCTTTGTTGCGTCCCTTGTTTCATCTATGGTATCCAAATCTTGACATAAGGCCTCAGGATTCCGTACAGGATCCTGGAGGATAGATCTTGCAGTAGGTATCGTCATTTCCGTTGGAATCATTGCTTCTGCTCCAAACACCAAGGAAAATAGGGTCTGGCCTGTCGCATTCTTTACCGTTGTCCTATCAGCCCACAAAACAAAGGGTAATTCTTCTGCCCATCTTCCTTTTTTGGCTCCAAGTCTCTTCTTTAAGTTATTGACAATTATCTTGTTTGAGGATTCTGCTTGTCCATTCGCTTGAGGATGCACCGGAGTAGACGTGATCATTTTGATTCCCCAACTCTTGCAAAAGTCAGTAGTCCTCTTGCTTATAAACTAGATTTCAGCTGGTACCCCAAACCTGGTCAGGATATTCCTTTTTATGAAGGATACTACTTCTTGGTCTCTAACTTGGACAAATGCTTCAGCTTCAACCCACTTAGAGAAATAATCCGTTATTGCTAGCATAAAGACTTTTCCTCCCGGAGCTTTTGGTAACTTCCCTACTATATCCATCCCCCATTTCATGAACGGCCAAGGGGACGCTACAGGATATAGTGGTTCAGCTGGTTGATGTAGTATGTTACTATGCCTTTGACATGCATCACACCTTCGAGCATATTCTGCAGCATCTTTCCTCATCGTTGGCCAATAATATCCTGTCCTTGACACTTTGGAGAACAATGACCTGCCCCCAGTGTGGTTACCACAATCCCCTTCATGTATATCCTGAAGTACTTCTTTGGCTTCAGGACCCTCCAAGCACCTCAAATACGGTCCTGCAAGAGATTTCTTGTATAAAACATTGTTTATAATAGTGAATCGTGATACCTTCATCCTAAATGCCTTAGGATTTTCGTCTCCAGGGATATGTCCTTCCTTAAGATATCTCATGATTGGAGTCATCCAGGATTTAGGATCCTTTTCATGATACTCTGCTCCAGGATCCTGAATACCTGCTACTTCTTTATCCTGAGGATTCGTTGCGGGATACAAGATATGTAATATTGGTATTTGGGTCCCGTCTGGTATCCTGATCGATGATCCCAGGTTTGCTAAGGCATCTGCTTCAGCATTATCCTCCCTTGGTACCTGTTCAAGTGTAAAAATTTCGAAATATCCTGCTAATTTTTTAACAATTTCAAGATATTTAGCTAACTTACTACCTTTTACTGCATAAGATCCATTGAAATGGTTAGTAATCAACATATACTTGTAAACATCTAATATTCATGTTTTTAGCCAATTCTAATCCTGCTATCAGAGCTTCATACTCAGCTTCATTATTGGTAGCAGAAAATTCACATCAAATAGCCTGGGGTATTATGTCCCCCTGTGGCGATTTTAGTAGTATACCCAATCCTACACCTCTAACATTAGATGCACCATCAGTATATAATGTCCAGGATTCCGAGATTTCTCCTAGTTGTTGAATTTCTAAGTCTACTACATTTTGAATATCACTACTGAAATCAGCCACAAAGTCAGCTAGAGCCTGAGACTTTATGGCATTTCTAGGTTCATATACTAGATCATAGGTGTTAGGGCAGGATTTTAATGACCTGTGATCCTTACATGATATCCTAACGAGTGATCCTTGTTTCTTTGGCAGATAGTGATCCTCAGAAGAGCTTCAGGATCAGGATCATGGATCATCCTAAGGATCCTCATACTAAAGATTGTTCTCTTTGAATTTAATGTTGTTTTGCAGGAATTACGAGTTGGACCTGGTCTTAGCAACGTTATCAAGGAATCTGTCACGCTAATTTTGCACATGCATAACCAAAAATGGACGTTATGGAGAATATGGAAACTTAGCATAAATTACGGGCAATTAGTTAGGCAAAATTTATTTATATTCCTAAAGGGGTAACGAGCTAGTAGTTAGGTGATTTGCCTAAAATACGACCACACACACTTATATAAAGGGCATTCTTCAGCATTTGGAAGACACAACACATTTCTCACATGCTCTAGCATACGATACAATAGTGATCCTTGTACCTAGCTCGTTACCATCCAAAGTTGTAAACATTGTTTGTTATATTGAAGTTTGGTGATCGGTAGTTTCCATCACCCGAGGTTTTTTATGCCGGAGATCATTCATTGATCAAGGGCTTTTTCCTCGTATAAATCCTTGTGTCACTTGTGCAATTTTCATTTAAGTGATCCTTATCTTTGTTCATCAAACCAAGCATCATTCCCCGTTTACAAAGAGTTTGGTTGCATAATCCTTGTGTGATTTTTGACCAAAACAGTTTGGCGCCCACCGTGGGGCAATTGGTGCTTCATTCATAAGAAAGTTTTTCTGTTGGTGATCATCCCGGAGTGTTGCATGGCTTCATCGTTGAAGAATACCTCCACAGCGATGTCGGCAGTCAATTCATCTAATGGTATTCCACCTTTGCCTCCACCACCAGCTGGATCTCAGAAAAATGCTGAGAAGAGACCAACTCCTATCTTCTCTAAACCTTCATCTTCTGCTCTAACTTCTTCTGCTCCCAGTACTAGTGATATATTTACTTTGATTTTGCAGATGAGGGATCGTATGCAGCAGCAGGATGAAACTAATGACAGGATCCTCAAAGAAATCGGAGATCTCAAAAGGCAAAAGAAAACGACAGAGGATCATTCCCCACTGATGCCCAAATCTTTGAATTTTGATACTCCGATAATTACTTCTCAGCCATCAGAGGTCCCAGACATTCAACATATGGGTGGATCAAGAGGAGTGCATTTCAGCCCAGCAATAGTGACTCAGGCATCAGGATCATATTTCCAACCGGCAGGATCCTATACTCAGCATATGGGATCCTTTATGAACTCAGGATCCTCCTTCGTTCCAGGATCATCCCAGGTTCAAGGATCCTCCTTCGTTCCAGGATCATCCCAGGTTCAAGGATCCTCCTTCGTTCCAGGATCATCCCATGTTCAGGGATCCCTTCAGATACCAGGATCCTTGAAGAATTTGCAAATAGGAAGTCCAGATGTCCATCAAGGAGATTTTATTCCAATGCAGACCATTGCTTCCACTGGTCCCTCCATCATCCCAGAATCCCAGCAATATGGATTCACATCCAATGTTCCTAACTTGAACCCGATGGGAGGTAACACTTTTAATAATTCTCTTACCACTAACCATGGTATCAACCATGCTATGGCCAGAGAACTACAGAAACTGAAGGATATGATATCAAGTGTTCCAGGGGTAGTCAAACCTATCCCGGAGATTGCAGATGGAAGCCATAAGGTATCTCGTTTTGCACCACCAATTTGTGATGCTGAGATACCCAAAAGATTCCATATCCCTACTATGAAGCTGTATGATGGTATAACGGATCCTGAGGAACACATAGCACAATACAGGGAGAGGATGGAGATCAATCCAATTCCGGAAAGGTTAAAGGAAGCATGCCTATGCAAGGGATTTGGATCCACTCTTACTGGATCAGCTCTTAAATGGCTGCTAAGTCTCCCCCCTTACTCTATTACTTCGTTTGCTAATTTAGTTAACTTATTCAATAATCAATTTTCTTTTAGCAGAAAATTTGAACGATTGACTAGTGATTTATATAGGATAACTCAGGGTCATAATGAATCATTAAGGGATTATATAACCAAATTTAGTAAAGAATCCTTGGACATTCCCAACCTGGATGTGGCCACAGCTGTTGAGGCCTTCAAGATGGGATTGCTTAAGGATTCATTGTTCTATGATGATCTTGTTATGACACCATGCAGGAACCTAGACGAAGTAAGGACTCGGGCACTCAGGTTCATCCGGCTAGAGGATGACAAGAGGATCCAGGAGAGACAAGTAGGATCCTCAAAACAAGAGAGACAAGGATCCTCTTTCAAAAGCAACAAATTCAAATCCTATAACAGAGCTGACAACCAGAATGTGCATGCTGTTGACCAAGAAGAGGATGATGAGGATTATCCTCCGATTTCTGAATACTGTTTTTCCGTTGATAACCATGAACTAATCCTTGCAATGCAGAATCTAGGAGAAAAAGCCAGATGGCCCAGAAAAAATGACAAACCAGCAGTAGCTAAAGATAAATCAAAGTGGTGTGCATACCATGAGGATTTTGGGCATTTGACAGAGGAATGCATCGCATTAAGAAAGGAAATTGGATATCTGCTGAGCAAGGGGCATCTGAAAGAATTGTTGGGAAGAAAAAAGCAAAGGACTCAGGATCCTGAAAGGATCCCTAAAAAAGCTCCAGCCCCTCCAGCAGATGCACAAGTGATAAACTTTATTTCCGGAGGATCAGACATTTGTGGTACATCCTTTTCAGCAGCTAAGAGGCATGCAAAGGAAGCTAAAATGGATAACGGAGAAAGACCTATTCGAACATCAAGTGTCTCGGAAGGAAAAATCATAACCTTTGATGAGGATGATAGAATTAACATCCAGGATCCTCATCATGATAGTTTAGTTATTACTCTCTTTATTTCTAACCATTTTGTCCGTAGGATCCTTATAGACGGAGGAAGTTCGGTAAACATTATCCAACTTGATGTTCTGAAGAAAATGGGTATTCCTGAATCAGACATCACACCAAGATCCTCCGTGCTTGTGGGATTTAGTGGTGAAACTAAGAAAACCCTGGGGGACATCAAACTCCCAATTTACGTGGAAGGATTACATAATTATCAGAAATTTTGTGTTATTGACTGTTTGTCTTGTTGTAATGTTATCCTTGGCAGGCCCTGGATACACGATATGAAGGCAGTCCCATCCACCTACCATCAATGTGTGAAGCTCCCTAGCCCTTGGGGAATAATCAAGATCGATAGTGATCAACAGGAGGCTAAGGATTGTTACACCTCATCAATGAAACCAGCCTCGAGATCAAGGGAGCAATAGCAATTAAAGTATCCTCCAAGGGGTGTCTTGGAGGCAAGAGAGCAGGATGTGGATGAAATCCTCCTGGATCCTGATGATCCTGAATCCAAAATCTATATCGGATCAGGGATCCTTGGACAAATGAAAGAAGACATTGTATCCTTCCTCAAAAGAAGAAAATCTACCTTTGCATGGAAACATGAGGATATGACAGGTATATCTAAGGATATTATCACTCATAAACTTGGCATTGACAGGTCAGTTAAACCAATCCATCAAAAAAGGAGGAAGTTTGCACCAGAAAGAAACGCCATTATCCAGGAAGAGGTAGAAAGATTACTACGAGCAGGTATGATTAGAGAAGTGAAGTATCCGAAATGGCTGGCCAATGTGGTTGTTGTTCAAAAGAAAAATGGAAAGTGGAGGGTATGTGTCGATTTCACTGATTTGAATAAGGCATGTCCCAAGGATCCTTTCCCATTACCCCACATTGACTCCATGGTGGATGCAACGGCGGGTCATGAACTGTTAACCTTTATGGATGCATCATCTGGATTCCAACAAATTCAGATGGAACCATCTGACCAAGAGGATACGGCTTTTATGACCCCAACCGGTTTATATTGTTATATTGCTATGCCATTTGGATTAAGAAATGCAGGTGCAACATATCAAAGGCTGGTGAATATGATGTTCAAAGATCAAATTGGACAAACTATGGAAGTGTACATAGACGATATGGTGGTGAAATCCAAAAAAGCTGAGGATCACCTAAGGGACTTGGAGGAAGCATTTGATATCCTTGATAATTATAACATGAAGCTTAATCCCTCAAAATGTCACTTTGGTGTTAAAGCAGGTAAATTCTTAGGATATATGGTAACTGTTAGGGCTGGATTTTTATGACTTATGATCCTTACATGTGATCCTAACCAGTGATCCTTGTTTCTTTGGCAGATAGTGATCCTCAGAAGAGTTCCAGGATCAGGATCACGGACCATTCTAGGGATCCTCATACTAACGGTTGTTCTCTTTGGATTTAATGTTATCTTGCAGGAATTTCGAGTAGGATCCGCTCTTAGCAACATAAACAAGGAACTCGTCACAGCAACTTTGGCATATGCATAATCAAAGATGGACGTTGTAGACGATATGGAAACTCAGCACAATTTAAGGGCGATAATTTAGGCTAGATTTACTTCTATTCCTAAAGGGGTAACGAGCTAATAGTTAGGTTATTTACCTAAAATACGACCACACACACTTGTATAAGTAGCACTCTTCAACATTCGGAAAAGACACACAACACACTTCTCACACGCTTTGACACACGATACTATAGTGATCCTTGTACTTAGCTCGTTACCATCCGAAGTTGTAAAAATATTGTTTGTTATATTGAAGTTTGGTGATCGGTAGTTGCCATCACCCGAGGTATTTTATGCCGGAGATCATTCATTGATCAAGGGCTTTTTCCTCGTATAAATCCTTGTGTCACTTGCACATTTTACATTAAAGTGATCCTTTACTTTATTCATCAAACCAAGCATCATTCCCCGTTTACATAGAGTTTGGTTGCATTATCCTTGTGTGATTTTTGACCAAAACAGTTTGGCGCCCACCGTGGGGCAATTGGTGCTTCATTCACAAGAAAGTTTTTCTGTTGGTGATCATTCCGGAAGTGTTGCATGGCTTCATCATTGAAGAATACTTCCATAGCGATGTCGGCAGTCAATTCATCTAATGGCATTCCACCTTTGCCTCCACCACCAGCTGGATCTCAGAAAAATGCTGAGAAGAGACCAACTCCTATCTCCTCTAAACCATCATCTTCTGCTCTAACTTCTTCTATTCCCAATACTAGTGATATATTTACTTTGATTTTGCAGATGAGGGATCGTATGCAGCAGCAGGATGAAACTAATGACAGGATCCTCAGGGAAATCGGAGATCTCAAAAGGCAAAAGAAAACGGCAGTGGATCATTCCCCACTAATGCCCAAATCTTTGAATTTTGATACCCTGATGATTACTTCTCAGCCATCAGAGGTCCCAAACGTTCAACACATGTGTGGATCAAGAGGAGTGCATTCCGGCCCAGCAGCAATGACTCAGGCATCAGGATCATATTTCCAACCGCCAGGATCCTACACTCAGCATATGGGATCCTTCATGAGCTTAGGATCCTCCTTTGTTCCACGATCATCCCAGGTTCAAGGATCCTCCTTTGTTCCAGGATCATCCCAGGTTCAAGGATCCCCTCAGATACAAGGATCCTTGAAGGATTTGCAAACAGGAAGTCCAGATGTCCATCAAGGAGATTTTATTCCAATGCAAACCATTGCTTCCACTGGTCCCTCCATCATCCCAGAATCCCTGCAACAAGGATTCACATCCAATGTTCCTAATTTGAACCCGATGGGAGGTAACACTTTTAATAATTCTTATACCACTAACCATGGATTCATGCAGGATACAGGTATCAATCATGCTATGGCCAGAGAGCTACAAAAACTGAAGGATATGATATCAAGTGTTCCAGGGGTAGTCAAACCTATCCCGGAGATTGCAGATGGAAGCCATAAGGTATCGGGTTTTGCACCACCAATCTGTGATGCTGAGATACCCAAAAGATTCCATATCCCTACTATGAAGCTGTATGATGGTACAACGGATCCTGAGGAACACATAGCACAATACAGGGAAAGGATGGAGATCAATCCAATTCCAGAAAAGCTAAAGGAAGCATGCCTATGCAAAGGATTTGGATCCACTCTTACTGGATCAGCTCTTAAATGGCTGCTAAGTCTTCCCCCTTACTCTATTACTTCATTTGCTAATTTAGTTAACTTATTCAATAACCAATTTTCTTGTAGTAGAAAATTTGAACGATTAACTAGTGATTTATATAGGGTAACTCAGGGTCATAATGAATCATTAAGGGATTATATAACCAAATTCAGTAAAGAATCCTTGGACATTCCCAACTTGGATATAGCCACAGCTGTTGAGGCCTTCAAAATGGGATTGCTTAGGGATTCATTGTTCTACGATGATCTTGTTATGACACCATGCAGGAACCTAGATGAAGTAAGAACTCGTGCACTCCGGTTCATCCGGCTAGAGGATGACAAAAGGATCCAGGAAAGACAAATAGGATCCTCAAAACAAGAAAAGCAAGGATCCTCTTTCAAAAGCAACAGATTCAAATCCTACAATAGAAATGACAACCAGAACGTGCATGCTGTTGACCAAGAAGAGGATGATGAGGATTATCCTCTGATTTCTGAATATTGTTTTTCCGTTGATAATCATGAACTAATCCTTGCAATGCAGAATTTAGGAGAAAAAGCCAGATGGCCCAGAAAAAAATGACAAACCAACTGGAATTAAAGACAAGTCAAAGTTGTGTGCATACCATGAGGATTTCGGGCATTTAACTGAAGAATGCATCGCATTAAGAAAGGAAATTGGATATCTGCTAAGAAAGGGGCATCTAAAAGAGTTGTTGGGAAGAAAAAAAGCAAAAGACTCAGGATCCTGACAGGATCCCTGAAAAAGCTTCAGCCCCTCCGGCAAATGCACAAGTGATCAACTTTATTTCTGGAGGATCAGACATCTGTGGTACATCCTTCTCAGCAGCTAAAAGGCATGCAAAGGAAGCTAAAATGGATAACGGAGAAAGACCTATTCGAACATCAAGTGTCTCGGAAGGAAAAATCATAACCTTTGATGAGGATGATAGAATCAACATCCAGGATCCTCATCATGATAGTCTAGTCATCACTCTCTTTATCTCTAACCATTTTGTCCGCAGGATCCTTATTGACGGAGGAAGCTCAGTGAATATTATCCAACTCGATGTTCTAAAGAAGATGGGTATCCCTGAATCAGATATCACTCCAAGATCCTCCGTGCTTGTGGGATTTAGTGGCGAAACTAAGAAAACCCTGGGGGACATCAAACTCCCAATCTATGTGGAAGGATTACATAATTATCAAAAATTTTGTGTTATTGACTGTTTGTCTTGTTGTAATGTCATCCTTGGCAGGCCCTGGATACACGATATGAAGGCAGTCCCATCCACCTACCATCAATGTGTGAAGCTCCCTAGCCCATGGGGAATAATCAAGATCGACAGTGATCAGCAGGAGGCTAAGGATTGCTACACCTCATCAATGAAACCAGCCTCGAAGCCAAGGGAGCAATAGCAATTACAGTATCCTCCAAGGGATGTCTTGGAGGCGAGAGAGCAGGATGTGGACGAAATCCTTTTGGATCCTAATGATCCTGAATCAAAAATCTATATCGGATCAGAGATCCTTAGCAAGATGAAAGAAGACATAGTATCCTTCCTCAAAAGAAGAAAGTCTACCATTGCATGGAAACATGAGGATATGACAGGTATATCTAAGAATATTATCACTCATAAACTTGGCATTGACAGGTCAATCAAACCAATCCATCAAAAAAGGAGGAAGTTTGCACCGGAAAGAAATGCCATTATCCAGGAAGAAGTAGAAAGATTACTTCGAGCAGGTATGATTAGAGAGGTAAAGTATCCAAAATGGCTAGCCAATGTGGTTGTTGTTCAAAAGAAAAACGGAAAGTGGAGGGTATGTGTCGATTTCACTGATTTGAATAAGGCATGTCCCAAGGATCCTTTCCCATTACCCCACATTGACTCCATGGTGGATGCAACGGCGGGTCATGAACTATTAACCTATATGGATGCATCATCTGGATTCCAACAAATTCAGATGGAGCCATCTGACCAGGAGGATACGGCTTTTATGACCCCAACCGGTTTATATTGTTATATTGCTATGCCGTTTGGATTAAGGAATGCAGGTGCAACATATCAAAGACTGGTAAACATGATGTTCAAAGATCAGATTGGATAAACTATGGAAGTATACATAGACGATATGGTCGTAAAATCCAAGAGAGCTGAGGATCACCTAAGGGACTTGGAGGAAGCATTTGATATCCTTGATAATTATAACATGAAGCTTAATCCTTCAAAATGTCACTTTGGTGTTAAAGCAGGTAAATTTCTAGGATATATGGTGACCCAGAGGGGCTATGAAGCAAGCCCGGAACAAATCAAAGCATTGGTGAATATCAAATCCCCCGCCAACGCTAAGGATGTGCAAAGGCTAACAGGCAGGATAGCAGCTCTAAACAGATTCATATCCAAATCCTCAGAAAGGTGTAAGGAATTCTATGATATCCTAAGGAAGAACAAGAAATTTGAATGGACTGAAAAGCATGAGAATGCTTTACAAGCCCTCAAAGCATACATGTCCTCAGCTCCAGCATTGATGAAACCAGGAAAAAGAGACGTGTTATCCTTATATCTGGCGGTATCCTCAAAAGCAGTAAGTGCAGTCCTTGTTAAGGATCATGAAGGTACACAATATCCTGTCTATTATGTAAGTAAGAGTTTACTTGATGCTGAATCCAGGTATTCACACCTTGAAAAACTTATTCTTGCACTGATTATGGCATCTACTAAACTAAGACATTATTTTGAAACACATGTTATTGTTATTAGAACTAATTTCCCGATTAAGAATGTCCTCAGGAAACCAGAGATGTCCGGAAGAATGGCTAAGTGGGCAGTAAAACTTAGTGCCCATGATATAAGATATGAGCCCAGAACAGCCATCAAATCCCAAGCATTAGCAGACTTTGTGGCTGATTTCAGTAGTGATTTACAAAAGGAAGCCGAATTGGAAGTCCAGCAGCTGGATGAAACTAAGGATCCTTGGATACTACATACTGATGGATCCTCAAATGTCAAAGGCACAGGGCTCGGCATACTACTAAAATCGCCACAGGGGGACATAATACCCCATTCCATAGCTTGTGAGTTCCAAGCCACTAATAATGAGGCTGAATATGAAGCCTTAATCGCTGGTTTGCAAATCGCTAAGCACGTGAGGATCAGGTATCTTGAGGTATACGTGGATTCATTGTTAATCACCAATCACTTTAATGGATCCTATGCTGTTAAAGGTGAAAAACTAACCAAATATTTAGAGATAGTCAAAGAATTGGCACTCTCCTTTGTTTCTTTCAGTTTAACACAGGTACCAAGGGAGGAAAATACAGAAGCTGATGCATTGGCCAATCTAGGATCATCTTTGAAGATCCCAGAGGATATAAGTATCCCCATCATCCATATCCTGGCTCCTGCTATTGAAAATCAGGTGGCCATGGAAATAGAAGAGGATACTGCAATGATCCCTAGTGAGGATACTCAATCTTATTCAGGATCATGGATCTCACCAATCATGAGATACTTACAACACGGGGAGATTCCTATGGGAGAAAATCCTAGGGCTTTCAGGATTAAGGTATCTCAATTCACAATCTTAAATAATGTGCTATATAAGCGATCTCTTGCAGGACCATATTTAAGATGTATCGAGGATCCTGAAGTTCAAGAAGTTTTAAAAGACTTCCATGAAGGAGACTGTGGCAACCATACTGGGGGCAGGGCATTATTCTCAAGGATCTTAAGGACAGGATACTACTGGCCAACTATGAAAAGGGATGCTGTGGAGTATGCTAAGAAGTGTGATCCTTGTCAAAGACACAGCAATATCCTTCATCAGCCGGCTGAATTTCTACATCCTATACCATCCTCTTGGCCATTCATGAGATGGGGGATGGATATAGTTGGCAAGCTCCCTAAGGCACCTGGTGGAAAAGTATTCATGCTTGCTATGACTGACTACTTCTCCAAGTGGATAGAGGCTGAAGCTTTTGCCCAAGTCAGAGAGAAGAAAGTTATATCCTTTATTAAGAGAAACATTATAACTAGATTTGGCATTCCTTCTGAAATTGTATGTGATAATGGTTCCCAATTTATTGGGAGCAGGACTACTAACTTTTGTGACAGCTGGGGGATTAAGATGATAACATCAACACCAGTCCACCCACAAGCCAATGGTCAAGCAGAATCATCCAACAAGATCATCATCAATAATCTGAAGAAGAAACTTGGATCCAAGAAGGGGAAATGGGTAGAGGAATTGCCTTATGTGCTTTGGGCTAATAGGACAACTCCCAAGAATGCTACTGGTCAAACACCCTTCTCTTTAGTGTTTGGGGCAGAAGCATTGATCCCAACAGAAATGGTGGTTCCAACTGCTAGAACAAGTACCCGTGATCCTGAGGAGAATGATGCAAACCTAGCTCAAGACTTGGATACTATTGAAGAAATCAAGGATCTGGCTAGGATAAGGATGGCTAGCTACCAACAAAGAATGGCTGGTGCTTACAACAAAAATGTAAGGATAAGGAAATTCTAAGTTGGGGATATGGTATTGAGAAAAGCATTCCAAAATACCATCAATCCTGCTGATGGAAAATTAGCACCAAAGTGGGAAGGCCCTTACTTGATTGAAGCCGAAGCAGGAAAGGGGGCATATAGATTGCTAACCATGGAAGGAAATTTGTTACCAAGAGCCTGGAATGCTGTTCACTTAAAGAAATATTTCATATGAACAGGATCCTCCTGGCACATATGATCCTTACATTAAAAGCATCCTCGAAGGATCCCAATGATGTCAATGATCCTTACTCTGGTAATATCCTAATCCTAAACTATTCCATTTTCTTATTTTTACCTAAGGATAAGGATCATGTATCCTTCATCCTTCTCTCACGAGATTTTGAGTTCTGATAAGTACAGGTATCCTTAGCACAATGTTGATAGTCTTCAAAAGCATCACAGATCCTTGGGTTCAACCCCAGTTATCCTTGGGCTTGTCCCCAGTTTTCGCCTGTAGCGCACGATGATCCTGGTATAGTTCATGTCTTTGGGACCAGTACCCACTCCAGGGGCTGATAACCTCATCGTACTGGCTATACCCAGGATCCTACGTATAATGGTAGACGTACCATACATCCGTTCCTAAGGTTTCTAACGTTTTCACGTTAGCTAAGGTTTTGGCATTTTCATGTCACTAAGTTTGGATAGTCGCCAGTGAGGGCCATACTCCAGTTTACATACGATCCTTGGGCTTGTCCCTAGTTATCCTTCGGGCTTGTCCCCAGTTATCCTTTGGGCTTGTCCCCAGTGATCCTTTGGGCTTGTCCCCAGTTATCCTTTGGGCATGTCCCCAGTTACTAACTTATCTTTTATATTGGCTTAGTCCCAAGTTATATCCCATTTTTTCAGGTTTTCGAAGTTAAACAATTAAGGATCCTTAATCCTTACTATCCATTAAAGTTTTACTTATGGTTATCCTGATTAAAGGTTAGGATCCTAACTTGGACCCTCAGGTATGATCCTTAACTATTTTTAATTTCATTCATTATTCATTTGAATAACCCTTAGACCTTGACAACTGAACCTATGATCCTTAAAATAAACTACTTTAAAAATTTTCGATTATAGGATATTTGATCCAGGATCATATCCTAAATTTCTTAAACATAGTTTGCTTAACTTTTCTTACTCAAACAAATATGTATTAAAACAATTGGAAATTAGAAGGATAACAATACGAGATAAGCCAAAAAGATTAGAGTTATTTCATTAACAAAGGTTTGAAACCCTTCAAAGTTGTCAAAATTGCCAACCCACGTTTCTACCAGCAAAACGTGGCCCGTCCACATGGGTTGGCAAAGGGTGTCCATTGTTTGTGCGGTCATAGCATGCAGGTAAATAAAAGGCGGCAGGATCACAACGGCTTCATCCCCCAAACAGAGGATCCCTCCACCATTTGCAATCCTACCTATTGTCTGAAGGATCCTGGATCCTTAATCCTAAAACTATTGTTCAGAGTTACAGACCATAATTGTTTCTAAAAAACATCAACAACCACAAAAAAATTGGGCTCCGGCTATGTCTAGAAGTTTCCTTCATCGCCCAATCCTGCAGCTCAATCCTTCGCTGCACCATCACCACCGGCTCCCCTTGCCTCCCCAGCATGATCCTTGCCAGCACCTTCAAGCATCGGGATCTCCTCAGCTTCCTCATCATCCTCCAACTCTGCCAGCCTCGCCTTCCAGCCCTCCACGTCCCATGTGCTTTTGTCGAAGGCAGGATCCTGAGCTTCCGCAGGCATCTGCAGCTGGATCTTATACATGGCTATCGCAGCAGAGACCTTGGCATCCTGGGTAATATCATGCTTCTCATAATCAAAGTTGATCAGCATTTTGGCAGCTTCATCCTTGGTAGCTCGGAGCTCCTTCTCAAGATCAGCAATCTTGAGATCCTTCAGCACACCCATCTGTTGGAGGTCAGCAATTTGGCGGTCTTGATCCTCAACGTGGCCAACATAAGTCTCTATTTCAGCAAATTTCTGCAAGGAAAACAAGGCATAACGTCAGAAACAAGTGATCCTCAAAACTGTCAGGATAACAAACAGGGGCAGTGATCCTTACCTCGTTGAAGTAGTCCAGAAACTGTTGGCGGAGCAGGGGCAGACCTTGTAAATCCTCAGAGGCCTTTCTCTTCTTTCCTTTACCCCTAATAGGTGCTTTAGGGGCTGAAGCACTTGGGCTAGCAGGATTCTTCTTCCTTGAGGATTTCACGTTGGTCAGATCATCGATGCCAAACTTTGAGGCAGACTTAGAAGATTTTCCAGCACCTACACAACCAAAATAAGATAAGTATTCTAATTAAACTTGAAAATCCTACATAGAATTACTTTTTAAATGAGGATACTTACTTGACATTGTGACAGAGGCAGAGGATACTTCTTGAGAATCCTGGATAGCAACCTGGAAAGTTCTTGTCTCCGGATCAAGCTTCTTATATGCCAAAAGTCTCTCTTTTGCAGCAGGTGTCAACTTCAGATAAGAGATGGAGATAGCTGCACAAAAAATAACAGAACATCAGTGATCCTCATCCTAAGGAACAAATTTTATGGTGATCCCTCCAGGTTCCTCTATCCTACCATGGATAGCCCACTCCTTGGGCAAATCCTTCCCATCAGGAATGGTATCTCTCCTAACAAAAAAGAACCGACGCTTCCAGTTCGTGTCGTTCTTGGTGACTTTGAAGACAGGGTGATCCTCTCCAGCTTTTCGCTTAAACAAATAACGATGGGATCCGAAAGTGGTAAGATCATACATCTCAGCCAGCTCCGCCATACCAAGGTCAATCCCCTCTTGTTCAATGATCCTCTCAAGGGTATATAACACCCTCCAGATCATGGGCATGGCCTGGATATAGCAGATGCCGGTGAGAGAGAAGAAGGATTGAGTGAACTGTGGGAAAGGATACGAATATCCTATCAAGAACGGAGTAACCGGGAAAGCTACCCAAGCATCAGAAATAAAATCAATCAAAGCAGTGGGGGTGAAAGACTTGAAGATAGTGTTCGCCGGAAAACAATGACGGATTCTGTCGACCTGAGGATCGGTAAAACAGCACCTCTCGGTGGGAGAATCTTTAATAATCCCCTGACCCTTCAAGGGGCTGTTCTTCTTAGGATCCTTATGCGGGGAGTTACGGAGCAACATCTTAATAGAAGGAAGAAGAAAAACAGAGCAAAAGAGACGAAGATGAGAAGGAGAATACCTGGTTGATCTTCCGAATACGGTTATAAAGGGAGTCGCTTTGAATTTAAATGCATTCGTTCCTATCCCTATCTTCTATTTATAATGATGATTTGCAGGAGAGTCACTTCAGTGACGTCAGGTTTGCAACGGCTAGTCCGTCTCCAACGGCTAGCTATCCGTTAGCTTGTTGCGGATAAGATCAACAAAATACAACTCGTTTATTCACAATATTACTCCTTATATTTTGGGGGCAATTGTTAGGGCTGGATTTTTATGACTTATGATCCTTACATGTGATCCTAACCAGTGATCCTTGTTTCTTTGGCAGATAGTGATCCTCAGAAGAGTTCCAGGATCAGGATCATGGACCATTCTAGGGATCCTCATACTAACGGTTGTTCTCTTTGGATTTAATGTTATCTTGCAGGAATTTCGAGTAGGATCCGCTCTTAGCAACATAAACAAGGAACTCGTCACAGCAACTTTGGCATATGCATAATCAAAGATGGACGTTGTAGACGATATGGAAACTCAGCACAATTTAAGGGCGATAATTTAGGCTAGATTTACTTCTATTCCTAAAGGGGTAACGAGCTAATAGTTAGGTTATTTACCTAAAATACGACCACACACACTTGTATAAGTAGCACTCTTCAACATTCGGAAAAGACACACAACACACTTCTCACACGCTTTGACACACGATACTATAGTGATCCTTGTACTTAGCTCGTTACCATCCGAAGTTGTAAAAATATTGTTTGTTATATTGAAGTTTGGTGATCGGTAGTTGCCATCACCTGAGGTTTTTTATGCCGGAGATCATTCATTGATCAAGGGCTTTTTCCTCGTATAAATCCTTGTGTCACTTGCACATTTTACATTAAAGTGATCCTTTACTTTATTCATCAAACCAAGCATCATTCCCCGTTTACATAGAGTTTGGTTGCATTATCCTTGTGTGATTTTTGACCAAAACAGTAACCCAGAGGGGCATTGAAGCAAGCCCGGAACAAATCAAAGCATTAGTGAATATCAAATCCCCTGCCAATGCTAAGGATGTGCAAAGGCTAACAGGCAGGATAGCAGCTCTAAACAGATTTATATCCAAATCTTCAGAAAAGTGTAAAGAATTTATGACATCCTAAGAAAGAACAAGAAATTCGAATGGACTGAAAAGCATGAGAATGCTTTACAAGCCCTAAAAGAATACATGTCCTCAGCTCCAGCATTGGTGAAACCAGAAAAAGGAGATGTGTTGTCCTTATACCTTGCGGTATCCTCAAAAGCAGTAAGTGCAGTCCTTGTTAAGGATCATGAAGGTACACAATATCATGTCTATTATGTAAGTAAGAGTTTACTTGATGCTGAATCCAGGTATTCACACCTTGAAAAACTTATTCTTGCACTAATAATGGCATCTACTAAACTAAGACATTATTTTGAAACCCATGTTATTGTTGTTAGAACTAATTTTCCAATTAAGAATGTCCTCAGGAAACCAGAGATGTCCGGAAGGATGGCTAAGTGGGCAGTAAAGCTTAGTGCCCATGATATAAAATATGAGCCTAGAACAGCCATCAAATCCCAAGCATTAGCAGACTTTGTGGCTAATTTCAGTAGTGATTTACAAAAGGAAGCCGAATTGGAAGTCCAGCGGCTGGATGAAACGAAGGATCCTTGGATACTACATACTGACGGATCCTCAAATGTTAAAGGCACGGGGCTTGGTATACTACTAAAATCGCCACAGGGGGACATAATACCCCACTCCATAGCTTGTGAGTTCCAAGCCACTAATAATGAGGCTGAATATGAAGCCTTAATCGCTGGTTTGCAAATTGCTAAGCATATGGGGATCAGGTATCTTGAGGTATACGTGGATTCATTGTTAATCACTAATCACTTTAATGGATACTATGCTGTTAAAGGTGAAAAACTAACCAAATATTTAGAGATAGTCAAAGAATTGGCACTCTCCTTTGTTTCCTTCAGTTTGACACAGGTACCAAGAGAAGAAAATACAGAAGCTGATGCATTGGCCAATCTAGGATCATCTTTGAAGATCCCAGAGGATATAAGTATCCCCATCATCCATATCCTGGCTCCTGCTATTGAAAATCAGGTGGCCATGGAAATAGAAGAGGATTCTGGAATGATCCCTAGCGAGGATGCTCAATCTTGTTTAGGATCATGGATCTCACCAATCATGAGATACTTACAACACGGAGAGATTCCTATGGAAGAAAACCCTAGGGCTTTCAGAATTAAGGTATCTCAATTCACAATCTTAAATAATATGCTGTATAAGCGATCTCTTGCAGGACCATATTTAAGATGTATCGAGGATCCTGAAGTTCAAGAAGTTTTAAAAGATTTCCATGAAGGAGATTGTGGAAACCACACTGGGGGCAGGGCATTGTTCTCAAGGATCTTAAGGACAGGATACTACTGGCCAACTATGAAAAGGGATGCTGTGGAGTATGCTAAGAAGTGTGATCCTTGTCAAAGACACAGCAATATCCTTCATCAGCCAGCTGAATTTCTACATCCTATACCGTCCTCTTGGCCATTCATGAGATGGGGGATGGATATAGTTGGCAAGCTCCCTAAAGCACCTGGTGGAAAACTATTCATGCTTGCTATGACTGACTACTTCTCCAAGTGGATAGAGGCTGAAGCTTTTGCCCAAGTCAGAGAGAAGGAAGTTATATCCTTTATTAAGAGAAATATTATAACTGGATTTGGCATTCCTTCCGAAATTGTATGTGATAATGGTTCCCAATTTATTGGGAGCAGGACTACTAACTTTTGTGACAGCTGGGGGATTAAGATGATAACATCAACACCAGTCCACCCACAGGCCAATGGTCAAGCAGAATCATCCAACAAGATCATCATTAACAATCTGAAGAAGAAACTTGGATCCAAGAAGGGGAAATGGGCAGAAGAATTGCCTTATGTGCTTTGGCTGATAGGACAACTCCCAAGAATGCTACTGGTCAAACACCCTTCTCTTTGGTATTTGGGGCAGAATCAGTGATCCCAACAGAAATGGTGGTTCCAACTGCTAGAACAAGTACCCGTGATCCTGAGGAGAATGATGCAAACCTGGCTCAAGACTTGGATACTATTGAGGAAATCAGAGATCTGGCTAGGATAAGGATGGCTGGCTACCAACAAAGAATGGCTGGTGCTTACAACAAAAATGTCAGGATAAGGAAATTCCAAGTTGGGGATATGGTATTGAGAAAAGCATTCCAAAATACCACCAATCCTGCTGATGGGAAATTGGCACCAAAATGGGAAGGCCCTTATTTGATCGAAGCCGAAGCAGGAAAGGGGGCATATAGATTGCTTACCATGGAAGGTAATCTGTTACCATGAGCCTGGAATGCTGTCCACTTGAAGAAATATTTCATGTGAGCAGGATCCTTCTGGCATATATGATCCCTACATTGGATGTATCCTTCAAGGATCCCTGAAGCATCAATGATCCTTACTCTGGTAATGTCCTAAGCTCGAACTCTTGTTTACATATTTTCTTATTTAAGGATAAGGATCATGTATCCTTCATCCTTCTCTCACGAGATTTTGAGTTCTGATAGTCCAGGTATCCTTAGCATATTGTCGACAATCTTCAGAAGCAACTCAGATCCTTGGGTTCAACCCCAGTTATTTGGGCTTGTCCCCAGTTATCCTTGGGCTTGTCCCCAGTTTCGCCTGTAGCGCACGATGATCCTGGTATAGTTCACGTCTTTGGGACCAGTACTCGCTTTAGGGGCTGATAATTCCATCGTACTGGCTATACCTAGGATCCTACGTATAATGGTAGACGTACCATACATCCGTTCCTAAGGTTTCTAACGTTTTCACGTTAGCTAAGGTTTTGGCATTTTCATGTCACTAAGTTTGGATAGTCGCCAGTGAGGGCCATACTCCAGTTTACACACGATCCTTGGGCTTGTCCCCAGTTATCCTTGGGCTTGTCCCCAGTGATCCTTTGGGCTTGTCCCCAGTTACTAACTTATCTATGATATTGGCTTAGTCCCAAGTTATATTCTATTTTCAGGTTTTCAAAGATAAACAATTAAGGATCCTCAATCCTTATTACCCATTAAAGTTCTTCCTATGGTTATCCTGGTCAAAGGTTAGGATCCTAACTTGGATTCTCAGGTATGATCCTTAACTGTTTTGATTACATTCATTATTTTGAATAACCCTTTCACTTTGACAACTGAACCTATGATCCTTAAAATAAACTACTTTGAAAATTTTCGATTATAGGATATTTGATCCAGGATCATATCCTAAATTTCTTAAACATAATTTGCTTAACCTTTCTTACTTAGACAAGTATAAATCAAAACAATTGAAAGTCCAAAAGATATACAAGGATAACATCACAGGATAAGTCAAAAGTTAAAAGTTTTATTCATTAAGTAACCCCTTTTTAAGTTGTCAAAATTGCCAACCCACATTTCTACCAGCAAAACGTGGTCCGTCCACATGGGTTGGCAAAGGGTGTCCATTGTTCATGCGGCCATAGCAGGTGCAGGAAATTAAAGGCGGCAGGATCACAATGGCTTCATCCCCCAAACAGAGGATCCCTCCACCATATGTAATCCTACCTATTGTTCGCAGGATCCTAGATCCTCAACCCTAAACCTATTGTTCAAATACAGACCATAATTGTTTTAAAACATCGCAACCACAAAAAAACAACCACCAAACAAAAGAAATTGGGCTCCGGCTAAGTCTCGAAATTTCCATCATTGCCCAATCCTGCAGCTCAATCCTTCGCTGCACCATCACCACCGGCTCCACTTGCCTCTCCACCCTGATCCTTGCCAACGTCTCCACCTCAAGCATCGGGATCTCCTCAGCCTCCTCGTCATCCTCCAGTTCAGCCAGCCTAGCCTTCCAGCCTTCGACATCCCAGGTGCTCTTGTCAAAAGCAAGATCCTGAGCTTCCATGGCCATTTGCAGCTGGATCTTGTACATAGTTATCGCGGCAGAGACCTTGGCATCCTGGGTGATCTCGTGCTTCTCATAGTCAAAGTTGATCAGCATCTTGGCAGCATCATTCTTGGTGGCCTGGAGCTCCTTCTGAAGATCGGCTATCTTGAGATCCTTCAACACCCCAACCTGTTGAAGGTCAGCAATCTGGCGATCCTGATCCTCAACATGGCCAACATATGTCTCTACTTCAGCAAATTTCTACAAGGAAGACAAGGAATAATGTCAGAAACCAAGTGATCCTTAGACCAGCAGGATACACAAGCAGGACAGTGATCCTTACCTCGCTGATGTAATCCAGACACTGTTGGCGAAGCAGGGGCAGACCTTGCAAATCCTCAGAGGCCTTTCTCTTCTTGCTTCCTTTTCCCCTGATAGGTGCTTTAGGGGCTGAAGCAGTTGGGCTAGCAGCAGGAGTCTTCTTCCTTGCGGATTTTACATTAGTAAGATCATCAATGCCGAACTTCGAAGCAGACTTAGAGGATTTTCCAGCACCTACACAACCAAAATAAGATAAGTATTTTAACTTACTTCGAATACCCACATAGAATTACTTCTTAATAAGGATACTTACTTGACATTGTGGCAGAGGCAGAGGATACTTCCTGAGAATCCTGGGTGGTAACCTGGAAAATTCTTATTTCAGGATCAAGCTTCTTAAAGGCCAGGAGTCCCTCTTTTGCAGCAGGAGTTAACCTAAGATGAGAGATGGATATAGCTGCACAATAAGGAAACAGAAAAAAGTCAGTGATCCTTATGCTAAGGAATAAGTTCTATGGTGATCCTTCCAGGATCCTCTATCCTACCATGAGTAGCCCACTTCTTGGGCAAATCCTTCCCATCAGGGATGGTATCTCTCCTCACAAAAAAGAACCGCCGCTTCCAGTTCATATCATTTTTGGTAACCTTGAGAACAGGGTGCTCCTCTCCAGCTTTTCGCTTGAACAAGTATCGGTGGGATCCAAAAGTTGTAAGATCATACATCTCAGCCAACTCCGCCATACCCAGGTCAATCCCTTCTTGTTCGATGATCCTTTCAAGGGTGTATAAAACCCTCCAGATCATCGGCATATCCTGAATATAGCAGATGCCGGTGAGGGAGAAAAAGGACTCGGTGAACTGAGGGAAAGGATACGAGTATCCTATCATAAAAGGAGTGACCGGGAAAGCTACCCAAGTCTCAGAGATATAATCGCTCAGAGCGGTAGGGAAAAAAGATTTAAAGAGGGTGTTCGCCGGAAAACAATGACGGATTTTGTCAATTTGAGGATCAGTAAAACAACACCTCTCGGTAGGAGAATCCTTGATGATCCCTTGACCCTTCAAGGGACTGTCCTTCTTAGGATCCTTGCTAGGAGAGTTCCGGAGCAACATTTTTTACAAAAGGATGGAAAGAGAAAGAAAAACAGAGCAAGCAAGAGAGAAGATAAGGGGAATACCTGTTCAATCCTCTGGTCGCGATTATAAAGGGAAGAGTTCTTGAATTTAAATGCAAACGATCCTATCCCTATTTCTATTTATAATGATGATTTGTGCAGGGCTGTCATCTCCATGACGTCAGATCGCAACGGATAGTTCATTCTTAACGGCTATATATCCGTTGAGTTAGTTATAGATAAGATTCGGCAAAATATAACTCGTTAATATTACATAATTACTCCTTATATTTTGGGGGCAATTGTTAGGACAGAATTTTAATGACCTGTGATCCTTACATGATATCCTAACGAGTGATCCTTGTTTCTTTGGTAGATAGTGATCCTCAGAAGAGCTTCAGGATCAGGATCATGGATCATCCTAAGGATCCTCATACTAACGATTGTTCTCTTTGAATTTAATGTTGTTTTGCAGGAATTACGAGTTGGACCTGGTCTTAGCAACGTTATCAAGGAATCTGTCACGCTAATTTCGCACATGCATAACCAAAAATGGACGTTATGGAGAATATGGAAACTTAGCATAAATTACGGGCAATTAGTTAGGCTAAATTTACTTCTATTCCTAAAGGGGTAACGAGCTAGTAGTTAGGTGATTTGCCTAAAATACGACCACACACACTTATATAAAGGGCATTCTTCAGCATTTGGAAGACACAACACATTTCTCACACGCTCTAGCATACGATACTATAGTGATCCTTGTACCTAGCACGTTACCATCCAAAGTTGTAAACATTGTTTGTTATATTGAAGTTTGGTGATTGGTAGTTTCCATCACCCGAGGTTTTTTATGCCGGAGATCATTCATTGATCAAGGGCTTTTTCCTCGTATAAATCCTTGTGTCACTTGTGCAATTTTCATTTAAGTGATCCTTATCTTTGTTCATCAAACCAAGCATCATTCCCCGTTTACAAAGAGTTTGGTTGCATAATCCTTGTGTGATTTTTGACCAAAACAATAGGCACTTAATTTTACTGACCACTTAGCCATTCTTCCTGACATCTCAGGTTTCCTAAGCACATTTTTAACAGGGTAATTAGTTTTAACATAAATCCTATGTGTTCCAAAGTAATGTCTAAGCTTTGTTGATGCCATAACTAGGGCTAATATTAATTTTTCTAAATGAGAATATCTAGTTTCAGCATTTAATAAACTTTTGCTAACATAATAAACAGGATACTGCTGACCTTCATGATCCTTTACAAGGACAGCACTTACTGCATTCCCTGATACTGCAAGATACAGGGATAATGGTTCACCATCCTCAGGCTTCATTAGTAGAGGTGCGGTTGAGAGGTATTGCTTCAAATCCTGCAAGGCTGCTTCATGCTTCTCCCCCCATTCAAACTTCTTATTTTTCTTCAGGATATCATAAAATTCCTTGCATTTTTCTGAGGATCTTGAGATAAATCTGTTTAATGCCGCTACTCGTCTTGTCAGTCTTTGAACATCCTTCATGTTAGAAGGTGATTTGATATCTAGGATGGCTTTGACCTGTTCTGGGCTCGCTTCTATCCCTCTTTTAGGTACCATATATCCTAGAAACTTTCCTGCCCCCACTCCAAAATGGCACTTAGCAGGATTCAGCTTCATGTCGTATTGATCCAGGTTATCAAACGCTGCTTTAATATCCTGAAGATGATCTTCAGCTTTCTTAGATTTCACTACCATGTCATCGATGTACACCTCCATAGTGTCCCCCAGTTTGTCTTTAAACATCATGTTTACCAATCTTTGATACGTTGCACCTGCATTTTTCAAACCAAAAGGCATAGCAGTATAACAATAAATACCCGTTGGTGTCATGAAGGCAGTATCCTCCTGATTTGAAGGTTCCATCTGGATCTGCTGAAATCCTGTCATATCCTCGTGCTTCCACGCGAATGTTGACATCCTGCATTTCAAAAAGTTAGTCAATTGGTCCTCAATATCCTAAGGGATATTAGTTCCCAAGAGCACCGAGATATCCGGATTATCCTGATCCAGGATAATTTTCTTTACATCCTGCTCTAAAGCCTCCGCAATATCCTAGGCCTGTATCTTTAATTGCTATGCCGCATTAAGCTTGGTAGAGGGTTTCATGGAGGATGAGTAGCACTCCTTCGTCTCCTGCTGGTCACTATCTACTTTGACAACTCCCTAGGGCACTGATGATATGTTGACGGTACTGCTTTCATATCATGGATCCATGGCCTGCCCAATATGATATTGTAGCAGGATAACGAGTCCATTACACAGAAGCGCTGTATTGAATTGACCCCTTCAACATATACTAGTAACTTTATCTCTCCCACGGTATTCCTAGCTTCTCCACTGAAGCCGACGAGTACAGTGGATTTTGAAGTGATATCCATTGGAGATACATTCATTCTTTTCAACATTTCAAGTTGGATTATGTTGACAGAGCTTCCATTGTCCACCAATATCCTGTGTACAAAATGGTTAGCCACATATAATGTTATTACCAAAGCATCATGGTGAGGATCCTGGACAGTATTGTTAGGGCTGGATTTTTATGACATATGATCCTTACATGTGATCCTAACCAGTGATCCTTATTTCTTTGGCAGATAGTGATCCTCAGAAGAGTTCCAGGATCAGGATCACGGATCATCCTAAGGATCCTCACACTAACGATTGTTCTCTTTGGATTAAATGTTGTTTTGCAGGAATTACGAGTTGGACTTGGTCTTAGCAACGTAAAATGGAATCTATCACGCTAATTTTGCACACGCATAATCAAAGATGGACGTTATGAAGAATATGGAAACTCAGCACAATTCAAGGGCGATTATTTAGGCTAAATTTACTTCTATTTCTAAAGGGGTAACGTGCTAGTAGTTAGGTGATTTGCCTAAAATAGAACCACACACACTTGTATAAAAGGCACTCTTGAACATTCGGAAGACACAACACATTTCTCACACGCTTTAGCACACGATATTATAGTGATCCTTGTACCTAGCTCGTTACCATCCAAAGTTGTAACCATCATTTGTTATATTGAAGTTTGGTGATCGGTAGTTTCCATCACCCGAGGTTTTTTATGCCGGAAATCATTGATCAAGGGCTTTTTCCTCGTATAAATCCTTGTGTCACTTGTGCATTTTACATTTAAGTGATCCTTCACTTTGTTCATCATACCAAGCATCATTCCCCGTTTACATAAAGTTTGGTTGCATTATCCTTAAGTGATTTTTGACCAAAACAGTTTGGCGCCCACCGTGGGGCAATTGGTGCTTCATTCATAAGAAAATTTTTCTGTTGGTGATCATTCCGGAAGTGTAGCATGGCTTCATCGTTGAAGAATACTTCCACAGCGATGTCTGCAGTCAATTCATCTAATGGCATTCCACCTTTGCCTCCACCACCAGCTGGATCTCAGAAAAATGCTGAGAAGAGACCAACTCCTATCTCCTCTAAACCATCATCTTCTGCTCTAACTTCTTCTATTCCCAGTACTAGTGATATATTTACTTTGATTTTGCAGATGAGGGATCGTATGCAGCAGCAGGATGAAACTAATGACAGGATCCTCAAGGAAATCGGAGATCTCAAAAGGCAAAAGAAAACGGCAGAGGATCATTCCCCACTAATGCCCAAATCTTTGAATTTTGATACTCCGATGATTACTTCTCAGCCATCAGAGGTCCCAGACGTTCAACACATGTGTGGATCAAGAGGAGTGCATTTCGGCCCAGCAGTAGTGACTCAGGCATCAGGATCATATTTCCAACCGGCAGGATCCTATACTCAGCATATGGGGTCCTTCATGAACTCAGGATCCTCCTTCGTTCCGGGATTATCCAAGGTTCAAGGATCCTCCTTCGTTCCAGGATCATATTTCCAACAGGAGGCTAAGGATTGTTACACCTCATCAATGAAACCAGCCTCGAAACCAAGGGAGCAATAGCAATTAAAGTATCCTCCAAGGGGTGTCTTGGAGGCAAGAGAGCAGGATGTGGACGAAATCCTCTTGGATCCTGATGATCCTGAATCCAAGATCTACATCGGATCAGAGATCCTTGATAAAATGAAAGAAGACATAGTATCCTTCCTCAAAAGAAGAAAATCTACCTTTGCATGGAAACATGAGGATATGACAGGTATATCTAAGGATATTATCACTCATAAACTTGGCATTGACAGGTCAATCAAACCAATCCATCAAAAAAGGAGGAAGTTTGCACCGGAAAGAAATGCCATTATCCAGGAAGAAGTAGAAAGATTACTTCGAGCAGGTATGATTAGAGAGGTAAAATATCCAAAATGGCTAGCCAATGTGGTTGTTGTTCAAAAGAAAAACGGAAAGTGGAGGGTATGTGTCGATTTCACTGACTTGAATAAGGCATGTCCCAAGGATCCTTTCCCATTACCCCACATTGACTCCATGGTGGACGCAACGGCGGGTCATGAACTGTTAACCTTTATGGATGCATCATCTGGATTCCAACAAATTCAGATGGAACCATCTGACCAAGAGGATACGGCTTTTATGACCCCAACCGGTTTATATTGTTATATTGCTATGCCTTTTGGATTAAGAAATGCAGGTGCAACATATCAAAGACTGGTAAACATGATGTTCAAAGATCAGATTGGACAGACTATGGAAGTATACATAGACGATATGGTCGTAAAATCCAAGAAAGCTGAGGATCACCTAAGGGACTTGGAGGAAGCATTTGATATCCTTGATAATTATAACATGAAGCTTAATCCTTCAAAATGTCACTTCGGTGTTAAAGCAGGCAAATTCTTAGGATATATGGTAACTCAGAGGGGCATTGAAGCAAGCCCAGAATAAATCAAAGCATTGGTGAATATCAAATCCCCTGCCAACGCTAAGGATGTGCAAAGGCTAACAGGCAGGATAGCAGCTCTAAACAGATTCATATCCAAATCCTCAGAAAAGTGTAAAGAATTCTATGACATCCTAAGAAAGAACAAGAAATTCGAATGGACTGAAAAGCATGAGAATGGTTTACAAGCCCTAAAAGAATACATGTCCTCAGCCCCAGCATTGATGAAACGAGAAAAAGGAGACGTGTTATCCTTATACCTTGCGGTATCCTCAAAAGCAGTAAGTGCAGTCCTTGTTAAGGATCATGAAGGTCACAATATCCTGTCTATTATGTAAGTAAGAGTTTACTTGATGTTGAATCCAGGTATTCACACCTTGAAAAACTTATCCTTGCACTGATTATGGCATCCACTAAACTAAGACATTATTTTGAAACCCATGTTATTGTTGTTAGAACTAATTTCCCAATTAAGAATGTCCTCAGGAAACCAGAGATGTCCGGAAGAATGGCTAAGTGGGCAGTAAAGCTTAGTGCCCATGATATAAGATATGAGCCTAGAACAGCCATCAAATCCCAAGCATTAGCAGACTTTGTGGCTGATTTCAGTAGTGATTTACAAAAGGAAGCTGAATTGGAAGTCCAGCAGCTGGATGAAACTAAGGATCCTTGGATACTACATACTGATGGATCCTCAAATGTCAAAGGCACAGGGCTCGGCATACTACTAAAATCGCCACAGGGGGACATAATACCCCATTCCATAGCTTGTGAATTCCAAGCCACTAATAATGAGGCTGAATATGAAGCCTTAATCGCTGGTTTGCAAATTGCTAAACATATGGGGATCAGGTATCTTGAGGTATACGTGGATTCATTATTAATCACTAATCACTTTAATGGATCCTATGCTGTTAAAGGTGAAAAACTAACCAAATATTTAGAGATAGTCAAAGAATTGGCACTCTCCTTTGTTTCTTTCAGTTTGACACAGGTACCAAGGGAAGAAAATACAGAAGCTGATGCATTGGCCAATCTAGGATCATCTTTGAAGATCCCAGAGGATATAAGTATCCCCATCATCCATATCCTGGCTCCTGCTATTGAAAATCAGGTGGCCATGGAAATAGAAGAGGATACTGCAATGATCCCTAGTGAGGATACTCGATCTTATTCAGGATCATGGATCTCACCAATCATGAGATACTTACAACACGGGGAGATTCCTATGGGAGAAAATCCTAGGGCTTTCAGGATTAAGGTATCTCAATTCACAATCTTAAATAATGTGCTATATAAGCGATCTCTTGCAGGACCATATTTAAGATGTATCGAGGATCCTGAAGTTCAAGAAGTGTTAAAAGACTTCCATGAAGGAGATTGTGGAAACCACACTGGGGGCAGGGCATTGTTCTCAAGGATCTTAAGGACAGGATACTACTGGCCAACTATGAAAAGGGATGCTGTGGAGTATGCTAAGAAGTGTGATCCTTGTCAAAGACACAGCAATATCCTTCATCAGCCGGCTGAATTTCTACATCCTATACCATCCTCTTGGCCATTCATGAGATGGAGGATGGATATAGTTGGCAAGCTCCCTAAGGCACCTGGTGGAAAAGTATTCATGCTTGCTATGACTGACTACTTCTCCAAGTGGATAGAGGCTGAAGCTTTTGCCCAAGTTAGAGAGAAGGAAGTTATATCCTTTATTAAGAGAAACATTATAACTAGATTTGGCATTCCTTCTGAAATTGTATGTGATAATGGTTCCCAATTTATTGGGAGCAGGACTACTAACTTTTGTGACAGTTGGGGGATTAAGATGATAACATCAACACCAGTCCACCCACAAGCCAATGGCCAAGCAGAATCATCCAACAAGATCATCATCAACAATCTGAAGAAGTAACTGGGATCCAAGAAGGGGAAATGGGCAGAGGAATTGCCTTATGTGCTTTGGGCTGATAGGACAACTCCCAAGAATGCTACTGGTCAAACACCCTTCTCTTTAGTGTTTGGGGCAGAAGCAGTGATCCCAACAGAAATAGTGGTTCCAACTGCTAGAACAAGTACTCGTGATCCTGAAGGAAATGCTGCAAACTTGGCTCAGGACTTGGATACTATTGAGGAAATCAGGGATCTGGCTAGGATAAGGATGGCGAGCTACTAACAAAGAATGGCTGGTGCTTACAACAAAAATGTCAGAATAAGGAAATTCTAAGTGGGGGATATGGTATTGAGAAAAGCATTCCAAAATACCATCAATCCTGCTGATGGGAAATTAGCACCAAAGTGGGAAGGCCCTTACTTGATTGAAGCTGAAGCAGGAAAGGGGGCATATAGATTGCTAACCATGGAAGGAAATTTGTTACCAAGAGCCTGGAATGTTGTTCACCTAAAGAAATATTTCATGTGAGCAGGATCCTCCTGGCACATATGATCCTTACATTGAAAGCATCCTCGAAGGATCCCAGTGATGTCAATGATCCTTACCCTGGTAATGTCCTAATCCTAAACTATTCCATTTTCTTATTTTTACCTAAGGATAAGGATCATGTATCCTTCATCCTCCTCTCACGAGAATTTGAGTTCTGATAGTCCAGGTATCCTCAGCATATCATTGAAAATCTTCAAAAGCATCTCAGATCCTTGGGTTCGACCCCAGTTATCCTTGGGCTTGTCCCCAGTTTTCGCCTGTAGCGCACGATGATCCTGGTATAGTTCACGTCTTTGGGACCAGTACCCGCTTTAGGGGCTGATAACCTCATCGTACTGGCTATACCTAGGATCCTACGTATAATGGTAGACGTACCATACATCTGTTCCTAAGGTTTCTAACGTTTTCACGTTAGCTAAGGTTTTGCCATTTTCATGTCACTAAGTTTGGATAGTCGCCAGTGAGGGCCATACTCCAGTTTACATACGATCCTTGGGCTTGTCCCCAGTTATCCTTCGGGCTTGTCCCCAGTTATCCTTCGGGCTTGTCCCCAGTGATCCTTTGGGCTTGTCCCCAGTTATCCTTTGGGCTTGTCCCCAGTTACTAACTTATCTTTTATATTGGCTTAGTCCCAAGTTATATTCCATTTTTCAGGTTTTCAAAGTTAAACAATTAAGGATCCTTGATCCTTATTATCCATTAAAGTTTCATTTATGGTTATCCTGATTAGAGGTTAGGATCCTAACTTGGATCCTCAGGTATGATCCTTAATTATTTTCGATTTCATACATTATTTGTTTGAAATAATCCATAGACTTTGACAACTGAACCTATGATCCTTAAAATAAACTACTTTGAAAATTTTCGATTATAGGATATTTGATCCAGGATCATATCCTAAATTTCTTAAACATAATTTGCTTAACTTTTCTTACTCAAACAAATATGTATCAAAACAATTGGAAATTAAAAGGATAACAATACGAGATAAGCCAAAAAGATTAGAGTTATTTTATTAACAAAGGCTCAAAACCCTTCATAAGTTGTCAAATTGCCAACCCACGTTTCTACCAGCAAAACGTGGCCCGTCCACATGGGTTAGCAAAGGGTGTCCATTGTTTGTGCGGTCATAGCATGCAGGTAAATAAAAGGCGGCAGGATCACAATGGCTTCATCCCCCAAACAGAGGATCCCTCCACCATGTGTAATCCTACCTATTGTCTGAAGGATCCTGGATCCTCAACCCTAAACCTATTGTTCGAAGTTACAGACCATAATTGTTTAAAAACATCAACAAACACAAAAAAATTGGGCTCCGGCTATGTCTAGAAGTTTCCTTCATCGCCCAATCCTGCAGCTCAAGCCTTCGCTGCACCATCACCACCAGCTCCACTTGCCTCCCCACCCTGATCCTTGCCAACATCACCACCCTCAAGCATCGGGACCTCCTCAGCCTCCTCATCATCCTCCAACTCTGCCAGCCTCGCCTTCCAGCCCTCCACGTCCCATGTGCTTTTGTCGAAGGCAGGATCCTGAGCTTCCGCAGCCATCTGCAACTGGATCTTATACATGGTTATTGCAGCAGAGACCTTGGCTTCCTGGGTGATATCATGCTTCTCATAATCAAAGTTGATCAGCATTTTGGCAGCATCATCCTTGGTAGCCTGGAGCTCCTTCTCAAGATCAGCAATCTTGAGATCCTTCAGCACACCCATTTGTTGGAGGTCAGCGATTTGGCGGTCTTGATCCTTGACGTGGCCAACATAAGTCTCTATCTCAGCAAATTTCTGCAAGGAAAACAAGGCATAACCTCAGAAACAAGTGATCCTCAAAACTGTCAGGATAACGAACAGGGGCAGTGATCCTTACCTCATTGAAGTAGTCCAGGAACTGTTGGCGAAGCAGGGGCAGACCTTGTAAATCCTCAGAGGCCTTTCTCTTCTTTCCTTTACCCCTAATAGGTGCTTTAGGGGCAGAAGCACTTGGGCTAGCAGGATTCTTCTTCCTTGAGGATTTCACGTTGGTCGGATCATCAATACCGAACTTTGAAGCAGACTTAGAGGATTTTCCAGCACCTACACAACCAAAATAAGATAAGTATTCTAATTAAACTTGAAAATCCTACATAGAATTACTTTCTAAATGAGGATACTTACTTGACATTGTGACAGAGGCAGAGGATACTTCTTGGGATCCTGGGTAGCAACCTGGAAAGTTCTTGTCTCCGGATCAAGCTTCTTGAAGGCCAAAAGTCTCTCTTTGGCAGCAGGTGTCAACTTCAGATGAGAAATGGAGATAGCTGCACAAAAAATAACAGAATATCAGTAATCCTCATCCTAAGGAACAGGTTTTATGGTGATCCTTCCAGGATCCTCTATCCTACCATGAGTAGCCCACTCTTTGGGCAGATCCTTCCCATCAGGGATGGTATCTCTCCTAACAAAAAAGAACCGTCGCTTCCAGTTTGTATCGTTCTTGGTAACTTTGAAGACAGGGTGATCCTCCCCAGCTTTTCGCTTAAACAAATAGCGATGGGATCCGAAAGTAGTAAGGTCATACATCTCAGCCAGCTCCGCCATACCAAGGTCAATCCCCTCTTGTTCAATGATCCTCTCAAGGGTGTATAACACCCTCCAGATCATGGACATAGCCTGGATATAGCAGATGCCGGTAAGAGAGAAAAAGGATTGGGTAAACTGTGGGAAAGGATACGAATATCCTATCAAGAACGGGGTAACCGGAAAAGCTACCCAAGTATCAGAAATAAAATCACTCAAAGCAGTGGGGGTAAAAGTCTTGAAGAGAGTATTCGCCGGAAAGCATTGACGAATTCTGTCGATCTGAGGATCGGTAAAACAGCACCTCTCAGTGGGAGAATCCTTGATGATCCCTTGGCCCTTCAAGGGACTGTTCTTCTTAGGATCCTTGTGCGGAGAGTTCCGGAGCAATATCTTTTCAAGACAATAGAAAGAAAAAGAAAAACAGAGCAAGCAAGATAGAAGGAGAAGGGGAATACCTGTTCAATTCTCTGATCGCGGTTATAAAGGGAAGAGTTCTCGAATTTAAATGCAAACGATCCTATCCCTAATTCTATTTATAATGATGATTTGTGCAGGGTTGTCACTTCCGTGACGTCAGATCGCAACGGATACTTCCATTGTAACGGTTATATATCCGTTAAGTCAGTTAGAGATAAGACCGACAAAATATAACTCGTTTATATCAGATAAATACTCCTTATATTTTGGGGGCAATTGTTAGGGCTGGATTTTTATGACATATGATCCTTACATGTGATCCTAACCAGTGATCCTTATTTCTTTGGCAGATAGTGATCCTCAGAAGAGTTCCAGGATCAGGATCACGGATCATCCTAAGGATCCTCACACTAACGATTGTTCTCTTTGGATTAAATGTTGTTTTGCAGGAATTACGAGTTGGACTTGGTCTTAGCAACGTAAACAAGGAATCTATCACGCTAATTTTGCACACGCATAATCAAAGATGGACGTTATGAAGAATATGGAAACTCAGCACAATTCAAGGGCGATTATTTAGGCTAAATTTACTTCTATTTCTAAAGGGGTAACGAGCTAGTAGTTAGGTGATTTGCCTAAAATAGAACCACACACACTTGTATAAAAGGCACTCTTGAACATTCGGAATACACAACACATTTCTCACACGCTTTAGCACATGATATTATAGTAATCCTTGTACCTAGCTCGTTACCATCCAAAGTTGTAACCATCATTTGTTATATTGAAGTTTGGTGATCGGTAGTTTCCATCACCCGAGGTTTTTTATGCCGGAGATCATTGATCAAGGGCTTTTTCCTCGTATAAATCCTTGTGTCACTTGTGCATTTTACATTAAAGTGATCCTTCACTTTGTTCATCATACCAAGCATCATTCCCCGTTTACATAAAGTTTGGTTGCATTATCCTTAAGTGATTTTTGACCAAAACAAGTATCCTGTCATCGCTATCGAACGTGATCACTTTATCAGTCGTGAGGGTTGACATCCTGGTTGGCTTATCTCCTCCCTCTGCCTTGGCCTCCTTCGTGTGTCTTTTTGCCGTAGAACATGATGTCCCGCAAATGTCGGATCCTCCTTGTTAGGGCTAGATTTTTATGACATATGGTCCTTACATGTGATCCTAACCAGTGATCCTTATTTCTTTGGCAGATAGTGATCCTCAGAAGAGTTCTGGGATCAGGATCACGGATCATCCTAAGGATCCTCACACTAACGATTGTTCTCTTTGGATTAAATGTTGTCTTGCAGGAATTACGAGTTGGACTTGGTCTTAGCAACGTAAACAAGGAATCTATCACGCTAATTTTACACACGCATAATCAAAGATGGACGTTATGAAGAATATGGAAACTCAGCACAATTCAAGGGCGATTATTTAGGCTAAATTTACTTCTATTTCTAAAGGGGTAACGAGCTAGTAGTTAGGTGATTTGCCTAAAATAGAACCACAAACACTTGTATAAAAGACACTCTTGAACATTCGGAAGACACGACACATTTCTCACACACCTTAGCATACGATACTATAGTGATCCTTGTACCTGGCTCGTTACCATCCAAAGTTGTAACCATCATTTGTTATATTGAAGTTTGGTGATCGGTAGTTTCCATCACCCGAGGTTTTTTATGCCGGAGATCATTGATCAAGGGCTTTTTCCTCGTATAAATCCTTGTGTCACTTGTGCATTTTACATTTAAGTGATCCTTCACTTTGTTCATCATACCAAGCATCATTCCCCGTTTACATAAAGTTTGGTTGCATTATCCTTAAGTGATTTTTGACCAAAACAGTTTGGCGCCCACCGTGGGGCAATTGGTGCTTCATTCATAAGAAAATTTTTCTGTTGGTGATCATTCCGGAAGTGTAGCATGGCTTCATCGTTGAAGAATACTTCCACAGCGATGTCTGCAGTCAATTCATCTAATGGCATTCCACCTTTGCCTCCACCACCAGCTGGATCTCAGAAAAATGCTGAGAAGAGACCAACTCCTATCTCCTCTAAACCATCATCTTCTGCTCTAAATTCTTCTATTCCCAGTACTAGTGATATATTTACTTTGATTTTGCAGATGAGGGATCGTATGCAGCAGCAGGATGAAACTAATGACAGGATCCTCAAGGAAATCGGAGATCTCAAAAGGCAAAAGAAAACGGCAAAGGATCATTCCCCACTAATGCCCAAATCTTTGAATTTTGATACTCCGATGATTACTTCTCAGCCATCAGAGGTCCCAGACGTTCAACACATGTGTGGATCAAGAGGAGTGCATTTCGGCCCAGCAGTAGTGACTCAGGCATCAGGATCATATTTCGAACCGGCAGGATCCTATACTTAGCATATGGGGTCCTTCATGAACTCAGGATCCTCCTTCGTTCCGGGATTATCCCAGGTTCAAGGATCCTCCTTCGTTCCAGGATCATCCCAGGTTCAAGGATCCTCCTTCGTTCCAGGGTCATCCCATACTCAGGGATCCCTTCAGATACCAGGATCCTCGAAGAATTTGCAAACAGGAAGTCCAGATGTCCATCAAGGAGATTTTATTCCAATGCAAACCATTGCTTCCACTGGTCCCTCCATCATCCCTGAATCCCAGCAACATGGATTCACATCCAATGTTCCTAATTTGAACCCGATGGGAGGTAACACTTTTAATAATTCTTATACCACTAACCATGGATTCATGCAGGATACAGGTATCAATCATGCTATGGCCAGAGAACTACAAAAATTAAAGGATATGATATCAAGTGTTCCAGGGGTAGTCAAACCTATCCCGGAAATTGCAGATGGAAGCCATAAGGTATCTCGTTTTGCACCACCTATTTGTGATGCTGAGATACCCAAAAGGTTCCATATCCCTACTATGAAGCTGTATGATGGTGCAACGGATCCTGAGGAACACATAGCACAATACAGGGAGAGGATGGAGATCAATCCAATTCCAGAAAAATTAAAGGAAGCATGCCTATGCAAAGGATTTGGATCCACTCTTACTGGATCAGCTCTTAAATGGCTGCTAAGTCTTCCCCCTTACTCTATTACCTCGTTTGCTAATCTAGTTAATTTATTCAATAATCAATTCTCTTGTAGTAGAAAATTTGAAAGATTGACTAGTGATTTATATAGGGTAACTCAGGGTCATAATGAGTCATTAAGGGATTATATAACTAAATTTAGTAAAGAATCCTTGGATATTCCTAACTTGGATGTGGCCACAGCTGTTGAGGCCTTAAAGATGGGATTACTTAAGGATTCATTGTTCTATGATGATCTTGTTATGACACCATGCAGGAACCTAGACGAAGTAAGAACTCGGGCACTCAGGTTCATCCGGTTAGAGGATGACAAGAGGATCCAGGAAAGACAAGTAGGATCCTCAAAGAAAGAAAAGCAAGGATCCTCTTTCAAAAGCAACAGATTCAAATCCTATAACAGAACTGACAACCAGAACGTGCATGCTGTTGACCAAGAAGAGGATGATGAAGATTATCCTCCAATTTCTGAATACTGTTTTTCCGTTGATAACCATGAACTAATCCTTGCAATGCAGAATCTAGGAGAAAAAGCCAGATGGCCTAGAAAAAATGACAAATCAGCCGGAACTAAAGACAAATCGAAGTGGTGTGCATACCACGAGGATTTTGGGCATTTAACCAAAGAATGCATCGCGTTAAGAAAGGAAATTGGATACCTACTAAGCAAGGGGCATCTAAAAGAGTTGTTGGGAAGAAAAAAACAAAGGACTCAGGATCCTGAGAGGATCCCTGAGAAAACTCCAGCTCCTCCAGCAGATGCACAAGTAATCAACTTTATTTCTGGAGGATCAGACATCTGTGGTACATCCTTCTCGGCAGCTAAAAGACGTGCAAAGGAAGCTAAAATGGATAACGGAGAAAGACCTTTTCGAACATCGAGTGTCTCGGAAGGAAAAATCATAACCTTTGATGAGGATGATAGAATTAACATCCAGGATCCTCATCATGATAGTTTAGTTATTACTCTTTTTATTTCTAACCATTTTGTCCGCAGGATCCTTATTGACGGAGGAAGCTCAGTAAACATTATCCAGCTTGATGTTCTGAAGAAAATGGGTATCCCGGAATCAGATATCACACCAAGATCCTCCGTGCTTGTAGGATTTAGTGGCGAAACTAAGAAAACCCTGGGGGACATCAAACTCCCAATTTACGTGGAAGGATTACATAATTATCAGAAATTTTGTGTTATTGACTGTTTGTCTTGTTGTAATGTTATCCTTGGCAGGCCTTGGATACACGATATGAAGGCAGTCCCGTCCACCTACCATCAATGTGTGAAGCTCCCTAGCCCATGGGGAATAATCAAGATCGATAGTGATCAACAAGAGGCTAAGGATTGTTACACCTCATCAATGAAACCAGCCTCGAAACCAAGGGAGCAATAGCAATTAAAGTATCCTCCAAGGGGTGTCTTGGAGGCAAGAGAGCAGGATGTGGACGAAATCCTCTTGGATCCTGATGATCCTGAATCCAAGATCTACATCGGATCAGGGATCCTTGATAAAATGAAAGAAGACATAGTATCCTTCCTCAAAAGAAGAAAATCTACCTTTGCATGGAAACATGAGGATATGACAGGTATATCTAAGGATATTATCACTCATAAACTTGGCATTGACAGGTCAATCAAGCCAATCCATCAAAAAAGGAGGAAGTTTGCACCGGAAAGAAATGCCATTATCCAGGAAGAAGTAGAAAGATTACTTCGAGCAGGTATGATTAGAGAGGTAAAACGTCCAAAATGGCTAGCCAATGTGGTTGTTGTTCAAAAGAAAAACGGAAAGTGGAGGGTGTTAGGGCTGGATTTTTACTATGAATGATCCTTATACGTGATCCTAACCAGTGATCCTTATTTCTTTGGCAAGCAGTGATCCTCAGCCGGACCTCAGGATCAGGATCACGGGACATTGAGATGATCCTAGTACTAACGGTCATTTTCGATTACTACAATATTATTTTGCAGGAATATCTAGCAGGATATGCCCTACATATCATGATCCAGGGACGCGCTTTTACAAATATGGCAAGAGCTGAATTGAAGATGAACGTTGTGCCGGATATGGAAACATGGCTTGATCTAAGGGCAGCAATTTAGGCTAGATTATCTTTATTTCTAAAGGGGTAATGAGCTGATTAGTGGTCTATCTACCTAAAATAAGTTACCTACACATGTATAAATACCCATCTTCCTCATTCGGAAGAACACACACAACATACGACACAACTCTCAACACTTAGACACTCAGTGATCCTTGTACTCAGCTCATTATCATCCGAAGTTGTAACTACATTTTTATTATATTGAAGTTGGTGATCGGTAGTTGCCATCACCCGAGGTTTTTTATGCCGGAGATCATACATTGATCAAGGGCTTTTTCCTCGTATAAATCACTGTGTCTTTGTATCTTTATCACGGAAGTGATCCTTTACTTTCATAGCTAACCAAGCATCATACCCCGTTTACATAAAGTTTGGTTACATTATCCTTGTGTGATTTTTGACCAAAACAGTTTGGCGCCCACCGTGGGGCAATTGGTGCTTCATTCATAAAGAAAATCTTTTGTTCAAAATCATTTCAAAGAGTTACATGGCTTCATCATTGAAGAACACTTCCACGGCGATGTCTGCAGTCACCTCAGCACAAACCACTCTACCTCCTCCACCGGCAGGATCCCAGAGAAATGCTGAGAAGAGACCAACCCCTTCTTTCTCTAAACCTCCATCTTCTTCTGCTATGAATTCTTCTATTCCCAGTACTAGTGATGTGTTTGCTTTAATTTTGCAGATGAAGGATCGTATGCAGCGGCAGGATGAAACTAATGACAGGATCCTCAGGGAGATTGGAGATCTCAAAAGACAAAAGAAAGCGGCAGAGGATCATTCCCCACTGATGCCAAAATCCTTGAGTTTTGAGACTCCAATGGTCACCTCTCAGCCATCAGGGATCCCAGACGTACAGATCACAGGGGAGACGAGAGGATTACATCTCAAGTCAGCAGCAATGACTCAGACATCGGGCTCGTATTTTCAGCCAGCAGGATCCTATCCTCAGTATATGGGATCCTTCATGAATCCGGGAGCCTATCCGGGGGCACAGCAGTTTCAAGGATCCTACTTTATTCCAGGATCGTTCCAGGGCCAAGGATCCTCCTTTGTTCCAGGATCATCCCAGGTTCAAGGATCCTCCTTCGTTCCAGGATCATCCCAGATACCAGGATCCTTACAGCTGCCAGGATCCCTAAAAAGTTTGCAAGCAGGGAATCTAGATGTCCATCAAGGGGACTTCATTCCAATGCAGACCATTGCTTCCACTGGTCCCTCCGTTATTCCAGAATCCCAGCAATACGGATTCCCTAACTTGAACCCAATGGGAGGTAACACTTTAAATAATTATCCTACCACTAACCATGGATTCATGCAGGATACAGGTACCAATCACGCTATGGCCAGGGAATTACAGAAACTAAAGGACATGATCTCAAGTGTTCCAGGGGTAGTCAAGCCTATCCCAGAGATTGCAGATGGAAGCCACAAGGTATCACGCTTTGCACCACCAATTTGTGATGCAGAGGTGCCCAAAAGGTTCCATATCCCTACCATGAAGCTGTATGATGGCACGACGGATCCAGAGGAGCATATAGCACAATACAGGGAAAGGATGGAAATCAATCCTATCCCAGAAAAGTTAAAGGAAGCATGCCTATGTAAAGGATTTGGATCCACTCTAACTGGATCAGCTCTTAAGTGGCTGCTAAGTCTTCCCCCTTACTCTATTACTTCATTTGCTAATTTAGTTAATTTATTCAATAACCAATTCTCTTGTAGTAGAAAATTTGAAAAATTAACTAGTGATTTGTACAGGATAACTCAAAATAATAACGAATCATTAAGGGATTATATAACTAAATTTAGTAAAGAATCCTTGGATATTCCCAACTTGGATATGGCTACGGCTGTTGAAGCCTTCAAAATGGGACTTCTTAAGGATTCATTATTCTATGATGATCTTGTTATGACACCTTGCAGGAATTTAGATGAAGTAAGAACTCGAGCACTCAGGTTTATCCGGCTAGAGGATGACAAGAGGATCCAGGAGAGACAAGTAGGATCCTCAAAACAAGATAAGCAAGGATCCTCCTTCAAAAACAACAAGCTCAAATCCTACCATAGAAACGAGAACAAGAATGTGCATGCTGTCGACCAAGAAGAGGATGATGAAGAATATCCTCCAATCTCAGAATATTGTTTTTCCGTTGACAATCACGAACTAATCCTTGCAATGCAGAATCTAGGTGAAAAGGCTAGGTGGCCCAGGAAGAATGATAAACCATCCGGGACTAAAGACAAGTCCAAATGGTGTGCATACCATGAGGATTTCGGCCATCTAACTGAAGATTGCATAGCCTTAAGAAAAGAAATTGGATACCTACTAAGCAAGGGGCATCTAAAGGAATTGTTGGGAAGAAAAAAGCAAAGGACCCAGGATCCTGAAAGGATCCCTGAAAAGGCTCCAGCACCTCCGGCAAACGCACAAGTGATTAACTTCATATCCGGAGGATCAGACATTTGTGGAACATCCTTTTCAGCGGCCAAAAGACATGCAAAGGAATCAAAAATGGACAATGGAGAAAGGCCTATTAGAACCTCAAGCGTCTCAGAAGAAAAGATGATAACATTTGATGAGGATGATCGCATCAACATCCAGGATCCTCATCATGATAGTTTAGTTATCACTCTCTTTATCTCTAACCATTTTGTCCGCAGGATCCTTATCGATGGAGGGAGCTCAGTGAACATAATCCAGCTTGATGTCTTGAAGAAGATGGGAATCCCAGAATCAGACATCACACCAAGATCCTCCGTGCTTGTAGGATTCAGTGGAGAAACGAAGAAAACTCTGGGGGACATCAAACTCCCAATCTACGTGGAAGGATTACATAATTACCAAAAATTTTGTGTTATTGACTGTTTATCTTGTTGCAACGTTATCCTTGGCAGGCCTTGGATACATGACATGAAAGCAGTTCCATCTACCTACCATCAATGTGTGAAGCTCCCTAGCCCATGGGGGATAATCAAGATCGACAGTGACCAGCAGGAAGCTAAGGATTGCTATACCTCATCCATGAAGCCAACCTCGAAGCCAAGGGAGCAATAGCAATTACAGTATCCTCCGAGGGACGTCTTGGAGGCAAGGGAACAAGATGTAGATGAAATCCTCTTGGACCCTAGTGATCCTGAATCAAAAATCTATATCGGATCAGGGATCCTTGGCAAGATGAAAGAAGACATGATATCCTTCCTCAAAAGAAGAAAATCTACCTTTGCTTGGAAACATGAAGATATGACAGGTATATCTAAGGATATTATTACTCACAAACTTGGCATTGACAGGTCTATCAAGCCAATCCATCAAAAAAGGAGGAAGTTTGCACCAGAAAGGAATGCCATTATCCAAGAAGAAGTAGAGAGACTACTTCGAGCAGGTATGATCAGAGAGGTAAAGTATCCTAAATGGTTAGCCAATGTGGTTGTTGTCCAAAAGAAAAACGGAAAGTGGAGGGTATGTGTCGATTTCACCGATTTGAATAAGGCATGTCCCAAGGATCCTTTCCCATTACCCCACATTGACTCCATGGCGGATGCAACAGCGGGGCATGAACTGTTAACTTTTATGGATGCATCATCTGGATTCCAACAAATCCAGATGGAACCATCTGACCAAGAGGATACAGCTTTTATGACCCCAACCGGTTTATATTGTTATATTGCCATGCCTTTTGGACTAAGAAATGCAGGTGCAACCTATCAAAGGCTGGTAAATATGATGTTCAAAGATCAAATTGGAAAAACTATGGAGGTGTACATAGATGATATGGTGGTCAAGTCAAAGAAAGCTGAGGATCACCTAAGGGACATGGAAGAAGCATTCGATATCCTTGATAGTTACAACATGAAACTTAATCCTTCAAAATGCCATTTTGGTGTTAAGGCAGGAAAGTTCTTAGGATACATGGTAACCCAGAGGGGCATTGAAGCAAGCCCGGAACAAATCAAAGCATTAATAAATATCAAGTCTCCTGCCAATGCCAAGGATGTTCAAAGACTAACAGGCAGGATAGCAGCTTTGAACAGGTTCATATCGAAATCCTCAGAAAAGTGCAAAGAATTCTACGATATCCTAAGGAAGAATAAGAAGTTAGAATGGACTGAGAAGCATGAAAATGCTTTACAAGCCCTAAAAGAGTATATGTCCTCAGCACCAGCATTAGCAAAACCGGAAAAAGGAGATGTGTTATCCTTATATCTGGCGGTATCCTCAACCGCTGTAAGTGCTGTCCTCGTTAAGGATCACGAAGGTACACAATATCCTATCTACTATGTAAGTAAAAGTCTACTTGATGCCGAATCCAGGTACTCACACCTCGAAAAACTCATCCTTGCATTAATCATGGCATCCACGAAGTTAAGGCATTATTTTGAAACTCATACTATTATTGTTAAAACTAATTTTCCAATTAAGAATGTCCTCAGGAAACCGGATATGTCAGGGAGAATGGCTAAGTGGGCAGTGAAGCTTAGTGCCCATGATATAAGATACGAACCAAGAACAGCCATTAAATCTCAAGCACTAGCTGACTTTGTGGCTGATTTCAGTAGTGATCTACAAAAGGAAGCAGAATTGGAGGTCCAGCAGCTGGATGAGACCAAGGATCCTTGGATCCTACGCACTGACGGATCCTTAAACATCAAAGGCACAGGGCTAGGGATCCTACTAAAATCGCCACAGGGGGACATAATACCCCACTCTATAGCTTGTGAGTTCCAGGCAACTAACAATGAGGCTGAGTATGAAGCCTTAATTGCTGGCTTACAAATTGCTAAGGATATGGGGGTAAAGTATCTCGAAGTATATGTAGATTCATTATTGATCACCAATCACTTTAATGGATCCTATGCTGTTAAAGGTGAAAAACTAACCAAATATTTAGAGATAGTCAAAGAATTGGCACTCTCTTTTGTTTCTTTTAGCTTAACACAGGTACCAAGGGAGGATAACACGGAAGCTGACGCATTGGCCAACCTAGGATCATCTTTGAAGATTCCAGAAGATATAAGTATCCCTATCATCCATATCCTGGCTCCTGCTATTGAAAAACAGGTGGCCATGGAAATAGAAGAGGCTACTGCAATGATCCCTAGTGAAGAAGCCCAACCTAATTCAGGATCATGGATCTCACCGATCATGGGATATTTGCAACACGGGGAGATCCCGATGGGAGAAAATCCTAGAGCTTTCAGGATTAAGGTATCTCAATTCACAATTCTGAATAATGTATTATATAAGCGATCTCTTGCAGGACCATATTTGAGATGTATCGAGGATCCTGAAATTGAAGAGGTGTTGAAGGATTTCCATGAAGGAGATTGTGGAAACCACACTGGGGGCAGGGCATTATTCTCAAGGATCCTTAGAACAGGATACTACTGGCCAACCATGAAAAGGATGCTGTAGAGTATGCTAAGAAATGTGATCCTTGCCAAAGACATAGCAATATCCTTCACCAACCAGCTGAATTACTACACCCCATACCATCCTCTTGGCCATTCATGAGATGGGGAATGGATATAGTTGGCAAGCTCCCTAAAGCACCTGGTGGAAAAGTATTTATGCTTGCCATGACTGACTATTTTTCCAAGTGGATAGAAGCTGAAGCCTTCGCTCAAGTCAGAGAAAAGGAAGTCATATCCTTCATTAAAAGAAACATTATAACCAGATTTGGCATCCCCTCTGAAATTATATGTGATAATGGTTCTCAATTCATTGGAAGGAGAACCACTAACTTTTGTGACAGTTGGGGAATCAAGATGATAACATCAACACCAGTTCATCCACAAGCCAATGGTCAAGCAGAATCATCCAACAAGATCATCATCAACAATCTGAAGAAGAAGCTAGGATCCAAGAAAGGAAAATGGGCAGAGGAGTTACCTTATGTGCTATGGGCTGATAGGACAACTCCCAAGAATGCCACTGGCCAAACACCTTTCTCTTTAGTATTTGGGGCAGAAGCAGTGATCCCAACAGAGATGGTGATCCCAACCGCTAGAACAAGTGCTCGTGATCCTGAAGAAAACGCTACAATCCTAGCTCAGGATTTGGATACTATTGAGGAAAACAGGGATCTAGCTAGGATAAGGATGGCAAGCTACCAACAAAGGATGGCTGGTGCCTACAACAAGAATGTCAGGATAAGGAAGTTCCAAGTCGGAGATATGGTGTTGAGAAAAGCATTTCAAAACACCATCAATCCTGCTGACGGGAAGCTAGCACCAAAATGGGAAGGTCCCTACTTGATTGAAGCTAAAGCAGGAAAGGGGGCATACAGGTTGCTAACCATGGAAGGAAACTTGTTACCAAGAGCCTGGAATGCTGTTCACTTAAAGAAATATTTCATGTGAACATGATCCCTCCTGCATGTGATCCTTACATTGAAATATCCTTGAAGGATCCTGGAGATATCGTTGATCCCTACTCAGGTAATATGCTTATCCTAAAACTATTGCATTTTCTTACCTTTTGCCTAAGGATAAGGATCATGTATCCTTCATCCTCTACTCACAAACCATTTGAGTTATGATAGTTCAGGTATCTCCAGCATATCATCAAAGATCTTCAAAAGCATCACAGATCCTCGGGTCCAACCCCAGTTATCCTTGGGATTATCCCCAGTTTCCGCCAGCAGCGCACGATGATCCTGATATAGTTCATGTCTTTGGGATCAGTACCCATTTTCGGGGCTGGCGACCTCATCGTACTGGCTATACTTGGGATCCTACGTATAATGGTGGACGCACCATACATCCGTTCCTAAGGTTTCTAACGTTTTCACGTTAGCTAAGGTTTTGACATTTTCATGTCACTAAGTTTGGATAGTTGCCAGAAAGGGCCATACTCCAGTTTACATACGATCCTTTGGGCTTGTCCCCAGTTACTAACTTATCTTTTATATTGGCTTAGTCCCAAGTTATATTCCATTTTTTCAGGTTTTCGAAGTTAAACGATTAAGGATCCTTAATCCTTATTATCCATTAAAGTTTTACCTATGGTAATTTCGATTAAAGGTTAGGATCCTAACTTGGATCCTCAGGTATGATCCTTAACTACTTTTAATTTCATTATTCATTTGAATAACCTTTAGACCTTGACAACTGAACCTATGATCCTTAAAATAAACTATCTTGGAAACTTTCGATTATAGGATATTTGATCCAGGATCATATCCTAAATTTCTTAAACATAATTTGCTCAAACTTTTCAAACAAACATGTGTCAAAACAATTGAAAATCAAAAAGGATAACAACACAAGATAAGCCAGAAAGATTGAAGTTATATTATTAAACCAAAGGATCATTAACCCTTTCAAAAAAGTTGTCAAAATTACCTACCCAAAGCTTCTACCAGCAATACGTGGCCCGTCCGCTGGGGTAGGTAAAGGGTGTCCATGATAATAGGTTCAAAAGTATTGCAGGGAAATTAGAAGGCGGCAGGATCACAACGGCTTCATCCCCCAAACAGAGGATCCCTCCACCATGTGTAATCCTACCTATTGTTCAAAGGATCCAGGATCCTTAACCCTAAAGAAACTACTGTTCAGAGATTACAGACCATAATTGTTCACAAACCACAAACCACTACCAAAAACCTAAAAAATTGGGCTCCGGCCTAGTCAACAATATCCATCATCGCCCAATCATGCAGCCTACTTCTCCGCTGCTCCATCTCCACCAGCATCTTCACCATGATCCTTGCCAGCATCACCTCCCTCCAGCCTTGGGATATCCTCAGCATCCTCCTCATCATCCAAGTCTACCAGCCTTGCCTTCCAACCTTCAACATCCCATGAGCTCTTGTCAAAGGCAGGATCCTGAGCCTCCGCAGCCATTTGTAGTTGTATCTTGTACATAGCAGTTGCGGCAGAGACCTTGGCATCCTGGATGATCTCCTGCTTCTCATTATCCATGTCAATCAGCCTCTGAGCAGCTTCATCCTTGGTGGCCTGGAGTTCCTTCTCAAGATCCGCTATCTTGAGATCCTTCAACACACCCATTTGCTGAAGATCGGCAATCTGGCTCTCCTGGTCCTCAACATTGCCAAGATAAGTTTCAATCTCAGCAAGTTTCTGCAAACGAAAGAAATAAAGACAAGCTCGGAATCAGGTGATCCTCGAAAGATACTAGATAACCAACAGGGGCAGTGATCCTCACCTCGTTCACATAGTCAAGAAATTGCTGACGAAGGAGAGGGAATCCTTGGAGTTCATCAGAGGCTTTCCTCTTTTTTCCCTTACCCCGAATGGACGCTTTAGGAGCTGAGACTGAAGGGCTGGCAGCTGGAGCCTTCTTCTTCTTAGAAGACGTGACATTGGCAAGGTCACTTATCCCAAACATGGAGGCAGACTTAACGGACCTGGCAGACTTTCCGGCACCTACACAATTCAAAAACAAGATAAGTTCCCTTATTAAATTGAATACTTTCACATAAGACTTATTTTTTTGTGAAGATACTTACTTGACATTGTGGCAGATGCAGAGGATATCTCTTGAGAATCTTGGATAATGATCTGAAAGCTTCGAACTTCAGGATCAAGCTTCTTGAAAGCTAACACTCTTTCTTTGGCAGCAGGGGTCAACCTTAAGTGAGCAACGGAGATAGCTGCATAAAAAGACAAAAAAGAAAAGATATCAGTGATCCTCATCATATGAGACAGAACTGATAGTGATCCTTCGAGGATCCTCTATCCTACCATGAGTGGCCCATTCCTTGGGCAGATCCTTCCCATCCGGGATGGAATCCCTCTTAACAAAGAAAAATCTACGTTTCCAGTTGGCATCATTCTTGGTCACTTTGAAAATGGGATGATCCTCCCCAGCTTTCCGTTTCAACAAGTACCGGTGAGAACCAAAGGTGGTGAGATCATAAAGTTCAGCTAACTCTGACATCCCCAAATCAATCCCTTCTTGCTCGATGATCCTCTCGAAGGTATATAGAACCCTCCAGATCATCGGCATAGCTTGGATATATGAGATGCCGGTAAGAGAGAAGAAAGATTGGGTGAACATCGGAAAAGGATATGAATACCCAATGAGGAAGGGAGTAGCAGGAAAAGCCACCCAGACATCTGAGACAAGATCGCTCAAAGCAGTAGGATCAAAGGGTTTGAAAACAACATTCGCTGGGAAACAATGGCGAATCTTGTCTATGTGGATATCAGTAAAGCAGCATCTCTCCACGAGAGAATCCTTGATAATTCCCTGGCTCTTTAAGGGACTCTCCTTGGGACTCTTGTGCGGAGAATTACGGAGCAGCATATTTTGAACGAAAAACAGAGTAACAGCACGAAAGAACAGAGCAAAGAAGAGAAAGAGGAAGATGATACCTGATCAAGAGTCTTCAATGATGGTTATAAAGGGAGATACCTCGAATTTAAATACAAAATGATCCTAACCCTATCTCCTATTTATAATGATGATCCGCAGGGATTGTCACATCAGTGACGTAAATATCCTAACGGCTAGTCCATGTACAACGGCTAGTAAACCGGAATCGTCCGTTAGAGATAAGCTCAAAACAAAATATAACTCATCTATTTACAATTAACTCCTTATATTTTGGGGGCAATTGTTAGGGCTGGATTTTTACTATGAATGATCCTTATACGTGATCCTAACCAGTGATCCTTATTTCTTTGGCAAGCAGTGATCCTCAGCCGGACCTCAGGATCAGGATCACGGGACATTGAGATGATCCTAGTACTAACGGTCATTTTCGATTACTACAATATTATTTTGCAGGAATATCTAGCAGGATATGCCCTACATATCATGATCCAGGGACGCGCTTTTACAAATATGGCAAGAGCTGAATTGAAGATGAACGTTGTGCCGGATATGGAAACATGGCTTGATCTAAGGGCAGCAATTTAGGCTAGATTATCTTTATTTCTAAAGGGGTAATGAGCTGATTAGTGGTCTATCTACCTAAAATAAGTTACCTACACATGTATAAATACCCATCTTCCTCATTCGGAAGAACACACACAACATACGACACAACTCTCAACACTTAGACACTCAGTGATCCTTGTACTCAGCTCATTATCATCCGAAGTTGTAACTACATTTTTATTATATTGAAGTTGGTGATCGGTAGTTGCCATCACCCGAGGTTTTTTATGCCGGAGATCATACATTGATCAAGGGCTTTTTCCTCGTATAAATCACTGTGTCTTTGTATCTTTATCACGGAAGTGATCCTTTACTTTCATAGCTAACCAAGCATCATACCCCGTTTACATAAAGTTTGGTTACATTATCCTTGTGTGATTTTTGACCAAAACAGAGGGTATGTGTCGATTTCACTGACTTGAATAAGGCATGTCCCAAGGATCCTTTCTATTACCCCACATTGACTCCATGGTGGATGCAACGGCGGGTCATGAACTGTTAACCTTTATGGATGCATCATCTGGATTCCAACAAATTCAGATGGAACCATCTGACCAAGAGGATACGGCTTTTATGACCCCAACCGGTTTATATTGTTATATTGCTATGCCTTTTGGATTAAGAAATGCAGGTGCAACATATCAAAGACTGGTAAACATGATGTTCAAAGATCAGAATGGACAGACTATGGAAGTATACATAGACGATATGGTCATAAAATCCAAGAAAGCTGAGGATCACCTAAGGGACTTGGAGGAAGCATTTGATATCCTTGATAATTATAACATGAAGCTTAATCCTTCAAAATGTCACTTCGGTGTTAAAGCAGGCAAATTCTTAGGATATATGGTAACTCAGAGGGGCATTGAAGCAAGCCCAGAACAAATCAAAGCATTGGTGAATATCAAATCCCCTGCCAACGCTAAGGATGTGCAAAGGCTAACAGGCAGGATAGCAGCTCTAAACAGATTCATATCCAAATCCTCAGAAAAGTGTAAAGAATTCTATGACATCCTAAGAAAGAACAAGAAATTCGAATGGACTGAAAAGCATGAGAATGCTTTACAAGCCCTAAAAGAATACATGTCCTCAGCCCCAGCATTGATGAAACCGGAAAAAGGAGACGTGTTATCCTTATACCTTGCGGTATCCTCAAAAGCAGTAAGTGCAGTCCTTGTTAAGGATCATGAAGGTACACAATATCATGTCTATTATGTAAGTAAGAGTTTACTTGATGCTGAATCCAGGTATTCACACCTTGAAAAACTTATCCTTGCACTGATTATGGCATCCACTAAACTAAGACATTATTTTGAAACCCATGTTATTGTTGTTAGAACTAATTTCCCAATTAAGAATGTCCTCAGGAAACCAGAGATGTCCGGAAGAATGGCTAAGTGGGCAGTAAAGCTTAGTGCCCATGATATAAGATATGAGCCTAGAACGGCCATCAAATCCCAAGCATTAGCAGACTTTGTGGCTGATTTCAGTAGTGATTTACAAAAGGAAGCTGAATTGGAAGTCCAGCAGCTGGATGAAACTAAGGATCCTTGGATACTACATACTGATGGATCCTCAAATGTCAAAGGCACAGGGCTCGGCATACTACTAAAATCACCACAGGGGGACATAATACCCCATTCCATAGCTTGTGAATTCCAAGCCACTAATAATGAGGCTGAATATGAAGCCTTAATCGCTGGTTTGCAAATTGCTAAACATATGGGGATCAGGTATCTTGAGGTATACGTGGATTCATTATTAATCACTAATCACTTTAATGGATCCTATGCTGTTAAAGGTGAAAAACTAACCAAATATTTAGAGATAGTCAAAGAATTGGCACTCTCCTTTGTTTCTTTCAGTTTGACACAGGTACCAAGGGAAGAAAATACAGAAGCTGATGCATTGGCCAATCTAGGATCATCTTTGAAGATCCCAGAGGATATAAGTATCCCCATCATCCATATCCTGTCTCCTGCTATTGAAAATCAGGTGGCCATGGAAATAGAAGAGGATACTGCAATGATCCCTAGTGAGGATACTCAATCTTATTCAGGATCATGGATCTCACCAATCATGAGATACTTACAACACGGGGAGATTCCTATGGGAGAAAATCCTAGGGCTTTCAGGATTAAGGTATCTCAATTCACAATCTTAAATAATGTGCTATATAAGCGATCTCTTGCAGGACCATATTTAAGATGTATCGAGGATCCTGAAGTTCAAGAAGTGTTAAAAGACTTCCATGAAGGAGATTGTGGAAACCACACTGGGGGCAGGGCATTGTTCTCAAGGATCTTAAGGACAGGATACTACTGGCCAACTATGAAAAGGGATGCTGTGGAGTATGCTAAGAAGTGTGATCCTTGTCAAAGACACAGCAATATCCTTCATCAGCCGGCTGAATTTCTACATCCTATACCATCCTCTTGGCCATTCATGAGATGGAGGATGGATATAGTTGGCAAGCTCCCTAAGGCACCTGGTGGAAAAGTATCATGCTTGCTATGACTGACTACTTCTCCAAGTGGATAGAGGCTGAAGCTTTTGCCCAAGTCAGAGAGAAGGGAAGTTATATCCTTTATATATTATGAGAAACATTATAACTAGATTTGGGCATTCCTTCTGAAATTGTATGTTGATAATGGTTCCCAATTTATTGGAGCAGGACTACTAACTTTTGTGACAGTTGGGGATTAAGATGATAACATCAACCACCAGTCCACCCTCAAGCCAATGGCCAAGCAGAATCATCCAACAAGATCCATCATCAACAATCTGAAGAAGAAACTGGGATCCAAGAAGGGGAAATGGGCAGAGGAATTGCTTATATGTGCTTTGGGCTGATAGGACAACTCCCAAGAATGCTACTGGTCAAACACACTTCTCTTTAGTGTTTGGGGCAGAAGCAGTGATCCCAACAGAAATGGTGGTTCCAACTGCCTAGAACAAGTACTCGTGATCCTGAAGGAAATGCTGCAAACATGCTCAGGCCTTGGATACTATTGAGGAAATCAGGATCTGGCTAGGATAAGGATGGCGAACTACCAACAAAGAATGGCTGGTGCTTAA